>NC_045610.1:8828288-9459790 GCF_009762305.2 Zalophus californianus
AACTTGTCACCAATTGCCTTCTGGACCACAGATGTAGACGTAAGAATAAGTAGTAGGAATGAGGCTGGGGTCCATTCAATGGGGCCCATTGAGACCCATAAGACTAGAAGAAGCCCCATAAGAATAGAAGGTTCACCACCCAGTCCCCTATCTGGTTCATCAATCTCCAGAGTGGTGGGACACCCACACGTCTCCCCACGTGGAAGACGCAAACTGAGAGCCCTCTGCCTGTTTCTTGTCACTGGTGGAGCTGACAGCTTTATATCCTCAGTGGAGGGGGGAGCTGAAGGGAGGTGCCGTGAGAGTATATCTGTGTGACAGGAAGGGAAGATGGATATTTTTATAAAGGAAGAACTACACTGAACAAGGGAAATCAGATGGAAAGACCATAAAGGTCTCAGGTTGGCAAAACCAATTAGTAGATGTTTACAGAAGATAACCCCAGAGGTCAGATGGGGTTTGCTTTGATGTCAGTACTCTAGAGTTTGAAAAATGGATTAGCATCCTCCACACCATAGCGCAGTGGAAAGTCTCCCTCCTGCTTGAGCCTCTAGCCAGATGTGCACCCTCGGGCAGGTGACCTAGAGTCTCAGGCATCTCTCTCTTCATCTGTGAAGAAGGGGATTATATGAGCTCACCCTAAAGGGCCCTTCCAGCTCTGACATGCCGGGAAATCCTCGTGACTTCTGGAAATTGGGGGGAACGTTTCAGGGCTCTATCATTTATAGTTTGGCTCCATGGGATTTTGTGGGCCGTGTATTAACTTCCTTTTGACAAGTTTGGGGAGAGTTTATCATCTCTTTTACAGACACTTTGAAACAGGAATCATTTACATATAAATGAGAAGAAACTCCTGCAGAATACCCTCCCTCGGGGTGTTCCCAGATGTCTGATGAGGTTTGCCTTCCTGTGAGCCATCAATTCAAAAGCTGAAATGCAGAAGCTATGGTGTCAGGTCCAAATAAGCCAAGTGAAGTTATATAACAGAAATTTCGAATATGTTCTCGTGGATGCTCTTATGAAAAGTACAGTTGGAAGAAATTTCTGGATAGCCAGGGAGAAAAGAAGGGGTCCTTGAGGGAGCCAAGGAGAGGATTGCATTTCATATCCCACTGGAACAAAGTGGAGTCCCAGCAAATCAACATAATAAGATGGAGGGCAATGAAGTAAATTTGCCTACAGTGACACAGAAATAGAGCTGGGGTCGGACCCTAAGTCCGCCTAAAGAGAAAGGAAGAGATGATTATTGCCACTATTTCTACTATGATTGAAACTGACAGTTCCCGTTAATTGAATTCATCCCAGGTCCCAACCACTGTGCCAATCAGTGATAGAACTTATTTCAGTTAATGCTGTCAACAATTATGGAAGGAAATTCTCAGGGCTGGCAAATGCTTAACAGCCAGCCCTACATCTATATTTATATATAAATATGTAAACAGAAAAAGAAAAAGCTCTGTTTTGTAGCTTTGTAGTTTCTGCCAGTTTCCATCGTAGATGTGTCCACCATGGCCACTGTCAAGCTAGCAATGTTATTATCACTGAATGCCGAGTTGGGAGATGTGTAGGCTCTCGTGGGCAGGTGCAAGCTGGCTCCAGCACACCCCTGATTCTTATTCTCGTTGTAGAGATGAAGACCCAGAGACCCAGAGAGAGAGAGAGAGAGAGAGAGAGAGAATAACTTGGCCAAGACACACAGCAAATACATGTTGGAGTCAGATTTTGCATGCTGCAGTTTGACTCCAAAACTTGGGTTCTTAGCCATGATGCTTCACTGACATATGGGAAATTGCCTAATGCCAACAACGCCCCTCCACATGGACCATGAACCTCCATTCTAAGCCTGGGTTTGATCCACTCACTTGACTATCATATTTCTACAGACTCTGGGTACTTGCTCTCCTCAAAACTCCCCCCCGCCACTCCAGTTTCCACCCGGATTCCCATAATTGTGTCTCCTCTCCTCTCGCATGATCCCAAGAAGAATCAGGAAATGCTCAGAGCAACTTAAAACCATAGCTGGGACCTTTCCCCAAGTGGCAGAGTTTCGATTTTCCTTAGTATTTTTTAATCAGGGAATCAAAGACCATTTGATGAATGTCACATGTGGTGAGGGAAGGTTACACAGAAGCATCTAAATGGTACTAGAAGTGTGCGGGGAAGTTTCTATTTCTTACTCTTGACTCGCAGTTGATAGATGAACATTTTTGGTGGAGTCACCACCATCTGTCCTGCAAAGCTGTGTCTCGTGAAACATCAAGGAAGTGCTTCTGATTTGGATGGAATGTCTTGGTGTGATAATGTGGAAACCACTCCCTCAGGGAAGAAGTCCCAGTTCTGAAGAAGGGAGGATGCCTTTGTCTTCTCATGAGGGAAAAAGGGAGAGGAACACCTGCCCTGCTTGCATATCTCCCAAGGTTGCTCAGTGGACCTCCGTGAAAGGGACTTGAAACCAGATGACATGAGACAAATATAAAGTAGAATCATTCATCGTAGATGAATACTGGCTAGAGGACTGTGTAGTATTGTCAAAACTCGCAGAATCAGGGCGCCTGGGTGGCTCAGTAGGTTAGGCATCTGCCTTTGGCTCAGGTCTTGATCCTTGGGTCCTGGGATTGAGCCCAGCTTCGGGCTCCCTGCTCAGCGGGGAGTCTGCTTCTCCCTCTCCCTGCTGCTCCCTCTGCTTGTGTTCTCTCTCTCTCACTATCTCTCTGTCAAATAAATAAATAAAATCTATAAACAAATTTTTAAAAAAATTAAAAAAAACACCAACTCACAGAACCCTTTGGAAACAATGAAACTAAACTTTTATGTATACCATTCTTCTCCAAACTCCAAAGAGATCAGTTTCTTGATATGTGGAAAGTATCTCTCAATATTAAAATGTCTAGGCTTATGTATATAGTGTGGACTGAGATATTGCAAAAGAAATCCGTAATGATAAAAGCCACAAAATTCAAAAATTTTAGTTTGTGTCCATTTGGATAGCATTTGTATGAAATTTCTTATTAACTGATATTTTTAAAAAGAAGGGTCACTTATTTAAATTCTCAGAATTCACTAAGATGTTAGGACAATAAATATTACCTTTCACTTTAAGGATATCATAATGGCGAATCATTGCAGTGAGTGCTGGATTATAAATATAAGAATATAACCTAATAGTTATTGCTTTTGACATTTTCTTTGAGATCTTTTAAAAAAAAGATTTAATTTATATTGTTTTATGCCTTAGGAAGGGGAAATTATAGTCCATTTGAAAACATTCTGTTTAAGGTTCACCATTTTTAGGACATTATTTTGTTAGGAAAACAGATAATTTTCAGAAAAAAATCATAAAAATAAATCATGCACGGCTCATGCGAAGCAAATACCTAACTTTTTTTTTAAGCTATTAAGTATTTCTAAGTGTCTATTTCAGATCCCTTACTCCGAACATAGTTGAAACAAGTAAAAAAATATGTAACAACATTATGTTCATAAGACAGAAATCACTCAAAGCTAGTAAAAACAGCCAAAAGGGGGAAAAGACACCTAAGTAAAACTTACTATGTTATACAACTTAGCCCCTTTGACCAAGCTTAAAGAGGCATTGATAATAAATAAACTAAACAAGATATTTCCAAAACAGGCCAACCAAAGGAATCATTAACTAATAGTTTAATTACAGTTACACCAGTTCTGATTTATGTCTCAGCTTTTTAAAAAATATATATTTTTTCAAAGGTTAAAGGTAAGAATTTGGTGGGACTTGCCATATAAGGAGGTTCTCATTTTCATGGAAAAACAGAACTGTATAGTTTTAGATTTCGAGAAAGTGTACAAGAATGCGCTTCTCAAATTTTAGCAGCATCAGAATCAGACACAGACAGCTGGGCCCCACGCAGCAAGCATTTCTGATTCAGTAGGTCTAGGGTGGGGCCCCAAGTGTGCATTTCTAACAAGTTCCCAGGGGATGTGGATGCCCTTGGTTCAGGGACCACACTTTGACAATTGTTGCTCTGGAGTGACTAACTTGATCCCTTTGTTTTATAGGCTTTCCCCAGAGCCGGATCTAGATGCAGGAAACTGATTCCCAGCCCACCATCATCCCACTGCTGCTTCTACCAGCACGAATTCTCTGGGAAGATCACAGTCTTTGGAACTTAAGCCTTGCTAATGATGAGAGGCTTTTCTATACACTCCTGTGCAAAAGAAAAATATACATTCGCTAATTAGCTGTAATTGGACAGACCTGTTAGCAATAAAGTCTGTGCTAGGGGATTTGAAGAAATTCTGACATCTTTTTTTCTCTTTTACCGACACAGACAAACTGGAGACCAGAAAAAGATGGAAGAGCAGCCCAAAAAAGTCTTCAAAATGAGAATCAGAAAATAAATGAACCCTCACACGTCATAAAGGTTTTGAAATTGTTTGGTCTATGGAACTAGCAGCAATACCTTAAAATAATGAGACACCTTTTTTTATCAATTACATATTATGCTTTCTCATATGTAAAATGCATTTAATTATCAAAAGCTTGCATAGTGCCGGGCATTATCCAGAATGCTTTCCAGAGGAAACCTTAAATTGTCACGGTAGCTCTGTGAAGGGGCACTATTCTCTCTCCCATCTTCCAAGATGAAGAAACTGTGACACAGAGAATTGCAGTAAGTTGCCAAAGCTACACAGCTGCTAAGCAGCAGCCCAGGGATTTGAACCCAGGCACTGTGAGTCCAACCCTTGTGTTCTTGGCCACCTGCTCTCATGCCTGAATATGGGCTCTGGCTAGAACAATCTTGTCCATTCAAAACCTGGCTGTGTATTATTAGATTCACCTGGGGGTGTTGAAAATGTGCGAACACCTGGACCTTCCCCGACCAATGGAATCAAGATCTTTTCAGGCGGGACCCAGGCACTGGTATGTTTATGTGTTGTTTGTTTTGTTTTGTTGTTTTGAGAGGGAGATATAGAGGAGGCAGGGGGAGGAGCAGAAGGAGAGGGAATGAGAACCTTGAGGAGGCTCCATGCCCAGCACGGAGCTCCATCTCCCGACCCTGAGGACCCTGAGATCATGACCCGAGTCAAAATCAAGAGTCAGATGCTTAACCCACTGAGCCACCTGGGCGCCCCACCACTGGTATGGTTAAAAGGGCCCAGGGGGTGCTAAGGTGCAACCAAGATGGAGAAGAATTGTGCTACAATGTCAGGGGACTACACTGAGCCTCCAGTGTGCTTTTTCTTTGGAAGCAATGGAGGACAGGACACCCAACGGCTGCACTCTACATGCTTTGGAGAGGAACAGTGAAGAGAGACGAGTCCCGGACACTTTTCTACAGGGACACCACTCCAAGTGAGCCAGAACCAAGAAAGGAGGATGTGAAATTATATCACTCAAATGGATGAATTATAGCAGCACATTGGATTAACCCATGTGCAGGTTTGGGCTACTGGTGACTACACCCTTTGCCCAAATAACTACTCTTCCTATGCTTTCTTTGGTTTTCATTCTCGTTTCATACAGGAAAGAAACCTAATTTATCACACATGCTTTGATTTTTTTTTTTTTACCTTGGAACTTTGGACCTAAACAGTTTTGCCTGAATTCTAGCACCTTCTGTGTTACCTGGCCAGGGAGCAACAGTCTGCAAGCTTCAGATTTCGGGGCAGACTTGTGACTGCTGGTGTGACCAGCCAGTCCGGGAAGAATTTTTTTTTTAAATTTTTTATTGTTATGTTAATCACCATACATTACATCATTAGTTTTTGATGTAGTGTTCCATGATTCATTGTTTGTTCATAACACCCAGTGCTCCGTGCAGAACGGGCCCTCTTTAATACCCATCACCAGGCTAACCCATCACCCTACCCTCCTCCCCTCTAGAGCCCTCAGTTGGTTTTTCAGAGTCCATCATCTCTCATGGAGTCCGGGAAGAATTTGAGACTCACATCGAGAAAGAATTCAGGTTGATGCTGTTAGGAAGAAATGGCTGGCCTCAGGGTTACCTCGTTTCCCTTTGGAAAGTCCTTTCTGTTTCCTATAAGCCCTCAAAGGCGCCAGATCAGCATTAAAACAAAAGTAACCACAAAGCTTTAATACCAATTAAATGAGAGTAAAGATGAAATTATCGCAAAGAATTAAATGGGCAAAAAAAAAAAAATCTTCACATTAATAGTGTAGGACTGACACAAATTAGCACTCTCCAATCGCTGGTAACGGGGGTCGGATTTGAAGGGAAGAACAGCACCAGCTTGTCATCCCGTGGACCTCGCAGTCCGTGTCTTATCTCATCCCAATCACCCTTGCGCCCCCCGCCCCGCAACTACCCACCAGTCTCATTTATAGTCCCAGGGAATGGGCCTGGAAGCCACGGACCTTTCTCCAGCAGGTGACATTAGGGAGGCACAGAGTCGTGATTTGAACTCAGCTCTGACGCTAAATCAGAACCGGATGCATAATTTGGGGGGCCCGCTGCAAAACGAAAATGTGGATTAAGAATTTCAAAATGGCAGCGGCAGAGCATTGAACCAAGCGCAGGGTCCTCCTAAGGGTGGGGGCCCATGGCAGGGCGCAGGTCACAGGCCACAAAGCCCACCCTGCTCCATGTTCTTGCTACTTGAAATCAGTTCAGGGCTGGAGGCATCAGCATCCCCTGGGAGCTATTTAGAAATGCAGAATCTCGGGCCCCATGCGAGACCCACTCAATCAGATGCTGAGTCTTGACGAGACTCCCTGGGGGGAAGTCTTTGTGAGCCCAGTAAACTTTAAGCCCCCCCTCCCCTGTGCTTGCCTTTGTAAGGTGATTTTCGGAGCGCTGGGTTGTGGTCTAAACCCACCCCCGTCACCACTCAGGGTGCGCATTACCCAAGTCCTTTATTTCTCCAAGAAGCGGCACAGGTGTCTGTACATATTAGCAGGAAGTCTTACCTTTCCATGAGTCCTTCCTTCTTCCCCCTGAGGAAAGCCCGACCAGCCCCAACAGCGCCACGAGGGCAGACAGGTGTAAGGTCTCGGGCAGATGCGGGCCCAGAGCTGTAGGGATGCTCCTACTGGCATGCATCCTTAATGAACCCCCCAGGGGGGTCTCAGCCAAGTGGTTCTTTTTGTTCCTGCGCATATCCCAGGACGAATGGACGTTGTTCCCAAAGCATGACCCCGTGCCGGGGCGGTGGGGTCTGCAGGCCCTGGATGTAGTCTTCGCTTAAGATGCGCTATGGGGCCTCCCATGTAGACAACTCTTCCCCCGTGGGACAGTGCCCTGTGGGCCCCTGGCATGATATGCTACCAGTGGAGTTATCTGGGATCATTATAGTCCCCGAGTGAGACTCTGGTGACATTGAATTTCAAGATGTTACGCATCCTGGTTCATTTTCTTCCACTAGGTTCCCGTGGTAAGCAGAACAATGGTCCCCCAGAAATGTCCGCATGCTGGGCACCCCCAACGTGTCAATATGCTACCTTCCATAGTCAAAAGGCTTTTGCAGGTGCTATGAAGGATCTCAAGATGGGGAGAGTATCCTGGACTATACAAGACTATATGTATGGGCCTGGTGGAATCACAAGGGTCCCTGCGGGGTGGGGATGGGGAGCAGCAGGGTCAGAGTCGGAGGAGATGTTGGGGAAACAGAGATTGGAGTGACATGTTACCATGGCTGGAAAAGGCAGCAAACTGGTTCTTCCCTGGAGCTTCCAGAAGGAAGGCAGAACTCATTTTTATGCCAACTCATTAGAGACTTCTGATTCCAGAACTGTAAGAAAATAAATGTGTGTTGCTTTCAGCTGCTAAGTCTGTGGTCATTTGGTACAGCAGATGGGAACCTAATAGAGCTCCTAAGTAAATGTGTCTGTCTCTTCCCGAAGCAACCAGCTCAGTGTATGAAGGCCGCCTCCGCGGGCCACCAGATCGCTGAAGACCCACCTCCCAGGAGAACAGGTGTTTATCACATACCCAGGAGAAGCCACTCACATGACTCACCCCCTCGACAGTAATGTACCCCAATGAGTGACGTATTGCCCTAGGACAATTTGCTTTAGGAATTAATACTCCTAGAAGTTTTAACAGAAAATTCTGGCATAATTTTAAAATGCCACCTCATCGGTCATGCAGTTATCCAAGACATTGTAGCAGGTGGGGATGTTTGCTGATCTACCACTGCATGTCCCAACTTCCTTCCCCTCCACTCCCTGTCCTTCCTAAACCTGGTGTCCTCCTGACTTCACAGATTCTCTCTGTCCCACAGAGCCTACTGACCTGTCCCGTCCGGACACAGATGGACACTCTCCCCTTTCTTTGCAAATTTCCTAGAATCAGTGATTCCCCTTTTTTTCTGATTTCTGGGCGAAGGGACAGGTATAGTCCACAGATGATGGAAAGGAGAATTCAGAGTAACAGGTGTCTTCTCTGATGGAGGGGAGTGTACACTTAGATCCTGGCTGCATGTTTGAATCCCTTGGAAGAGTTAAACAAACAAAGAGAAAATACCCTACCATAAACCAGTTAAATGAGAATCTCTTGTGGTGTGGCCTGGACTTCTGTACTTTAAATCAATCTTCCAAAGTGTAACCAACCGCCGACTTAGAGGATGACCCACTCAAGAGGTGAGTCCTTCCAGTGGGAAATCCTGTGTTTTGGGTGAGGGGGGTCACCCTGCAGAATCCACCACAAATCGTAGACATATCCAAAATGAAAAGTAACCCATGGGGACTATGACTCAGTAGGTACTTAGAATCTGAACGTGCCCTTGGGCTCTCAACACTGATTCTGCCATTTAGTAGATAAGTCATCTTTCTTTGCTTCACCTCAGTATCCTTATCTGTAGAATGGAATGATAGTCCTTGCCTCTTTGAGTGAGACTTGAATCGTATGCTGGGGCCCACTGTAAACACCCCGCCATTAATATAGCCATGCTTCTCTCTGCTTCCTGTGGAGCCTGGGGCTTGGGGATTGTGCAGGAAGCAGCTCCCCACATCCCCAGCTGCTGGGCTGTCCTGCTAGGCAAGGGAGGTCTGCTCAGTAAAACAAGAGGAACTGCTCCCATGTCTGTTTTGTCCCATTCCTGACATTGTACACCCTGTGATCACTACAAATTAATGGGGTTCCTCAAGGCAGTGCAATAACTGATTGTAAAGACACCCAGGGCCCAGGCTTGTGAGGCTGGTGGTTCTTAAGCTCTGTGTGGGAGGGTGAGGAGGGGGGGAAGGGCAGACATCTGTTGCTTTGGAGTCTATACGAGAATAGCCAGCCACTCACACCTTCCATGCAAGCACATTGGTGATGCACCATGCCATACCTGGATTTAATAATTGGTGATTGAAATGATTCTCTTCTTTGAACACCACCTCCTTCTCTGGTGGCTGAGGACCTTTTGTGAGTGGGTCCTCACCTGGGGCTCACAAAACAGCGCAGCACAGATGAAAGGCTCTTCCCCAGAGTGGCAAGCCGCCTTTCTAGAGGTCTCAGAGCTTGCTCATGGACCCTGACCTGCCCTAGAAAAAGGGCAAGTCCCAGAGCTGTGTTGGTACCATTGCTGGTGGTCACCTTTGCATTCCAAACATGTCTGCAAGAAAGAAAAGACACGTGCCAGGGGGTGGGGGTGGGAGATGCTTACAGCAGGAGGTGGAGCATTCCGGAGACCTCTGGAGGAGGTGTCAGCACCCTGCTGAGCCTCTTATGCAGGAGCCCCAGATAGAAGATAGATTTGGAAGGCGGATACAGAAAGACGAGGAAGCGGACAGGAAGGGGAAAGGGTATATCTTGCTGCTTGTCCCCACAAAGCCCGAGTTGAGGCTTCCATGAGACAGGTAGGGACAAGCTACCAGGCGCTCAGCTACTTCCATTCTAAGGCCTTGTGCGCTTGCAGTAGGGGTGGCGGGGCAGAAAAGATACCCTAAGAAAAGTGAGCCACAATGATCCCATCCCTTCCGAGGAGGCTGTCATAAGTTCAGGGGTTGGAGAGTTCAGGGAGGAACAGCCAAAAATAGCTTTTCTGGAAGTCTGGACATACCAGATGCTTCCGTGGTCCTTCTGCAAACACTCCGTATCTTGCAGCTGGGCAGGAGACTCTTACCACCACAGGGAAAAGTTCAACTGTTAGAAAATTCAGAGTCCGTGGAATCTTCATGAAGGTACTAGAAATTAGCCAACTTGAGGGACTTGTTGCCTAAAAGTCGTCTTTCCTTTTTTTCAGGCTTTTGTGTTCTTTTTTAACTTTAAAATTTTTTTTTTCGATTTTATTTATTTGAGAGAGAGAGAGACAGAGATGGTGAGAGAGCACAAGTGGGGAGGAGAGGAAGAAGCAGGGTCCCCACAGAGCAGGGAGCCCGATGCGGGACTCGATCCCAGGACCCCGGGATCATGACCTGAGCCGAAGGCAGACGCTTAACCGACTGAGCCACCCAGGCGCCCCTTTTTTAACTTTAAAAAATCTATCCTTTTTAGTCTGCCAGGGAACTTAGACACTTCCTAATTTTGCTGGTGTTCATTTTTGGACTAAAAGGGTAACTGCTTATACGTTGAGCCTGAGGACAGTTTCTACCCAGAGTCTTACGCCCTAGAAGAGAATCATGTATTTACTTATTTTTAAAGAGGCAAGAGACTGTGATCTAAAGGCATTCTGAGAGACTGTCTCTTCTAGGGCACAATTTTTCTTAAGCTAATATTTTCTTTCAACATTCTCCCTCAGTCTGACTTTTATTATGGCTGGCACTGTTTCTTAAAGATTGTCACATTCTTTGGGATAAACCTGGGATCCTTCCTCAAATTAAAGATGTCCCTGGTGCTTGGTCATTTTGTTTAAAAATAGTGTACCTTAGATTCGTATTTAAATGGAACTTTTTAGATGTGTCTCCAAAGGGTCAGCTTCCTCCTACCCCCTACACCTCCTGATGGAAACCTAGCTGAGTATCAGAAGGAAGTCGTTCAGTTGAGTCTTAAGAGGGTTGCTACCCTCCTGTTGGGATATGTAATTACTGGCTCTAGTCCCATGTGAAGAGCACAGAGTTTGCTTCCTTCCTCTTGGCATCAAAAATTATCAGAAAAGCTTCTGATTAGGGAAAAAGACGTGGTATCTTATAATGATGCCCGATGGGGCTCTAATCTGTAAAGGAGTGGCAAATCCATCTTTCCTACAGTTTTCACATCCCGCTCCGAGTGAACACATGTTGTAGGGTTGAGGCTGAGATATCCTTCTAGAAGTGGAGGAGGAGCTTTATGAACAAGTCTGTTTTGAATTTTTATGGGATCCCAGGAGACTTCAAAATACAGATTCCGGTACATCAGAAAGAAGCAGCATTCCGATCGACTCTAGAGCTAAACACCAAGATTAGATGAAGTGGTGATAAATGCAAAGCACCTAAATTATAGTGAATTGCTTAACTCCTACTCCCCAGGGTAGCCTTTAAATGCATCTCTAATTATAATGGACACATTTATCTGCTGCTTAAAAAAAAAAAAAAAATCTTTGTATAGGGGATCACATGCAAAAGCACAGAACTGATTGTTGAGATTGGCATACGTTTGCCTGACATCCCCAAATTTCAGGGATATTGCCTAAGAATGAGCAGACTTAAAAAGGGAACAAACAAGCTTCAATCTGCAAAGGAACTGTATTGTCAGACCTACCTGTGTGTGCCAATCACGTATACTGCTCCTGGCTTCTCTCTTCTGGAACCACTCTCTCTCTTCCTGCATCTTTTGCTGTCTGCCTACATTCCCCTGGTTCTTGTTACCTGGCCCCTGATGATCACACACTTCACATGTGCCCCAAACCCCAAGTCTTCTACTCACCTGTACACAGGTCTCCCTTGGAGCGGCTCTTTCCACCCCCAGCCACCCCTTCATTCCTTGCTTTAGAAATCAGTCTCTCACAGAAATCTGTTTTCCATGCGCCTGGGCAGCTCAGTCGGTGAGGTATCTGACTCTCGGTCTCAGCTCAGGTCATGATCTCAGGGTCGTGAGATCCAGCCCCTCATCACGCTCCTCACTCAGCTCGGAGTCGGGTTGAGATTCTCTCTCTCCCTCTTCCTCTGTCCCTCCCCCCTCACTCTCTCTCTCTAAAATAAATAAATAAATCTTGTAAAAAAAGAAATCTCAGTTTTGTTTTCTAGTCCACATATTTTGAAGATGGTTCTCGTTGGATGTGGTCAGAACTCCCATCAGGCATTACTCCCAACAAAAACGTGAACACTGCATTGGCTTCAATTAGTGTTGTGAAATTGACAAATGATGGGTCCGGTCAGCAAGACCCTCGGGAAGAGAAGCAGAGTGACCCCGGGCATTGTCTAAAGCAAAACTGTGTCACTCTGAAAAGGATGTGTAGTGGTGTCCCAGTGAAGTACAGAGAAAGGAGAGTCCCTAAAGATCTTGGCACAGTCTCGGAGAGAGGGAGGGACTGGTCAACTGGATGTGGTTTTCATGCCCATTGGAAACCCACCTTATCACAGAGGGATCCTGCATCCAGCATTCTTAACTTGGTCATGAAAGAGTAACTTAAGCTGCTTCTTCTTGTCTTTTTTTTCTGTTTAAGATTTATTTTGGAGAGAGAGAGCACGGGGGAGGAGCAGAGGGAGAGGGAGAGAGAATCTTAAGCAGACTCTGCACTGAGCACGGAGCCCAACGCAGGGTTTGATCGCAGAACCCATGAGATCATGACCTGAGCCAAACCAAGAGTCAGTTGCCCAGCTAACTGTGCCACCCAAGTGCCCCTTCTTTTTCTTTTGATTTCATTCCCAATAAGATTTGTGATTATGTACTGGTATATATATATGTATATGCATATGTATATGTATATGTATATGTATATATATAAGGAAGGGTGGTGTTGGTCATGCCGAGAGGTATATTCCAGGCAGATGACATCTCTCCCTGTAAATTACTAAGTTAGAATATGGATTCTATCAGTTAATCTTTCGGACTTGGTTAATGCCTTTGCTCTCCAGTCCCAGTATGCTGAAAGAACAAGTTTCTGACCCTGTGAGTCCAGAATCCAAAACTTGCACATGGCAAAGTCACGAGAAAATGGCCCCGACAAGGCCTTGTGGGAGATGGCCATCCTGCGTGCCACGGACCGTGCCCTGACCGCAACCAGCCTGCTCCCCTTTGAACGTCTCCAGATGGCCCATGTTTGCTATGTCTCAGATGTCATTCATGAGAGAAATGCTTAGTACATTCAAGCGGACTGGAACATGCCTCAACCTAAAAGTTTTTCCCATGCCAGTTTTCCAATGTTCCCATTCACGTCAAGAGTTCCAGGCTTCTTCTTTTTTTTTTTTTTTAAAGATTATTTATTTATTTATTTATTTAGACAGAGTGTGAGCAGAGGGAGGGGCAGAAGGGGAGCGAGGGAGAGAATCTCAAGCAGACTCCGTGCTGGGTGTGGAGCCCCACACAGGGCTCCGTCCCAGGACCCTGAAATCATGACCTGAGCCAAAAATCAAGAGTTGGACGCTCATCTGACTGAGCCACCCGGGGGCCCCAAGAGTTCCAGGATTCTTACACTGAGCTGAGCTCAAAGGCTCGGTGGCATGAATCTCAACCTCATAGCTCCTTCCTATAGTCAGACAATGTGCCCTCTTGATTATTTTAATAACCCCTGGACTCTCTTACCTTCCTTTGTCCACCATCACTGCCCTAGGTCTGGATTTCATCGGCTCACACAGGAGTAAACACTGTGGGCTCCTGACCCTCATGCTTGCCTCTAATGTCATTTCTAATCTCCTTCACCCGGCACACCTCTTACAATTAACATCTCCAATTAGATCCAACCCAATCCCCTCATTAAAGTTCCCCATGATTTGGCCTGGTAACAGCCACCTACCTTATTTTCATTGTTCAAATACATACCTCACACTCACTTGACTCGTGGGCAATCAGTTATCTATTGCTGACTAACCATCCCAAATGTTCACGCTTAGAACAGTAATCATTTATTTTGCTCACAGAACTGCAATTTGGGAAGGGTTATGTGGACAATGAGTCTGTTCTATGTAGCATCAGCTGGAGCACCTGACAGGGAGCCAGAGGATCGGCTTTCAAGATGGCCGCCCCCACAGCTGGCAAGCTGATGCTCAGCCAGGACTGTGGGATGGGTGTCTCTTCATGTCCACAGGCTGTCTGGGCTTCCTCACAGCACGGTAGGTGGGTTCCAAGTGTCAGCATCCCAAGGGAACCAAGAAGATGTTGTATCACATTTTATGTCCTAATCATGAGGCCACCCCGATCCAAGGGGAGGGAACACAGACACCATCACTTAATGGCAGGAATGTCCAGGCACACTGTAAAAAAAAAAAAAAATCACGTGGAATGAGAGATCGTGCAGGCCTTCTCTGGAAAGTGCAATCCACCACACGTAGCACGTGAATGGGTGATTGGTTTAGGATGGATAGTCCAGTGACACTTCCTACCTAGTGAGGCCAGGTGTCATATAATCATGCTCTTGGGGGCGCCTGGGTGGCTCAGGTCATGATCCCAGGGTCCTGGGATCGAGCCCGGTGTCCTGCTCCCTGCTCAGTGGGGAAGCCTGCTTCTCCCTCTCCCTCTGCCTGCCGCTCCCCCTGCTTGTGTTCTCTCTCTCGCTCACTCTCTCTCAAATAAATAATCAAATAAAATCTTAAAAAGAAAAATCATGTTCTCGGATCTTGGAGATTTCATGTCATCTGACAGCTCGGAAAACTAAGACAAATAGAAATTGTGACTTACCCAAGTCATGGTGAGTGGCAACGCCGGGAACAGCGGGGTTGAGGAGTGTACACGTTTAATAAATGTCCAAGATGACTTGCATGAGCAGGCACGGTTGGGTAACACGGTGCTGCCATTTGCCACTCACTGGTGCTACGGTTAGCAGAGGGCACATGGCAGCTGGTTACTAGAAACTCGGGAGGGTGTGGTTGCGAAGCGCAGATATTCAAGCCCCTCTCCAAATGGAAGCCATTATTATTAGTCCAGAGCCCCGGTGCACAAACTAATCTCCTTGGATAATTAGGAGAATGACTAGTCAAGTTCCCCATCCTGCCCCGGAGACACGGGGAATCAGGCACCGACTTGTTGCTGATAATTTAATCCGTGCTGGTGTGCTGGCATGCTGCCTTTCCCCCTCAAATGATTCAAGAAGAAAGGAACCTGTTGCCACAAGCAGGAGTCCTTCAGGTACCAGCTGCAACTGTGAACTGGCTGAGGCAGGAGCGCCCTTCATTATGCAATTATCCATAATTAGGCGCTCATTACTACTTTATCAGCGGGGAGCCAGCACCCACCTGTGCAGGGCTGTCGTGGGGCGGGGGCTGGCAAACAAGTGGAACAGAGCTTTGCTTGTTGTCTAGGAACGTGACAGGGAGACTCGGCAGTCCCAACCTGCAGGGGGGCGAGGCCACGCCTCACGCAGACAGATGCAGACACTCGGAGGCCAACTATGTAAATGACGCAGATGTCTTCATCCTGGGGCTCAGGTTTTGCTTGGGGTGGATGCCCATAGAGAGGGAAGCTGGAAGGACAGAGGGAGATGCCCCTTTGCCTGGCAAATGCTGGAACACTGCCCATGTTTGGATATGCGGGGGGTGTCTGAATAAACTGTGGGTGGAAAATAGGAGATTTGTAAGGAAGGTCCGCCTTCAAGGCACAGAGACAATACGTGTGATTGGC
This sequence comes from Zalophus californianus, assembly GCF_009762305.2. Classification (NCBI taxonomy): domain Eukaryota; kingdom Metazoa; phylum Chordata; class Mammalia; order Carnivora; family Otariidae; genus Zalophus; species Zalophus californianus. The sequence goes on from NC_045610.1 coordinate 8,843,903, forward strand.
TTGTTCCATAAGGGGACAGGAAGGCAAACATCCAAATACTTCAGGTAATTCTATGGGGACAGGAAAGCAAATGTCCAAACACTTAAAGTAATTCTGTAAGGAGAGGGCCTACTTTTCATGGGGGAAACAAGCAGGAGACATACACATTATTAAGGATAATAAATGAGCAGAATCCAAATCAGTAAGGGTCGACAGGCATAGAGTCCCTCTTGTGGATGGAGCACCTTCAAAATCTGTTTTCAACAAAGTAAACTTATTAGGGTTGCTAATATCCCAGAGATGATTCATGTTTTACAGAACAATTCTTCCTGCCTTCTAGAAAGGAAAAGCGTAAGAGTAAATTTATTGATTTACCTGTTTAAAATGCATTGTAAAGGGCTAGTAGTTAAAAGGTTCAGGCTCTAACACACCAACAGACACAGGTACACTTACTCTGGGGACTGCAAGTTCAGAATTAGCCTCAACATACACAGGGATTCTGGAATCAGGGGTGGTGATTGTACAACGCTGTGAATATCCTCAAAACCACTTAATTTTACACTAAATATACATAATGAGGTATGAATTTAGAAGATGCTAAGAGTGTCATTTTTGAAATATTTCATAGATAATACTGGTTCAGGCGATGTAATATTGAAGGGAAAGAATACAGTATTACTTTGCTTATTATACAAAATTGATTGAAAACATAAATCCTGATAAACATACCATAAGTATTCTAGACAACAATTTGGGAAACATTTTTTTTTTTTTAAATGATCTTGTGTGGAAGGTTCTTTCAAAGCTTGGTAGAAATCCTCTAAACCAAAATTGTTAAATTGAACCACATAATTTAAAATTCTTGCATAGTGCATAGCAATGTTTTTAAATATCATATACAAAATCAAGACATACAATGTAAAGAAAATATAAAGGAAATTATGTATACATATAGGAATATGTTAGGATGGAGATGTATATAGGTATATATAGAGATATATATGAAAGAATATAAAGAAGGAGTGCCTGGGTGGCTTAGTCCGTTAAGCGTCCGACTTTTGGTTTCAGCTCAGGTTGTGATCTTAGGGTTGTGAGAAAACAGCCCTGTGTCAGGCTCCAAGATGGATGTGGAGGCTGCTGAAGATTCTCTCCTCCTCCCCTCTGCCCCTCCCCCTACTTGTGCTTGCACACGCGCGTGCACGCTCTCTCTCAAATAAAGAAAGAAAGAAAAAGAAAAACTTGCAACATATGATGAAGGACTAATTTTTGTGGTATTCAGAACCCAAACAAATTAATTGAAAAAATAATCCAGTGGAAAAATAAAAAAGGGGCAGGAATGAGCAGTTTACAAAAATAAGTATCACTAGTGAATAAATAAATACATCTCACTCATATCATGTCAACAATGTGATGTCAGTTTTTACCTGTAAGATTGGGAAATATTAAGATTTATAGTAGACTTGAGAGTTGTTAAGAGAGTTGATCTTAAACATCAGCACACACAACATCTTAATCATGTGCAGAGATAGAGGTGTTAACCTGATGGTGGTAATTGTTTTGCGACATATATGTGGATCTAGTCATCAAATTGTGCATTTTAAACTTACATATATGTCAATAATATCTCAATAGAAGATAATAAAGGGCTGCAGTCACATTCTGTGAAGCCACAAGCAATTGCTAATATGGGTAAAATCCTATTAGAAGGAGTAAATGCTTCCTCTGTCTTTCCTCTACATCTCTGAAAACATGAATGCCCTGTCCCTTGGCATTATATCGAGGAGAATAGAGGCAGGAAGGACAGAGGGATCTTAAGAAAGGTCAGCTGCATTTTTATTTTCTATTTTTTATTTTTATTTTTTTAAAAATATTTTATTGCTTTATTTGAGAGAGAGCGAGCGAGAGGGAGAGCATGAGAAGGGGGAAGGGCAGAGGGAGCAGAGAAGCAGACTTCGCACTGAGCAAAGACCCCGATGCGAGACTCGATCCCAGGACCCCGGGATCATGACCAGAGCTGAAGGCAGATGCTTAACTGACTGAGCCACCCAGGCGCCCCCAAGAAAGCTCAGCTGCATTTTTAGAGGCTATTTTTATTACATAAATATTTGTCCTGGCTATTTCTTCTCTTGGAGAGCATATCCCCTAAATGTCCACTCAAGTAACTCCTTTACCTTTGAGTGGTACTGTCACTGCAGCCTACCCTGATCATCATCATTAAAACTGTAATGTCCTTTGGGCGCGAGATTCTCACCCTCCTGTTCTAGATTCTACCTCCCATAGTTGGTCACACCTTCTAAGAGATTATTTAAGTTACATATTATGTTTATTTTTTGTTGGTTTCTTCTCTCCACACCCACTCTCTCTCTCTCCTTCTCTCTCTCTAACACACACACACACACACACACACGCACACACCCATTATGTGCACGCTGCACACAGGAAGGGGGTATTGTTCTGCACACTAGTGCATTCTAAGCATTTATAAAAGCATCTAACATGTGACACGTGCTCAAAAATTTGTGGAATCAACAAAATGGTGAATGTCTGTTAGTGTTTCTCTCAGATAGTCTTTAGGGTTAGAATCTTAGTATTTTTGTTACCATTACAAGAACAGTTAATGATTCTGATCTTTCTGATGGGTAAGAGCTCAGACTAACCATAGTGATGGACAGTCTATGACATTTTTGTCCATCCTCCTGTCTGCCACCGGCAGCCTGTGTAACCTTGGAAGTCTCTTCACTCTGTGGGATTGGAATGGAAACCTAAGATCTTTATTTTGATATATCACTCTCAATTACTCTTTATAGAAGTGGAGATGCCAGATGAGGGCTGTGTCCTTTATGTGTCATCTCATTGAATGAAATGAATTGGGATGAGTAGGGCAGTCATCTTTCCTTGGGAGAGAAAGATGTTGGACACCAAAGACCCGATGAGAAGCGGTGTCTGTGGGCAGGGCAGTAACGAAATGAACTGTCCAGTGGAAACAGAAAAGAGCAAACAATCACTGAAGTGTCCAGGCATTAAAACTCCAGGGTATTCCATTTGCCCTTTGCCATAAAAATGACAGAGTTGGGTTAAGGATTCTGCACCCCTTATTAGCCATTAGCATTAACAACAAAGATGAAAGACCCCAAAGGCAATTTTTGTCACTGAGATCTGAATTTATTTCCCTTTGCTGAATCTTAAATTAGTAGTTAACTGATGGCGAGATCTGTACCAAGAGGAGGTCATGTTTCCAGCCAACATTTCCTAAAGCCATTAGATATCAGTATTTCCCCCCCATAAATTCAGAAGCTGGAGTCTGACAAGAGCAATAAGGGGGGGAAATCCACACTCAATCACACTATCTTGAGTTTATCTTTCAGAAGCAGATGTAGGCTCCTAGCCTATCTCTTGTAACTACCCGACAGGGTGCAATACAAGAAGAACTCATATATGGGAGCTTTAGTGGAGAAAATCCTTTTTGTGTTTGATCTTCTCCTTTTCCAGAAATACTGACAGTTGCTGGGGACCATTATCTACTTACCAGGGTTTATGGTTTAGATCTCCTAGATTACTTTTAAGCTAAGATCCAGTTGAAAAGACAGTACAAAGGAAGTTTGTTTGTTTGTTCCAAATACAGAAATTGGGTGGGATAGTTCTAAAAGACCCTGTGTATTCCATTTTGGTCAAGGGAAGGCCTTTAATTCCACCTCTGGCTTCTAAGAGTTTCCATATAGATAATACTTTTCTAAATTGTCTGTTTATTATGCTGCCTCTTAAATAGCATAGCAGTAGTTTCTGGAGAGCAATAGAAAGTAAGGAAGAATACTAGAGTTTACGGAGGACCAGTTATTTACAGGGTACAATGTTTTTTCATGTATGTTGCAATTTAATGCTCTCAATAGCCCTGTTTAGTAGAAACTCTTCCCATTTACAGACGAAGCTATTGCTTACAAGTGCTGGGATGAGAGCATCAGGATAGACTGATCTGGAGACCCTGATTGGAGAGCCCTTGATCTAGACCTTGAAGGCTTTGATATTTCTGCTTGGGACACCATCATACCTTCGTTTGATTTATTCGATCAATAAATATTTATCGAGTGTCAACTACCTCTTAAGTTCTATGCCAGGTTCCAGATAGAGAAGTTATCAAGAGATTCATTCTTCGCTCTTAGCACTTAGTTTCTTGGGAAAGACAGTATTAAATATATTTATATGCATAAATGTGTGATTTTAAATTTGTGATAAGTGCTATGAAGGAAATTTCAAGGCGCAATGAGACTCAATGAGGAAGAAATTTCCCCCCAGCCCCCAAGATCAAGAAGCTGGGGGGGTTGGGAGGGTGGGGGGTCTGGACTGGAGATATAAATTGGGGCTTGGTATGTGAACTTGGGAGCCCAGCAATATCGCACGATGATCAAGAATACTTGGAGTCGGGTAGCCTAGGTTTGAGTCCCAGCCCCATAATTTATTGTAGGACCTTGGGCAAATTTCCTCAGACTTCCGTGCCTATTTCTTTTTTAATGTAATGGAGAATATTCATATACAATCCTCATGATAAATGACTGAAAAGCTAGTATGTGCCAAGAACTTAAATCTTATCTTAGTTTTATTGGTAATAGTGGTAATAATAGTAGTAATTTAAAAATTGAGGGGCGCCTGGGTGGCTCAGTTGGTTAAGCGACTGCCTTCGGCTCAGGTCATGGTCCTGGAGTCCCAGGATCGAGTCCCACATCGGGCTTCCTGCTCAGCGGGGAGTCTGCTTCTCCCTTTGACCCTCTTTCCTCTCGTGCTTTCTATATCTCATTGCCTCTCTCTCTCAAATAAATAAATAAAATCTTAAAAAAAATAAAAATAAATAAAAAATAAAATAAAAAAAAATAAAAAAAATAAAAATTGAGCATGTGAGGGGTGCTTGGGTGGCTCAGTGGGTTAAGCGTCTGATTCTTGATTTTGGCTCAGGTCATGATCTCAGGATTGTGAGATTGAACCCCACACTCAGTGGGGAGTCTGCTTGAGAGTCTCTCTCTCCCACTCTTAAAAAAAAAAAAATGGAGCATATGTAAGTGCAAAAGAGTGGAAAACTTGCCTAAAGAGAGCATAGAGTAAGAAGGAGGGCAAGCCCCAATTTCTAAGGATTGAGTAGAAGATGAGTCAGAAAAGTCAATCAAGAAGTAGATACCAGAGAAATAGGAGAAAATCAGAAGACTGTGAGGCCATGGAAGCCAGGAGAATGGAATGTTCTAGAAGGATGGAGGAGTCAACTGGGAGCACAGATAAAAATTGAGGAGTCTCTCCCATTTGGCTACATGGAGTGCACCGCTGACTGTATTCAAGGCATTTTGAGCAGAATGATGGGGTGCAGGACCGGTTGGAAGGGGAGGGGGGATGGTGTGCATTTACGAGAAGCAGGACACAGTGAGATAGTTCTGAAAATGGGGACAACTGCAGCATGTTTGGATATTGAAGGCAGAGATCAAGGGCAGAGAGAGAGACAGAGGCAGGGAGACAGAGAGGAAGTAAGGACAGAGCATGGGAGTGAGAAGAGACAAAAGAGTAGAGTGTGAGGTCCACTGAAAAGGAGAAAAAGGAAGGAGTCAGTATCAGAATGATGGAAAAGAAAGTCTTCCACTGTAAATGAGGAGAGAAGAAGGCAGGAAGGTATGCAGTTCTGGTGGTAGAACTGGGTGTCTTGTCTGTTTGGTGGCAGTGGAAGTCAAGGTTGAGCAGTGGCCAAGCTACACAAGCAGTTCCTGCAGAAAGTAGAGCACACCAAGAAATGTATGCTAATTCCTGGTAGAGTCCCTTCAAATCCTTGCTTACCTGTGACTCAGTTGCAAGTCCCTTTTCCAGCAGACATCAGCTTCTCAGCCTGCCCTGACGAGGTTTTGGTCAGGTTCTCCTAAGTTTGGTATCTACCTGGGTGGGTGCAATGGAAGGACAGAGGCACAAGGAAAGTATGGAATTCGCAAGATTTCAGGGCACGGGGGCCCTTGCACTCCTGAGCTGTGGCCAATAGGGAAGTTTTAGGAACTGTTTTGTGAAAAGATCAAGAAAAGTTGGGTGTTAATTTTGCGGGACAAAGTTGCAGAGGGCGCCGTGGAGACGTGTGGGAGGAAGTGAAACTGAGATTTCGAGAAAGGGAGCAGCCCAAGGGAAGGGGGAGGTGGGCTCACATCCAGCAAATGGTTGTGAGGTGTGTGTTAATGCCTTTCAGAGTTTCAAATAGACTTGGCCATCATGTCTTGTTAGTTTGAGGATGCTGAGGCCAGGGGACCTTCAGAAGCCACCGCTGAATCTGGAAGTCTAATTTGTAGGTAAAGAGACAGATAGAGGAAGAAGCACTGGGTGACTGAGATAGGCTCATACTCCCAAAGCAAAATATTTAGTACATAGAATCTTTTTCCCACGAGAACAGGACCCTGTTTCTGTCATAAGTACCACTGTTTGTCCAGAGAAAGTGAATCAGTGACATACAGCGCTATTGTCACCATGGCTGGTGCCTTGGATCGCTCCTCCCATCTCCTCAGCTAAGGACGACAGCGGCCACATCCCTGAGTGGTTGCTCTAGTCCTTATAAACAGAACGTGCAACATAGTGTCTATTCACATTTATTGAACACTTTGGGGCAGGGCACTCTCAAATTTTATATACATTGTTTTATTTAAGACAGCAGTATGAGAAAGGCATTATTATTGTCATATTATATATTTTTTTGTCATTATATATATGTGTGTGTGTTTCTTTTTTAAGATTTATTTATTTGAGAGAGAGACAGAGAGAGGGCGCGCTCGGAGCCTGACGCAGGGCTTGATCCCACAACCCATGAGATCATGACCTGAGCTGAAACCAAGAGTTGGATGCTGAACCGACTGAGCCACCCAGGCGCCCCTCATTTTATATATTTTTAAGGCTTAGAGAGCTTAAGCACGTTGTCCAAGTTCACCGCAAGAGAAAGCAGTCGACCTAAAATAGTGACCCAAGAAAGCTGACTTCAGAGTCAGCTCTCCCTGCTGCCATATTGGGATGGTTCCCTGTACCAGTTAATAGTCACCATATACATAATATGGAGGTAGGTATCTGCTGTGAGGGAACCTCCGGTAATAAAAGTCCATAATATCCTGGCTAGCTTTACGAATTGCCACATGGATTTTATTCTGAGCAAAGGCGTAGCATTCCATTTCATGAAGATTCTGTATTTTATTTAAACTCTCCCTTATGGGGGCGCCGGGGAGGCTCAGTTGGTTAAGCGTCTGACTCTTGATTTCACATCAGGCCTTGAGCTCAGTGTCATGAGATGGAGCCCCGCATCAGGCTCTGCTGCTCAGTGGGGAGTCTGCTTGAGATTCTCTCTCTCTCCTTCTCCGTCTGTCCCACCTAACCCCCCCCAAAAAACCACACAAAAAAATCTTTAATAAAAATAAGTAAATAAAAAGTAAGCTCTCCCCTATGTATGCACATCTAGACTTTCCCCTCTTTTTTCCTATTACTGTTGTTTGCAATTAAACTTTCTGGCACATATATCTGTAGACGTGTACAAAGTCGTGTCAATAAGATAAGCCCCAAAAGTGGAGTTGCTGGGTCAAAAGATCTATGCATGTTTCACTTGAGAAGTATTCACACTGCTGTCCAAAAATACATCCTCCCGCCAGAATTATAAGAACATTGTCTGTTTTCTTGCATATTTGACAACACTGGGTATTAGTAAGCTTGTAAGTTTGTGCCAATCTGATAGGAGAAATATGATCACTCATTGTTTAATATTATATTTATTCCACTAAGGGAGCCGAATTTCATTAACTACTTTTCTTTTTTTCTGTAGGCTGCTACTTTATATATCCTGCCCTTTTTTTTTTTTCCTCACAGGGTAATTATTCGTTTTCTTACTGAGTTATAAGAGTATTTTATGCCTTAAGGAAATGAGTTCTTTATCATATATATTTTCCTAGTTTCCTACTTATCTTGCCTAAAGGAACCTGCAGGATAGTTAAGTCCCATTTGTGTGTGTTCCTTTTTCAAAGGTGATCACAGGCTAGGATGTGCTCAGACATTTTCTTGAAGCACATGTGTGAAATGTAACATTACTTACCAAAATGTCGGCTGAGAAGGTAATTAACTTTTCACTTCTCACCGTTCTGCATGCTACTTTTTAAATACTGTGACTATATGGCTCTTGTAACTAAAAAGGCCACGCCCCTTGCTCTCGCTCTGGATATTTGAAACCCAGGAACTGAAAACATACAATTTTTGAACAGACAATGGCCTCCTCTATCTCTCTCCTTGCTGCTTTAAGCTCCCAAGTTGTGAGTTGAGAGCTCTTTTTTGAGTCCGAGAACCATAGTAAAATTCTTCTGTGGGCCACGTTGATGTTAATGGCTAACATTTGGGGCAAAGGTCTCCTCCATGTCCACATCTGCAGCTTTGTACAGACCTCACCTCCGAGATGCCTGAAAGCGTGAAGCCAGGCAGGGCGTAATGTATATTAGCAAGACAAAGAGCGCACGAGGGGAGACGCGGGGGATGAGCTGTAATTTACTGAAGATTTATTAGGCCTCATGAAATCTGCCTGAACCACCCATTTTCTGGCTCATCTGCCCACATCTAAATAGGATGGCTTTGTTAGTAGACGATAGTCGTTTAGAATTATCCAGCAACAAATCTCACTGCTTGAAGAGGCGGACCGACGGGAACAGCACATGGGAATGCCAGGGCCTCACTGGGGGCCTCCTCCTTGACTTTTGTTTGTGGTCTGAGTCCTTTGGGGTCGTTTGTTTACTTGGGCGTGTGAATAAGGCTCGGGAGAAAGCAAGGCAAAGGTGCTTTCACAGAGCATCCCGGAGTTTGCGAGGGTGATTTTCAGAGAAATGTGTTGAAAGTTCTGCTTTTTGGAAAAACGCTGCCCAAATCTTAAGACTCAATGGAGCATGTCCAATAATACTTTAGAGCCCAGCTCACAAGCACGAGATCTCTCTGGGGCTATACAAATGTCAAAATAGCTTCTCCCTAATTTGAATGAAAGGTAGAAGTTATTGGGGCTTGGGTTTCCATTAAGCCTTAAGCTTGCAGCTCGTTAATAGGACGTTAGAAATTCTCCTGGATTTTATTACCAGGAACTTCCCTTTGGGTTTTATCACACTGTGGGACTCACAAGTCTCTACTTGCCCATCTATGCAATGGGTAAATGCTGAGAGCTTCATGACAAAGCAAGGCATTTGGAAAAAATGGGAAAGTTTATGGATTTCTCCCCCAAAGAATATGATCTCATTCCACTCCACTCAACTTCGGGACCCAGAAGATATAAAGGGAGAGCTCTGTCCACCTTAATAAAATTCTCATCTGCGCTTACTGCTGATGTAATGTGAAAAGGACACATTCCTAAACTTAACAAGAGGAAGGATAAATTGTTCCTTCTCCTGGTCTTAAAAGTAGTAAGCAGGGCTGATGGAATAGAGTCAAACAAGAGAGGGCACAGTGGGCAAATCCACAGTCAGGCCCTTGGAATTAATACCAAGGCAGTGGCTGAAGAGGATTATATGCCAAGTTGACAGAGCATCCCGCCAATGGCATTACATTCTTGGCATTTGATAAAGAATCTGGAAAAAGCAAGAAGCTTTTACAAGCAAACACTCTGCTTTAAGCCATTCTTGGTGATCCTGGTGAACATCTAGAGCCAAAAGCAAATAGCTCTGAAACAACGTTTAAGTTATTTGTTTCTCGATCAATGTCATAATCACCTATGCAACTGTGGGTTGAAGATACACATCGGTCTTCGTATGTCATTGGTGAAACCCCCTTCTAAACAATGGGATAGTCCTCAATTCATGCAAATGAAACCACAGTTGTCTTGTCTGTAATTGTCTTAACTAGCAAAGCGCCTTTCTTTGGTGAAAAGAGCCATCCGAAACTCCTTGCTCTCTCTACCCCTAAGGGCCCAGTACATGCTCCATGCTTTATCTCTTTCTTGTGGCTTTTATCCACATCACATTAAAGGGACTCTCATTCCTTTATGCAGGCAAATAAAAAGTAGATTTAGAGAGGAGAGATGAAAAGAGCACATTCCACCAATGGCCGACTTCAGAATCCAGCAGTCTGGTGTTCAGACGTTGGCTAAGTTAAAAGTTGCACTGGGTTCCTTTACATCAGAAATTCAGAGGGAAAAAATGAAATCAAACATGTGCCCGTAAGGACTTGTAGTACATTAAAATGAAATTGTGTCATTGGCAGCTCTTGAAAAGGGATTTCCAGGCCTGCCTTTTCGCCTTGGCTAATGGGGAGGAAGAGCTCCAGAGCTGGAGGTTTGCGATCTGCCCGCTCAATCTGTTTCCATTTAAAGAATACTTTCTCCAAAGCTAAAAGCAAGTCATAGAGCCTCAACCGCACCCTTACCTCGAGAAGATCAACCCTCCCACTGCTTCTGAAGTTCTCAGGAGATAAGTTCTGCGGGAAACGTCAGGGACTCGTGCTGTTTACCCCAAGCAGATAATGGTCAAACAAATCGCAATTAAAATTCACTTAGCTCTCCAAATGAGAACTATCAGAAGAGAGGGGTTGAGTTCATTCCAGAGCAAGCCTAGCTTCAGACGGTACAGACGTTGGAAGAGAGGTTAATGGGTCTGTGTCAAGGCTGTTCCGTGTGACAAAGTTTTTTTTATCAGAGGGGGACCTTGGAGATGCAATCATTGTGTGCCATCACACCCGGACATCATTCAAACTGCCCCCCTTTCCAAAATATTTTATTTATTTATTTACCTATTTAAAGTGTGAGTGGGGGGAGGGGGAGGGGAGGGAGAGAGAGAATCTCAAGCAGACTCTGCGTTGAGGGTGGAACCCAACGCTGGACTTGATCTCAGGACCCTGAGATCATGACCTGGGCTGAAACCAAGAGTTGGACACTCAACCATATGAGCCACCCAGGCACCCCTTGGAACTGCCCTTTTCATTAGAGAGGTCAACATACCCAGATTCAGGTGGCATCCCTACCTTAACCCACTGTAGTCTTACACATTATTTGATTGAAACTACCCTCTTTGTTATTGCCACACACCCTCAGATACTCCCATGAGATAATAGAAAATTTATGGATTGGTCTCTGCCCCAATTCCTGGCACAGAGCTCCTGAAACCTTGTAAATTCCTGGATGATAGGAATGTCTTATGTTCTAATTAGGTGCCTCCAGGTGGGCTTCTGGATGTCTTTTGCATGAGGGCTAGATACCAGAAAGATCAAGCCATGATTAGAAGCTTGGAATTTTCAGCCCCAGCCCATCCCCCATCCTCCAGAGAGCAGGGGAGGGACTAGAAATGGAGTTAGAGATCCATCATGCCTACATGCAGGAGATTCTGTAGAAACTCCAATAGTAGAGGGTTCAGAGAGCTTCCAGGCTGGTAAACATATCCACGTGCTAAGAGGGTGATGCGCCCCAACTCCACGGGGCTGGAAGCTTCTGTGCTTGGGATCTTCCCAGACCTTTGTATGGCTTCATCTGGCTGTTCATCTGTATCCTTTATTGTGTCCTTTAATGAACTGTTAAAACCTATGGAAGCATTTCCTTGACTTCTATAAGCTGCACTCACAAATTAATCAAACCCAAAGAAGTGCTTTTTGGGAACTCTTATTTACAAATAAGTTGAACAGAAGGTGTGGGTAACCTGGAGACCTACTACTTGCGGTTGGCATCTGAAGTGGGGAGCAGTCTTGTGGGACTGAGCCTTTAACCTGTGGAAGCCGATGCTGTCTCCAGACACAGACAGTGTCAGAATTGAGTTGACTAGTAGGACACACCCAGCTGTTGCCACAGAGAATTGCTTGGTGTGGAAAACTGCCCAGCCCCCCCACCAAATCTGGTGTCAGAAATGTTGTGAGTATAGTAGTTGTGTGAGTAAAGGAGACTTGCAGGAGTCTGTGAGGTGAACTGAGGTTTTTTCTAGCAATCTCAGAGATGCTACTATCCTCTGAAATGATCCTCACCCCGTATGCTGGAGGTGAACTGAGGTTTTTCCTAATAAAACACCTATAACCACAGGCTCTAGATCCCCGTAAAGTGACCACTGACCAGCCAAAGGGAATCCCTGTGGCCTTTGTTCCAACATTTTACTATTTTCAACTCTACTCTCAGTCACCCTTTCCTGCCCATGCAACATTCAGCTCATTCCAAGCCTCAGAGAGTTCCATTTCCTCGCTTCCTATGTCCCATGTGGGGTCAAGCCACCAATGGAATTCAACTAGCCTTTACTAAAACCTTTCTTCAGCCCTTTACTAACCCTGGAAACCCAAGCTACACTGGGGCTCCTGATGCCTCATGCCCTTCCTCCAAAGCCCCGGCTGAAGCAAATACAGTCACCTTCCCTAAAGCTCACCATGCTCTGGACATAGCATGGACTTTGGAGCAAATGGTCTTGAGTTTAAATCCTAGCTCTGTCACTTAGAAGCTTCTGTGCTTTATTTTTCCCTTTTATCACCACAGGGTAGGGAGATTGAAAATAATACAGAGGAGCTGGTGTGTTTTGATAGTAGCCTTCAAGATGATCCCCAGTTGTTTTCACCTCCTGGTATCGTGTTCTTGTGTGATCTCCTTCTACGCTGAAACAGGGCTAGTCTTGTGTGGCCAAGAGAGTATGGAGGAGGTGATGATATGTGACTTTTGAAGGAAAATAAGAAAGGGCGTGACAGTGTCTTCCTTTTCTCTGGAATCAACCCTGGGTCAGGAGGACATTGAAGCAGCCTAATGGAAAAGTCCAAATGGAGGGAACCTTGGATCTTCCCACCAACATCCTTTACTGAATTGCTAGCCACGTGAGTGAGTTACCTTGGAAAAGGATCCGCCAGCCCCAGCCAAGCCTTCAGATGTCTACAGCCCCAGCTGACCCCCAGCTGCCATCTCAAGAGAGATCCCGAGCCAGAACTACCCAGCCATGAGCTCCTAAACTCATAATCCACAGAAATTGTGCAAGATAATATTCAGTGTTGTTTTAAGCCACTAAGTTTTGGACTCATTTGTTATGTGGCAAACCATAACACATGGTAGGTGTCCAGATGTATGTTTCATTCCTCCTTCACTAAGAAGTTGAAACATGCCCTTTACCTTCCCAAGCATGTTATTTCTTATAAACGCTAATCTCCCCTACCACAGTGCTAAAGCAATTTTTCTCGGCTATGTTGTACTATCTCCCTTATGTAGAGATCCTTTCAGGGTCCTGAGTTCAAGCCCCACATTGGGCTCCACTCTGGGCATGGAGCCTACTTAAAAAAAGAAATGTTAAGAGTAGTATTTCTGGGTAATGGGGATACAACTAAATTTAGTTGTTTTTTTTTTTTTCCAGTCCTACGTATTTTAACATTTTCTATAATCAGCATTTATTGCTTTTGCAATTTAAAAATTATTTAACAGTTAGTTTCCTGTTGCCTACAGCTGTCTATCTTCATGCCACACATCCAACTATGTAAAAAAATACTTTCATACATTGATAGAATAAATGCTGTAAAGATGGTACCTTCAGAATGTCATGTAAATAAAATTTGAAGGATGATTATGACAATTGCTACCGTAAACCACGACGTAAGCAAGCATACGGGGTGAGGATCATTTCAGAGGATAGTAGCATCTCTGAGATTGCTAGAAATCTCTGCTTGTGGCTTTCTAGCCTTATAGAAAAACTGTCATTTAAACATTTATGAACCCCTATTCACCAACAAATCGTGCTAGATGCATTACTGCACCTGTACCCTGTGTCCAAAGTTCTTTACAGTTTATAATACAAGCTGAAAATCTCTTTCAGTAGAAATGTCTGCAGTGGGTAGTGGTTTTTCAATTTACATTTAGAAATAACAGATTTAGCACTTAAAATATACCTCCTGATTAGGAAGAAGACTGTAGTCAGTAGTAATAGGAAAGAGCTATTGCTTCATAGTATTGAAATGTAACGTTTTGAGATCAGTTTTGAAAGTCGTTCCATCTTCCGGACATGCTCATTTGCACACACATGAAATCCCCCGCCCAATTTCTGACCCACAATAGGAGATCAATACATATGACTTGAGAAAAGGAGGGAGCGGAGTTGAGTGATGTCATACAGACACTGTAAACATATTCTACCCCGAATAGAATGCTGCCCCTCACTTGTCCCTCCAATTTCTGTCCCTTCCTGGGGCATTCAAAATTCCTTCAGACAACGTCCTTCCCACTACTAATGAATGATTTTATTTATTTTTTTCAAAAAAGATTTTATTTATTTATCTGTGAGAGAGAGAGACAGAGATTGTGAAAGAGAGCACGAGCAGGAAGGAGAGGGAGAAACTCAGACTTCCCGCTGAGCAGGGAGCCAGACGGGGTCTCGATCTCGGGACCCTGGGATCATGACCCGAGCCGAAGGTAGATGCTTAACCAACTGAGCCACCCTCGGGCCCCTTATAGAGTGATTTTAAAAACCCAGATGGAAACAGCCCTATTCTGGGATTTTAGAACACTTTGTTTTGCCACTTAGAAGTCCCACGTGTCCTTGGACCACTCCTTTACATTTTTGAGGCTCAGTTTCTACACCTGAAGAAGAGCAAACAATTCTGCCCTTTCCTTCCTTGCCGTGTTCTCATAGAGATGGAAGATACCACAGGTGAAATGCTTTGTGTTATAAGATCCAGGGAAGTTGCACTGGTTTTAGGAACTTGCGCCACTTGGCTATGGTCTTTTATTTTCCTGGACGTGATCTGCCTAACCCACCCTGCCCCTGTTTCCATCTATAAAGTTTCTGCAATTCCATTTACGCAAAATGGGTCAGTTGAGGCTGGAATCTATGCTCAAATCTACAAGGACGACAGGCTGCACATTTCAGCCGGGGCTGCCCACCCAGGATCCTTGAAACTCCTTCTCCTCTCTCTCTCTCTATTCTCCTGCCCTTTGCAGATGTCCTCGGCTGCCTTGAAGAGACAGACAATGAGCCGTCCATCATCAAGAAGCTGCTCCTCGTCCAGAGCCGGCACCTCGTTGGTTTGTTTGGTTAGATGCATTGTTCAGGGTTGATTTGATTACAGTCCAAACAACAAGCTCCACAGTAAAGAGCAACAGACTCAAGTCACTAAGCATTTGAGCAAGCAGGGCATTATCCAGTAGACTGCCTTTCCTATTTTCAGTAAGAGCTTGAAGGGCCACTCAGAAAGAGAATAAGGAGTTCTCTTGACACAGTGAATGAAGTCCAAACCAAACAGATTCCTCCCCCCGTGAGGCCTAGAGGCTGACACGTTTTCTTTGATGTGAGCCGATGGTGATGGGCCCCTTGGGCTCCATCCCGCAGAAACCGCTGGTTTCCTTTTCACCTGGCCCACCTTCTCCTAAATGGCATGGAGTCCATTTTTATCTACGTACAAACTTTTAGGCCTTGTGCTCTAAAAAACAAACAGGAAGATCAAAATGTATATCACCAAGCGAAAAGCTATGTCAGTCTCTCTGGACTTCCATATATGTACGTGTGTGAATAAAACAGTGTTTTGGGATGCATTTTGAGCTTGTCACACAACTCTTCTTTGAACACCAAATATTCCTCTGCTGTATTTATAGGGGTTTTTTTGAACCCTTTAAAACCAGTTCATACTGTCGGGAATGGAAATGGTTTCCAAATTTTCACCCGGCAAACCACACTATGGTCAACGTTTTTATAGATAACTCTGCGCTATGTCATAACGCTCAAATCTCCTGCAGTGGAATTACCGGGTTGGGGTGAAAACATTTTGTAAAGACTTTTGAAATATTTGTCAAACCACCCTTCAGATAAGTTGTTCCAATTTTCACCCCACCAGCCATAGATATATTCTTTATAGTATTATCATATTTAAACTATGTGCCAACTGATGGGCTAAATGAAATCTCAGTTTTATACCAATGTCTTTGATTATTAGTGAAAGGCAGCATCTTTTCATGTATTGGTCCTTTTGAGTCTGTGTGTGTGTGATTATTGCATATGCAATAATCTATAATAATGCATATATATGCAGTATTATGCAATAATCACACACACTATATACTTAGTATAGACGATAGATAGATAGATACACTTAGAGATACTGGCAGTTTTTCTGGGTGTCTTATAATTTATTTGTGGGGGGTCCTAGCATATTAATATTAATAATATTAGCTCAACGTTGAATTGTGTCACCAATATATTCAATATGTCATTTGTCTTCATTTGTTTTGTTTTGTTTTGTTTTTTTACATTATCAAATAATTGTGTTTTTTGTTAGTTCTGTCTATCGAGGGCCCAAGCCTCTGTTTCAGAGAAAGTGCCAAACGTTTGAGGAAGCCATGGCCCACTTGGAGAGACTCTCGCGGTTGACACGCAGCCTTGTAACACTTCCTCTGAGGTCTACAGCTGTCTCTGAATGTATTGGTCTGCGGAGGAAAGGGGGTCTCTAGACAGAGTTATCCTCACTCTCCCACTTGCTGCCAGGACTTGCACCTCCAAATTAGAAGGTGTTACTGGCCTTCTGCCAGGACTTTCTCCATTTATTTCCCAAAGTACTACATGTCTTTCTCATGAAGAAAAATTACAACTGAGCTTTTGCAAATTCATTAAATCTGGACTTATCTGCACTGTGCTTTATGGGGAATTCCTCAAAGTTTTAGGCATATCATGCCTCCCTAGTTTCAGTGCTGAGTAAGACTCTGTATTATTTAGCTTAACTTGAACCGTGTCCCACAGGTATTAGTACCTCTTCTCATGTGTCCATCTTCCCCGGAACATTGTTTGGTTCCATTATAAATGCACGTTTCCCATTGTCTTCTGCCTTTGTATATGGCTAATGTATGGGATATTGTATGGAGTTTTATTTATTTTTTTTTAAGTAGGCTCCATTCCCAGTGTGGAGCCCAGTGTGGGACTTGAACTCACAACCCTGAGATCAAGACCTGGGCTGAGATCAAGAGTCAGACACTTAACTGACTGAGCCACCCGGGTGCCCCAGCATTTTGTTTTTTTTTTTTAATAGGAAATCTTACTGTAGCATTTTTCCATGTGGTCCTCGGATTACCAGGATAGACAATTAAATCACGTGAAAGTAATACTTCCATCTCCTTTTCCAATGTTTACACATTTTTATTTGCATTTTTTGAGATTTTTAGAACCATGTTGAATAATGGTTACAATGGTGGAAATAATGAGCACCCGAGTTTTGGAAGGAATGTCTCTAGTATTTCAGTGCTGATTAAAATGCCTGTTTTACATTTTCTATATCAACCTGGGGGTGCTACTAGCATTGGCGGATAGAAGTCAGGGATGTTTGGTACTTCAATGTATTAAATTATTATAAATGTTAAGTTTGGCCAAATATCTTTATCATCATTAGCTGATCGTAATTTACCAGGTTATCTTCTTCTTCTTCTTTTTTTTAGGCTTTCTTCTTTTGACTTATAAAAGTAAAAGATAATACTCGTACATTTTCTTATATATATTTTTTAAAGATTATATTTATTTATTTGAGAGAGAGAATGAGAGACGGAGAGCACAAGAGGGAAGAGGGTCAGAGGGAGAAGCAGACCCCCCCGCTGAGCAGGGAGCCCGATGCAGGACTCGATCCCAGGACTCCAGGATCATGACCTGAGCCAAAGGAAGTTGCTTAACCAACTGAGCCACCCAGGCCCCCGTACATTTTCTTATATTGAGCTATCCCAGCACTCCTAGTCAAGGTGTACTATTCCTTTAAACACTATTGTATCAGATTTTCTGCTTTGGGAATATGTTTTACAACATATTTGCCACGTGCAAATTTGGTTGCTGTATTTTTTTTTAATTCTCCCTCAAATATTCCCCCTTACCAGTAGCATGCCTAAGTCTGGACTGAAGTCATCATGTTCTTTAAACAAATCTCTCAAGACAGGTTTCAGAAAAACCCAGTGACAAGACAAGTGTTGAATTAAAAACCTCACAACACATTTCAATAGAGAAAAAGAATTTGACATAATGCTCCCTTATGATAAAAAAATAGTGAGCAGTCTAGGAATAGAAGGTAACGTCTTTATCTGATAAAGATAATTTATCAAAAAATCCATAGCTAACATTATACTTAATAGTGAAAGACTGAATGCTTTCTCCTAGGATCAGAAAAGGTCAAGAAGGGCTACTCTCACCACTTCCATTAAACACTATACTGGATAAGCTATCCAGGGCAATTAGGCAAGAAAATGAAATAAAAGGCATGAAAATTAAAAATTTCTCTGTGCTTGAAAAACATAAAAATATAGAAAAACCTAGGAAATTTACTAAAAAACTATTATAAATTATAAACAAGCTTAGCAAAGTTGCAGGACTTTTGATACACTAATCAGTGTATCAAAATCACTTGTATTTCTATGCAGTAGCAATGAACAAATGAAACGAAAACCATTCAGTGTATAAAAGCATCACAAAGAAAATACTTAGAAATAAATTTAATGAAAGAAGTATAAACATTATTCTGAAATCTACAAAAACAGTGTTGAAAAAAATTAAACACCTAAATATTTAAATAGAAAAATATCCCTTATTCACAGATCAGAGACTTAATATTGTTAAGATGTCAGTACTCCCAAATTGATCTACAAGTTCAATGCAATCCCTATTGAAATCCCAGCTAGCTCTGTTGCAGAAATTGACAAGCTGGTCCTAAAATTCACTTGGAAATTCAGGGGACACAGAATAGCCAACCCATCTTTAAAAAGGAAGAATAAAGCTATTCACATTTCCCAACTTCAAATTTACTAAAAAGCTATAGTAATCAAGACAGTGTAGTCCTAATGTAAGGACACAGTTCAGTGGAATAAAATTGACAGTCCAGAAACTAACCCTTACATTTATGTCCAGTTGATTTTTGAGAACGTCTTGAGGCAATTCAATGGAGAAAAGAGGGGTGAAGAAACCATTGCTGCCAAACAGCTGGATGTCCACTTGTGAAAGTATGAGGTTGCACCCTTACCTCACACCACATAGAAAAATTCACTCAAAATAGATCAAAGACCTATAAGAGTTACAACTATAAAACTCCTAGAAGAAATATGTGCAAATCTTCATGACCTTGAATTAGACGATGGTTTCTTAGATAAGAAACCAAAAATATAACAACAAAAGAGAAAGTACATCAGGAAAATGTAAAACTTGTGCTCCAAAGGACATCACCAAACAAGTGAAAAGACAACCCACAGAATGGGAGATAATTTTGCAAATCATAAATGTGATAAGAGACTTGTATCTAGAATATATAAAGAACTTCTACAACTCAATAATGAGAAGATAACCCAATTAAGAAATAGGAAAGAATATGGATAGACATTTCTCCAAAAAAGAGATACAAAGGGACAATGAGCACATGAAAAAAGGTTCAACATCGTTAGTCACCAGATACACTCACTGGCCTGACTATAAAAGACAATATAATTACAAGTGTTGCTGAGGATGTGGAGAAATTGAACCCTCATGCATCAGTGGGAATGTAAAATGGTGCAGTTGCTTTGGAAAAGAGTCTACAAGGTCTTCAAAAGGTTAGACATACAGCTTCCATAAGACCCAGCAATTCCGCTCCTTGCTATATACCTAAGAGACATCGAAGCACATCTGTTTCTGTTTCATTGGCCCAAAGCAAGTCACGTAGTGAAACTCAACTCAGAGGGGGTAAGGGAAGTACATCCTACCATCTACCTGGAAGAAAAACTGGAAATATTTACTGGACCATACTAATACTTACTATAGTCTTCTCTTCTTTTCACCAAATTGTCTTTCATAAGCAGAACACATACTGTCCTTGAAGGAAACAAAATTCTCTGCATCCAGCTCATTGTCTGGGATCTCAAAGTGACATCCGCTGTCTCTCTATCAGAACTGAGGTGAATTCTCTTGGTCCAGGGCCCTGTGAAGTAAAAAGACAAATTATCTATGTCCAGACACATTCAATATAAATGTGAAACAGGAAGAATGGGGGTAAAGGACAATCATCTGTCTGGCAATTCCGAAATCCCCCTGAGACATCATGGTGAACTCTCCGCTAGGGTTGTAGAGTATTTCTGGCTTTAGTCCTATATGCCCTTGGATCCACCCTTTACAGGGAGGATACCCTTTTCCATCTCCTGCTTTGGTCACATCTAAAGACGGGGCACCGGGACATGCCTGGAATCAGGCAGTTTTGGAACTTGCTTTCCTTGGGGATCACTTCCTGCTCACAGATAATTGGGGTCTCAAGGCTTGAAGACACAGTCCTCTCCAGCAAAACAACTGTTTTGAGAACTTAGTCATCATATTTGATTTGGTGGAAGTCTATAGCAGATGCCAACAGCTTTTTAAACAGAAATTGTATTTGTCATATTTCATTGCTCTTCCATCATCCTCGCTTTAGCCCATCCAGCTTTGATGGAAAAGCTGTACTCTTATTCTTATTTTCATGAATTGACTGACATAATAAAGATTTGCCTGCATGGCCAAGAGTGTTTTTTCTTCCTTCCCTCCCTCCTTTTCTTCTTCCTTCTCTACCTCTCCACCTCTCTGTCTCTCTCTCCCTCTCTGTCTCTCTCCCTCTCTCTGTCTCTCTTTCTTTGTCATTAACTGCAATGAATTTATATAGATTTTGATCCAGGCTCTTGACAATCTGGGTCACAGGCCTAATAATCCCCCCAAACTTAGAAAATTCTGTTCAGGTTTGTCAACTATTACTGAAATCCAGGACTAGATATACCTGTACAAAAAAGGACGGAGATCATTCCAAATGAGAAATTGTGGAATAGAAGTTGTAATGATTTGTCCATTTGGGGAAGAATGACTCATGGTGAATGCAATTTACTTTTTTTTTTTAAGGATTTATTTCTCATTTGAGAGAGAGTGTGTGTGTGTGTGTGTGTGTGTGTGTGTGAGCAGAGAGAGAGAGAGAGAGAGAATCTTAAGCAGACTCCTTGCTGTGTGGAGCCCAATGTGGGGCTTGATCTCAACCTTGAGCCAAAACCAAGAGTCGGACACAACTGACTGAGCCGCCCAGGCGCCCCTAAAGCAATGTACTTTGAAGTAATTTTTTCTTTATCTTACAAACAGGAATTCATAAAAATTAAAAGTGGAATTAATAGTTTAGGGTTAAAGTCCTGTGCTGCATTGAGTTGGAAGAAATTTAAAATTAGCTTTATAACTGGATTTTTTTCCCCATTCGACCTCCCTAAATATATTTAAAAACATCTCCTAGGCTTTAGATAAAGGCCAAAAATTTTCATTCAGTCCACAAAGCTTTCCCTGACTGAACTCATCTTTCTTGCCTTTTTTTTTTAAAGATTTTATTTATTTATTTGAGAGAGAGAATGAGAGAGAGAGAGAGCACATGAGAGGGGGGAAGGTCAGAGGGAGAAGCAGACTCCCTGCTGAGCAGGGAGCCCGATGCAGGACTCGATCCCGGGACTCCAGGATCATGACCTGAGCCGAAGGCAGTTGCTTAACCAACTGAGCCACCCAGGTGCCCTTTCTTGCCTTTTCTTGATCCCTGGCTTTCTTCCACTCTACCTTCAATCCAGCCACAGTGTCTTTTTTTTTTTAATTTTATTTATTTTTTTGTCAGAGAGACAGAGAGAGAGAGAGCACAAGCAGGGGGAACAGAAGGTAGAGAAAGAAGCAGGCTCCCTGCTGAGCAAGGAGCCCGATGCAGGACTCAATCCCAAGACCCTTGGATCATGACCTGAGCTGAAGGCAGACGCTTAACCGACTGAGCCACGCAGGCATCCCCAGCCACAGCGTCTTCTAATTGTGGAAACATGACATGTTCCTTCTAAACTCAGGATGTATATGTGCCAGTCCCTCTGCTTGGGCCTCTCCATCTTCCTCCCTCAAATTCCGTCCCTAGAAACTCCACTTCCTTGAGATCTCTAACTTCAGTGGTACATTGCTCTGGACCCAATGTTTGTGTCCCCATGAAATTCGTATGCTGAATCTTAATGCTCAGTGTGAGGGTATGTGGAGGTGGGGTCTTGAGGGGGAAGCCCTCGTGAATGGGACAAGTGTCTTTATAAAAGAGACCCCAGAGGGCTCCTTTGTCCCTCCCACCATGTGAGGACACGGTAAAAAGATGGTTATCAATGAACTAGAAAGCAGGCCATCACCAGACACTGAATCTTCCTACACCTTGATCTTGGGCCTCCCGGCCTCCAGAATGGTGAGAAATAAATTTCTGTTGTTTATAAGCCATCCAGCTTATATATTCTGTTATAGTGACCTGAATTACATAGTCTTTCTCTCATCTGCCTGAGGGGTCCTCTCTTCCTTTCCTCTGCCTTCACAACACCTTGCACTACTGCTGGAAATCACTCATTGCAGATGTTGTTCATTTGTTCTTGTTAATTTGTGCGACTGGTCAGTATCAAGGTGACATCTGCTTCTGTATCTCTAAATCTTAGAAAATTCCTAGTTCTGGGGCGCCTGGGTGGCTCAGTTGTTAAGCGTCTGCCTTTGGCTCAGGTCATGATCCCAGGGTCCTGGGATCGAGCCCCGCATTGGGCTCCCTGCTCAGCGGGAAGCCTGCTTCTCTCTCTCCAACTCCCCCTGCTTGTGTTCCCTCTCTCTCTGTGTCTCTCTGTGAAATAAATAAAATCTTAAAAAAAAAAAATTCCTAATTCATACAGGCCCCCAAATGTTTGTTGAAAACATCAACCTAGGCCATTTTACAACATAAGAAACAGACTGTATCCTTTGCATTTAAAATTTTGGGTGTCTGGAATTGTGGAAGTAAAACAAATTTGATTACTTTCAATTAATAATTCGACTATTCACAGCTTTTGTTTGTTTTTATTGCTTTAACCTATATAAAGATAAATAGCTGTCAGGAGCAATATTTTCTTGAATTTACAAATATCTCCATGAGTACTTTGTGCATGGGTCTTCTTACTCATTGACCAGATAGTGTGAGGTCTTGCTGACCTAAGTCAGTATTTTTCAAATACTCATTTCTTTTAACGAGTCTCAGGAGGTAGTAAAAGCTTCCGGTTTTTCATTTTCACTCTTGGATTCTCAGACATTTTTATTCTTGATTTTGCATCTTTACAAACGTATAATTATCAAAAAAGATATACATAACTACTTGTCTTGCACCTCAGAAACAAAACTGATGGTAGAACCCAAATGAAAAGGAAAGGAAAAGGAAGCTATTTATTTATTATTTATTTTTTTTTAGGAAGATACTTAAAGGGAAATTTCAGATGCAGCTATAGTATCCATAAAGCTGGAAGCCAAAATCCTTATAGCTGATTCTTGGAATATCTGGTTTAACGTGCCCCACTTAAAATAATTACGTGTACCATTTATTTATTTTTTATTTTTGTTAAGCACTCTGTGGGCACTTACAGTAAATAGTTGTCATCAGATTTTATGAAAAGAAGGGAGCCCGACATGGGGCTCGATCTTAGGACCCTGAGATCATGACTTGAGCCGAAGGCAGACACTTAATGTACTGAGCCACCCAGGCGCCCCCTGTTATACCTATTGTTCACATTTTGATACAATAATGCACCCTCAGCAATCCTTCCTCCATCCAATATAACCTTTAGTCTTCAAGAAACACACTGCCCTAAGGTGAACTCTGACAGGAGTGCTTTTTAAGAAATGTGTATGCTCAATTGTCAGCAGAAACCTTCCCCTCGGTCGCTAGCTGTTCTGGCCAAATGGCAGGCAGGACCTGAGGTCTGACTATCTCAGTCCTCTAATAAAAAGGATAATAAAATGAATGTTTAGTGAGAAAAATGCTTTTATGGCAAGTTGTGTAATTCAAACTTTTTGGTGGTGCTTTAACGTCAGATTTTATAATAGGGTTGTTAAATCGTTGGCTCAATGTTTTAAAGGTCTGGGGAATTTAAAGGCAGAAAGTATACTCTTTGTAGTTGTGAAGGTTCAGAGAATGAGGCAGGCAGAGGGGATACTTAGGGTTTGGGTGGCTCACTGCAAGGCTTCTGGGCTTCTTTCTCTGGGTCATCCTTCACTCTATGATGGGCTGTGCCTTAAGCAAAAGAGGAGTGTAGATGTGCTTCCAAGGAGCTGTTGGTTTTCCAAGAGAGGAACAAGTTAGTCCTGAGTCCTCCACACCCTGTAAGGTCATTTGTGGTCATAAATTTGAGACAAAGGCCCAGGACTTTGCCTCTGAACAGAAGGAAGCCCATCCTGATGGCACGAATCTACAAGCTTCACTGTTCGATGTCCAAACCAACTGAGCTTCTTCTGATACTGTTCCTTTTTGAATGAGGAGCTTAAACGGCTACATCTGGGTCCCTGCTAGAACCTTCTGGACAATAGGAAAGAGAGACTTCCAGGGTGTTTGATTGCACTGCCCTCGGAAAAGGATGGGCATAAAAGCCATCTGGATACGAATGTTCATGAGAAAAATTGTAAAGATCACATCTATCATACCCTGTGATTTATCATTACCCAGAATGTCGATTCTGGATTAAAGAAGAAAAAAAGAAAAAAGAAAAACACAGAATAATGATCTTTAAAATTAAAAAGATATTTTTGATTATACACTAGCAGGCAACAATGAGCATTTTTCATTGTACCGTATTTCTGTTATCTCTCACTTCAGTAAGTTGGTGCAACTGTAGGATTATTGGTTGCTCCTCCATGGACTAGGTAATTCCAGCTTAGAACACAAAGGATGGCACATCATTTTCAGAGATAATGCCACTGTCCACTTTTAGAAAAGTAGGACTAATGCTTTAGTTAATTATCCCAAAGTGGAGGGATTGATCCTCTCATGTTAGACACAGATAAGCATTTACAATACTCCTGGTTTGGGTTAAGAATACAGCAGGATCCTAAGGTCCAGAGAACAGCTGAGCTAAAGGGAAATAAAACACGCACCCCTGACCATTGAATATTGCGTCCGGATAAGTGAGGATTGTGATCATCTGTGTGTTTAGTGCAGAAATCTCTGGATGAAGAGAAAACGAAGAGTCTGAAAGTTTATTATTCTTTCCCTTTAACAATGTATATTCTTTTGCATTTGTAATGTCTGTGTGGATGAATCATAAAATTGTGATTACTAGATCAAAACATATATACATTTTAAAGTTTTGCCTACATTTCCAAAGTAGTTGTACAGTTTATATTCTCCCTTGGCGGAGTACACCTGTACTTGCTTCTACCATCACCAGCTATACATATGTGTGTATATTAATATAATATATACATGTAATATGTGTATGTTATATGTGTCATATAATATAATACATATTTAATATATGTGTATCGACATATATGTATGTATGTATGTAACATATATGAGATATATATGTAATATAATGCATATACATAATATACATATAGTACTACATATAATACAATATAAAACTATATTATATACTTATATATAATACACATATGATACATATAATATATACATAACATACATGTGTATATATTTTTGGATTTGCACTTCTTTGATAAGGAGCAAAGTTAAATATATTAATATATTTTCATAGGGTTGGCTATTATAAATGGCCATTTTCCCATTGGGAGAGTACACCTTTCCTTGTTTTAACTTTAGTAGGATTATTTATAAGACAATTAATACTTTCTATACCAGAAGGATAAGTATCTTTATTCCACTATTTAGAGCAGAAAGAGTGCAGGGCTGTGGGGAGGTGGGACAGTGTCATAGTGCTTGAATGTCTGTGAATACTTACCTAACAACAGACAGGGCAACTAGACAGTCAAAGCAAAAGTCCACGGACAACATTTCACAAAACTAAGTGACAAAGCCCAAAACACAAGTAAGTACAAACCATGGGCAAATCCAAGACCTCACAGTATGGGGTCTATTCACAAAAGGAAGGGAAGCAACCGGACAGTGTCTAAGGGACTTGGGGCAGGAGAACAAGAAGTTGAGACTCCATGTGTTTGCTCAGGCTGCCGTAACGAGGTAGGTTGTGTGGCTTAAGCAATAGAAATTTATTTTTGTACAGTTCTGTAGGCTAGAAGTCCAATGTCAAGGTAGCAACAGAGTCAGTTTCTTTGGAATTCTCACTCCTTGGCTTATAGACGGCCATTTTCCCCCCAGTGTCTTATCTTGTTCCTTCTGTGTGTGTCTGTGTCCCAGTCTCTTCTTATGAAGACACTGGTCACTCCCTTCTTATGAGGGCCCACCCTAATGACCTCATTTTACCTAAATTTCCCTGTTAAAGATGCTGTCTCCACTTACAATCATATTCTGAGGTACTGGGGTTAGGTCCTCAACATTTGAGTTTTGTGGGGACACACTTCAGCTTATAAGAGGAATACACTGGAGAGCAGGCAGGCCAATGTGAGCACAGTTGATGAAACTGGGAGGGCTCTTGCCCATTCCCAGGAGCCTGAAGGAAGCAGCGCCTGGTGTGGTCAGGTTGCTGTGAGCTCTCAACTGACCTATCAGGGCAGCCTTCCAGGACGGGGCCCTGAACTGAGCAGAGACCACTGGAATTTGACTCAAAATTGAGCAGAAAAAGGATGAGAAAGAAGAAGGAAAGAGACAGTCTCAATAAAAGTGAGGAAGTGGAAGAGAGAGATGAAATTTCCAGCCACCATCTTTTTCAACAATTTACTCTAAATTATTACACAGAAATGAGAGGAGAGGGAGTGCTATAAAGTTAGAAAAGCTACTTGGAACCACACCTCTTTCAAAATTTTAGATAAACTAACTTCACATAAAAATGAGCAAGGGATGGGGCGCCTGGGTGGCTGTCGTTAAGCGTCTGCCTTCAGCTCAGGTCATGATCCCAGAGTCCTGGGATCAAGTCCCGCATCGGGCTCCCTGCTCCGCGGGAAGCCTGCTTCTCCCTCTCCCACTCCCCCTCCTTGTGTTCCTGCTCTCACTCTCTCTCTCTGTCAAATAAATAAATAAAATCTTTAAAAAAAATGAGCAAGGTCAAATCCCACAAAAAATGTATTCATCTTTATCGATTTATGTACATACAATAAAATTCATGCAATTTTTCTTTTTTTTTTTTTAAGTTTTTATTTTACATAATCTCTACACCCAACTTGGGGCTTGAACTCACAACACCGAGATCAAGAGTTACAGGTTCCTCTGACTGAGCCAGCCAGGCAACCCTATAATTTGTACATTTTAAGCACACACATCGATTAGTTTTGACCAAGGTATACAGTCATGTACCTGCTGCCCCATCAAAATATAGAACATTTCTAGTTCAATAGAAACTTTGCATTTCATCTTCCCCATTACCCCTGCTCCAGGCAACCACTCACCTGACTTCGATCACTATAGATTAGTTTTGCCTAATTTAGAATTTCATATAAATGAAATCGCAGGGTAGATATTCTGTTGCATCCCTGTACTTTCACTGAGGATACCATCTGTGAGATTCGTCCATATTGTTGCATGTGTGATAGACAGGCTTTATTGCTAAGTTGTATTCCATTATATTTATTATATATATTATTTTGCATATATATTAATATTTATTAGCCTTTGCATGTATATGTTTTGATTTCTCGTGGGCTAAGAGCGTATTGTCTGAGGCATATGGTGTGTGTTTAGCTTTACAAGAAGCTGTCAAGATGTCTTCCGTCTTCCATAGCCTCTCATGATATTCCACTGCATCAACATTTTATGAGCGTTCCACTTGCTCTATTTCCTCAACATTAAATATTGTCAGTTATTTTTTTAATTTTAGCCACTCTATTAAGTATGCAGTGTTATCTCATTGTGGTTATCATTTGTATTTCCTTGATGTCTAAAAATGATTAGCATGTTTTCTTGTGCTTATTGATTATCCATATATTTGTATTGTGAAGAGCTTATTAAAGGTTTTGTCCATTTTTTGCACACTTTGATTATTTTTATTGAGATGTAATTCATATACCAGAAAATTTACCCTTTTAGAGTATATATAGTTCAGTGTCTCTTAGTACCTTCTAAAGTGTTACAACCATCCACATTGTCTAAGTTCAGAACATTTTTATCCCTTCACAAAGAAAATCCATACCCATTAGCAGTTCTACTTGTACCTTCTGCTTTTAATTCCTTTTCTTATATTTGCTTATTTTGCTCCTTTCCTTCATTCCTTTGGGTTAACTGAATAAATGTGAGTGTTCAGTTGTATTTCTTCTCTTGCTTTCTTAGATACACTTCTTTTGCCTCTCTTTTAGTTAGTGACCTAGCACTAACAGATGCTAGTATCTTAGTCTATTGAGAAAGACTATTGTAATCCTTTACCTTTACTCTTGACACTTCATATCCCCTACTTTACTCTTTCACTTCCTCAGTTCACACCAGACTCTTCTCACTATTTGCTTTCCATTCCCACTTCGCACATATGATGTACTTACAACAGTGTGATTCCACTTACTCATGCCCCACCCTTTGTATACTCACTGTTAATGTCTTTTATTTCTATAAACATTATAATTCTTACTCTATAGTGTATTTAATTTTTTTTGAGAGAGAAAGAGAGCGTGAGTAGAAGAAGAGCCGGAGGGAGAGGGAGAGAGAAAATCCCAAGCAGACTCTCCACTAAGCGCAGAACCCAATGTGGGGTTTGATGTGGGGCTAGATGCCATGACCCTGAGATTATGACCTGAGCCAAAATCAAGAATTGGATCCTTAGCTGACTGAGTCACCCGGGTGCTCCTATAATGTATTTAATTTTAATCAGTTATTTAAGGAAATCATGAGAACAATGGTATCTTATATTTCCCAACTTATTTTTATTTCCTGGGCTCTGCATTCTTTCTAGAGACCCAAGTTTCAATCTGAAACTGAAAAGCCTGGTGCTAAACCTCTTATAGAGCAAGTTTTCTTACAGTAATTCTTTCAGTTTTTACTTATCTAAAAATATCTTCATTTTACTATCATTTGTGAAAAGTATTTTTATGTACATATAATATTAGGTTGATAATTATTTTTCTTCAGTGTGATAAATCTGCTATACCATTATCTTCCAGCATCTATTGAATTTAGTGTTAAGAAGTCAGTAATTATTTTTAGCTTTGTCCTTTTGTATATGGGGTATTTCATGCCTCTTTTATTTCCCTATAACTTTCAAGATTTTCTCTTTACCTTTCGTTTTCAGTAGTTTGGCTGCAATGAGCCCAGGTGCCGTTCTTTTTATATTTATTGAGTTTGGATTTTCCTGAATTTCTTGGATCAGTAAATTTGTGTTTTTCATCAAATTTTGAAAAAATTTGGCTGTTTTTTCTTCAAATATTTTCTTCAATTTTCATTTTTTCCAGTCCCCGTGCCCCTCTCTTTTCCTTTAAGATCTAATTATGCTTATATAAAACCATTCTGTACTGTCCTAATTTGCTGAGACGTCTCTGCTTTTCATCATTTTTTTTCTATCTGTGTTTCAGATTGGATAATTTCTAGTGTTCCTCCTTCAAGTTTACTGTCATTTTGCCATTGTCAATGTACTACTAAATCCATCCAGTACATTTAATTTTTTTTTTTTTTTTTTTTACTTTTCAGTTCCAGGATTTCCATGTGGTTCTTATGGTTTTCATAGTTTCCATTTTTATTTTTGGTATTCCCTAATTTTTTACTCCCTGAGACCATATTTTTCTTTAATTTTTAAAAAATATATTTGTCTTTATTTTTTGAACATATTTTCCCAATTATGTTTGTTTTTTATGAATCATGATTTTTTTAAAATGAAATTCTGGGCATTGTGGATAATACAACTACTCTGCAAGTCACAGTTGAGACTCTAGATTCCATTATTGTCCTCTGGAGACTATTCCTTTTTGTTCTAGTAAGTGAGCAAATTTCCAGTTGATCACTTTTTACTTATAGGCTTTCCAAGAACCTGTAATTTGGCAGGACCAGTCATCAGATTCTGCCTGTTTGGGCTTAACTGTAGGCTTTGTTAGAGTGGATCTTGAGTAACTTTTATCAATATTTTATTCTTAAGGCACAGTTTTTTTTGCAGTGTTTCAGTTGGATGCCAGGGTATTAGTAAATTCTTAAGGAGATCTCTGCTAAAGCCATAACTCTCACATCCCTTGGCACCATTCACCATTCTTGCCCCAGTATTGCTTGACCTCTAGTGTCTGTTCTTTCTCAGCCCTAGAAGCAGCTGCTACCTTTTAAGCCCTGGATGGACTCACCATCATCTGTGCAGTGTATTCATCAGCAACAGACTCACAGGAGATGCCTCTACACAGACTTCTGGGTCTGACTCTCTATGGAGCTTCTTCCCCTCTGTTGCTCTGTCCCACAGATTCCAGTCCTTGTAGCTGCTCTGAACTCTGATGTCTTCCTTGTCAGCTCAGAAAAAAATACGAGGTCCTGCTCAAAATCCAGCTCTCTATGCTTTGGTTAGGAAATTCTCCCAAGGAAGAAAGCTGGGCAATTATAAGTCTTATCCTGTAAGTTGTCCTTTCCTCAGCAAGTGCCTCTTCTTCATAGCTTCCAGTTGCCTCATATATTTTGTAATTTTATAGTTGTTTAATTGTAGGAGGACAAGTCCAGTACTAGCTATTAAGTTGTGTCTGGAAGCAGAAACTATCCCACAAAAATTTATTATAAGATAAAAGATAATGAGGAGCCTAATAATATCTCTACAGACAATAAAAACTTGCCAGAGGCATGCCATAGAACATACCAAAACTGTAACAGCTCCTTTAAAAAGAATAAAAGTTATTAAAGTGTATCATACAAGATCATGAAAAACAAGATAAGTCAGAGTCAGAAATATTCAGAAATGAGGTGCCAAAACTCAGACAAGATTTATAAAAATGTATAAAAAGTTTAACAAATAGAAACAAAAAATTAAAATAGTGGGAACACAGGGAAAATAAACAGGTGAAAAATAACACCCTAAGAGAAACAGAAGGGGAAAAGGAAGAAATTTTTAAAAATAAAAAACTCAATGAAAAAAACCCAGAAATAGTAAGTATTTGGGCAAATAGAACTATTTTTCTTCTCTTGAGTTCCTTCAAATATGTTTCACAGCTAATAGTAAAAAATTATAACATTATGTGATCGAGTTTTCAATGAATGATGTAATACATAAGAGAACTATAACACAAAGATGGGGAAAGCATAAGGACCTATGTGATGGTAAAATTTATATACTACCCTTGAAGTGGTAAAATACTGATTCTAAATAGACTATGAAATGTATATTTTAATCCAAAGAGTAACTGATAAAAAAGAGAGATAAATGGCAGGTTGAAAGATACATAACTATGCTAAACAATAGATGAATTAGAAGGGGATATTTTAAAAGGTTAAAATGTGATAAAAGAAGAAAAGAAAAGGGAAACATATAAACAGAAAACAAATAATAGAATAGTACACCTAAATGCAAACATATCAATGGTTACATTAAATATAAATGGCCTAAACACACCTACTAAAGACAGATGTCAGAATATATTAAAAAAAACTAATACAACTACATTCTGTCTACAAGAAACTCTAATAGCATGTTACATATACATTGAAATAAAAGAATTACAAGCATGGATATATATAGGCCATGAAAACACAAATCAAAAGAAGGCTGGAGTGGCTATGTTAATATAGGACAAAGTGTACTCTAGAGCAAAGAAAACTAGCAGGGATAAAGAGGGATACTGTGTATTAATAATAGGAATCAATTTACCAAGAAAACATAGCAAGCTTAAATATATATGTTATTAAACAAAACTTAACAAATTTATGCATAGCACAATCCCTTAATATAATGGAATTAAGGTAGAAATTAATAAGAGAAAGATAAAGGGAAAATACCTAAGCACTTGGAAATTAAACAACATATTTCTACATAATATATTGGTCAAAAAGACGTTTCAGGGCAAAGTTAGAAAATGTCTTTAGCTGGAAAAAAAAAAAGAAAAGAAAACCCAACACATCAAAATTTGTAGGCTGCAGATAAAACAGAGTGTACTTGGAAATAATAGCATTAAATTCTTATATCAGACAAAAAAAATGGTTTCAAAACAACAATTTAAGCTTTCATCTTAAGAAACTAGAAAAAGAAGAGCAAAATACATCCAAAGGAAGCAAGAAGAAGGAAATACTAAAAGTAAATAATGGGAAAGATAAAAGTGGATTTAAGAGTAAGGTGCAAATATTGAAAAAAAGCAAAGAGGATCCAATATACAGCAAATAGGAGTTCCTAAAGGAGGGGGCGGAAATCAAAGCAAGGATGCAATCAAATACTAAAAACTATAAATCAAGAAAACTTTCATGAAATTAAGTAAAAAAATTGAAGCTACATATTGAAAGAACATACTTAGTATTCAATAATATTGACCTAGAAATGACAAAAAATCCAAGACATATTCTAATAAGATTACTATATTTTACTATATTACTATATTTTCTAAAAATACTTTTCCTCAAGAAGTTAAACAGTTACCATATGACCCAGCAATTTTACTCATAGTTATATGGCCCAAAGAATTGAAAATAGGTATTCAAACAACTATTTGTATGTGAGTATTTGTGTCAGCATTATTAACAACAGCAAAAGGTGGAAACAACCCCATGTCCATTAATGGGTGAACAGAATCACAAGTTGTGTTACATACATACAGTGGACTATTTTTCAGTTATAAAAAGGAATGGAATACTGATACATGTTACAACATGATAAATAAAAAAAATATTAAGCCAAGTGAAAGAAACCAGGCACAAAACATCAGGTATTGTATGATTGCATTTATACAGAGTATCTATCATAGATCAATCCATAGAGACACAGTGGAGACTCATAATTTCCATGGGAAAGAGAGAGAGGAAATGAGGAGTGACTGCTTACTGGGTATGGAGTTTTCCTCTGGGGTGATAAGAATACTTTGTAACCATGTAGATGTGGTTGTGGCACATGTCAAATGTGTTATATGCTACTTTAAATCGTTTATTATATGTTACAGAGAACCAGTTTTAGACAACCAAAGATTTGAGGCACGTCAGCGTAAGGACTGGTGGTGAGGCTTGAACACATAAGTACTAGTAGGACTAAAAGTCAAAGGGGTTGGGCGCCTGGGTGGCTCAGATGGTTGAGCGTCTGCCTTCAGCTCAGGTCATGATCCCAGGGTCCTGGGATCGAGTCCCACGTCGGGCTCCCTGCTCAGCGGGGAGCCTGCTTCTCCCTCTGCTTCTCTCTCTCTCTCTCTCTCTCTCTGTCTCTCATGAATAAATAAATAAAATCTTTAAAAAAATAATAAAAGTCAAAAGGGTTAATTAGAGAAAGTACAGCATGTAATGGATTATAAATTATTTTAAGATAAAATTATTGTTAAACATTTACTAACCTCTATGGATTATTTTTTAAATGTGTAAGCCATTTTAGAAATTGAAGAAGAATGTTGAGATTATATAAAAAAAAACAATTTTTAAGCTATTCTCAAAAAGAATAATTGATGGCTATAATATTAGTATTGTTATTCTGAGTTATTCTGTTGTCTGTGTGGAATGTAATCAGTTAAATAAGTCATTCAGGGATTTTCCAATTCCACCATTCCCTGTGTCCTTCAGAACAATGATTCTCAGTGCCGAAAAAAGAGGGTGAGCTTAGAATCCACAAGAGGTCTTTAAGACACACCAACCCTATAGTCTCAAATTTGATTTGTAAATTTTAGTATGAATTCATGTAGGTATATGGTACCTACATCTCTCCTGGTTCTATCTACTGAAGAGATGTTCAACGACCAATCTGGTAACAGAAACCCTCTCTAGGGGCTCCTGGGTGGCTCAGTTGTTAAGCATCTGCCTTCGGCTCAGGTCATGATCCCAGGGTCCTGGGATTGAGTCCCACATCAGGCTCCCTGCTCAGTGGGAAGCCTGCTTCTCCCTCTCCCACTCCCCCTGCTTGTGTTCCCTCTCTTGCTGTGTCTCTCTCTGTCAAAAAAATAAATAAAATCTAAAAAAAAAAAAAAGAAAGAAAGAAAGCATCTCTAGTGCCCAGATATTACCTTGAAATACCATTTCCTACTAAAACAGATGTGTTTTTTTTAAGTTTTAAGAAATGGCTAATTCTTATGGGACACCTGGTTGGCTCAATTGGTTAAGCATCTGCCTTCAGCTCAGGTCATGATCCCAGGGTCCTGGGATTGAGTACCACATCAGGGTCCTTGCTTAGCAGGGAGCCTGCTTCTCCCTCTGCCTGCCACTCCCCCTGCTTGTGCTCTCTCTCTCACAAATAAATAAATAAAATCTTAAAACAACAACAACAAAAAAGAAATGGCTAATTCTACTTTTGTGGCCAGAAATGTACAAGATGACTCTGGAGTAGCTTGCCATACTTAATAGTGTGGACACTATCCCAAACTACTAGGTCCATATTAAGGAACTCAGAGACCATTCAAAGACCCTCCCACTGACCAAAAATAGAACAAGTTGAGTTTTGATAAGATGGTAATTATATAATAATTGCAATAAATTGAGACCCATCAAATATGTTTAAATCCTTGAATTCACAGTAACATTTTTTTTTTTTTAAGATTTTATTTATTTGACAGAGAGAGAGAGACAGACAGCGAGAGAGGGAACACAAGCAGGGGGAGTGGGAGAGGGAGAAGCAGGCTTCCTGCTGAGCAGAGAGCCTGATGCGGGACTCAATCCCAGGACTCTGAGATTATGACCTGAGCCGAAGGCAGACGCTTAACCAACTGAACCACCCAGGCGCCCCACACAGTAACATATTTTTAAAAACCTAATTCATAACCAGTGCAAATTAGTGGTAATTATGTAATTATTTGAAGACTGGTAAATTAAAAAAAAAAATCTAGCATTTATTCATCCCTCCTGTCTGAACTGTCACTTGGGGTGTTCAAGTAGTGGATGAAGTGTACTGCCTATTTATAAAAGTATTTCAGTGAATAAATGAAAAATAAATGATAGAATTAGAATACCACTATATTGCAAGCCCTTTAAAAAAATTTTTTAAGGAATTTTATTTGTTTGTTTGAGAGAGAGAGAGCACAAACAGGGAGAGGGGCAGGCAGAGGGAGAGGGAGAAGCAGACTCCCCGCTGAGCAAGGAGCCCAATGTGGAACTCGATCCCAGGACCCTGGGATCATGATCTGAGCTGAAGACAGACACTCAACTGACTGAGCTACCCAGGCACTTAATTGCAAGGCCTCCTAAATTAATGGATTGAAATATTAAGCATCAACAGTTGCCAACATCTTAAAAAAAAAAAAAGACACAGATACTATGTCCCTCCTGGTGAAAGAACTCAATGCTACTGAGAGTCTTGCCATAGGAACCAGTCATGAGACTTATCTAATGTCTGAGCCCAACTGCTGCTGTGTAGGGGGACATGCTAAACAATACCACGAGAGTGCAGTCAGAGAAATCTCGACTGTGGGAGACTACACAGGTCCCATGGTCGGGGCACTTCAACAGAAAAATTGCAAGGTGAGTGCCTGGGTGTCTCAGTTGGTTAAGCATCTGCCTTT
Source organism: Zalophus californianus (assembly GCF_009762305.2). Lineage (NCBI taxonomy): Eukaryota > Metazoa > Chordata > Mammalia > Carnivora > Otariidae > Zalophus > Zalophus californianus. The sequence goes on from NC_045610.1 coordinate 8,879,233, forward strand.
GGCTCAGGTCACAATCCCAGCATCCTGGGATCAAGTCCCACATCAGGCTTCCTGCTCTGGGGGGAGTCTGCTTCTCCCTCTCCTTCTGCCCCTTCCCCCTGCTCCTTCTCTCTCTCTCAAATAAATAAATAAAGTCTTAAAATAAAAAGAAAAATTGCAAGGAAAAGACAAGAATGAAGGGGAAGCTTGTAGAGTAAAGGAGATTTAAAAGACACATATCTTTTAATGGACACTACCATGTCCAGGGATGAGAAAACTATGAAGTAACTAATACAAAAACTAGAATAGGAGTTACTTTGTGGGGAAGAAGGAGGAGCTTGAAGGAGAGAGGTTTGGGGAATGGGTAGCAAAGTTCTATTTCTACACCTGGATGATGGTTACAAGGGTGTTCACTTTATAGTAACTCATTAAGCCATATATGTGTATGGTTTTGGGTATTCATGCTTTATTTTTACAACAAAAGGGGGAAACTATCTTTCTGTTTCCCTTTGTGCACTCTGTTGGTTATGGTTTACTCTGAGAGATCTTTCCAAGCACAAGATTTTATAAATATTTACCCATGTACTCTTCTGCACGCTTTATGTGATTAGCTGTATATCTCAATTATTAATCTGTCTAGAATTGCTGATTAGTGCATGGCACGATGCAGGGATTTCACTTTGCCATCCTTTCACTTTCCACGGTGTTTCAAACTGGTTTTTCCTATTGAAAAAGTAATGCATGTACGTGGAGAAAAGATGGGAAACAAAAAAAAAAAGTAACTCTTCCTTCCATCTACAATTCCAACCCCCATCAAATGCAACCACTATTATAGTTTTTAGTTATTGTTGTTGCTGTTCTATATCTGAAGTAGACAACTACGTTTTCCAGGCAGCATGGATAATAATTTTGTTTTGCAGAATCCACCATGCTATTAGCTTTATGGGGTCCATACCATTTGTGTGAATTTGACCTTGACCCTGAGTCGAAATATTTCCCTAGTGACATAAATTGAAACAGAGATGGAAGCAGGATAAAACTCGGGCCAACAAGAGCCATCAAAACTCAATTTTAGGGATTTTTTTTAAATTTTTTATTGTTATGTTAATCACCATACATTACATCACTAATTCTTGATGTAGTGTTCCATGATTCACTGTTTGTGCATAACACCCAGTGCTCCATGCAGAACGTGCCCTCCTTAATACCCATCAGCAGGCTAACCCTCTAGAACCCTCAGTTTGTTTTTCAGAGTCCATCGTCTCTCATGGTTCCTCTCCCCCTCCGACTTACTCCCCTTCATTTTCCCCTCCTGCTATCTTCTTCTTCTTTTTTTTTCTTAACATATATTGCATTATTTCTTTCAGAAGTACAGATCTGTGATTCAACAGTCTTGCACAAATCACAGCGCTCACCATAGCACATACCCTTCCCAATGTCTATCACCCAGCCACCCCATCGTTCCCACCCCCACCACTCAGCAACACTCAGTTTGTTTCCTGAGATTAAGAATTCCTCATATCAGTGAGGTCATATGATACATGTCTTTCTCTGATTGACTTATTTCGCTCAGCATAACACCCTCCAGTTCCATCCACGTTGTTGCAAATGGCAAGATCTCATTCCTTTTGATGGCTGCATAATATTCCATTGTGTATATATACCACCTCTTCTTTATCCATTCATCTGTCGATGGACATCATGGCTCTTTCCACAGTTTGGCTATTGTGGACATTGCTGCTATAAACATTGGGGTGCACGTACCCCTTCGGATCCCTACATTTGTATCTTTAGGGTAAATACCCAGTAGTGCAATTGCTGGATCGTAGGGTAGCTCTATTTTCAACTGTTTGAGGAACCTCCATACTGTTTTCCAGAGTTGCTGCACCAGCTTGCATTCCCACCAACAGTGTAGGAATGCAGACAGAGAAATCGTTCTCCACATCCCCGCCAACATCTGTCGTTTCCTGACTTGTTAATTTTAGCCATTCTGACGGGTGTGAGGTGGTATCTCATGGAGGTTTTGATTTGGATTTCCCTGATGCCGAGCGATGTTGAGCACTTTTTCATGTGTCTGTTGGCCATTTGGATGTCTTCTTTGGAAAAATATCTGTTCATGTCTTCTGCCCATTTCTTGATTGGATTATTTGTTCTTTGGGTGTTGAGTTTGATAAGTTCTTTATAGATTTTGGCTACTAGCCCTTTATCTGATATGTCATTTGCAAATATTTGCTCCCATTCTGTCGGTTGTCTTTTGGTTTTGTGGACTGTTTCTTTTGCTGTGCAAAAGCTTTTTATCTTGATGAAATCCCAATAGTTCATTTTTGCCCTGGCTTCCTTTGCCTTTGGCGCTGTTTCCAGGAAGAAGTTGCTGCGGCTGAGGTCGAAGAGGTTGCTACCTGTGTTCTCCTTTAGGATTTTGATGGACTCCTGTCTCAAGTTTAGGTCTTTCAACCATTTGGAGTCTATTTTTGTGTGTGGTGTAAGGAAGTGGTCCAGTTTCATTCTTCTGCATGGGGCTGTCCAATTTTCCCAACCCCATTTGTTGAAGAGACTGTCTTTTTGCCATTGGACATTCTTTCTTGCCTTGTCAAAGATGAGTTGACCATAGAGTTGAGGGTCCATTTCTGGGCTCTCGATTCTGTTCCATTGATCTATGTGTCTGTTTTTGTGCCAGTACCATACTGTCTTGATGATGACAGCTTTGTAATAGAGCTGGAAGTCCGGAATTGTGATGTCGCCAGCTTTGCTTTTCTTTTTCAATATTCCTCTGTGGCTATTCGGGGTCTCTTCTGGTTCCATACAAATTTTAGGATTATTTGTTCTATTTCTCTGAAAAAAGTGGATGGTATTTTGATGGGGATTCCATTGAATGTGTAGATTGCTCTAGGTAGCATTGACATCTTCACAATGTTGGTTCTTCCAATCCACGAGCATGGAACGTTTTTCCATTTCTTTGTGTCTTTTTCAATTTCTTTCATGAGTATTTTATAGTTTTCTGAGTAAAGAACCTTTGCCTCTTTGGTTAAATTTATTCGTAGGTATCTTATGCTTTTGGGTGCAATTGTACATGGGATCGACTCCTTGATTTGTCTCTCTTCTGTCTTGCTGTTTGTGTATAGGAATGCCACTGATTCTGTGCATGGATTTTATATCCTGCTACTTTACTGAATTCCTGTATGAGTTCTAGCAGTTTTGGGGTGGAGTCTTTTGGGTTTTCCACATACAGTATCCTATCAGCTGCAAAGAGTGAGAGTTTGACTTCCTCTTTGCCGATTTGGATGCCTTTGATTTCTTTTTGTTGTCTGATTGCTGTGGCTAGGATTTCTAATACTATGTTGAATAGCAGTGGTGAGAGTGGACATCCCAGCCGCGTTCCTGACCTTAGGGGAAAAGCTCTCAGCTCTTCCCCATTGAGAATGATATTTGCTGTAGGTTTTTCATAGATGGCTTTTATGATATTGAGGTGTGTACCCTCTATCCCTATACTCTGAAGAGTTTTGATCAAGAAAGGATGCTGTACTTTGTCAAATGCTTTTTCTGCATCTATTGAGAGGATCATATGATTCTTGTTCTTTCTTTTGTTAATGTATTGTATCACGTTGATTGATTTGCGGATGTTGAACCAGCCGTGCAGCCCAGGGATAAATCCCACTTGGTCATGGTGAAGAATCCTTTTAATGTACTGTTGGATCCTATTGGCTAGTATTTAGGTGAGAATTTTTGCATCCCTGTTCATCAAGGATATTGATCTGTAATTCTCCTTTTTCATGGGGTCTTTGTCTGGTTTTGGGATCAAGGTAATGGCCTCATAAAATGAGTTTGGAAGTTTTCCTTCCATTTCTTTTTTTTGGAACAGTTTCAGGAGAATAGGTATTAATTCTTCTTTAAATGTCTGATAGAATTCCCCTGGGAAGCCATCTGGCCTTGGGCTTTTGTTTGTTGGGAGATTTTTGATGACTGCTTCAATTTCCTTAGTGCCTATAGGCCTGTTCAGGTTTTCTATTTCTTCCTAGTTCAATTTTGGTAGTTGATACATCTCTAGGAATGCACCCATTTCTTCCAGGTTATCTACTTTCCTGGCATAGAGTTGCTCATAATATGTTCTTATAATTGTTTGTATTTCTTTGGTGTTGGTTGTGATCTCTCCTCTTTCATTCAAGATTTTTTGATTTGGGTCATTTCTCTTTTCTTTTTGATAAGTCTGGCCAGGGGTTGATCAATCTTGTTAATTCTTTCAAAGAACCAGCTCCTAGTTTCATTGATCTGTTCTACTGTTCTTTTGGTTTCTAGTTCATTGATTTCTGCTCTGATCTTTATGATTTCTCTTCTCCTGCTGGGTTTAGGCTTTATTTGCTGTTCTTTCTCCAGCTCCTTTAGGTGTAGGGTTAGGTTGTGTATTGGAGACCTTTCTTGTTTCTTGAGAAAGGCTTGTATTGCTATATACTTTCCTCTCAGGACTGCCTTTGCTGTATCCCAAAGATTTTGAACAGTTGTGTTTTCATTTTCATTGGTTTCCATGAATATTTTTAATTCTACTTTAATTTCCTGGTTGACCCATTCATTCCTTAGTAGGATGCTCTTTAGCCTCCATGTATTTGAGTTCTTTCCAACTTTCCCCTTGTGATTGAGTTCTAGTTTCAAAGCACTGCGGTCTGAAAATATGCAGGGAATAATCCCAATCTTTTGGTACCTGTTGAGACCTGATTTGTGACCTAGGATGTTATCTATTCTGGAGAATGTTCCATGGGCACTAGAGAAGAATGTATATTCCGTTGCTTTGGGATGGAATGTTCTGAATATGTCTGTGAAGTCCATTTGGTCCAGTGTGTCATTTAAAGTCTTTATTTCCTTGTTGATCTTTTGCTTAGATGATCTGTCCATTTCAGTCAGGGGGGTGTTAAAGTCCCCCACTATTATTGTATTGCTGTCAATGTGTTTCTTCGCTTTTGTTATTAATTGCCTTATATAATTGGCTGCTCCCATGTTCAGGGCATAAATATTTACAATTGTTAGATCTTCTTGTTGGATAGACCCTTTAAGTAGGATATAGTGTCCTTCTTCATCTCTCATTACAGTCTTCGGTTTAAAATCTAATTTGTATGTAGGGACCCGAAGGGGTACATGTACCCCAATGTTTATAGCAGCAATGTCCACCATAGCCAAACTGTGGAAAGAGCCAAGATGCCCATCGACAGATGAATGGATAAAGAAGAGGTGGTATATATACACAATGGAATATTATGCAGCCATCAAAAGGAATGAGATCTTGCCATTTGCAACGACGTGGATGGAACTGGAGGGTGTTATGCTGAGTGAAATAAGTCAATCAGAGAAAGACATGTATCACATGACCTCACTGATATGAGGAATTCTTAATCTCAGGAAAGAAACTGAGTGTTACTGGAGTGTTTGGGGGTGGGAGGGATGGGGTGGCTGGGTGATAGACATTGGGGAGGGTATGTGCTACGGTGAGCGCTGTGAATTGTGCAAGACTGTTGAATCGCAGTTCTGTACTTCTGAAACAAATAACGCAACATATTTTAAGAAAAAAGAAAAAGAAGAAGATAACAGGAGAGGAAGAAAAGGGGAGTATGTCAGAGGGGGAGACGAACCATGAGAGATGATGGACTCTGAAAAACAAACTGAGGGTTCTAGAGGGGAGGGGGGTAGGGGGATGGGTTAGCCTGGTGATGGGTATTGAGGAGGGCACGTTCTGCATGGAGCACTGGGTGTTATGAACAAACAATGAATCATGGAACACTGCACCAAAAACTAATGATGTAATATATGGTGATTAACATAACAATAAAAAATTAAAAAAAAAAATCTAATTTGTCTGATAAAAGGATTGCCACCCCAGCTTTGTTTTAGTGTCCATTAGCGTGGTAAATGGTTTTCCACCCCTCACTTTCAATGTGGGGGTGTCTTTGGGTCTAAAATGAGTCTCTTGCAGACAGCATATTGATGGGTCTTCTTTTTTAATCCAATCTGATAGCCTGTGTCTTTTGATTGGGGCCTTTAGCTCATTTACATTCAGGGTAACTATTGCAAGGTATGAATTTAGTGCCATTGTATTGCCTGTAAGGTGACTGTGACTGTATATTGTCTCTGTTCCCTTCTGATCTGTGCTGCTTTTTCTCTCTCTCTTTGCTTAGAGGACCCCTTTCAATATTTCTTGGAGGGCTGCTTTCGTGTTTGCAACGTCCTTTAGTTTTTGTTTGTCCTGGAAGCTTTTGATCTCTCCTTCAATTTTCAATGAGAGCCTAGCTGGATATAGTATTCTTGGCTACATATTTTTGTCATTTAGTGCTCTGAAGGTATCATGCCAGTCCTTTCTGGCCTGCCAGGTCTCTGTGGATAGGTCTGTTGCCAATCTAATGTTTCTACCATTGTAGGTTACATATCTCTTCTCCCGAGCTGCTTTCAGGATTTTCTCTTTGTCTCTGAGACTCGTAAGTTTTACTGTTAGATGTCGGTGTTGACCTATTTTTATTGATTTTGAGAGGGGTTCTCTGTGCCTCTTGGATTTTGATGACTGTTTCCTTCCCCACATTAGGGAAGTTCTCTGCTATTATTTGCTCCAATATTCCTTCTGCCCCTCTCTCTCTCTTTCTTCTTCTTCTTCTGGGATCCCAATTATTCTAATGTTGTTTCATCTTATCGTATCGCTTATCTCTCGAATTCTGCCCTCATGATCCTGTAGTTGTTTAACTCTCTTTTTCTCAGCCTCTTTATTTTCCATCATTTGGTCTTCTATATCGCTGATTCTCTCTTCTGCCTCATTTATCTTAGCAGTTAGTGCTCCCATTTTGGATTGCACCTCATGAATAGCCTTTTTGATTTCAACTTGGTTAGATTTTAGTTCTTTTATTTCTCCAGAAAGGGTTTCTCTAATAACTTCCACGCTTTTTCAAGCCCAGCTAGTATCTTTAAAGTCATGATTCTGAACTCTAGGTCCAACATCGTACTAATGTCCATATTGAGTAGGTCCCTAGCAGACGGTACTACCTCTTGTTCTTTTTGCTGAGGTGATTTTTTTCATCTTGTCATTTTGTCCAGAGGAGAACAGATGAATGAGGGAACAAAATGCTAACAGGTTAACAACGTCCCCAGCAAATATACTCTATACAAATCAGAAAAGACCTGAAACCAGGGGACAAGAAAGGGAAACAAAGAAAAAAGAAAGAGAAAAGAAAGAAAGAAGAAAAAAAGAAAAAGATTAAAAACAAAAACAGAACAATACAAAAAAACCCGAATATGATCAAATACGATCAGGCTAGTGCATAGATCAGTGCCACACACTAGATTTTGGGCATATTTTGGTCTGTTAGAAAAAAATGCCTCCTAAAGTTTTAAAGGAAGAAAGACATATATGTACAAAATAAGGGTTGATACAATGAAGGGATGAAAGATGACTGTAAGGATGAAAATTATAAAAGATTTTATAAAAGGAATTGATACAATAAGAAGTTGTTTGAAAAAAGAAAGAAGAAGATTAAAAAAAAAGGGAGAGAATGTGATCAGGCAGGAGACTAGAACAAAGCCATACACTAGTCATTTAGGGTATATTTTGATCTGTTAGAAGAAACTGTATCTCAAAGTTTTAAAGAGAGAACAACTTATATATATATGCCAAAAATAAGGGTAACTACTATGAAGGGATAAAAATAAGACTCTAAAAATGAAAAATAAAAAATATTTTTTAAAAAAGGGATTGATAAGATGTTGGTTGAAAAAGGGAAAAAGAGAAATTAAAAAAACAGTTAAAAAAATTAACTTTGAAAACCTAATGAATCATGGTAAAAAAAAGCCACGAATTCTATGTGCAGTATTCCCCTAGTGCTGGAGTTCTCCCATTCTCCTTGATGGGTAAACTTGGTCTTGGCTTGCTGGCTGTTCGTGCTGATCTTCTGGGGGAGGGGCCTGTTGCCATGGTTCCCAAATGTCTTTGCCGGAGGCGGAATTGCCCCGCCCTTTTGAGTCCGGGCTAAGCAAGCTGCTCGGGTTTGCTCTCAGGAGCTTTTGTTCCCTGCAAACTCTCAGTACAGCTTTGGAGGACCAGGGCGAAAATGGTGGCCTCCCGATCTCCACCCAGAGGAGCCGAGAACTCTGGGCCCTGCTCCTCAGTGCGCCCCCAGAGAGAAGCAGTCAGTCACTCCCATGTCTCCAGTCTCTGGCCACACTGCTTGCTCACCCGGCCTGTGACCGAGCGTTTGTATCTCTGGCACCCGACCCCATGTGGAGTCTCCAAACCCAGCAGATCCCTGTGGTGCGCTCCCGCGCTGCTCCTCCCAGGGGAGGAAGGGGAGTCTCCCCGGCTCTGCTGCTTGTTGGGTCCCTGCTGGAGGAGCAGTAGCCCAACTGGGCCCCGGATCACAGTTTATGGTGACCCCGAGCTGAGAGCCCGCGCCTCGTCTCCGTCTCTGCAGCCGTCTTCCCCGCTCTGATCCCTGGGAGCTCTGCTGCACTCAGGCACCCCCGGTCTTTCTGTGACCCCGAGGGTCCTGAGACCACACTCTCCCGGGAGGATTCCACCCCCCGCTTAGCCACTGGAGCGACGTCCCTCAGCAGAGCTAACTTCTAAAAGGTCCGATTTGGTGCTCCACAGCTCTATCACTTGCCAGAAGCTGCCAACGGAGGCCCCCTCCCCCGTCATCTATCCTCCCGAATATTGCCTCGGATTCACTTCTCCGCACGTCCTACCTTCCAGTGAGTGGTCGCTTCTCTGTTCAGAGAGTTGTTGCTACTCTCCTCTTCGATCTCCTGTTGAGTTCGTAGGTGTTCAGAATGGTGTGATCCCTATTCAGCTGAATTCCTGAGACCAGACGAAATTCAGGTCTCCTACTCCTCTGCCATCTTGCTCCGCCCCCCAATTTTAGGGATTTTTATTTCAGCTACTAAGCTATGAAACACCTCTAAATTTGGTACTGTCAAAATGTTGTCCAGAGCTGCTAGGGACACCAACATGGAGAGTCCAAGAATAAAGCCAGCAAAGAGAATGAAGAGCAAAGAAATGGAGAAAATCAGAGTCTGACAATGAATCTCTTGCTTGCAAACTTAGATTGAGTTTTCTGTCACTTGCAACCAGAAGAAACCTAGTTGATACTATATCCTTCCGAAAACTCTTTATACCTACCTCCCCCACACACATACTTCATCGTCAAAACTCAGGATCCACGTAGATTCAGATAAATTGTCTATTATAAATGCTCTTTGACTCACTTCCCACTATCTGAAACTCAGGAATAAATTAGTTAACATCACATTGAACTTGCTCTCTAAACTCTTGTTATTTGAACTAATATATTTATGTGTGTGTGAGAGAGAGAGACAGAGAAACAGGGAAATCTTTTATATACATACTATCATGGAGATCTTTCATATCAGCTCATAGAGATTTCTTTTAATGGCTATAAAATTTTTCCCAGATACAGTGTGCTTAAAAAGTACATATCCCATTGGAAGACAAAGTTTGTGCACAATATCTTGCCGTTCCCAATATCTTGTTTCATCATAGATATATGTGAGTATACCTAAAGATAAATTCTTAAGAGTGTAAATGCTGGATCAAAAGATATATGGGTGGCTTAATTTTTAATAATACAAAATTTTAGATAAGAATTTTGTTTGGACTTGTTAAGGGCATCGGAAAAGGAGCAAGATTTGGAGAAGATGTCTTTATAATATTAAGGCTATATCCCAGTGCTTATTTACTAATGATATATTTTACCAAAAATTCTTTTATAATTTCTATGAAATCACTTTCATCATCTTATCTATTGATGTGATGGATTATGTCAACATTTTTTCGGATATTGCAACATCTTTGCATTACTAGAAAAAGCCCATCTTAGACTTGATGTGATATTCTTTTCAAATACTGTGAGATATTATTTGATTTTAACTTTTTAGTATTTTTACAATTTTATAAAATTCATGTACTTTTCTTTTTGGTTGCATCTTTCTCAAGTTTCTGGAATCATCTAAAGCCAAATAAGTAGCTTTTTATATCAAGTGAAACAATTTATATAGCATAGGATTTACTTATGATGTAAGGGTTCACCCCTAAGTTATTATTTTGAGCCAGGAATCTCATTTGGAAATATTTCTTCAGCAGAAATTGAAGAAATTGTCATAGCCATTAATCTAGTATAGCTTTTCTCTTTTTGAGTCACTTTTGGTCACTTACCTGCAAAACATCTATTTCAAATAGAATTTTTATTTTGTGGGTATATGTATGTACTTTCAGATTTCTAAAAAAAACTAGATACCTCTTTCCATGTATATATGATTTGATATGACAAAATTCAACATGACAAATGTTTGATTCAATACGACCAAAGTTTGTTTCTTTTTCATGATTTTTCAAAGTATCTGTTCTTGAATTTATCAATTCTGTCACTCTTCCAATTCAGTACTTTCTATTTTTCTTTTTCTTCTTTACTTCTTTGATCTATTTCTAATGATATGTATGTTTACCTTTGTTCTATTTGAATAACATTGCAAGGCAATGGATTTTCCCCTAATCTTAGTTATATTACTATATTTTTGGAAAAATAGTATTTGTTGTTACTATTTTCTGACCAGTTCATCATTTTTAAATTTGATTTCCTTTTATCCAGGATTAATTTGAGATATATTTATGGGTTTTCTTTTTTCCAAGTAGTTTGGAGTTTAAAAACGAACTTATACATATTTTAAAATGAAACAAATACTGTCACTTTTGAATTGTTAGATTCCATTACAAAATGTAGCCCATGTAAATTTTATTCTTTACAAAGTAACGGATTCATAGACACTCAAAGTTTATAAGTATTTCATTAAAAACTGAAACAAGAATAAACTAAGAATAAGGTGAAAATTTCCCTATAACAAGAAGCATGGTTATGAGATTTCTTTTTCTTTCTTGAATGGCAACCATTTGGGGAAATAGTCTGTCCATGAGATTCAAGTGAGTCACACTCCAAAACATAGTCCCCTCTACTGTCCTTTGTTCCCCCCAGAGGATGACACAGGCCGAAACTGAGCCAGTTGATCATGGGACTTTTGCTGAAAGGACAGGAAGGGTGCATTTTCTTTCCACAAGGGTTTGCCAAACTGGCAACATGTAAGCTGCTTGTGGACATCTTTGTGACCAGATTGTGAGAGCTAGTCTGACGACGAAGCCAACGCAGAGAAGGGCAGAGACAGTGTTCTTTCTAAAATGAAGTGGGAGCCTGGTTTCAGCCTAGATGCACCTCTCCATGTCCATTTGACTGACCATATAAATTCCCTTATTGCTTAAACAAGCTTGATCTGGATTTCTTCGTTAGCCCACAAAATCTTGATTAATAGAGAAACTAACTTGGTCTCTCCACAAAAATGAACACTGATCCAATATACTCTCAGCTTGGAAGCTTGGTGCTCTGCTTTGTGTGCTGAAGACATGTGGCATGCAGAGAAGAATGCAGTTCACCCCTGGAGCATTTTCTTTCTTAGCTTGTTGAGGTTGCTTACAGGGAGAAGAATCTTGCTGGTTTTTCTAAAATAGTACAGGGTATTGTTGAAGTTTACATTTTGACATGGTGCATATTGTACCATTAACCCAATTCACAGCAAAATCAATGATGCCAAGGTTATCATTGTCCCCGTATCATCGGACCTCAGAAATTTCACAGGGGCCCCAGTGCTTTCAGAATAAAAACATCAATCATCCATGCAGTAATACAGGATTAATTCGTGTGTTCAAAAGCATCTGGTCATGACAAAGTGTGTGCCTTCCAAGGATGACTTCTTGTTTGAAGCTCATCCTCCAGCAAAGGCTTATTGGGATCAATAAATGTCCCAAAGCACTGAGGGCACACTTTTCTCTTTTATGTTTTCCTTTGCATAATGACAAAAACAAATCTAGGGCCTTTTGGAGCAGTTGTCTCTACATAGAAATAGTCTTTTGGGGGGTCTTGTTGGTAAATGCCTTAAATAGGTAAGCTTTAAATGTCCAGAAGAAGGAATAACTTTTGTTTTAAAGATCAGATACTAAAAGTGGGGACCAGGGAAAGAAAAAAACTCCAACCACTTTAAAAATCCTTAAAAGGAAACTTTGGAAGAAAGAAAAAACTCAGCCTTCTAGCAACACGATGTGAATACGCCAAATTTTTCTCAAAAAATGCAATTAAGAATTTTCATTAGCCCGTCAAAGTACAAAATCAGTCAAGTTATTGTTCAAAATTAGTAGTTCTTTAACTAAATTGACCATTTAATTCAACCAGATACGTACTGTGTTTCTGGCTCTGTGTGTGTGTGTGTGAACGTCTATGTATGTGTGTGCATGTGTGTGTGTTTATTTGTAGAGCAATATTCTGAACCTTGAAAGGCTGACAAAATCCCCTTGAAACATCAGATAAATCTGTCTGTAGTTTTGGAGTCCTTTAGGGACATAGTTTACTTTTTCCACATTAGATTTTTTGCTTTAGCAGATATAGATGGAGCATTTCTCTACCCAAAGAAATAAAATAGGTTTTTGTTTTGGAGAAATGTGTTCTTTGCTCATGGTAGTTCACCAGGAGTCTTGCACAAGGTTTTAGAGAATCATTTCCTTTTGAAATTCAGCCCTGTGCTGTAAAGTTAACTTTTTGTAATAGGGTTAAATAGTGTGAAATAATTTCTAGTGTAATGGTGTGAAAATTTAGTAGAAGTCCACAAAAATCACTTCTAGCTACAGGAAAGACTCCGTTAAACTGAGCAAACCTTGGAATAGATGTGTGGGCACACACATCCGTGCACCCACAGTTCAGTTCTGCTAGAATTCCAGAGTCCGTCTATCCTGGTGTGCAGTATAAGTCTTTAGACAGCCTACATATTAAACCATATGGTGAAGAAGGGAAGAAAAGTAGTTGATTCAGACACTAGAGTTGGCAAGGAACTAGTAACTGTATTTAATCTTTTGAGGGTTTCATTTGTTCAAGCCACTTAGACTTTGAGCTCAATCCTTTATATTTTTCAAGGATTGTCTTTCTTATGCAAACTCTACTACCACATACCTTTCATAATATGGAAGGAAATTTGTGAACTCTTATGCAAGATACTTTCTATAGGAGAAGCAGTAGAGAATTATTGCAACTTCCCTAAATTCAGATAGAACTGGGAATAAGGGGGAGAGTGTTTTTTTGTTTTTTTGTTTTTTTGTTTTTTTTTGTAAGGTATTGGTGGTGGTTAGGTGTCTGAGTTTCCAGGAATTCTAACCCTCCGCCTGACCCATGACTGGCAGTGTGGCTCAGAGATTTGCTCATTACCCACCATGAATAGCAACGTCCCCTGGTTATTGCAATCAGTGTCCATCAGTTGAAGAACCAAGCAGATGTAATGGCTGATGAATTACATTTTATGATGCAAATGGCCCTGGGAGGGATTGTGTTCCATGTATCCCAGATCCTTTCTCCTTTTAAAAATCTCATTTTCAATGTCTTGCATGTAACATTTTTAAAGTTATTTTTATTGTTTTTGTTTCTTGAGAGAAAAGCCTTATTGTAAGGGTAGAGAAGCTTGCATGACCAAGTCACAAAAGAAATTTAGTTCTAAAAAGTAACAAAAGAAAATGAGGGAATCTTTTTTTCCCCCCTTTGGTTAAGTTTACCATTGGTTTAGAGAAGAAAAAAGCACAAAAGATTTCATTGGACTACGTGATCCAAAAGGTCTTCAAAGAGGAAAAAAAAAATTCTTTGAATGTAGCTCTACTAAATAAATATTTTAAAAGCTTATAATGTGCATAACCTCCAGCTATTATGAGAAATGACTTACTGTGAGCCTGTCAGATACAGAGGGAAATTGATGACCTGACAATATAGGGGAGAATGATAGAGCAGATTGACTTTTCTTTCACCTAAAATAACACAAAGGAAAAAAATTGTTTCTTTTCTATTTTGTCCAATTATCTTGATGCTAGTGCTTCTTTGATAAGAAAGCTTCTCGTGAGAAAATTTCACAGTACAAGATGCATGCGTGGCTGTGTTGTCTTGCTCAGGATCATCTCTATACATTTGCCCAGAATCTGTGTATCTCGATGCACAACTAGGGTGAGCATCCTTGGGCACCAAGCACTCTGCATTGTTCCCCAATACTCAAATACTCAATAGATTTCCAGAGAAGTCTCTCTCTCTCCCTCTTCTCTGTCTCTCTTAATCTACCCCCTCCTCCGTCTCATTCCCTCTCCACAGGAAACAGCTGCTAGGAGGTTTTCTCTCCCCCTCATATCGTATCTTTGTCATCTTACAGAACATACTGTGAACAGCTACTAAACTTCTCCCTCCCTAGCCTCCTTTCCTCATTTGATAACCCATTCTTTCACCAGTGTTAAGTACCTTCTTTGTCATAAAATAGGCTACGCTGAAGATGAAAACCTTGCTCATTTCTGTTTTGACTTTAAAGCAGCACAGATTTGCCATCTGCCCTCTCCACTTCCCCAGAAAGTTATGCTACAGATGTTTCTACCAAGCTCTCTTTTTTCTGTAGATCGGCAGATTGGTGGGGGCTTGCAGCATCTGAGATTTTCTGTGGAAGTTACGCATGTGCTGTGTGGCACCCCCACCCCGGAGTCCCCTGCCCCTTGCCTGGCATATGACTTCAATGTCCAGCACCTCTCATGATGAGCTGCGCATTTTCTTACCCTCTAATGCCAGAGTTAATAGAGAACTGAGATTTGAGAAAGCCAACCACTTATAAAACTAAATACTTCTTTCTCTGATTTCACTGTCAATACTATGAGCTCATCCAACCCAGGGCTCTCCATAATTCGGACTCTGTAGTCTTGCCAGGAATGAATCTCACCACACGCACCCCATTTATTAGAAATTTAGAGGAGCAAACAGGCACGCCTGGGTGGCTCAGTCAGTTAAGCATCTGCCTTTGGCTCAGGTCATGATCCCGGGGAGTCTGCTTCTCCCTCTCCCTCTGTCCCTCCCCCCTGCTTGTGTGCGCCCCCCTCAAATAAATAGAAATCAGAGGAGCAAATGCATGACATCTAAGAGCTGTAATGTCATCTGATGTGAGACTTTCTTTGGTGTTAGCAGATTGAGGCTTCATGCATGTGTTTGACCTAGCCTACCGGACTGACTCCAGCTGCACCCCCTTGCTGCATCCCAGAACAGGAAGACTGTCTTTCTTTCTCACTGGCTCTCAGTCAGTGTACATCACTTATATTTTTTTTCCTTTTAAAAGATTTAACTATTTACATGTTTCTTGAGCTGCCTCCATTATTTCAGAAAGCAGACTTCGTTTTGACTTCCTACAAATTCCACATATTAGATAATCATAATCATGGGATGGAATGTCTAAAGTGTTTTCCTCCATAAATATCTCCTCAATCGAGTAAATATCTCCTAAAGGGAGATAGTAGGTCTCTTAACAGCATTTTCTATGCCTTTGGTCTCTAGCACAGTGCTTTGTACACAAGCACACAGTGATATGTTTGATTACTTTTCCAATCAGGGGCACTGTCTCCCTTCACTATTGGTTTATTCTAGCTGCAGTACAAAGATCAAGGGCCTGTTTTGTCTGAACAAAAATAGCCACTGTCTTTTCCTGAATGTTGAGTCAAAATTGACCAGTACAAAAAGAGATGGAGAATTTACAAAATAAAATGAGAGGGGTCTTGGAAGTATTTTTCCTTCACTCTATTTTTGTTCCATCATTGATTTTTTTCATTTCCTACAAGACCTACTTCTGTGGAGTCCCTCCTGAACTGGAAAGGGGAGGAAAACTAGTTACCAGCCTGCTGCCATTTGCATACCAACCATCATCAAGATGTGCATAGTCTGGGTATTACTGTGAGTAACAGAGGAAAGTTGCATTGTTTTAAATATAAATTTAATTTGAACAGACATTCCTCCAAAGAAGACATCCAGATGGCCGGGGCACCTGGGTGGTGAAGTAGGTTAAGCGTCTGACTCTTGGTTTAAGCTCTGGTGGTGATCTCAGGGTTGTGAGATCAAACCCCACACTGGGCTCCACACTCAGCATGGAGTCTGCTAAGGTTTCTCTTTCCTTCTCCCTCTGCCTCCCCCTCAAATAAATAAATAAATCTTAAAAAAAAAAGACATGTAGATGGCCAACAGATACATGAAAAGATGCTCAACATCACTCATCATCAGGGAAATGCAAATCAAAACTATGATGAGATATCACCTCATACCTGTCAGAATGGCTAAAATCAACAACACAAGAAACAAGTGTTGGCAGGGATGTGGAGAAAAAGGAGCCCTCATGTGCCGTTGCTGAGAATGCAAACTGGTGCAGCCACTGTTTTAAACAGTATGGAGGTGCTTCAAAAAGTTAAAAATAGAATTACCATTGGTCCAGTAATTCCACCACTGGGTATTTACCCAAAGGATATGAAAACACTAATTTGAAAGGATATATATATACCCCTATGTTTATAGCAGCATTATTTACAATAACCAAAGCATGGAAGCAGACCAAGTGTCTATCCACCCATTGATAGATAAATGAATAAAGAAGAGGTGAGATACACACACACACACACACACACACACACACACAATGGAATATTATCTAGCCATAAAAAGAACAAAATCTCGCCATTTGCAACATGTAGGGACCTAGAGTGTATAATGCTAAGTGAAATAAGTCAGTCAGAAAAAGACAAATACCACATGATTTCATTCATATGTGGAATTTAAGAAACAAAACAAAATAACGGGGGCGGGGAGAAAGGAGAGAAACAAAAAATAAAATAAAATAAAAATAAAAACAACCCAGACTCTTTTTTTTTTGCTTTTTTTATTTTTTATTTTTTAAATTTTTTTATTGTTATGTTAGTCACCATACAATTACATCATTAGTTTTGGATGCAGTGTTCCATGATTCATTGTTTGTGCATAACACCCAGTGCTCCACGCAGAACGTGCCCTCTTTAATACCCATCACCAGGCTAACCCATCCCCCCACCCCCTCCCCTCTAGAACCCTCAGTGTGTTTTTCAGAGTCCATCGTCTCTCATGGTTCCTCTCCCCCTCTGATTTCCCCCCCTTCATTCTTCCCCTCCTGCTATCTTCTTCTTCTTTTTTTTTCTTAACATATATTGCATTATTTAACCACCCAGACTCTTAACCATAGAGAACAAATAGATGGCTATCAGAGGGGAGTGGGGGGTAGGGGGATGGGTGAAGTACGTGAAGGAGATGAAGAGCACACTTATCTTGATGAGCACGGAACATGGAATTGTTGAATCACTATATTGTACACTTGAAACTAATATAATACTGTATGTTAACTACAGTAGAATTAAATAAACAGAGAAAGAAAGGAAGAAAGAAGAAAGAAAAAGAAAGAAAGAAAGAGAGAGAAAGAAAGAAGAGAGAAAGAAAGAAAGAAAGAAAGAAAGAAAGAAAGAAAGAAAGAAAGAAAGAAAAAAGAGAAAGGAAGGAAGAAAGATTGGTCATCTTGTAGATGAATAAGGAAGATACTAAATAATAATGGACACTCTAGATTAGATCCAGGGCAGAGAGGACTTATGGATGTTAGAGGAGAAGGGACAAATAACAGCACACCACGGTGGGAAAAGGAAGACCCAATGAAGGAGAGAGGTTTATAAAGTGTGAGCCTGGAGGGGAAAGACAGAAAGAGAAAAGAGTTCAGGACAAGTACTGATCTAGTCTGTGTGGGGAGCTCAGTGGGGCCAAGGACCCCACAAAGAATTAAGAAATCCAAGGTGAGAAAACCTAGAAGGACAAGAAACAGCCAATATAGAGACCCAGATGGCTTCACAGAACCATTTTAAAATTAAATCCCAGGGCGCCTGGGTGGCTCAGTTGGTTGGGCGACTGCCTTTGGCTCAGGTCATGATCCCGGGGTCCTGGGATCGAGTCCCCCATTGGGCTCCCTGTTCGGCGGGGGGTCTGCTTCTCCCTCTGACCCTCTTCCCTCTCGTGCTCTCTCTCTCTCATTCTCTCTCTCTCTCAAATAAATAAATAAAATCTTAAAAAAATAAATAAAATTAAATTAAATCCCAGTCTAAGTCCAGTCATAAAGTTTTTCCTTTCCCCCCCGCAAAGGACCAGGAGCCCACAGAAAAAGAACAGACAATTCAGGGATAACAGTATGAAGCAAGCTCGGACTGAGAAACAATCTCAGGGACTGCACTGAGCAAAGAAAGGCTGTCAGTAAGCATGATATCTATCCTCTGCCCATGGATGTGAGTTACAACTTGAGTGGAGGCACTGTAGGTATGATAACATAGTATTATAATAACACTCCAAATGGTGAGTGCAGCGTGAAAAGGATAAATGAACAGACTTTCAAGAGTGTGAAAATCCAGGGCATTATTTCACAGTCTTAAAAATGCTCCTTTTTATGACATGGGTTGGCAACAGAAGCTGTGGAGATCGGGCAGTCCAACATGGATTAGTTGATCAGGTTAGCAATGTTTTACTTGAAAGCTCGTAACAAGGCACAGGTGGATCTCGATGTACGTTGAGGGTAAGGTTGAAAAGGTTAGACACATAAATGAGGTGAGGAAAACAGGCCCAGGGGTGGTGGGTCCCCACTGGGCAGCAGGCCAAGGATTTGGGGGTAAAGGGAGGACACGGAGTTCAGGGGAGGATGACCCCATGAGAAAGTCCCATGAAGTCACTGCCACGAGGACTATGTTAAATGTATTATTACAAATGCATGGGCTTTCTCACTGACTTTATTTTGTAAGGACAAATGTTTTTCATCTGTGGCACATTTTTGAGAAGACCAACTCTGACTGCTGCCAAACACAGAGCCAAAGGGAAGCAGAAGGAGATTCACCAAAGGCATTTCCTTAGTAAACAGCATGTCTATTGTATGTGGGTCCTCTAACTGGCTGTGAACTGAATTTCACCTTTGGCATTAAATGCAAGTGTTTATTTTCACTGTCCCCATCGCTGTAATGTTTACATGAGATATAAATGCTGACCTCTATTATGTAAGCAGTAAAACAGCGGCATGGATTGATCCAGAGAGAAGTCAACCCCAGCGTGGTGGGGGCCACATGTTTCAGAAGCTCATCAGAGCTATCTGGATCTATGGATCTAAAGATGGATGGATGAGAACATGTGAGCAGGGGTTCCCTAGGGAGGCTGCTATAATTCTGTTGCCCTCATGTCGTCAATGTTTCCCTGCTACCTTCAGGATTGCTGCTATAGGTTGCTTCAACTTCTGTTACTTCGTAATAGGGAAGGACTACATGGAAGGCTGTATTTATGTACATCCTGTCCAGACAGAATTTCCTGTGATGGAGAAACTTTAGGGCTGTGAGGATTAATTACTGAAAGCAAAAGGGTTCAGTGCTCCTCAGGAGAACAGAACTGTCACATATGATATAAACCACCCCCTGGAAATCTGTAATCAACTTCTATAGTTAAAATACATGGAAAGTTTACTGTGAATCAATGACCAACAGGACAGATGTCTGGAAAAAAGGGCAATTGAGCACACATTTCATTCTTCCCCATCCACGATGCTTGTTGAAACGCTGAAAAGGAATAATATGTTGCCACGAAAAGTATGGTGGAAGGTCTATATGTAGGGACATGAAAAGATATCCAAGATATATTAAATGGATAAAGGAAGCTATAGATTAATATCCTGTTTTTGTAAAATAAATAAAAATACTTAAGTATAATAAATATGTAAGTTAATAAACATGGAAATATCTGTATATGAATTAATAAATCACTTAATAAATATATAATGTATGTATAGTAGACATAAAACTACAGCAGTCACATTAGGAAATGAGACTTCCATTCAAAATGTCTTCTATGTGTATTTATTTTCAATAGCAATATATGAAGTTCCTATACAACGTCAGCACTGTAATGTCATAAAAGAAAACATGTAAATTTTTCTTGACCACCCAGCCCTTTTATCCTCACCTTCATTTTTCTAGGGTTACACATTCAGAAAATGACCACAACTAGCTTACTCTTATAGCCAGAAAAATACATATTAAAAACAGTAACTAAACAAAGAATTATCATTGCCAGATAAAATTTCCATCAGAATTGGGAACCATGGAAGAGTTCTATGGAAAGTTCTGCTGCACTTTTCCCCTCATCCAGACCTGAAAAATTCAAAAGAAGCCCACATGCTCCGTGACAGAACCCACCTCAACTTCCAAAATTGGACAAACATAGGTTTCCCCTCTAAATCTCAGCAAAGAGAGAGATGTCATGAAACATAAGAAACAACAGAAATGGGAACAAATCTGAGATCGTTTATAGTTCCCCTTGAGAAAATCTCTAGTTTATCAAAGGGATGTTACATCTCTATAACTAAAAGTAGTCATCCTAATGTCAGAATGACCTCACATGGTGTTCATCAAATATTACATGTGCTTCTCGTGTTGAGGTTAATGACTAGTTCTGGCCAGTGGACAGAAATGACATGTTCAAGCAGTGAAGAGCCAGGGAAAGTTTTCTGAATTCTCACCTTACCCTCCTCTATAGCCACACTGGCAGTTCCATGTTGAGATGGCAGAATCACAAAATTGAAACAGTCTGGGATATCTTGACTCTGCTGTGAAAAGAATTACCCTGGAGAGTCCCTTGAACATACCAAACTTTGCTTACACAATAAATAAAACTTAAGCCATTGAAACTGTGAAGTTTGTATAACTGCAGCATAGCTTAGCTGTGATGATAAAACAGATCCCAGATATTATTTATATAGTATATAATATATATAATTACCAAGATAGAAAATGTAATAGAAGAAGTAATCAAAGCACAAATTAAAGAAGTTTGATTTGAGGCCAGAGGGTTCACTAATTGCCAGGTAGAAGTAACAGATCCAAATACAGTCATATTTCCATTCAATTTTCCCTAATTTTGAAAACAAGAAAGGAAGAAAAAAAAACAGCAACAATAAAAACCAAACTAAAACAGATTTCCTAGGAGAAAGACAAGTTTGGCATAAAAGCCCTCCTCTACAATACAAAACGGAATAATGTCCAGAGTTTTGAGAAGAAAGCATGACTGAGAACTTTACAAACAAGCTATAATTTTTATGAGACAGAAACATAGTCTCAGACATATGACAGAGAACATGCAATGCATAGTTCTTATCTTTCCTAAAAATTTTATTTGATACATAAGAATGCTAAGGTTCAACATATATGTCACCCATATGTCTAATATGCAATAATGATCATGGGTGTGGAAATGAATTCTCTCCAACACTATATTGCCAGGGCTTACCACAATATGCAGTTCATATTAAGTGCACAATAAATACTTTCTGATTTAAATACTCAAAGTGCTCAGGGCGCCTGGGTGGCTGAGTCGGTTAAGTGTCTGACTCTTGGTTTCAGCTCAGGTCATGATCTCAGGGCTGTGAGCCTCCACTCTCAGTGGGGAGTCTGCTTGAGGATTCTCTCTTTCTTCCTCTGACCCTCCCCACTCTCTCCCTTTCTAAGATAAGTAAATCTTTTTTTAGAAAAATAAATACTTAAAGTACTCAAAATTACAGAGAAATATGTTGGAACTAAGAAATCAACAGATGAAACATGGCATACAAGAAATGATGGTGAGCAAGAAAATCAGTGAAATAATTCAATCTTTAAAAAGGGGCCTAATAAGATTAAAAATTGCACACATCTTGGAGTTATGTGATATTGCTTTTATGATTTGAAACATATTCTTGATCTGAAAATTCCAGAATTCTTCATTGAAATTAGGAAGTGGTAGGAATAATAAGTGAAGGCTGTTGAACAAAATACTTTCTATTTCATCTTTTACAAAGGTAAAGAAGTAGTAACTGTTACTGTCCTTATATTGTGACATGGAGGAAAATAGATGTTGTTACTAATAGCAATAGAATAAAATCATGATGAGAAATTTTGAGATCGCTAAAGAAAAAAGACCAAGAAAATTTGGTCCATATACCAAAGACAGGGAAAGCTAATTCCAAGATAAACAAACAAATAAATCCAAAACCAAAGCAAGATGGAAGGAGACCTTAAAAATCTGTTATAACAAATGAGAATGAGTTTAACTTTATTTTTCTTGGATTCTATGTATTTCTCCTTTTTTTAATGTTTCTATGACTGACTAACTTCCCTTCTTATGAGCATGTTCTGTCTATAAATATATTATGCAATTTTTTTCAACTAGAGTACCGTAGAATACATGTGTGCCGGAAGTGGGTTACAGCTCTATCATGAGATTAATACATTCAGTTCTCAAGGTGCCCAGGGAGGACTGGGGCAGCCAGAGCCCCTCTCTCTCCCTTTGACTCTCAGAAGTCTTGATCAAACCTAATGGATGGAGACTCAGAGAAGGGGATCTGACCCATGTCTATGGTTGAGACATTACCAGCACTCTAGAAGCTTCCAACTTCTACTCATTGATCCTCACAAGTAACTACATTATAATATTCAAATTGTGTAGTTTTCAACCAAAAAAAAAAATTTACATGGCACATAAGGAAGGAAAATATGGCCCATTCACAGGAGTATAATAAATTGACAGAGGGGCGCCTAGGTGGCTCAGTCAGTTAGGTGTCTGCCTTCAGCTCAGGTCATGATCCTAGGGTCCTGGGATCGAGCCCCACATCAGGCTCCCTGCTCAGTGGGGACCTGCTTCTCCCTCTCCCTCCACTGTTCCCCGTGCTTGTGCTCTGCCTCTCTCTGTATCAAATAAATAAATAAAATCTTTTTTAAAAAATTAAAAATTAAAAAAAAATTGACAGAACCTGTTCCTGAGGAAGCTCAGACACTGGACTTACTACGCAAGGTAAATTGACTATGTTAAAATAGTTAATATTTCCTATAGCTAAAGGAAATCGTGAAAAAAGATCTGGAGAAAACCAGAAGAATATATGAAAAAAATAGCATCAGTAAAACCAGAAGAATATATCAGTAAAACCAGAAGAATATATGAAAAAAATAGCATCAGTAAAGAGCTAGAGATAAAAGCAATCAAAAGATAAACATAATAAAGAGATACAACTTATAGAAATCAATCTGGAACTGAAAGTTTAATAACCAAAATGAAAAATTCATTAGAGAGTTTCTATAGCAATTATGAGAAGGCAGAAAAGAATCAGCAAACTTGAAGATAGGAAAATTCAATTCATCTATACTGAGGCACAGAAGGAAAAAGAATAAAGAAAAATAAACAGAGCCTAAGGCACCTTTAGGACACTATCAAACATACTAACACGTGTATTATGTGGGCCTCAGGGGGAGTAAAGAGTTAGAAAGGGAGGAGAAACAAATTTTTGAAAAAACAAAATGGCCAATAACTTCCTACATTTGCTGAAATATAGGAAACAACATATCCAGGACAAAAATTCCAGGTAGGAAAAATTCAGAGAGAGCTATACCAAGACACATTATAATCACACTGTTGGAAGCCAAAGACAAAGAACCTTGAAATCAGCAGGAGAGGAATGATTTGTCATGTATACAAGATCCTCAATAAGATCATCAGCTAATTTTACATCAGAAATCACTGCCGGGAGGTAGTGGGATAGCATATTGAAAGCGCTGAAAGAAAGAGATAGCCAACCAAGAATTCTACACCCAGCAAAACTCCCTCTGCAAATAAAGGAGAAATTAAAATATCCTCAGATGAACAAAAGCTGAGGGATTTTCTCACTAGCAGACTTGCCTTACAAGAAAGGCTAAAGCCTGGACTATAAAGGACAGTAAGTTGAAGTCATGTGAAAAGATGGTCTCCAGTAAAGGTAACTATACAGATAAATATAAAAATCAGTATTATTAAATTTTTATAATGTTTGTGTATATATATATAATGTTTTATAAAGTTTGTAATGGAAAGGGCTATGTACCAAGACCAAGAGGGATTTACAGCAGGAATACAAGGGTGGTTCAACAAAAGAAAATCAATCAATAGAATACACCACATAAATAAAACAAAAGAAAAAAATGATTGTTTCAGTTGACATTGCAAAAGCATTTAACAAAATCCAACGTCTTTCATAATAAAAACATTCAGAAAACTAGGAATAAAAGGGAACTTCTTCAACATGATTAAAAGTATTTAATTAAAAAACAAAACCAAGGGGCGCCTGGGTGGCTCAGTCGTTAAGTGTCTGCCTTCGGCTCAGGTCATGATCCCAGCGTCCTGGGATCGAGCCCCGCATTGGGCTCCCTGCTCCGCGGGAAGCCTGCTTCTCCCTCTCCCGCTCCCCCTGCTTGTGCTCCCTCTCTCGCTATGTCTCTCTGTGTCAAATAAATAAAATCTTTAAAAAATAAAAATAAAAAACAAAACCAAAACCCAAAAAACCTTCTAGCTAACATATTCAACGATGAAAACCTGAAACTTTCCCCTAAGGTCAGGAACAAGACAGGAAAGTGGGATCCCAGTTTCACCAGTGCTATTCAACAATGTACTGGAAGTTCTGGCCAGAACAATTAGGCAAGAGAAAGAAATAACAGTCATCCAAATTAGAAAATAAGAAATAAAACTATCTCTATTCTCAGATGACATGATTGTGTATATAATCAAATTATATACAAACCCCAAAGAATACAAACATTTGAGTGCACACACATACACAACATAAAACAACACACAACACAAAACTACAGGAGCTAATAAACAAATTTAGTAAAGTTTCAGGATACAAGATCAACCCACAAAAATGAATTTTGTTTCAATACATCAGAATGAGCAACATGAAAAAGAAATATTGTTCAACAATTAGAAAACAATTCTATTTACAATAGCATGCAAAAGAATAAAATTTCTATGAATAAATTCAACCAAAGACTTATACACTGAAAACTACAGATGTTGCTGAAAGAAATTAAAGAAGACCTAAATAAATAGCAAGACACTTGCGTTCTCAGATTGGAAGAGTGAATATTCTTAAAATGGCAATGTCACTCAAGGCAATGTACAGATTTAATCCAGTCTCTATCAAAATTACTGTGTTCTTTCTTTGTGTAAATGAAAAGCCAATCCCCAAATTCGTATGTAAGTACAAAGGGCTCTGACCAGCCAAAGCAATCTTGAAAATAAAAGAACAAAATTGGAAAACTCAACATTTGTTGATTTTCAACTTAATACAAAGATGCAGCAATTAAACCAGTGTGGTACTGGCATATGGATACACATATAGAGCAAAGGAATAAAATGGAGAGCCCAGAAATAAACCCATACATCTATAGTCAAAGACGCCAAGACAGAGCAACAGAAGAAAAACCAGGTACACTTGGCTTTATCAAAATTAAAAACTTCTGTGCATCAGAGGATTTTATTAAGAAAGTGAAAAGGCAACCTCCAGAATGAGAGAAATATTTACAAATCAACTGTCTGAAAAGAGTATCCAGAATATATAAGGAATTTTTAAAACTCAACAACAAAAAGACAAACAATTAAAAACTGGGCAAATGACTTGAATAGGCATTTATCAGAAGCGGATATACAAATGGCCATCAAACACATGAAAAGACGCTCAGTGCTATTCAGTCACTAGGGGAGATGGAAATCAAAACCACCACGGGGTACCGTTTACATCCACTACAATCTCTGTAACAAGAAAAAAAAGATGAAAAAATAACAAGTGTTGGTGAAGATACAGAAAAATATGAATTCTCCTAGAGTTCTGGTGGGATTTTAAAAATGGTTCATCCACTATGGAAAATACTTTGGCAGTTCCTCGAAGCATAGAACTTAGAACTACCATATGACCCAGCAATTCTTCTCCTAGGTATATACTCCAAAGAACTAAAAATAGGTATACAAATACTCGTAGAGAAATGTTCGTAGCAACCCTATGGTGGTGGAAAATAAAGACCAAAAGGTAGAAACAACCCTAATGCCCATTCACAGATGAATAGATACAAAATTCCAGAATATTCAGCCATAAAGAAGGAATGAAATACTGACATATTCTACACCATGCATGAATCTCAAAAACATTATGCTAAGTGAAAGAAGCCAGACACAAAAGGTCACATACTATGTGGATTCATTTATATGAAATATCCAGAATAGATAACTCTACAGAAACATAAATCAAAGCGGTGATTGCCAGGATCTTGGGGCGGGGGGTAAGGGGGAGGAATGGGGGCAGTGGGGATTTTATCTGGAGGTGATAAAAGGATTTCGGAACTAGATAAGGATTGTGGTTGTGCGATATTGTGAATGTACTGTATGTCAATGAATTATTCTCTTTAAAATGGTCAAATTTGTGTTACATGAGTTTCCCCTTGATTAAACAAACAAACAAACAAATGCCCTGTGTCAATCAGGGGGTCTTTAATATATAATTCATATCTTCCACAAATTCTCCAAAATATCACAAGTCTTCACCATTGTTGCATGTTTTCAGAGGTGATTCTTAGCATCACCGGACTGCAGGGCCTTATGCATGATGGGAGAGTCAAGTGAATCCACCAAGGCTCACGTATGAATGCTAATGAGGTAAAAGCATGTATTGAGCTAATTTTTTTTTTTCCTCACTGAGACATGTGGACAAACACAAATGTACCCTCCAAATTCTTTATCTGCTTGTCTTGTACCCAGGGGAAAGTTCTCAGTTTACGGTGGGGTTCAGAGAGATAAAACTAGTAACAGAAAGAAAAATAAGAGGTTGGCTCAGACTCTTTTTGGAAATCAGTCAATTCATCCCAAACTCTTAGGCAATGTCCATCCCCGTTGTGTGAGTGGCAGAGAAGACTCTGTTAATTTAAAAATGAGGAAAAGCAAAAAACAAAATATTTTTCCACCGCCCGTGATAACGTCATTCTTCCTTGAAACACTGCCTCCTCGGATCAAAGATAAACAAACAACATGGAGGCTGGCGGAGGGGGAGAGGCAGTGAAGCAAAGGCACTCTGGAGAGCCACAGGTATCCTTTCTCCCTCTCTCTGAAGGCCAGAGCCTTCCATTTGGAATAGAAATGTTTTAAAAACTTTTGGTAATTGCTAATGTAAAGAAGAGAAAAGAGCTTTCTTCACAGCAGGGCTGCTTATCTGCAGACCTATCCTCGCCTTCAGATGGGGATGGCAGGGCCCCAGTTCTCAGGATTTCAGAAAAGAATGTGTTAAAATGGGGCTGGGGGTGGGTGTGGATGAGAGGAAGCTGAAATGTGCGCCGCTGGTTTAACATGCAAATGCTCCCCACTTTCTTTTAGGTGGAGGATCAAGGTTTGGCTATTTCCAGTTTCTTTTCCATCCCAGTTTAGTTTCAAGAGGACTGGAGATGTGACAAGGGCTTTGTGTGGGGAATTCAGGGGAATGAAAGGGCCAAGGAGACCCAGTTGAGGGAACAAACTTTTGGGGGTCAGTGGGGTCAGCTTAGAATAAATGTGTGGCATTGTTGTTATTAAGGACATGGTCTCAGCGGGGTGTCCTGAGCCCGGCACACAACTCGAAGGCCTGTTTATTCAACACTGAAATACCTAGGATGGGTCTTGGGGAGAAAAGGAAAACTTCAGCAGCAAAGGCCTGCACCTTTCAGTATCAGAACATTCTCCAGAAACACAAAGACCTGCTTTTTCCTAAGTGCAGAGACGCAAGTGCCTGTGCATAACCCAAAATTAATTGATTAATTAACCAGTGCATTAAAAGAAGAGCTCCTCCTAGCATTTTCTTTCTTTCTTTCTTTTTGTCTCTCTCTCTCTCTCACTTTTTTTTTCCCCTCCCCACATGGACAATCCAGGTCATTGAAAGCCTAAGATAGAAACAGTTTCTTAACAGTGTTTGAAAACAGCGTTTGTTTCCATGGAAGTGGTACAGGGCCCTCTATGGTTTCCTTCCAGAAAACATTTACCTACCTCAGAGTGTTTTTTTTCTTTCTTTCTTTCTTTCTTTCTTTCTTTCTTCTTTCTTCTTTCTTCTCTTTTCTTTCTTTCTTCTTCTTCTTTTCTTTCCTTTTCTTTCTTTCTTTTCTTTCTTTCTTTTAGGATTAAATGAGAGAAAGTGCTTACCACAGTCTGAGCACATAGTTAGAGCTAAATAAATATTAGCTGTTGTTAGCGTGTATTGCTCTTATGTTGCTCAGTCATAGGAGGTCAGGGAGAAAGATGGGAGGCTGCAAGCAGAGGCTGTCCCAGCCGAGCTGGAAATCCCATTAGAGAGGAAGGGGGTGGGGTGGAATGAGATCACTGGTGAGAAGATTAAACCTCTAGGCAACTGAAAGGTAGAGAGTGGGCATTTCCTAAACCAGAGTTGAAGAGTGGCTCCAAAGATTAAAATCAGGAACAAATTTACCTATAGGCTCTCCCGTTGTGAATTTTTAAAAAGCCATGTGAAGTTGCGCAGATCTGTCTTGGGGGCAACAAGACTAAGACACATGAAATATTGAAGAATGTTGAGTGCTGAATTATGTCTTACAGACTGTCAGAATGTTAGCGCGTCAGAGGAAAGGGTAGACAAGTCTCATGCATGAAAACAAATAAGAGCCAAATAAAGATACAGGGTCCATAGGAATTTAATGACAGGAGAAATTAACATGGATGGTGTGGTCAGGAAGTAGCACCTGAGAGGAAGAGACTCTTGACGTAGGCAATCAGGTGGGCAGGGAGGAGTGGGTGATGCTGTGGTAGAGTTAGAGCGTTGACTACGAGTTCGAGAAAACAAAGTTTCAGGAAGTTGAGTTGAGGGGAGGGTCTATGATGGCTTGGCATGTGAGGAGTCTGCAGACATGAAGGTTAGCTGAACATTTATGGCCATAACCCATGTACAATGTGGTTGTGATGGTGGTGGCACAGTGCATGCGTATTTATGGACTAAAATAGCATTGGAGAGAGGGGTTAAACTCAATGAAATTTCAAGAAAACACAGGATGGACAAGGTGGCTGACTGGGAGATAAAGAAAAAGGGAAAGATAAGAGAACTCATTATTCTGTCATAGGAAACTAGAGAGTAGTGGCAACAACACTGGTGGAAAGGCGGGACTGGGGGAAAGTTCCTGTACTGAGCATGAAGACAATTTCAATTTAACTCATGTGGAATTAGATCCCTCTGTTGGATGGGTGGTATTGTGCAGAAGGGGAATCTGTTATATGGGAGGAGGCAAAAATTATTAAGGTTTGGGAAATGGGAGTAAAATGAATTATTGTTACATCTAGGAGGAACAGTAGAGACTTCTTGGAGAAGGTAAAATAAAGAGGAGGAAGCTGAAACATGTTTCTATTCCTGTAACCTTAAGGGTGAGAATGCCCAAGACCAGGCTTGGAGGGCAAACCCTTGGCCTGGAAGGTTCTGCCATGTGCCCACTATGCGTGCACTCCAGGCTACCCTTTCAACATGGCTCCCTCTTGATGATGACCGTAAGAGCCACATGAAAATGTGGTAAAGGGTAGTAGAAGCAATTACAGTCCAGTTTGTTCCGGTCTGGGGAGAGATTTTTGAGGGGATTAAGGAGAAATTTGTATACTAAAGATGAGATTATGAGAATTTGAGTTCTGTGTATAGAAGGGGATAAATTGGTTCTGCTTGTTCGGATATTTGATGGGCTTTTATTGACCTGTTATATTTCCTGTTGGCTTTGGTTATGGTCTCTCTAAATAATAAACTTGTATACTTTTCTGCATCTATATTGCCTCATTTGATGCCATCACTAGATGGAAGAAAATCCCTAGAAGGAGGTAGGCAAGTTGACCCAAGGGGGCATGCTATGAGTAACTGCAAGTACTACAAGGTTGCCTGAGTCAGAGGCTAGATTTGATGTCTCTTAAGGGCAGAATCTGAGTCAGATCCGTCATTATATCTAGAGAGCCTAGCACAAGGCATGGCATATAGAAGGTGCTCGATAAGTGAGAGAACAGAAGGTTAAAATTGAGACATTGGCCCCAAAACGAGCAATACAAAAGGAGAAACACATTGCCAGGCTGCCATTTCTAGGGCAACATGCACCGTTGCACTAAGGGATTCTTTTAGGGTTGTCCATGTGGCTAAATCAGAATGCAGAGCCATAAGCAGATCGCTTTCAGTCCATAGATAGAGAACAGTGGACAATTATTCCCTTGGCAGGTGGGGACTGAGGTAGGGTGGGAGAGTATAGTGGTATAAGATAGACTGTGAACTAGAATATGATGTTGGGGATGTCCGTTAGAGCCTCCTCTGGCCAGTATGCTGGGTCGAACAAATGGCTTACTGGTATCCGTGAAGCAATAAATCCTGTATCACCTCTGTTGTTTACGTTCAACTCTGCCCCTGCAATTCCCTTGTCTTGGAGTCAATTAGTTTAGCTATTTAAGAAACATTAACTGTGCTCTGTGCGTCCCAAATGTAGTCAGTGGTGCAATACAACAGAGATGTGGAACTTCACCTCTTGAGAGGTACCAACAAGCAGGAGGGCAGCATGGTAAGTGCTCTGACTTAAAGAATCATCCGATGCTAGAGGAGACCATAGGACAGGCAGCTATGCCAGTCAGCCCCTTTCACGTTCTTCTCGTCACCATTTTTATCTCTGTATCTTTCAAGCATGCTGCTGCAGAGGTGGTGGTGACATCTGCTCTCCTGTCAGCATGATAGGAGAGCCAGGGAGTGACAGATCTGGCCTGTGTCCTCTTCCGAGGAAAGGTGAAGGCAAAGGACTGTGGAACTAGAAAGCCCTTGCTCTGAACGACCTCCCTTTGCTGAAAACCCAGGAAGAAAAGCAGCATTACAGTGTGCAGGGTAACCTTCTGCTAACAATACAGCTGCTGGGGCTCAGCCAAGTCCCAGCATGGCTGCCCGGCCAAGGCCATGATTAATGATATCATTGCAAGCAAAATGAGACATCAATTGAATAAGCCTGGGCTTTTAACAAAAGCCTTGACTAAGCAGTAAACTGACCAGAAGGATGACCAACTGTGGAATGTCCCAAATATCCATGACACGAAGTGTGAACAGAGAAGCAAAAAAGAACACCAATCCAGGGCGGTGGGCGGAAGCAGAATCTGATGGGAGAAAAATAGCACCATCATTTAGAGATGCTTAGGGTAATTTCCTTCACTATATTTGGAAGGTATGTAGCTGGAGGGATCTCATTTTTTGGATGCAGAAACTAAGGCCCAGAGGTTAAGAAACTCACTCTTGAGCACAGGTAAGTTGGTGGTGGAACCGGAATCCAGGGTATGTTCTGCTTTGCCCCTGGATTTTCCTAAAACCTGGCAAGGTCTTGTATCCAGGCAACAGCAACCATATCCCAGATCTGGAAATTCACTTTCCAGATGTACGTAACTTTCAGCTTCTCCAATCATCATTGGTCGCTGAATTTCATCAAGGATTAGCTTCCTTTTTTTTTTCCAAGGAGGAGTGATGAGTCCCTTACTTCCTCAATTTTTTCGTGTTGGAGAAAGACAGCTTGCCCCCTTTATTCTTGAATGACTTAGCTGGGTATAATATTATTGGATCACACTTCCTTCTCTTAGATTTGTAGACATTGCTACATTTTCTTACAGTGTTGAATGTTTGTGAAGAAATCTGAGGTCAGCATAATTATACTCTGCTTTACAGATGGCATATTTTTTCCTAGACATGTTTTTTTTCTAGATAGCTTTTCTTTCTTGCACAATATATCTAGTGTTGATTGCACTGCCAATTTTTTCCTTGAAGTGATTTCTTCAACTGCAGATTCAATGATTTATGTCAATGAAATGTCCATTTATGCTGGTCTCACATATAATTTCCATTCCATTACTTGGGTTCTTTATTTCGGGAATAGTACCTATCTCTTTTAACTCATGTAAGTAGCATAGGTTCTTTACAGTTTTCAAGTGCTTTCCCAGATATCAAGGAGCTCACTCAAGGCAAGTCAAATAATAAGAACTCTCCAGAACCTTGCACAAAGTGCAGGGGATGATTAACTCTGCCAGGGGGAGTCCAGGAGGCAGACTTTTACTCAATATA
Source organism: Zalophus californianus (assembly GCF_009762305.2). Classification (NCBI taxonomy): domain Eukaryota; kingdom Metazoa; phylum Chordata; class Mammalia; order Carnivora; family Otariidae; genus Zalophus; species Zalophus californianus. The sequence goes on from NC_045610.1 coordinate 8,911,048, forward strand.
AGGAGCAATAAGCATTATCTAGCAATGGAAGAGACTGCTTTATGAAGTATTAACCTCCTCATCCCTGGAAATATTCAAGAATAGACCGGTTGACCATCTGTTCATGAGCTTAAAGTGGGAAGCTGAACTAAGTGATCGCATTAATCCCTCGCAGCTCTGTGGCCTTATGAAGAATAGAGCCAAGTGGAGTCTTGGCCATCAGAGTCTTTGGTAAAGGGTGGACTACAGGGCTGTGGGCAAGTAATCCAGCTGCCTCTCTGTCTGAGGCTGCCCCATTATGAACTCTTTCATTCTGAGTCTGTGTCTGGTGACCGATACTAGAAATGAGTCGAAGAACAGAAGGGCCAGGGCCAATGTGGCAGCAGAAGCCATTTTTAGTTATTTCTGCTAAGGAGGAGAGAGTTTTCTAGCAAGTCAAAACAAATTAGACAGTGGAAGTTGTGAAATATTTTTTTCTTTATTTCTTTTTCTCCAATGAGAATTCTAAACTGTAAGGTCCCTCAGAGCACAAAACAGTATTGGCCTTGTTTACTCCTCTGTTACCAGTGGCCAGCATTAGGCTTAACACCCAGTCTAAACACCTAATATTCACTAAATAGATAAACAAATTAAAGAAGTAATAAACTTGAGCTCATAAGTTGGAAAATTAAGAAATGTAGTCTTTCCTATCACCACGAAGTCTGTATTGCAAACAATTTAACCAACATGCACACTTGAATCTGGATGACTCATGTATTTTTGTTTGGTTGAGTAAATGATACAGCACTAATAACCCCTTAAGATTCTTTGGCTTCACAGAAGTCCCTAAAGAGGCAGCACTTGTAGAAAGGGACAATCTAGTGGCTCATGGCACTGCCACATCGTGGAAGAATAGATAATATTAGAGTGCATGAGCTCCAAGTTTGAATTGTGACTATACCACCAGAGTAGCAATAGATTGTACCTCAAACTTCTCTGAGGCTTAGTATCCTTACCTGCAAAATGGTAAAGTGACACTTCATAGGATTGTTGCTAGAATTAGGTAAAACCAGTTACCAGAAGCATCGAGGACGGCACATAGCACAGAACAGGTTAATGGTGATCTTGGCATACCCATTTCTGTTCCCTCGCTTTACCTAGAGCCTCCAGCTCTATCTTCACCCTTTGTTGTGGAATGCAATGGGGATGGCAGTGATCTTGATAACTGGACAGGTATGTGCAATAGAATTTCTTCCCATTCTCCCTCCCAAACTGCTCCCTGGTACCTAAGTGAGCCACACCCACTAGACCACAAGTACCACATATAAAGCAGAGAGAAGGGGATCGTTAACTCTTCCAAATGTACATTAAGTTTTAAGAGAGTCGAAAGGGATTTATTAAACTTGCCTTCCCAAAGGAGCTCATTTAGATCCTGATTGCACTGGCTTTAATGAGTGGACAGACCTCATTACACACCTTGGGTGTCCCAAGACCTTCCACAGCCCCATGAGATTAATCAATTACATTGCCTTTGCTCTTCCCCTTAAAGTCTATTTACAGATTCCAACATCTCTGAAGTTCAGTGCCCCAACACGTCACCCACAACCTGTCTATGCCCTCGATGCAAATCTGCCCATAAAGAGCTTTGTGACAGAATCAACCTTTGTGAGGAGTCGTTCAGTCATGAGGGAGGGTCAGCCAAGGCAAGTGACTGGTGTTCACTGTCCCTGGTGTGGAGGAGTCCCTGGCATGGAAGACGAGGCTTGTCCAGTTCAAGGCCATCCAGACCTTAGGGTTGGCACCAACTGCAACCTAAAGTTTGCTCAAAGAATAAAACCTCCCAGGGTGCCTGAGTGGCTCAGTTGGTTAAGCAACTGCCTTCGGCTCAGGTCATGATCCCGGAGTCCCGGGATCGAGTCCCACATCGGGCTCCCTGCTTGACGGGGAGTCTGCTTCTCCCTCTGACCCTCTTCCCTCTCGTGCTCTCTATCTCTCATTCTCTCTCTCTCAAATAAATAAATAAAAAATCTTAAAAAAAAAAAGAAAAAAACCTCCCAAAACCATGAAGATATTTAATCCTCTTTGAACAGAAAGTGGCTCTGGGATGCTGTCTTAGAGGCTGAAGGAGAGGTTCCTGCCCACAACTCTGATTGCCATTTCCCTGTAGTTTCTCTGGAGTGCCTGTCACGAGTCAGAGACTGTCCAAAGGATCAGGGATAAAAACGTGAGTGTATCAGACAAGGTCTCTGCTTTCATGGAACATATATTCAGTAATAAGAGTGGGCAAGGAGACAAAAAATGAATCTAAAACTGAGAACACTGCAAGTGGGTTAAGGGTGATACAAATAATTAACACAATAATTAACACAGCACAAGGTGATGGGAAAGAGAGTGACGGGGTGACCACTTAGATCCACATGGTCACGGATGGCTTCATGGAGGCAGAGTGAGATTTGGAGGAGAAAGACCTCACCATGTGAAAATCAGAGGGACGAAAATTGCAGGCAAAGGGTACAGCTAGTGTGAAGGCCTTGTGGCCCAGCCACGGGGTAAAAAGACAAAGAAGAAGGTATCAGCAGATTACGTAGGATTGGTGAACCTTGGGAAGAGGTGTGAATTTCTGTTTTAAAATCTCATCTCCTAGAAGTGGACTGGGGTAGAGAAATGTGGGAAATAATAACCCAGAAGGAGGACAAAGGCATACATGAGAATCAAGAAGGGTCTATATAACCTAGAGCCAATCTAGACCCCAGTTGTAAATTTAACCCAAGTATGTGCACTTGAGCCCTACCGCACCTTCTGAAAAGCTTCATAAGTTAATCTTGCTGTTCTAGTGGCTCCTACTTTATGTTCTGGTTTCATCAGGCGGTGGTTACAGGTGATTTCCTGATCAGAAGCACTACACTGGGGGAATCTGGGGGCATGGTCAGCAGCTGGGTTTTGATACCTGTTCTTCTCTTGACTAATTGGAAGACCTTGGCCAAGTCTTTGCCTCTTCAGGCATTGATCCTCTAATCAGTATACTGACCAGGGTGTGCTAAATGATTCCCAAGGTCCCTGCCTAACAGTATGGGGTTATATGATTCCATGACATTTGGCATAAGCTCATGTAGACATGTTAAAGAAAATTAAACACATTTGATCTCTTCACATACAAGGCCTTATAGATAAATGAGAAAGCCACATGCCAGTGGCTGGATTGTTAGAGATGCACCAGGTAGAAACCATGCCAGGTTTAACAACATCCTGCATATAATTCATTCCAATCCTCAGTGTACAGCGAAAGCTTTGTTTTCCTCTCTCATATGGCCCCTCGGATCCCCACCACCACCTCTAAGCCTTGCAGGGATGCATTTCCATTTCCACAGCACAGGACAATTGTGAAATGAAGAGAAAACGGGTTAGCACGTTCCGCTCCTAATTGGCAGCTCCCAGCAAAAGGTAATAAATGCCTGAGCCCATTAGGGACGTTTCTGAGACTATTGATGATGGTTAAGCGCCCTCTACTGGTGGACTTGCCAGCGAATCACCAAAACCTGAGAGATTCTTTTATTCTGGGATGCCTGCTTCTTAGGGTGACCTAGAATGCAGGTGTTTGTCTTCACGGATTTCCAAATGGAAAACAAGCTTAAACCAGGCCGTACCTCATTCAAGAGAAATCCTTTCAAGCCTTTACAAATCCTGGAGGTTGTCTTAGAAAATTTGTAATTGAGGTGAACACAGAGCACCCTGGCTTGAGACTGAAAATACTGATTTTAGCAGCTTTTCAGAGGGAAGGAGAATACCCATTAAAAATGAAGCTTAGTAGCAGTAAAGAACATCTATTTTTAAATTATGGACTATAGGGCTGTATAGAAGAAAAGAAGGTTGGCATTTCGATGGCAGAGCTGGAAAACATCTTAGTGCCCCCCAGGAATGCTTATGTGATTAAGGGGAAACCGACCACCTGTTTTGTGACGTTGAACTGAGCCTGGAATGTGGTTTGGGGTGGGGGGTAAGGGTATAGGATTTTACCAGACCTGGCTTCGAATCCTAGTTCTGCCACTTATCGGAGAAGTGACTTGAGACCCCTGCTTTTCCTTTATATGACACTCTCCTAAATCTTTCAAGACAGTGTACGGATTAAGTCCCCTAAGTTCAACCTCACTCTATCAGAGCCATTGTGCTCACTCAATAGAGACACAGAAGAAATGTAAAAATACTAAAGATAGGCTTAGATTTTACTTATTCATTCCCTTATTTGTATCTATCGAGGTGCTTCTCATCAGGGCACTAAGGACAAGAATTAGACACAGACCTTGCCCTTGAGGAGCAAAAAGTCCAGGACGAAAGATAAGATGCATAGACACATAACTGTGATAAGGCAGGAAGGTGTTGGTGATGTGAAAGATACATATAGGATCAATGAGAGTTCTCCAAAGATAAACTAGTTTCAGTTCAGAGGAATCAGGAAAGAGTTTTCTTTCAGTATTACATCATTTCTGGGATTTCTGAGTTTGCCCAAGTACCACTGATCCTTGACCATGTGGAAAAATAAGATTCAGAGTGTTTTTAATAATTCTGATGGAGAGCTTGGGAAATATTAGGTATAATTATATATATGTATATATGCATATGATAATTGTGATAATTATTTCACAATATATGTAAATCAAGCCATCATATTATACACCTTAAATTTATACAGTGATCTGGGATGTCTGGGTGGCTCAGTCCGTTAAGCATCTGCCTTCAGCTCAGGTCATGATCCCAGGGTCCTGGGATACAGTCCTGCACTGGGCTCTTTGCTCAGTGGAGAACTTGCTTCTCCCTTGGCTTGCCACTTCCCCTGCTTGTGCTCTCTCTCTCTCTGACAAATAAATAAATAATCTTAAAAAAAAAATTATACCATGATCTATGTCAATTCTATTTTTTTAAGATTTTATTAATTTATTTGACAGAGAATACAAGCAGGGGGAGCAGCAAGCAGAGGGAGAAGCAGGCTCCCTGCCCGCTGTGGAGCTCGATCCCAGGACCTGAGCCTAAGACAGATGCCTAACCGATTGAGCCACCCAGGCATCACTATGTCAATTATTTCTTAATAAAACTGGGGAAAAAAACAAAGCGATGAAAAAATAAGGCAAATTTTTCCCTGTGAATTCACAGGGGAAAAAACATCATTGTATAAGAAAGGAAATATATTCAAAGTACACTATGTGACTCTGCAATAAATAACACATTTTTGTCATAATGTATGAATTAATTAACTAGTGAATTAACCAAACACTCTGATTGAACTGTATCTGGGGCAGGAAAAGCACAAAATATGTATGTAAATGCATAAGAGAATTGAAGGTGAAATTTCAGCCCCCCAAAAAGTTAATAGATAATGTCAACAATTACAATATTAAGAAATATAATGGTACAAATATAGTGTTTGGTGATATGGAGGTATAGACTAGAGGAATCAGTTAAAAGTTGAAAACAGAGAGAGAAAGAGGAGAGAGATAGGAGAGAGAGAGGAGAGAGACAACAAAATGTCATGTGAAGATGATGAAGAAAGAGCACCAGCAATGTTGAAGTTCCTGGTTCCACTTATTTCTGAGGACCAACTTCATCCTTGCCTTTCCAGTAATTTGGTTATACATTTTATTTCAAATGGAAAACTTCCTACAACCTTTATCGTTTTTTTCACAGCTGCTTTGACATCGTTTTCTCTCCTGTAAAGGAGAGTGACTGCTCTCCTTGTGTAAAATACCATTTTAGCATCAGTCCCTGTACAGTCTCAAAGATTCTCAGGAGCCAAATGTGATGGCCCAGTGGGTGAAATGCAGTCTTTCTTGGGATTAGCAAGTGATCTCATGCTTGAGTCTGGGAGGTATCCTTGAATTATAAGGCAGGTGAAGATGAGCTGAGAAAAGACTTTGTGTTGTGAGGAGACAGAGGAAAGGTAGGGTGAGATGCCATCAGCAGTCCCAGATCAATGCAAACCACAGCCCTGGGTGGCTGTGTGGATAGTGCATGGGAGGTTCTTCAAGATAACAGTGTCCCCTTCCTTCCGCTTCACCTCCTGTCTTTCTAAAATCTACTTGAAGATTAAATCTCTGCAAGCGCTGGGCATAAAGAGGTACAGATGGCAGGCCATATGCAACGTGTTCTAAGAGGAAGAGTCTACTTGAGAAAAGGATGGAAGGAGGACACAGATGGGATGAGCCCAGTGTGGAGTGGCTGCAGATTCTATTTCTTCATGAGGCTCAACCATCAAGATAGAGATAAAGGGAAGAGATGTCAGATTCTGCAGAATAGAGTGGTGCTAGATGAAAACCTGCTGAAAATTATACTTTGGGGATTAAAAAAAAAAGGAGGGAGACATAATTGATGCTGCAAAAGAAATTAAATCCATGCAGAGGATGTAGAGGGAAATGTCCGAAAGGAAGTGATGAGAGAAGAAGTGACAGATATGGAAGAGCATGAGTAAAGATCACAGGGAGAAAAGGCCAGCATCCATGACACATAAGGAATTATCAAAGGAAAAATACAATTCAATCTTCAATTCTCTAAGTTAAAAAAGAGATCTGTAAACAGACTGCCAAGTTCCCATGCAGGCCTAAGCGAACCAGTATGTCTATGTTCATTGAATTATAGAGTAATGCGCGTTTTTAAAGTAGGCTCCACACCCAGCGTGGAGCCCAGTGTGGGTGTTGAACTCACAACCCAGAGTTCGAGACCTGAGCTGAGATCAAGAGTTGACTGATCGACCAATTTAGCCACGCAGGCAGCCCAATTATAGAATAATTGTTTAAATTAAAATGATCAATGCACCTCGAAAGCACTTCAGCAAAAGAAAAGGTTATATATGAAAGAAACATAAAGTCAAAACAGGCTGGCCTCTGAGTTCCTATCTGCAGTATTAATGCCATAATTTATTTATTAATAATTATTAAATTATTATATAATTATAATTAATTATGAACAATTAATCATTAAATAAATAGTTAATTAATAAAATAAATTATGAAGAAACCCCTGCAGAGTTTTGAGCAAAAACTATGGCGATACAGGTTGTCTTTTATAAATGAGGAAATAAAAAATATTTTTATTAAATAAGAGCTTGAAAAGATCCATGGAATACAATTCTTTGAAGATTATATCGAACTAACTGCAGGATACTAAAACATCACTATCTCAACAATGGAAGAGTCATCTCGACACATATGATGGGGTTCAGCACTAAAACTGGGGAAACATGGCCCATATTAGCTAGTTCTCTGCAAGGATAAATGTAAGTCTCGTTGTAAAAATGAATCTAAAATCAAAACATCTGTTCCTTTAAGCATAATGTAAAATTCATGATTTCATGAAAAAAAATCTGAGCTTAAAGCACCAGCTAATATTCATAAAGACTGAGAAATGTTAAGGAGAAGAGAGGGTGGGAGACTGTGTACTCAAAAGATTGTTTCCTTCTTGACTCAGAGAATTAGTTCATGACAAGGAAAGGAGGGCTTTTGAAATATTAAAAGATAAACATCAAAGAAAGTAAAAGCAAAGAAAACGTGGTCTGTAGAGCAAACAGGAGTAGCAAATGCAAGAGTATAAAATAATATTGAAAAAGTATAAAACTATGTCAGTACATGAAATGTACTTTGTGCTAATAAACGGGGATGTTAAGTACCTCTCTTAAAAGGCAGACTCCCAAGTTGTTTTCCCCATATCTAGCCAGTTATTGTCTATAAGAGAACACACAAAACAGAGACAGACAGAATTTAAAAAGTAAGGCACTGGACAAAGATGCACTGGCCACGTTCAAACAAAAGGGAGAAGGGGTACAAGCCTAAACATCAGAAACCAACAGTCAGACAAACAACGGAGGGAGCAGAAGTTCACTTCTTTTGATGAATGGTACAAACATTTATGGGAATAATTTAACCAGCAAGCCAAATTTAATAACACCTCTTAAAAACTGGGTTAATAACACCTCTAAAAATATGTTAACATATTTCTCTGTTCACAACAGATCAAAACAAGCAGAAATTAAGTGCATAAACAGAAATAATAATATTCATTCAATAAGATACCACTGAGCAGCCCCTGGCTGGGTCAGTCAGAAGAGCATGCCACTCTTGATCTCTGGGTCATGAGTTAGAGCCCCACATACGGTATAGAGACTACATAAATAAATAAATAAATAAATAAATAAATAAATAAATAACCACTGATGCCTCTCACAACTAAAACTTAATATGTTGTGGGACACATGCCTTGTCTCCATTTCTACAATCATGGCATCCCCATTCATAAGCTCATTGTCTAAATAATGGAGTGGCCAAGGACAGTGGTTGGTTGTCATGAATTGACTAAGTCAACATACTAGTTGGGAACTGAGAGCTGTTCTTCAGTGGATGTTCTGTGGTGGGAATGAAATGCAATACAAAATCATCACACTTGGTTCTCACTCATACATAACTATCCATGGGCTTCTTTTCCGGATCTCTCTGTCTCTTTTCTGGTCTTGCTTCTTCTAGGCCGTTGTCCAACCAGCTAAGCCATTTGCCATTGACCATGAGTCCACATTCTAACTCCAGATCAATGATATCTTAACACCAAGTGTATGGCCATGTGTACCACCTGAAGCTCTGCCTAACGGGAAGATTTCTTCTTGCTTCTGTTTTTTGGGGGCCAATGCTAAGTGGAACTATCATACAGAAAAATTGCATTTTCAGTTCACACACACCTACTGAACTGACCCCACTTTTACATTAAGCAGGAGTTTTTCTCCTCTCTCAGCTGGACATTGGGAATGATCCATGAGGCCAAAGGTATAAGCTGAGAGAGAAGTATTGGTATAATAGTGGAAAGGGACATGGAGCTCTAGTGTCTGAGCCACTGGTGCTCTCTGGACCTGTTCCAGCTCAATCCTGAATGTATTACTTCTTTCTCGCAGTGGCATCCTCAACCTCATGACTTGATGGGTCTGATGGTACCTCGTTCATTATGTGCAGTTCTGGCTCCATGGCCATTTGATGTCCCATGGTTAGATTTTCTGTTTCTTTCAGGGAACAGTAGCAGATCCGCTCGTTTGTGGTTTAAATAGTGTATAGTTTTCTGTTGCAGATGGCATAGCATTATTCAAGAACCCAAGAATTTATAAGAAACTCTATTAGTATACTATTGGGGCTTGCTAGAGACTTCATAAAGCATCCCAAGTGGCAGGGCTGCTCATGCTGCAGGCTGAATCTGTTTCAGAGGTCTTTTTGCTCTGGGTCCCCTAAAACTATCAGCCTTTAGCATTATCAAATAATGGGTCAGAGCAGTATTCTCTAGTGTATAATCTGCTGCATCTAAAATCTGAAGAGGCCAACTAAACCCTGTGCTTCTTTCTTACTAGTAGGAAGTGGACGGAGGAATAACATGCTCTTGATTTTGGAAGGGATGACTCATTTGCCCCAGAACACAGGGCCCCTAAATATTTATCTGATGTATCATGCCTCTAAATCTTTGTAGGGTTTATCTCCCTCCATCTAGAGTGCATGTGTCTTGCCACGTCTTGCTCATCGGGTCCAGCTTACATGATGTCAGCAATATGGGCTAATATGGTGTTCCACAGAATGTCCAGATGGCCCAGATCCTTTCAACAGTATCCTGACAGAGAGAAAGAGAATTAACATATCTCTGGGGCAAGACCATGAATGTATACTGCTATTCATCCCATATGAATGCAAATTGTTTCTGTCCTATTTGATGGGTATTGAAAAGAATGCATTTGCCAGATCAATAGCTTCATGCCACTTACCAGAGTCTCTAATAAAGATACCACTTCCAGCACAGCAGCTGCAATTGGTTGCACTATGTGGTTAAGTTTGCAATAGTACACTGTTATTTTCCATGATCCAACTGGTTTTTGCAGGACCACTATCCCTGCATCCTTGAAATCTTTGAGGGTGACAAAAATCTGCCATTCCCCCAAAGATATGGTAATTGTTTTACATTTACTGTCTTGGCTAGGGTGGGGGTAGTTTCAGGAGTTTCTATTTGGCTTTTTTACTACGATAGCTCTTTATAATGTATAATTTGAGTTTATTGGTCAAGGAACCAGTGTAAGGTTTTGCCAACATCTCAATATGTCAATTGCCATTATATATTCAAGACCTGGGAAAAGGCTCGCTGGGTGTATCTGGATGGACCCAGATCGGTATTCCACTTATTACATGACTCCCTTACACCCTTATTCTATTGGGGCCAGCATGATGCTTTGGGTCCCCAGGTGGCAGTGTCAATTTGAGTCTTGTTTCCCACAACACGCAAATGGTATGAGTGTTCTCTTTTCCCCAGTGTGTTGTTGCCTGAATAAATAGCCAATGTCTCCTTTAGGAAAGAACTGGGTGAATGAATGCCCTATATATCTACCATGGTGTTGGACAGTCTTTGCTTATGTGGATCTGGTCTCTCCCTCAGTTATGGTTTTGGGGACTGAGAACTGGCTCAGTTCTGGAAACTAGGAAAGAGAACTTTCCTTTAGGGTAACTGACCTCGGTCTTCTGTTCGTCCATGCTTGATGTATTCTGAATGTATTTATGATACAACACCCACATCTTGCCCATCTCTCTTGCCCCTAGGAATACCATGATCTGTGAGTTATTTTCTGGGCTGACATTCTGATCTTGCTACCTTTTTTGGTGCTCATGTCCACGGTGCTTCTGAGTGGTTCGTAGTTGATTCCTGGTCTCCCCTAGTCTGGGATCTTGTCATCCCTACTAGGGATGCCCAGGTCTGAAACAGCATCTCCGGCTGTTAGCTTCTGCCTCCAGAGGACAGCCACCCCGAGCTCCTCAACAATCCCAGTGTCCTCACGCTAGTGCATTCCTTATCATCTCAGTAAATGGCATGGCTTCCTGGCCCTCCTGAGCAGCATCGCCAGAGTCAGCCAGTGTATTTTCTGGTCTTATATAGTAGAGGTATTCTTGCACTCCGACTTCTCTGAGTCTTTGATCCCTTCCTCTACAGTCTACTGTTTATTTTAACGCAGACTGTTTTATTTAATGTAGGTCATCCCTTTTCTCTTGCCTAATGTTTAAGCTAAAGAAAATTGACTTCATAGTCTCTGGAACAACATATCCAGTATCTAAGTGGAAGGAGGGTTGCTGCTGAGTCTCATTCCAGTATGTTAAGAGCTAGGGAAAGAGTGGATGTGGATGGGGTACAGCAGGAAAATCAATGGGCAGGGATTCAGGGGGTCTGGGGTCTAGGTTCCAACTTAGCCACATTGAGGCCATATGGTACACTGAATATATTGGGGTGGCCGGGGTGGGGGAGGAAGAAACTTGAAGTCAGAAATACCTGAGATAGAATAAGAGCCCCGTCACTTTTCAGCTGCATGACTTTGGGAGAGCATTTAAGTTTTCTGTGCCTCAACCTTCTCATCTTGAAAATGAAGATGAAAGAATTCTCAATCTTTTTTTTTAATTTTTTATTGTTATGTTAATCACCATACATCATTAGTTTTTGATGTAGTGTTCCATGATTCATTGTTTGTGCATAACACCCAGTGCTCCATGTAGAACATGCCCTCTTTAATACCCATCACCAGGCTAACCCATCCCCCCAACCCGCTCCCCTCTAGAAACCTCAGTTTGTTTTTCAGAGTCCAACGTCTCCCATGGTTCCTCTCCCCGTCCGACTTACTCCCCTTCATTCTTCCCCTCCTGCTATCTTCTTCTCTTTCTTTTTTCTTAACATATATTGCATTATTTTTTCAGAAGTACTGATCTGTCATTCAACAGTCTTGCACAATTCACAGCGCTCACCGTAGCACATACCCTCCCCAATGTCTGTCACCCAGCCACCCCATCCCTCCCACCCCCCACCACTCCAGCAACCCTCAGTTTGTTTCCCGAGGTTAAAAATTCCTCATATCAGCGAGGTCATATGATACATGTCTTTCTCTGATTGACTTATTTCACTCAGCATAACACCTTCCAGTTCCATCCATGTCGTTGCAAATGGCAAGATCTCATTCCTTTTGATGGCTGCATAATATTCCATTGTGTATATATATATATATATATATATATATATATATATATATATATACCACCTCTTCTTTATCCATTCATCTGTCGATGGACATCTTGGCTCTTTCCACAGTTTGGCTATTGTGGACATTGCTGCTATAAACATTGGGGTGCACGTACCCCTTCGGATCCCTACATTTGTATCTTTGGAGTAAATACCCAGTGGGGCAATTGCTGGATCGTACGGTAGCTCTATTTTCAACTGTTTGAGGAACCTCCATACTGTTTTCCAGAGGGGTTGCACCAGCTTGCATTCCCACCAACAGTGTAGGAGGGTTCGCCTTTCTCCGCATCCCCGCCAACATCTGTTGTTTCCTGACTTGTTAATTCTAGCCATTCTGACGGGTGTGAGGTGGTATCTCATGGAGGTTTTGATTTGGATTTCCCTGATGCCGAGCGATGTTGAGCACTTTTTCATGTGTCTGTTGGCCATTTGGATGTCTTCTTTGGAAAAATGTCTGTTCATGTCTTCTGCCCATTTCTTGATTGGATTCTTTGTTCTTTGGGTGTTGAGTTTGATAAGTTCTTTATAGATTCTGGATACTAGCCCTTTATCTGATATGTCATTTGCAACTATTTTTCCCATTCTGTCGGTTGTCTTTGGTTTTGTGGACTGTTTCTTTTGCTGTGCAAAACCTTTTTATCTGATGAAATCCCAATAGTTCTTTTTGCCCTTGCTTCCCTTGCCTTTGGCGATGTTTCTAGGAAGAATGCTGTGGCTGATCGAAGGGTTGCTACCTGTGTTCTCCTTTAGGATTTCGATGGACTCCTGTCTCATGTTTAGGTCTTTCAACCATTTGGAGTCTATTTTTGTGTGTGGTGTAAGGAAATGGTCCAGTTTCATTCTTCTGCATGTGGCTGTCCAATTTTCCCAACCCCATTTGTTGAAGAGACTGTCTTTTTGCCATTGGACATTCTTTCCTGCTTTGTCAAAGATGAGTTGACCATAGAGTTGAGGGTCCATTTCTGGGCTCTCGATTCTGTTCCATTGATCTATGTGTCTGTTTTTGTGCCAGTACCATACTGTCTTGATGATGACAGCTTTGTAATAGAGCTGGAAGTCCGGAATTGTGATGCCGCCAGCTTTGCTTTTCTTTTTCAATATTCCTCTGTGGCTATTCGGGGTCTCTTCTGGTTCCATACAAATTTTAGGATTATTTGTTCCATTTCTTTGAAAAAGGTGGATGGTATTTTGATGGGGATTGCATTGAATGTGTAGATTGCTCTAGGTAGCATTGACATCTTCACAATGTTGTTCTTCCAATCCATGAGCATGGAACGTTTTTCCATTTCTTTGTGTCTTCTTCAATTTCCTTCCTGAGTATTTTATAGTTTTCTGAGTACAGATCCTTTGCCTCTTTGGTTAAATTTATTCCTAGGTATCTTATGCTTTTGGGTGCCATTGTAAATGGGATCGACTCCTTGATTCATCTCTCTTCTGTCTTGTTGGTGTATAGGAATGCCACTGATTTCTGTGCTTTGATTTTATATCCTGCTACTTTACTGAATTCCTGTATGAGTTCTATCAGGTTTGGGGTGGAGTCTTTTGGGTTTTCCACATACAGAATCGTACCATCTGCAAAGAGTGAGAGTTTGACTTCTTTGCCGATTTGGATGCCTTTGATTTCTTTTTGTTGTCTGATTGCTGTGGCTAGGACTTCTAATACTATGCTGAATAGCAGTGGTGAGAGTGGACATCCCTGCCACGTTCCTGACCTTAGGGGAAAAGCTCTCAGCTTTTCCCCATTGAGAATGATATTCGCTGCAGGTTTTTCATAGATGGCTTTTATGATATTGAGGTATGTACCCTCTATCCCTATGCTCTGAAGAGTTTTGATCAAGAAAGGATGCTGTACTTTGTCAAATGCTTTTTCTGCATCTATTGAGAGGATCATATGACTCTTGTTCTCTCTTTTGTTAATGTATTGTATCACGTTGATTGATTTGCGGATGTTGAACCAACCTTGCAGCCCAGGGATAAATCCCACTTGATCATGGTGAATAATCCTTTTAATGTACTGTTGGATCCTATTGGCTAGTATTTTGGTGAGAATTTTTGCATCCGTGTTCATCAAGGATATTGGTCTGTAATTCTCCTTTTTGATGGGGTCTTTGGTTTTGGGGTCAAGGTAATGGTGGCCTCATAAAATGAGTTTGGAAGTTTTCCTTCCATTTCTAATTTTTGGAACAGTTTCCGGAGAATAGGTATTAATTCTTTTTTAAATGTCTGATAGAATTCCCCTGGGAAGCCATCTGGCCCTGGGCTTTTGTTTCTTGGGAGATTTTTGATGACTGCTTCAATTTCCTTCGTGGTTATAGGTCTGTTCAGCTTTTCTATTTCTTCCTGGTTCCGTTTTGGTACTTGATACATCTCTAGGAATGCACCCATTTCTTCCAGGTTATCTAATTTGCTGGCATAGAGTTGCTCATAATATGTTCTTATAATTGTTTGTATTTCTTTGGTGTTGGTTGTGATCTCTCCTCTTTCATTCATGATTTTGTTGATTTGGGTCATTTCTCTTTTCTTTTGGATCAGTCTGGCCAGGGGTTTATCAATCTTGTGAATTCTTTCAAAGAACCAGCTCCTAGTTTCGTTGATCTGTTCTACTGTTCTTTTGGTTTCTAGTTCATTGATTTCTGCTCTGATCTTTATGATTTCTCTTCTGCTGCTGGGTTTAGGCTTTATTTGCTGTTCTTTCTCCAGCTCCTTTAGGTGTAAGGTTAGGTTGTGTATTGGAGACCTTTCTTGTTTCTTGAGAAAGGCTTGTATTGCTATATACTTTCCTCTCAGGACTGCCTTTGCTGTATCCCAAAGATTTTGGACAGCTGTGTTTTCATTTTCATTGGTTTCCATGAATTTTTTTAATTCTACTTTAATTTCCTGGTTGACCCATTCATTCTTCAGTAGGATGCTCTTTAGCCTCCATGTATTTGAGTTCTTCCGACTTTCCTCTTGTGATTGAGTTCTAGTTTCAAAGCACTCTGGTCTGAAAATATGCAAAGAATAATCCCAATCTTTTGGTATTGCTTGAGACCTGATTTGTGACCTAGGATGTGATCAATTCTGGAGAATGTTCCATGGGCACTAGAGAAGAATGTGTATTCCGTTGCTTTGGGATGGAATGTTCTGAATATGTCTGTGAAGTCCATTTGGTCCAGTGTGTCATTTAAAGTCTTTATTTCCTTGTTGATCTTTTGCTTAGATGATCTGTCCATTTCAGTCAGGGGGGTGTTAAAGTCCCCCACTATTATTGTATTGTTGTCAATGTGTTTCTTTGCTTTTGTTATTAATGGCCTTATAAAGGTGGCTGCTCCCATGTTAGGGGCATAGATATTTACAATTGTTAGCTCTTCTTGTTGGATAGACCCTTTAAGTAAGATATAGTGTCCTTCTTCATCTCTTATTACAGTTTTTGTTTTAAAATCTAATTTGTCTGATATAAGAATTGCCACCCCAGCTTTCTTTTGGTGTCCATTAGCATGGTAAATGGTTTTCCACCCCCTCACCTTCAATGTGGGGGTGTCTTTGGGTCTAAAATCAGTCTCTTGCAGACAGCATATGGATGGGTCTTCTTTTTTAATCCAATCTGATAGCCTGCGTCTTTTGATTGGGGCATTTAGCCCATTTACATTCAGGGTAACTATTGAAAGATATGAATTTAGTGCCATTGTACTGCCTGTAAGGTGACTGTGACTGTATATTGTCTGTGTTCCTTTCTGATCTATGCTGCTTTTAGGCTCTCTCTTTGCTTAGAGGACCCCTTTCAATATTTCTTTTAGGGCTGGTTTTGTGTTTGCAAATTCCTTTAGTTTTTGTTTGTTCTGGAAGCTTTTTACCTCTCCTTCAATTTTCAATGACAGCCTAGCTGGATATAGTATTCTTGGCTGCATATTTTTCTCGTTTAGTGCTTTGAAGGTATCTTGCCAGTCCTTTTGGCCTGCCAGGTCTCTGTGGATAGGTCTGTTGCCAATCTAATGTTTCTACCATTGTAGGTTACATATCTCTTCTCCCGAGCTGCTTTCAGGATTTTCTCTTTGTCTCTGAGATTTGTAAGTTTTACTATTAGATGTCGGGGTGTTGACCTATTTTTATTGATTTTGAGAGGGGTTCTCTGTGCCTCCTGGATTTTGATGCCTGTTTCCTTCCCCACATTAGGGAAGTTCTCTGCTATAATTTGCTCCAATATTCCTTCTGCCCCCCTCTCTCTTTCTTCTTCTTCTGGGATCCCAATTATTCTAATGTTGTTTTGTCTTATCGTATCGCTTATCTCTCGAATTCTGCCCTCGTGATCCTATAGTTGTTTAACTCTCTTTTTCTCAGCCTCTTTATTTTCCATCATTTGGTCTTCTATAATGCTGTTTCTCTCTTCTGCCTCATTTATCCTAGCAGTTAGTGCCCCCATTTTGGATTGCACCTCATGAATAGCGTTTTTGATTTCGACTTGGTTAGATTTTAGTTCTTTTATTTCTCCAGAATGGAATTCTCTAATAACTTCCACGCTTTTTTCAAGCCCAGCTAGTATCTTTAAAGTCATGATTCTGAACTCTAGGTCCGACATCGTACTAATGTCCGTATTGAGTAGGTCCCTGGCAGACGGTACTACCTCTTGTTCTTTTTGCTGATGTGATTTTTTTCATCTTGTCATTTTGTCCAGAGGAGAACAGATAAATGAGAGAACAAAATGCTAGCAGGTTAACAACGTCCCCAGCAAATATACTCTATACAAATCAGAAAAGACCTGAAACCAGGGGACAAGAAAGGGAAAGAAAGGAAAAAGAAAGAGAAAGAAAAAGAAAAAAAAAAGATAAAGATAAAAACAAACAAAAACAGAACAAAACAAAAAAACCCAGAATATGATCAAATATGATCAGGCTAGTGCATAGATCAGTGCCACACACTAGATTGTGGGTGTATTTTGTTCTGTTAGAAGAAAGTGCCTCCTAAAATTTTAAACAAGAAAGACTTATATATGTACAAAATAAGGGTTGATACAATGAAGGGATGGAAGATGACTGTAAAGATGAAACTTATAAAAGGTTTTATAAACGGAATTGATAAGAAGTTGTTTGAAAGAAGAAAGAAGAAGATGTAAAAAAAAGAAAAAAGAAAAAAAATGGGAGAGACTGTGATCAGGCAGGAGACTAGAACAAAGCCATACACTAGTGATTTAGGGTATATTTTGATCTGTTAGGAGAAACTGTACATCAAAATTTTAAAGAGAGAAGAACTTATATATATATGCCAAAAATAAGGGTAACTAATATGAAGGGATAAAATATGATTCTAAAAATGAAAAATAAAAAATGTTTTTTAAAAAAGGGATTGATAAATGTTGGTTGAAAAAGGGAAAAAGAAAAATTCAAAAAAAAAACAAAAAACAGTTAAAAAAATTAACTTTGAAAAACTAATGAATCATGGTAAAAAAGCCATGAATTCTATGTGCAGTATTCCCCTAGCGCTGGAGTTCTCCCGTTCTCCTTGATCGGTAAACTTGGTCTTGACTTTCTGGCAGTTCGTGCTTGATCTTCTGGGGGAGGGGCCTGTTGCCGTGGTTCCCAAATGTCTTTCCCGGAGGCGGAATCGCCCCGCCTTTGTGAGTCCGGGCTAAGCAAGCTGCTCGGGGTTGCTCTCAGGAGCTTTTGTTCCCTGCAAGGTCTCGGTACAGCTTTGGAGGACCAGGGTGAAAATGGTGGCCTCCCACTCTCTGCCCAGAGGAGTTGAGAACTCGGGGCCCCGCCCCTCAGTGCGCCCCCAGAGAAAAGCAGTCGCTCCCGTGTCCCCGGTCTCCGGCCGCACTCCGCGCTCACCCGGCCTGTGACCGAGCGTTGCTATCTCTGGCACCCGACCCCGTGTGGAGTCTCCAAACCCAGCAGATCCCTGCGGTGCGCTTCCGCGCCGCTCCTCCCGGGGGGGAGGGGAAGGGTGTCTCCCCGGCTCTGCCGCTTGTTGGGTCCCTGCTGGAGGAGCAGTGGCCCGACTGGGCCGCGGATCACAGTTTATGGCCACCCCGAGCTGAGAGCCCGCGCCTCGGCTCCGTCTCTGCAGCCGGCTTCCCCGCTCCGATCCCTGGGAGTTCTGCCGCACTCAGGCACCCCCCGTCTTTCTGTGACCCCGAGGGTCCTGAGACCACACTGTCCCGCGAGGGTTCCGCCCCCCCACTTAGCCACTGGAGCGACGTCCCTCAGCGGAGCCGACTTCTAAAAGGTCCGATTTTGTGCTCCGCGGCTCTAGCACTTGCCAGAAGCAGCCGACGGAGGCCCCCTCCCCCGCCGTCTATCCTCCCGAATATCGCCTCGGATTCACTTCTCCGCACGTCCTACCTTCCAGAAAGTGGTCGCTTCTCTGTTCAGAGAGTTGTTGCTACTCTCCTCTTCGATCTCCTGTTGAGTTCGTAGGTGTTCAGAATGGTTTGATCCGTATTCTGCTGAATTTCTGAGACCAGAGGAAATCCAGGTCTCCTACTCCTCCGCCATCTTGCTCCGCCCCAAGAATTCTCAATCTTGACTACATATTAGAATCACCAAGATTTGGGGTTTTTGTTTTGTTCGTTTGTTTTTGGAAATGTCTGTTCTACGCTTAACCAATTGAATTAGAATCTCTGGGATGAGGCCTGAGCATCAGCATTTTTTAATGCTGATGGGGGGACCATCAGAGGTGCTGGGGACCTCCACCTGTTATTCTGTGCAGGAGATCCAGATGCACAGGAACACTTGAGAACCACTGGCTAGATAATCTGTAAGTGCTGATGCTGATGCACTCCAATGTGGCAGATAATTAAACATACCTATCTGGGGCTTTGAAAGGTGTACTATGGGTTCCAACTCAAAATAAGGACCAAAAAAGTCTGCTCTCTGAATTTGTCTTATGTTTTCAATGACAGGGTTGCAGTCTTGAGTCCATCGCTGAGTGAAAGAAGTCTTTGCAGCTGGCTGGAGAACAGGACTACTTTGTCCTGGACTGGAGGCTGGTGGGGCCAGTAGCCTTTTCTTACAATCTTAGCCATTTGGTACTTTATAGAAAGTTGCCCCATCAACATCAGAGCTAAAAATCTCACCTGAATTCACATTTCAGAATGAGGACCAATGGCTGCCTGTTCCCCATGGTACTAGAATTTCAGATTTTTTTTTTTTAATTCTCTGATACTAATTTCCCTCAAAACTACTATCTGTCATTTGTCTGCAGCCCTTAAAACAAAGTAGAGACATATACTGTTTTCACAACATTCTGACTTCCCCCCGATTCTGTGCTTGACCATTTTCTGGGTGAGTAGGGAATCTTCATTTCTGCCCAAGAAGATTGGGGTCAGGGGACCCTCCTCTACTCACAGCCTGTGAAATCAGCTCTGCCTGGGTTAACTGAAGAGATTGGGGTTTTGAGCTAACAATATAATGTGTCATGGCCATTTAAGGCAAAATACAGCTAATAACAATGGAGTTAGAAGACTTGACTGATGCTTTTCTCTGGGAATCTCTACTTTGTGAATCAACTATGTAAGTACCAAGGCTACTTTCATTAACAAAACAATCTCAAATTATTTTCTTTCCTTTTTGTTAAGATAAAAGGTATATAGGTTTAAAACCAGGGGTTGTGGTTTGTATAAAATCCCCACAGTGGTTCTGTAGTTCCAATTATTTTTATTTGGACCAGTCAAATTGGTTAAACATTTGGTCTTGCATACAGGTAGCTAACCTGTATGGACTTGGCTTCTCTCTGAGCAAAAAAGTCACTAGTAAAGGGCCAGAAGGCAGGCAAAGTGCTTTGGGAAGAGAAAGCATGAGCAGAACAGAAAGCTAAAAATAGCCCACTTTAGTTATTATTTAACACTTTGCATTTGCATGTAGCAGGTTTGAAAGCTTAAGAACCATCAGCGTCCAGGAAGACCAACAATATTTAATATTTTAGAACCTGAAACCACTTGGTAGTAAGGGAAAGGCCTCCTGTTATGAAATGTGTTGACTCATGGAGGAAAGGCCAAATTTCCAGTATTAGGGAAACCAGCCACCTACTTGCTGTTAACAGAGATACAAGTCAAAACCACCAGGCTAGAATGCAGTTTTGAAGCTTACAGTAGCAATGACTCCCCCTTCTTTTTCCTTTCCTGATCTTATGTTCAGTCAAGGAGCTTCCCAGTTCCTGAAGATTGTTCCCTAATGATGCCTGGATCTCACTTCTGGGGCCCTGATCACTGCTGATTTTGGGGAGTCAGAGGAGGAGTCCTCACCCCTTGGCTGCTCTGAGCTCTCTCATAGCCAGTCTCTCTGAGTGCTGACACCAGCCCTACTGCCTCTTGCTAAACAGAAACAACAGGCCCAAAATGGAGTCACTTATGTTAAGTCCCACCAAGACTTATTACCTAACCTAACTGCAGTTTCAGCCTCTTGCAGGAGTGGAATTTAAACCAATCATTCTGGAATTTTCTGGTCAGCACTAGCAAGCTGATCTGTATGATAGGACCCTTTGTCTTCCCCCTGAGAGAAGGTGACCTTGCCTGAAACAAGCCTTTCTTTTCTTTAGCTCATGACTTCCTTGTCCCACCTATTACCACCGATAATAGTCTTCCGTTTTGCATCAGACACCTTCTATTTGTCAGATGGGATGCTGCCCAATATGAACCATTGCATAAAGCCAGTTAGCTATTTAAATATCCTCAGTTGAATTTTGGTTCTACAAAACTCCCAAACTTCCACCCAACACCAAATTCCAGGCCTATGTGTATTTAGATCCTTGGGTGGGTCTGAATTACTTAGCTCTTGACTCCTCCCATATGGTAGACTCCAAGCCAGGAATACCAAGACTTAGAACCCATTTGCACTCTACATTCTGCCTCATCCTCTCTTACCCCAATACATTGTTCAAGAGATTTTACCAGCTGTAGTATAATAAAAATATATATATTTGGTCTTTGCCCATTGTTCTTGGCACAGACCTCCTTAAAACTCTTGGAATTTCCTGAGTGATAAGAGCGTCCTTTGTTATTCATAACAAGCCTCATTTGACCATACCTGAGTTTATGATAGTGAAGTGAGTGAAGGTGGGCCCCTAGGTTGCTTTGGGATGGGGACTGGTCACCAGAGAAACAATCACACCATTAAAGGATTAGAACTATCAGCCCAGGACCTACCTTGGGGAAGGGGAGAGGGCTAGAAATTGTGCTCAATCACTATGGTCAATGATTTAATCAGTCGTGCCTATGTTATGAAACCTCCACAAAAAACTCAGAACAAGTTTGGGAGGAACTTCTAGGTTGAGGAACCTATCAATGTGGTAGGAGAGTGGCATGTTCGGAGAAGGCATGGAAGCTCTTCACCACCCCTCTCCCTGTAACCTATGCTATAAACATCTCCCATCTGGCTATTCTTGAGTTGTATCCTCTTTAATAAACTGGTTATCATAAGTAAAGCATTTTGCTGAGTCTTGAGTCATTCTAGTAAATTGTCAAACCTTAGTAGTGATCATGGAAGCCCCAGATTTGTAGTCAGCTAGGTAGCAGTGAGGATAGCCTAGGGACCCCTTTGTGGCTGGCATCTAAAGTGGGGGCAGGTACAACCTTAAACTCTGGTGTCTGTGCTCAGTGTCAGAATTGAATTAAATTATAGGACACTCAGTTGGTATCAGAGAATTGGAGAGATGGTAGCAGAACAATAGATTTCAACTGGAAAAAATGACACATCAGCTGAGAAAGAATCTTTGTCTTTAACTAAGAAGTATGAAGGTTGGGAAGGTTTCCTCCAGCCCCTGCCTTTGGATTCTATGCTAGTGACAAGTTAGGGGAGAAGGCATAAGAATGTCAGCTAACAACACAAGCTATCTTGGCTGTCTAAGGGAAAGCACACTTAAAATGTGTTACTTGACCAAATCACTGCCTTAGACTATCTACTTTGTGGGAAACCAATGTGAGTACCGAGTCACTGCCACTATGCCCACATCCTTGGCTTTGTTACAAAGAAAAATTATGCCTTGGAACCATGTCTGGCATGTTTGGGCTGAGGTTAACTGGGTCTTGGTTATGCCTTGAGGACCCTGTTGCTGCTTTGATGCTGTGATTCATTCATTGATTTTAGTCAGTTCAACTATTTATATGCCGGTGTCAAAGTCTCACCAAGCATAACCACAAGGGGCTGCTGGCCTTCATCCATAAAGCATACATTGTAGGATCAAGCAAGACTTGCTGGTGTTTTTATACAGGGGAGAAAGATACAGGGACATATGGAGGATTTATTGGTATGACCCATATGTCAGATGGGCCCCTTTATCCCTCAGAGAAAGGGTGTGAGCAACTTGGAATGCCATAAACTCTGTGGTCTATGAAAGCCTATGATACTTCCCAGTTCTCCTAATTCCCAGGGACTTACATACTCATGGTCCTGTGAGCTTCTCTCCTGACATGTTTTCTGTTTTCCTCTGCATCTCCAGACCCAGAACTTAGTCTCAACTTCTTAATGCGAGAAAGACAGAGAGACAAGAAGCAGGAGGGGGAGTAGAAGAGGAAGAAGAAGGTGGAGAAGGAGGAGGGAAAGAGAAAAGAGGGGAGGGGAGAAGCAAGAAGAGCAAAAAAAATGTGTATCTCAAGTTTCGTATTTCCCTGCAAGCATGGTGGTCATGGGAAGGTGTTACCTTAATGACTTTATTCCTCCTTCATCTTGTTGGCCTTTCCTCTCCCCTCCCTTAACCACTGCTGTCTCTCCTCCATACTCCTTCCCACCAGTCGGACCTCAGAGACTATCCATCCTACTGTGATGTAATCTCAAAGAAACATTAAGTGAAAAAAAATTTTTTTAAATAGAGAAACATATGTATATTATTCTACAGTTTATCTTTTTTTTAAAGTTTTTTCTTATTTTTAGAAAAGAACAATTTTCTAAACAAAAAGAAGGACAAAGCATAACCTTTTTTAATGTTTACCTATGAGAGGGAGAGAATAGGGTAAATAGAAGAGTGATTTGACTATATCTTGTTTTTTAGATGTGACTTTGGAATCACATCAATATTTTACATAATTAAAAGACAAAATTAAATAAAGAGCTTTTCTTAGATATCAAAAGTAAAATAAAATGATTGACCCTCACTATGAACACTATTGGTGGCATAACCACTCAGTAAGAAACGAGTCTATGTGAGTTTAGAGGAGAGTAATTTGTGAAATTTTGGTGTCATATGCCCTAAGGACGAAACAGGGAAAAGAATCTTCTTAGGAATCATACAATTGGTGGTAAAGTTTGTATTGTCATGTGGAAACTGCTACAGCGCGGGATACATGAAATCTATAACTATGTTGGGTGTCTCTAAGAATTGGGAGGATCCACGTGGTTGAAAGGGTATGCATGTGGAAGATCAGCAAGGTTTAAGTAAAACCCTGTAGTTTTGAATTTAAGTTGGAAGTATGGTTCTGAACTCATGACATATTGTAACTTAAGGAATATGTATTTTCTAGCTCTGTCCACTGAAAATGGCTAGGAACAATACCAACCTGTTAGCAATTGGCACCCAGACTGAGGTCTCTAAACACCATTCTCACTAGAGGATCCTTAGGGAAATGGCTGACTTCAGGACTAAGGCAGGAAAAATACAAGATGAGTCTGGAATGGTCATTTCAGAATGCAAGAAGGCTATCCAAGGCTCTTAGGGTTGTGTTATACTCAGTCTAGAGGTGCCTGGGTGGCTCAGTCAGTTAAGTGTCTGCCTTCAGCTCAGATCCAGGTGGGATCAGGCCATGTATCGGGCTGCCTACTCAGTGGGGAGCCTGCTTCTCCCTCTCCCTCTGCCCCTCCCCCCTGCTTGTGCTCTCTCAGATAAAATCTAAAAAAAAAAAGGCTCAGTCTATGGTCTAGGCTCCCATTGGCAGCGTGATCATCAAAAAGGGTAATAATTTCTGGGGTGATTTGAAACACATCAAATATATTTTAGTTCATGAGTTTAACAATTCTCAAACAAAACAACCTTCCTGAACACCTTTGAAGGATGCTAGGAAACAACCTCATAATTTTTTAAAACAGGTTTTAAAAAAAGGAAAGAATAAAATATTTATTCTCCTTTCCTATACAATCTGTCATAACCAACAGTTGACAAAAGGACTTTTTTATAGAGGCACAGGAGCTAATAGGTGAAAAGTGAATGACAAATTTGAATGTCACCATTTTTCATCCCCTAATAATTTAATGGATCTAAACCAGAGGTCAGGCAAACATATTCTGTAAAGAACAAGCAAGGAAATTTTTTAGGCTTTGTAGGACATATGGTCTCTGTCACAACTGCTCATCTCTGTTATTATAGTACAAAAGCAGCAAAAGACAATATATAAGCCAATGGGTGTGGCTATATTCCAATATATTCCAATAAAACTTGCAAATACAGGCAGCAGATTGGATTTGCCCTTTGCATTTCCCATGCTTGATGTAGATAATGACCACCAATGCCTGCTAACGTCAGATGTTATGTGCCTCCTGATGGAATTATATACCACCACCCATGAGGTAGACTTGAGGTGGGGGGCTGGGGGGAATCAAGCGTGACTCTGACGACGACTCTACATCTAACTACCAAATTTCAGGAAATTTAGGAGATAGCATCCAACATCACCAGGATGCAGGCAGAAAAATACAGACTGTTGGAAGTTCTGCAGGACGAAGGACCTAGTGTCCTCAACACATAACTGCAAGAAAAAGAAAAGAAATGGAAGAATAATTTATAGAGTAGAAGAGAGTTGAGAGATGTAATAGCCAATTAAAATATAAATAAAAAAGGGGCGCCTGGGTGGCTCAGTCGTTAAGCGTCTGCCTTCGGCTCAGGTCATGATCCCAGGGTCCTGGGATCGAGCCCCGCATTGGGCTCCCTGTTCCGTGGGAAGCCTGCTTCTCCCTCTCCCGCTCTCCCTGCTTGTGTTCTTTCTCTCGCTGTGTCTCTCTCTGTTAAATAAATAAAATCTTTAAATAAATAAATAAATAAATAAAATATAAATAAAAAAACCCGTCCTCAAAACTCCAAATTCTTGCTTAACGCCATGTGGAGCAATTTAACCAACATAGCTCTACTCCTGGTCTTGAATTCCCAAGCCCATCAAGGGTCCTCTCAGTAAGCCTCCATCTTCCATTGAAGACAATCCCCTGTGTATCTGCTTGTATTTAGTCTCTCTAGAAAATAATTCTCCATGAGACAGCAAAGAGGTAATCCCAGGTAAAGAAGGGTCAAACTCTAATCCTGTTTTTTCCATAACTTTCCATTTTGTTTTACTTAATGCAGTTTTCTATTAGGATGTACAAAAAAAAAAAAGGCTTTGCAGTTAGAGAAAATGTACATAATTTAACAATCTCTCACTATTTTTGTACAGCATTTGAAAAATTGGCTACTTGACTATTACTTTCTCTTTGGCTTTATTTTCTCATAAAATAATCATTGCTGTGTAGAATGCACAATCATTTTTATGTAGGATGCACAATGCAGAGGGCTATTAACTTGTTGGGGAAAAAATGGTTGCTAATATACACACTTTTTCTTGTTTAGATTTATTTCCCACCAGAGAACCATAAAGTATCCCAATTAACTATGAATCTTAGTCTGTGGTAAATGGGAATATCCACAGCCTTCTTCAAGCTGGAAATATATTTCAGTCCTCTGCAGGCTAGAACTAAATTACTGTGTCAGTAATGAAAATAAATGTGCTAATTAGTTCACTTAATCAAAACTGACTGAACTCTGTTCCTAGCAGGATACACCTGAGAGTCTTAAGACATCTGTTTCTGAGAGCTTATCACCTACAGGCGACTTTTTCCTTTTTCTGTGGTCTGAGAACAATTATTCAGCTTCCTCCTCAAGCCTTCGAAGGGAGTCTCTATGCAGTTAATAGTGATATGTGATGGTACTAGAAACCTAGAATAATCACTCGAAGCCCCAACTGGGCTGGACGCTAGGCTAGGCATAGCAAGTAGATGACATGAACTTATAGGCTTCATCCTTGACCTATGAAAAATAGAACCAGAAAGAATTGTTTAGCTCTGACCAAAATGTGAGCTAAACTCTCTCCCCACACTCCTTAGCCTGTGAGAGATGGCAGCAATTCCATCAGTCTCCAACTTTAGTGCGATATGTATCCTTTTTCTCTAATTGCACACTCACCAAATCAAGCTTTTGCTAATTAATTGGGCTTCCGATATGTCTGCTGCTAGCATTTCCCTGGGTATCTCTTCTTCATCTGGTGCCTAATCCTCACATGTGCAATGGCTTTCAGTTTTTGACTTACTTGTTCCCACATTCAGAAGCAAAATTATGACCTTGGGTAGAGGTATTAAAAGGAAGCCATGCATTCGAAGTCAGTTGCCTTGGTGTGGAGTCTTTGGTGTTAGTGCTGCTCTCCTGAGTTTCTTGCTAAGATGCCCCTCTTCTGGCCCATAATTTAACCTGAGCTTGCTATTTTGTGTTTCCCAGAACTCCTGTCTGACTTCCTGCCTTTCTCATCCCCAGTCTCTTAGTTGGCTTTCCTGACCTGTGATGTCTGAACTCTACAAAGGACCAAACATTTACTTTCTAATGCACTTGTTTCTCCTTTCTTAAGTTCCTTTCACAGAACTTAATACTTTTACCTGCCTGGTGCTCTGGTCCTTACCTGACCTTCCTTAACTTCATCAGTCTGTCTGGACATTACTTTTTTTTTTTTTAAAGATTTATTTATTTATTTATTTGACAGAGAGAGACACAGCGAGAGAGGGAACACAAGCAGGGGGAGTGGGAGAGGGAGAAGCAGGCTTCCCGCCGAGCAGGGAGCCCGATGCGGGGCTCGATCCCAGGACCCTGGGATCATGACCTGAGCCGAAGGCAGACACTTAATGCCTGAGCCACCCAGGCGCCCCTGGACATTACTTTTATCTGTCATCATCAGTCTATGGTCCAGTACCTGGACCACGGTACTAAGAGGGGATGACTAGACTTCAGTTTCTGCCCCAATAATTCCTTCTTTTGTACTGCGTTGTATTTATTCAGCCAATTTTTCTCCTTTATGTGGACTATGTATGACTAATTCCTGAAGTCATTTGAACTTTCAGCACCTGCTTCTTTCTAGCTCTCCATTCTACCACGGCAAGAATCAGACATGTTGGTCAGAAGGAAGGTCCAAGTAGCCCTGTTAGGAGAAAGAGCACCAGACTGTGACTGTGAAGACAACCACTTAAAGTATTAGTTCTTCTGCCTGGAATAAGTTACTCTGCATCGCTGGGTCTCAGTTCATTCAAGTGTAGAGTGGAGGAATCAGATTCTTCCAAAAGCACCCCCTCCCCTGACTCTTTTTTCCCTAATGTGTTATAATATCACAGTTCTTTGGTCAGTGGGCTAAGTGGCAAAATGTTGGACCAGGAGTCAGGATCCCTGAGTTCCAGTTTCTGCTTTGCAACTAGTTCACACACTGCAGCCTTGGAGAAATGCTCTGCCTCTTCAAATCATAAAGAAAATGAGGAGGCTGTGTTGGATGATCTTCAAAGACCCTTCCAGTTCTTTCCTTCAGTGATTCCATTTTTCTACATATGAAGGGGAACACATTTTGCTAGTGAGGACCATTACGTCTGAAGAGAATTACTGTTCCATGACCCTGGTCTGGAATTTATTCTGCTTACAGATTTTGAAATGCTTCAGCTGGATTTATGCTCTTTTTTTCTGGCCTAAGACTTTCTATGAAAAGGAATTGCCTGCAGGGTCTAACAATCTATTCAGCATGTCTCAGAAAACTTTGGAATTCAGGATTCTCCACAAAGTTCCTCTTTGGACTGGGAGCCATAATGATCCAACAGAAGGATGGCAGCAGCAAATGGGTGTCCTCTAGGATGGCCATCAAAGGAAGCTCATAGTGGACAGACTAGCAGTTCACTCAATGAGCTATCTCCAGAAAGACCTGGCTGTGAGGTGCTAACAGCCAGCAGACCACTGACCCCCACACCTGCTAGGGACTGCCATCTCAGCCTGCCCACAAAGAATATTGATCTGTCTCTCCCATCAAAATATCTGGTTCTAAGGAAGCTCAATACAGTTTATAAAGCCCTATCATAACAACATGATGTAGAAGAAGTATGTCTTACCATGGGCTGGGAACCCCAATTCCATAGTGAAAGTAATAAAAGAAAGTAGACTTCCCCATCACATGGGAAGTGAGGCTGGATTAGAGGCTTATTATGAGGACAAGAGCAATTATTACCCAGGTTATGTTGTCACACTCATTGACACACACACGGGCCTCCAGCTCTGTTGTCATAAAAGGATGCTGATCCCTATACTTCTCTGTATTTTAGAAGGAGAGAGTCAGAATGTCTGGGGTCCTCTCCCTGGGGCCTCTAAAGTGATGGGCCATGCCATTCCTTGCCTCTTACAAATGCTGCATGGAGAAACTCAAGTCATCCAGGAAATAAAATAACATATGTAAATAAAGCTCAAGGAGTACAATTGTGTGCGTGTGTTTATGTGTCTGTGTGTGTCTGTGGGTGTGTGTGTGAATACTGAGCCTTTTTGGGTAGATTTTTCCAAGGGAAAATGATGGGGGTGAAGAGCTTTAATTTCTTGCTAAGCCATCTGTCCATTGCTTATGAATGCACAGTTGGGCAGGCTGCTTCAGGTGTCCTGGGTGAAGGAGAAAGGCTTGAGTTCATGGAAATTGTGGGCCATGAGGAGCCATATTGCCATAGCTTGACAATCATACCGGAGGTGAGGCTGAGAATGAGAGACAGGGAAAGGAAAGAGAAAAAGAGAGAACAGCAGAGATGGATTCTGAATTTCCAGCCATCACTGTTAAGTTTTGGGAGCACAAACAATTCTCCTCCCACAGGATTTAGCATAATTTAGCCTGGGTAATATAGAATTTTATGAGTGAATCTAGAGCCTTGACAAAGAGAAAATAAGTCTTCATGGGCAGGAACAAACAGCTAAAAGCTCACCCAGAGAAATTCTTAGGGATGAGATGAGGGACTTGCCAAAGAGTTGAGGTGGAAGAATAACCTTTGAGCAGGTGGGGCAGTTTCTAGGATCTGGACTTATTGCAGGTGGGACCTCCTCATGCTGTCCAGGTGACATTCTATATTCAGACCAGAGAGCAAATCCAAGCTCTGTGCTATTTACTGAGCATGTGCAATGTGCCTTAGCCTGTTCTAGGCTCTGGGATAAAGAAGTGAACAGCAAGAGCAATGCCCCCTGTCTCAAGGCCATGGCATTCCACTGGCAACAGAGACAAATTAGCAAAAGGCACAACAAATGTACAAGATTATTTCAAACATCTGCATGTACTATAAAGACATCAACATGCAGTAATGTGATGGAGAACGACAGGGAGGGAAGGGGGTTGCTATGCTGAGCAATGACACCATTTACCAACTACATAAGCTAGATGGGGCCATGTCCCCATCTGTAAAATCATGGTAATAAATAATACACATCTCAAAAGATTGATATAAAAGATTCACTGAGGTAATACATGTGCACTGCACAATGACTGACCAAGTTTCTCTAACCCCATGTCACTGAAGCTCCAGGCATGCCTGAGGGTGATGACATCAGCCACACAAAGCCAGAGTTGCTCATCTGAATCCTGCTCAGATTCCTGACCCACAAAAAAACATGAGAGATAATAAAATAACTATTATTGTTTTAAGTCACCAAGTCTTAGAGTAATTTGTTTCAGGGTATTAGATAACTAACACCAATTCTTTTATATAGGAAGAAAGAGAGGGCACCTGGATGGCTCAGTCAGTTAAGCATCTGCCCTCGGCTCAGGTCATGATCCCAGCGTCCTGGGATTGAGTCCCGCATCGGGATCCTTGCTCGGCAGGGAGCCTGCTTCTCCCTCTGCCTCTGCCCCTCCCCCTGCTTATGTGCATTCTCTCTCTCAAATAAATAAATAAAATCTTAAAAAAAAGAAAGAAAGAGAGAAACAGAGACTCTCATTATTTTCCCCTGGAAGAAAAAAACTCTTCTAGAAGGGCTTGTTGCCAGCAGAGCCTATTCTAAAATACAGTGTATTCAACAGGAAATCTGAGCTTCAGTAAGGTCGACAGATTAGAAGACAGCTATCATTTAAAAGATTGTTTGTTGCTCACAGTTTCTAAGATGAAGGGACACACCATGCAGGGAGGGCCATGTGGAGAAGCACCAAGGTCAGTCAGGAGCCAGATGGAGAAGGAAGGGAGAGCTGTGGGCAAGAGCCTTTGTTGTGGTTTCTGGAGGAAGAAACAGGCAACGCAGGGAGAGCAGATTTAGGATTGGCTAACTTGAATAGTTTCAATGGGCTCTGGGGTACAGGGGCTGTTGTCTGTGCCTGGCCCTGGGGTGATTCAGGTAGAAGAACAGCCTGACTATAAGAGCCCCATAAAGGGGATAGTATGTGGGCTCTGGATTTGTTGGTTTGCATTTGGAAAGTGAGTAAATTGTTTGCTATCTCTAACAGTTGGCTAGCCCTAGGAGGGGCAGTCCTTCCAGGGTCCCATATGTCCAAGCATCAGAATACAGAAAACAAGACATGGCCAACACAGAGCCTACCACCCTTTACAGAGGAAGAAAATGTCCAAGTCTCACATCCCTACGCTCCTGTGTGGCTAGGGCGTGGATTCATGGTCCCATTGTGGACTCTGGGACTTGAGAGGGAAACCTGCTAAGGGAAGAAGGGGACTTTGATTCCCAGAAAGATTGCACAAGGAGAAGCCCTCTCCCCTCTTCTCACTTTGAGCAGTGTTACATGAGTATTCCAAGTTTGGAGCTGCCATTTTAACTTGTGACCACAAGAGGATGACCAAGAGAGTCACAGAGAAAAACCAACTGTAGTGCCATCAGAGAGCCCCCATCGGCCCTGGAGCCCCATTGTTTAAGCAACATTACTTCTGGTATATGGTGACTTTGCAGCCAGAGCCTAGCTGACGTGGTGTCACTAGGACTTGCTTCTAATTCCCAAACTCCTTCTCTAACCATCTTGCTTGGAAGATAGAGAAGGTTAGTTACTTTGCCACAATAGTAAAAAGTTGAGACCTTATGGTTGAGAACTGCCAATTTGCAAAGCATGATGTAGAGCTTGGTTAAGTGGGGCTTCACTCAGTGGGGAGAAGAGAGACAGATGGGGAACAAAAGTGAAGTCTGGAAGCCCTGAAGACAAGAGTCCACTTCAATATGCCGCCTAAGACAGGGGCCGCCTGTGTTCACTGTGCTGGGACATATGGAAGCTGTGAGGAGGTGTTTCATGTGGTCCATGGATGCATTTCACACAGCTTAGTGGAAACATATAGGATTCATGTGGGCATGTTTCTGATGGTCCCAGCAGCATCTGCCAGAGAAATGAGGAGGTGTCAGAGTAACATGAAATAAGAAGAACAAAAAGAAGGAAGATGATTAATGTGTCATTTTAATTGTTGAAATAAGGATGTGGAATGTATGATTTCAGTCTACTGGAAAGAGGTAGGATACATATTGTCTCAACGCTCTAGATTTTGCTGAATGTGTTTTTAATGGAGGCATCTCCAAATCACATGGGTTTATTGAAAACTGGTGTTTCATGTTAAGTGAAATATTGTTATTTTGAGGCTGCAAGTTGCTGGGCAGTGGAAAAAACTTCACAAAACAAAAAGGGAAATAAAAGCGGAATTGGTAAAAACTCGGGGTAATTACAATACTGTTAGGGGATAAACAGGCATATTAAAACGTTTGAGTTTCTTTGAACAAAAATTGATTCATGATTTAGGTGGCATCCCATCTAGCAGAGAGAAAGCTGTGAGGAATTAAACCAAATGAAAGATTTTGTAGGCAGAAGGGAGCAGAAACAAGGAAATTATACTGGCAAAAACAGAAGACTGGTCATTGCAAGGTCACTTTCCCTTAGAGGATGGCAGGAGCCTGTCAGGCAGATGATCTCATTAGTGATTCCTGATTGACTGGTTTAAGGTTCCATTTCTGGGAGAACCAAGACCATGATTAAGTCTTGGTTTGGTGATGTGGGACTTAGCATAAGCGACTCCATTTTGGATCTGTTCTATTTTTAACAATACTCATGTCGAGGTTACTATCAGAATTCTTTTTGGACCAAGTCTACTGCATATCTTAAGTGGAGGTGGTTGGGGTGATGGGATGTATTTTCTCCATGCCGGAGGTGATCGTCCTATCCACACTGCTAAAGTGGTTTTAGTTATTTCACCCATTTCTGAGTCTGTCCTGCTCTCTCCTTCTCTTCATGTTTGCATTTTCCATCCTTCATTCCACACACTTACAGTTAGTATGTGCCAGGCACAGGCACTGGGAATATAGCAGTAGACAAAACAGGCATTATTCCAACATGAGACTATATTTTTGGTCCCAAATGACCAATGGTTTACTGCTGCTGTGTAGATAAACACAAACACAAAGACTATCATAATCTCTATTTCCAGTTCTAAATGCTTTGATAGTGGTCAGGCAGCACACCCCCCCAAATCCCTACCCCATTTTCTTTTTGGTAGATACCATATTTTCAGTTTCTACTTAAGTCATAGGACTAGGGGAACTCCCCATGTATCCTGTACCCATAGAACAATATAATTGAGGGAGGATTTTTGCATTTAAGTCCCCTCATCCCACTATACATTTTGTTTCCCCTGCATTCGTTTTGCCACATGACCTAGGAACTGGGTTGGATAAATGCCAGATCAAGACTGTGTCATAGACCTCCCACTGGAGAGGTAAAGAAAGTGCTTGTAAGGGTAGGGGCATGGACTATAGTTGGAGGGGGGCAAAGAGATAAAATGCCAGTGTTTTCTTCTCTCCTTCCCTCCTGGTGATAGGGATGGAACCTGAGGGGAGAGGCAGAAAATGTGGAAGAAATACCCTGATAAGCAGTGTTTGGGCTTTAGAGGCAGACCCAGGGTACAGTTGTAGACCCCAGAAGGGAACCAGGTTTACTGCCTACTGCCATGTCCAACAGAGTGCAACCATGACAGTGACAAAGAGAAGGCTGAGTGTAGTGTATAGAAGAGAGAGGGTTGAGGTAGTACTCACCAAGTCTCTTCAAACCTATGTACTAGTTATCCAGAAGCTCCTTTATGCAGCTGAAGGGGAACAGATATTCCACCCCAAAACATGCCTGTTTGACCTTGGGATAAGTTTAAGCTGATTATTTTTTAAGACCCATCAGACACAGGAGAAGCCTCTGAAAATACGGTAGATTTACTCCTTTGTAGGGGAAATTTGCATTTATAAGGGAAATTTCCATTTGCCAGAGTGCTTCTGTGTCCCAGGAAGAGGAAGAAGACTAAATCACAAGAAACTCTTATCAGAGGAAAAGGCACTGACTAAAATCCGCATAACAACTTTTCCCTTGTTTATACTGCTCTTCCTGATCACCTCCCGTCACTGGCCTCCCCACCCCCCAACATCTTTCTCTTGTCTTTAATTGAAGATGGTATTTAATAGATGGATTGGGCCATTTCAGAGACTTATTCAGTTTTTCCCTGGGTATCTCCAATGTATGTAGAGGTACACATGTCGTTAAACTTCCATTTGTTTTTTCTCTTGTTAATCTGTCTTTTATTATGAGGGGCTTCAGCCACAAAAGCCAGAAGGGTAGTGGGAAAATTACTTTTCTTCCCCTATTTTTCAGCCACAGAACACGGTCATGGAAACCAAAGACCCAGAATATGGCGCAAGGGTGAAGAAAGCAATGAATAGAGAGCCAGCAAGACTGCCATGAGGCTGTCTTGGTTTGGGACAAGGTGACTCAGCTGGAGAAGCTGAGGGATGGAGAGACAAGTGTCTGGGAACCAACGGGGTTGTTGGCCACAGGAGAACCAAGGTGGGACCAAGTCAACCATGCCCAAAGGACATGGGCTCTCAGAAAAATTCAGAAGAAACTAAAATGGCATTAAATAATAAGTTTAAGTCTTGACTCTTCTCCCTTACCTTCTGCCTTTAATCAGAAGAATGGAACTGGTGGAGGTAAGATTTTTTTCTTATCTGAGTAGAATGTGTTCACTTCCAGCTCTGTTTTGTATATAACCAACCCACTGAGGCAAGGTCACTCCAAGTTGGTCCCCTAACCAGCTCCCAGGTAATATGGATACCGCTGGGGCCATACTTGGAAAGTCACTGTCATGAAGAGTTTTAGCCATGCCTGTCTCTAAGAGATGAGCAGGTCTGTCCACACGGACCTGAAAGCAAGGCAGACTTTCCCATCATCACCTGTGATTTATCTGTAGATTATCTCTCCTGTTAATGCGAGCCCAACCATGCAGTCGAGGCATTAATGACCCTTGAAAATTTCAGCCTCGTTGTATTGCAGCTCAGAATCTGTGGCTGAAAATAGTTAGAATGACAAATTACCCCATGCCTAAGTTCTCACATTTGTTCTGTATTACCTATGTCATACCAGCGTTGGAAAAATAAAGAAGTCAGCCCCATGCCTGATCCATAAATATACAGAATGCAAAAGCCATATGATCTCCTGAAGTTCATTTGCCCACTGACATTAGGTCAGTATTGTTCCCTCTGTGGAGAGGTTCAGAAATGTAGTAGGTTGCACCAGGGTCAAGTAAAAGAGTGTGATTCATCTTAGGTACTTTCTTTTCCGTCCTGAGACTCAATTTCCAACATGGTGGGGACATG
Organism: Zalophus californianus; assembly: GCF_009762305.2. Lineage (NCBI taxonomy): Eukaryota > Metazoa > Chordata > Mammalia > Carnivora > Otariidae > Zalophus > Zalophus californianus. The sequence goes on from NC_045610.1 coordinate 8,945,629, forward strand.
TCCCAAACCAAACAGTCCTCAGACACCAGCAGGGTGTCCAAGAATTCAACTCAATTCTGACACCATCTACCAGAACATAGCATCAGATTCCACAGGTTAAGGGCTCAGTCCCACAAAACTGTCCCTACCCCAGCCTTCAGACACCAGTCTCAAGCCCACATTGTTACCTGTGCTACTGATCGACTGACTACAGATCAGAGGTTCCCATGGCCTCTTCCTCAGTTTTTAAAGATTTTATTTATTTGAGAGAGAGAAAGAAAGAGCACTGGAGAGGGGTTAGAGGGGAAGGGCAGAGGGAGAGGGAGAAGCAGGCTCCCTCCTGAGCAGGGAGCCCAACGAGGGCTGATCCCAGGGTCCTGGGATGGATCATGACCTGAGCCAAAGCCAGAAGTTTAATGGACTGAGCCACCCGGGCACCTCCCTCTTCCTCAGTTTTTATGAATTTGCCAGAGCAGCTCACAAAACTCAGGGAAACATTTTACTTACTAGATTATGGGTTCGTTATAAAAGAATATAACTCAAGAAGATCATTTGGAATAGATACACAGGTCAGGGTGTGGGGAAAGAGCGTGGAGCTTCCATGCTCTCTCTGAGTTTGCCACTCTCCCCAAATATCCACCTGTTCACCAACCCAGTAGCTCTCTAAACCCTATCTTTCTTGGGTTTTTATGGAGGCTTTATTACAGAGTCATGATTGATTAAATCATTGGCCATTGGCAGTTGATTTAACCTCCTGCTTCTCTCCCTTCCTGGGAGGTCAGGGGAGTTGAACTGAAACTTCCAACCCTTTAATTACCTGGCTGGTTATCTTGGCAACTCTCTAACCCTTAGGTGGGGTCCAAGGAGTCACCTCACTAACATAACAAGAGATACTTTTGTCTCTCTCTTCACCAGTGTTTTAGGAGCCAGGAACTTAGGACAAAGACCAAATATGTACATGAAGTATATTCTAGTCATCTGAATGACCAAATATATATTTCTTTTAAATCACAACATCACAATACTGCAAAGAAATTATACCCTCTAAGGTCACTGAAGATCTAGGATGCTTGTTTTTTGGTTTTGTTTGGTTTGGTTTGGTTTGGTTAAGTATGAGTCACGGCTCCTGTGCCCAGGTAGACAAGGAATAAAGAGAGCAAAGGCAATGATCCAGAGCAGGGAGGGTCCTATGGGGTGGAAGGGAATGGTTCTGGCAGTGAAGGGATTCTGAATGGAGTGCAAGGGCTGCAGCTATAGTGGTATCTGGTCAACCTTTTTGTTCTAAAAGGAAGCCCTGAAAACCACAGAATGGAGACTTGGTGAGCAATCAGCTGCGAGCTGGATGAGAAGAGGCTCTAAGGCATCCCTGTTGATTACACTCTGTCTCAGAAACACCTGGAAGAAAGCCCACCCCTCAGAAGCTGGGTGTCAGGCACCAAAGCATTGTGCTGGGAGGCAGGGGGGGGCAGTATAGTTACACCTAGATCCCTCATTCAAAACATGGTTGGGGTGCAGTAGCATCAGCCACAGTATCAGGGATCCTGTGAGCAAATGCAGAATCTCAGGTCTCAACCCAGGCTACATATGTATCAACACCTGCATTTTAACAAAATCCCCAAGTAAATAGTATGTTCATAAGAGTTTGAGAAGCACTGCTCTGGCCCTTTGGTTTCCATCCCTGAGTTGCAGTTTAAAAGAAAAAAAAAAGGGGCATGTCTAAGAGTGAAAGCCAGGTATGATGATGATTATGATTTTTAAATGCCCCATGATTATAATGTGCAGCCGGGAATGATCAATGGTTCGCAAACACCAGAAAGCATCAGATTCACTTATTAAGGCACAGACCATGGGGGCCTACTCCAGAGTTTCTGATTCAGAAGGCCTGGGGTGGGGCCTGGGAATTTGCATTTCCCACAAGTTCCAGGGGATGCTGAAGATGCTGGCCCTAGGATCACACTTGGAGTACCATTGATCTTAAGAAATAGCAAACATCATATGTGGTTCCCAAAGGTCCCAAGCTATCAGTACCAGCATCACCTGGAAATCTATTACAAATGCAAATAGGCCCCACAACTGATCTACTCAATGAGACATTCTGGGGGTGGGGCCAGCAATTGGTTTTAACAAGTCCAGTAGTGTTTCTGTTGCAGCTAATGTTTGACAATCACTGGTCTGGGTGTTTAGTTCCAAACTGCCGAATCCTCAGCCATTGGAAATAGACAGAAAAATATGTTTTTCTACCTTTTCCCTATGTGTTTTGATCTATGGAAAAATGCCTCGTTTTTATACCTGATTTTGCTGAATGACAGAGAAACTTGAGCTGAATGTATATATAAATAATATACCCATTTATACACAAATATACATACATATACATACACATACAAATGCAAATATATATCAACTTAAAATTTCACAATGGGCCATGTCAATCCTGGCATGTGAACAGAACAGATATGAGCTTCCATTTTACAGGAACACCTCTGAGAAATTTAGAGCAGAAAATGCCAGTTCCTTAATTCATTTTCCCATTCTTCCTGCCTCCAGGAACCTAGTATAGTTCAGGAATTTACCTTCTCCTTAATTTAGGAAACTGATGAACTTGTTCTAATTATTCTTAGCCAGTGGTTCTTGACATTGGCAATCTGAAAAATTTTTTTAAATATGGCTGATTCCCCCTCCACAGGTTGATGTGATTGGTCTGAGATTTGCTCAGTGCATGGTGTTAGTAGTTACCCAGGTGATTCTAATATGCAGCCAAGGATTCATACCACTGGTTTAAGCCAATCATAACAACCCCATCCTTTCTGCCAGTGACTGGTTTAAGGGAGGATTGTGATGGCCTTCTGGCCAATTAGTTATGCTGAGTGGCTGGTGGGGAAAAAAAGTCTTCTTGTTCTTAAGGCAGAGGAGACAGTTGTACTGCTTCTGGGTATTGTTAGATCTAAATGTGATGTGATGGCTGGGGTCACTGCAGCCATATTTCTGCCATCCTGAGTATAAACCCAATACTTGGAGAAGAGCAAAGTCAAGGAAACTACAGAGAAACCTAGAGCAAGTACTCCTGAACCTGCTCATTTCATATAACCTGTAGTGTGTGAGATAATTAATCTATTATTTAATTAGGGTTAGCTATTGCTGCCTGCCAAAAGCATCCTAGCAGAAATATTAAGTGGCAAAGCTAACATCATACACTTAAGACAAATGTGGATTAAAGTCTTCTGATTCTGGCTCTAGGGCTCTTTCCACAAAATTATACTGTTTCTGTTGTCAAAGTTTCAGAAATGACAGAAGTAAAACCAGTGAATCACCAGTTACTGTGCACACACCAAAAAAAAAAAAAAAAAAAACAGTTTGCAAACTGGGAGGACTCAAAACATGGAATGAAGCTCAGGCGTATATTGTGATAAAGCAGCTTACGTAGTGAGAAAGCAGTGATTATTCTTCACAGTGATTGGCTATACTATTAGAATGTTCTTAATTGATAGGGAATTGGTCAGTGATTCCCTTATATCAATCTTGGGAAACAGGTCAAGTTTTGCTTATGATTTCCAGAAGCATAAGCAAGAAATAACCCAGGGCAAGTTAATTTGCAAAATAAGCTAAATTAAGCTTTGTTTGTATGACCAAACTGGTTTTGTCTGCTCAGGGGATTTTCAAGCCTGGTCTCCACTTGTTTTTTTTATTTTAACACTACGTAGAATGCTGGGCAGGACCTCAACTGGAAAACTGCCCAGGAACACACTTTAGTTTTCCAGCTAGGAAAGAAGAGTTACTACTGTTTCATCTTAAGAACTGAATAGTCTTGGGGTGCCTGGGTAGCTCAGTCGCTTAGGTGTCTGCCTTTAGTTCAGGTCATGATCCCTGGGTCCTGGGATCAAGTCCGGTGTTGGGCTCCCTGCTCCACAGGGAATCTGCTTCTCCCTCTGCCCCTCCTCCCACTCGTTCTCTCAATCTCTCTCTCTCAAATAAATAAAATCTAAAAAAAATTAAAAATAAATAAAAATAAATATTAAAAAAAAGAATTGAGTAGTCTGGGGCATCATGATCTAGGGGTACTGGGATTGAGCCCTGTGTTGGGCTCCTTGCTCAGTGGGGACCCTGCTTCTTCTGCCCCTCCCCCTGCTCTTGCTTGGTCTCTCTTGTGTGAGTGCTCTCAAGTAAATAAATAAAATCTTAAAAAAAAAAGAATTGAATTGTCTTAGAAAAATGTGATGGTTAATTTTATGTGTAAACTTGACTGGGCTTGTTACGGAACCTGTACTGAGTCACCCGATGGAAGAACCATGAGGCCCTCGGAGATCTTGGAGGATAGGAGGTCTATTTAATGCCGGCGGGCTCAGAGGAGAGTGGTCTCCAAAGGTCTGAGCCCCACGCACAAACAAAGGGGGCAATTTATACACTTCTACTTCCGCATACGTGGCACTTTTGGCGCGTGCGCGAAGTGGGGCAGGAAGGAGAACCCAGATTGGTGTGCCCGGGAAGCGGAGCAGGGAGAAGAACCCAGAAGAGCCCCGGGGCAAGGACTGGGATCTCTTGCTGGCTGGGTCGGCTATCTTAGGACACAGATCTTCCTTATCAGGCTAAGGGATGCCCAGATAGCTGGTAAAACATCGTTTCTGGAGGTATTTGTGTGTGGGGGGGGGGAGTGTTTCCCAGAAGAGATTAACATTTGAATCAGCAGACTGAGTAAAGAAGATTTTGCTCACCAATGCACTTGGCATTATCCAATCCACTGAGGGTCTGAATAGAAGAAAAAAGGCAGAATAAGGGCAACTTGCTGTGTGCTTGGGTTGGGACATCCATGTTCTCCCACCCTCCAACATTGATGTTCCTGGTCTCAGACCTTCAGACTCAGACTGAATTATGGCACCCGCTTTCCTGGTTCTCTGGCTTGTAGATGGCAGACTGTGGGAATTCTCTGCTTCCAAAATCATGTGAGCCAATTCCTATAATAAAGTTCTTCTCTTCAGGATATCTGTATATATCCCATTGCTTCTTTTTCTCTGGAGAACACTGGTTAATACAAAAAAATGTTTTGGGTTTAGTTTGTTCATTAGCAACTTTCCCACCAAGCACATTAAACCTGGGGGGGGGGGTAGATTAGGATGGAGAATCACACATTTCATTTGTCTAGACCTATAATTGGGCATGTCTGTATTTAAACTGAAGAATAACTCAGTCACTTAATAGAATTATTGAGGAGAGAAGACCTTTGGGAATTAGATGATAAAGATGTGCATAGTTTTCTGGATTCACAAAAAGGGATGGTTTAGTCTGATAGGATCAAGTAATTAGAAAAGGCTGTGTTAATTTCAGGCTTCCTTAGAAACACCAGGGGGTGAAGTGCCTGAGTGGGAAGAATAAGTAGAAAATGAACACATTGGTAGAGGGAATGAGTGATATGGAGAAATGTAATTGACACTACTTAAGGGCAAACAAAAAGGAAAGTTTCATACATGAGGCAATTTGTCAGAAGGTGAAGCCAACTGTGATTTTCTCTCTCATTTGAATGAACTATTGTGTCCCTGAAGGCATAAGTTGAGGTGAGATTCATTTTAAAGATGATATACTGACTGTTTAAAAATATGCCGTAATCTCAGGAAACAAACTGAGGGTTGCAGAGTGGTGGGGGGTGGGAGGGATGGGGTGGATGCGTGATAAACATCGGGGAGGGTATGTGCTATGGTGAGCGCTGTGAATTGTGTAAGACTGTTGAATACAGACCTGTACCTCTGAAACAAATAATACATTATATGTTAAAAAAAAAGAAGAAGAAGAAGAAGATAGCAGGAGGGGAAGAATGAAGGGGAGTAAGTCAGAGCGGGAGATGAACCATGAGAGATGATAGACTCTGAGAAACAAACTGAGGGTTCTAGAGGGGAGGGGGGTGGGGGATGGGTTAGCTTGGTGATGGGTATTAAAGAGGGCACGTTCTGCATGGAGCACTGGGTGTTATACACAAACAATGAATCATGGAACACTACATCAAAAACTAATGAGGTAATGTATGGTGATTAACATAACATAGTAATAAAAATAAATAAATAAATAAAAATAAAAATATGCAAAGCATCTCCTCCTGTGCTGGATCTGTCAGTTGGGGTCTACCATTGAAATAAAATAAAAATAGGTTGTGCTTATACAATGGGAAGAATGAACCATTCAGATAATGGCTTTGATTTTGTATTTTGTTTTAACTGAGAGTATGTTTAAATATGATGAAAATGGAGCAAAATGTTGATCAGTTGACCTGGTCTAATCAATTGAAATAAGAAAATTAGTAATTAGCTATTTGGTGTACTTATTGCCTTACTATCCAATTGGATCAATATTAATTCAGTTCATCCCTCGGACTCTACAAATAAATGGGCACCCTATCTGTCTCTACACTCCAATTTTTTTCACCTCCATAAGGGAACATAAGTCAAACAAAATCCATAGATTTGTAGAATATATATAGGGCATATTTGGTAAAGATGTTTACCTCATTTACCAGGACGCATGGTCAAATATCCCACCATAATTGTTATCATTAGCCCATACAATTAATTTCAAGGTAAGGCTCACCCATTAGGCTAAGAAATAATTTACCTAATCAGTCCTTACTTGTGAGAAAGAGAAAAGCAGTCCCTGGTGTCTGGGAGTAGGTAGATTCTCTCAGGCTTGATGTTAGGAATCTCCCTGGCAACAAGAAATAACCCAATGTATTCATCTACTGGTATGTTTCTGGTGGTCTTTAGCTCAAGGTTACTGACACTGGTTAGACAGAAAATAAATGAAAAATTCATCCAAAATGCCAAATATTTGTGAGAGAATATTTGCTTCAGTGTCAGGTTAAGGAGCAGTGGCTGTCCGTACTCACTCTTTCAGATTTTTAGCCAATTTTATGGAAGTCTTTACTTCTGACCAGATTTTCCTGGCCTTTTCCCAATGGAATTCTTGTATGGCTAGTCACAAATGTTCTACAGGTCAACCAAAATGGTTGATTTGCAGATCTCTCCTAATGTTGACTCACCAAACACCCAACTGAACTACTTCCTTAACCACAACATCTTCAAGGGTCCTTAAAGATCATCTCATCCAACCATGTTATTCTACTCAAGATGGACCGGAAGGAAGGTTATCGAATCAAACATACTGGCTGAAGTTATCCAAGTAGTTAGCAACGGATCAGGGTCTGCAACCCAGTTCTCCTGGCTCCTGATTCAGTGCTCTTTCCGTGGTCATTCAGCTGGTCCAGTTTATTAAGTGATGAAGTAGTGTTTTTATTTACAGGAACAATTCTATTTGATCAGCATTACTTGATATATGACATATAACTCAATTTCAGAGTCACATGTTGTGAGTTTTCATTAATATTCTAAACATATTATTTATTTATGTGTTCAGCAAACTTTCTGATTGCCTCCTATATTTTTTTCATTTCCTCCTAAACTTTTGACCTGCTGCATACTCATTCAATAAATATTAAAGCGATACCAGTCTAGAGGGGGGCTCAGATGTGTATGTAAGTAATGATGCTAAATGAAAAATTTAAGAAGTTAGCTAGTATCTTTAAATGGAACATAATATGCAGCATGATTGTTGGGGGCAGGTGGGAAAGGAAAGTTTACCTCCAGCTGTGAAAAGAAGGGAAACTTCACAGTTTCACATCTCCGCAGTGAGAGATGACAGGGGTTTGGATAGTTGGATTTGAAAGAACAGTTCAGCTGGAAAGAAGAGCGTGAGCAGAGGCAGACTGATCCAAACTCAAGTGTTAGTTGTTGGTCTATAAACAGGAAATGGTGGAGCAGTGAGTCTCTGCCACCTGCCCACTCTGACCCCCTCCCCTTCCCTTTGCTATTTACCTCTGTGAACTTTGCAGGTATTTAGTTTCACCAAATACTTCTAGTCGACAGATGGCCCTTTCTTAAACTTCTGGAAATAGTTGAAATACTTCTCTCAGAATTGTTATGAATTTTAACTTACAGAAAGTGTCAACACACTTGAGTGATTCAATTATAGAAATGCCGAGAATGGAATGACCGGATACTGGTGAACTTCAAACTCGAGAAAGGAAAAAAGAAAGAAATGCCCACTCACCTCACTTAGGACCACTGACACACTATCCCTCCCCTGGAGGGGATGGGGGCAAAGGGGGCTTGAGGACTAGAGGTGCCTTAGTCTCTTTGTCCCATTGTCCTCCTTTCCCAGAATGCCACCTGAATTGTACGATTGACAAGGCCCTCAAGAAGGGGCTTCCTCTGTGAATAAGGTGCCTCCCTTCCTCCCTAGTGCTAAGCCACCCAGGGGAGAGCCTGAGTCGTAGATGTAGGAAAGCCCTCCGACCACTCCGATTGTGCTTCTGGGAAGCTTGTGTGACTTGCTTCTTCCAAGCCCGCCTTTTTATCCAATTACATGTTGCTGACATCCTCTCTAGCCTCACAGAGAGAGGAACAAGACTAGCCCTTGCCATCTTGTTTTTCCTGGGCCCTTGTCGCTAACTTGCTTTCTCTCTGGGGTCAGATGTACTGTAGGTCCCCATTGTCTTCCCCAGTTGACTTTGATCTTTGGCAGGACTCTTATCTTGGCAGCCACCTCTCTTCAGTCTACTGTCTATTTTGTTGACCTTACAAAAGTCCGATACCCTCTGTATTTTGATATGATTATCGATATAAAGCAACTTTCATTTCCAGTTCTCAGTTTGCTTCTCAATTTTAGTGGACTCACTGGGAGTCCGCCAAGCAGTTTTCCTGCTTTGGAAGGCAACGTGAAGGGTAAGCGTCTTGAATTCAATACAGAAATGTGCAGGGAAGCTCTATGCCAGCCTGGCCCAGCCATTGTACCCTGCAGTCCTCCGTGAATGTTGTACAGTTGTCAAAGACTCTGCAAACGAGGTTCTCCTTCTGATGGTTCCGTCTACTTTTTCCAACTCTCTTAGCAACTACCTGTGAGCCCTCTTGCTTTTCCAGTTTTGTCCATCTTATTAAATCAGAAGGCATGTGTGATCTTTTACACAGATCATAGGCCTGTACCAAATCTAGGGGGGAAGAAAGATTTTTAAAACCCTTGGAGGGGGCGCCTGGGTGGCTCAGTTGGTGAAGCATCTGCCTTCAGCTTAGGTCATGATCCCAGGGCCCTGGGATCCAGTCCCACATCAGGCTCCTCACTCAGCAGGGAGCCTGCTTCTCCCTCTGCTTGCCATTCCTCCTGCTTGTGCTCTCTCTCTCTGACAAATAAATAAATAAAATCTTAAAAAACCTTAAAACAAAAATAAAACCCTTGGAGGTTCAGAAGTATAATAATACATAATAAGGAAATGACTGAAGAAAGGATTGGGTATTTCTCGGAAACCATTTCTGAGTTAGCATCTCAACTGTGCAGACATATATTGAGATTTTTATATTTAGTTCTTTCTTTCCCTTTCTGGTCTTATAAGCTAATGTGCATAAAGCATCTAAAATAGTGTGTGGCATGTACTCACTGGGCAACAAATGTTAGCTAGTAAGGCATTCTGCACTGCTGTTTAGAAGGGAAGCCGGAGCAACGAGGCTTAGGAATGAGCCTTTTCTTCTGTTAACCTTGTTCCTAGAAGAAATTAAACATGTGCCTAAGACACCTAAGTAGGGATGAGTAAATATCAAAGGGAAGGCAGTGTTTGTTGGTTGTTTTATTTTGGGGGATCATTATGCTCAGGAAGCAATGTGGGGAGGGGTCCTCCCCCCTGGGTTAGCAGTGCTCCCTCTCGGAAGTATAAAAGGGCACACAATTCAGCTCTATGACTCTCAGTGGTCAATGATGAGGACACTGGGACAAAGGTCAGAAAGTCTAATACCAGGGCTTAAAGAGCTGTCCCTGTCAATGTCCACCTTGTGAACTCCTGGCCAGTGGCCATCTAACCGTAAGAGAGGACCCCCAGAACCCCATTTTTTGGCCTGACACTGACAACCCTCTCAAGTGTGGGCAGGTGCCTCATTGCATAAATCAGTATGTTAATGTCAGCGAGATTATTTGAACCCACGTTTTGGAGAGGAATTGATCACTGGACTGCATTCCTCAATTTAGAAGCCCATCATCCCCACTGCCCCATCTTCTCCCTGCCCTCAGCGAGTGAAAAGAGATGCGTGTGGATGTGTATCCCACAGGCAGATGAGTGCTGCTTAGCAAGCAGAGACCCTTCGGAAGCACTGAGCCAGACACTGGAATTTGCATGGTTAAAAATAATAATAGGGGTGCCTGGGTGGCTCAGTAGGTTGAGCGTCTGCCTTCGGCTCAGGTCATGGTCTCGGAGTCCTGGGATCGAGTCCTGTGTCGGGCTCCCTGCTCAGCGGGGAGTCTGCTTCTCCCTCTGCCCCTCCCCCTTCAGGCTCTCTCTCTCAAATAAATAAATACAATCTTTAAAACTAATAATAATAATAATAAATCACTGGTAATATACTAGATGTTTAATATCATACCGTTTTCTATTTGGTTTCTTTTTTGTGGTTAGAAAGATGGAGTACTATGCACTAAAGGTAGCGGTGCAGGTAGATTTCATTTATCTGCTCTGGTGCAAAATTGCTCTGTACAGTCCCAGAGTCCCCAGGTACCAACAGGATTCTTCCTCGGGCAGACCTGTTGTCCCAGACTACAGTATGTGTGTCTCCCAAAAGACGAGAACTTCCCGCAAGTCTTGAGTGTTATAGGAGATGCTACAGGAGGCAAGTAGGAGTTTCTTCTCCCATTCACACCCAAGGAATCTCCAGGAAGAGGGCTCAGGCAGGCCGCGTTCTCTGAAATTCTAGCGACAGCAAATTAAACATGATCAGGGAGAAAGGATTGCCAGTCAACTCTGCTTTTGCCCAGCTATTTTGGTACTTTGCCACTGTCAAGTTCTGAAATGCTACATTTCCAGGCATGGCCCAGAGCATTTTTAGCTCAGTTTCACTATCTCTGTTAAAAAAGAAAGAAAGAAAGAAAGAAAGAAAGAAAGAAAGAAAGAAAGAAAGAAAGAAAGAAAGAAAGAAAGAAAGAAAGAAAGAAAGAAAGAAAGAAAGAAAAATAAAATCCTACTATTATGCTCCCACCCCCTCTTCCCTTTGGACTCAAGACTTCCCCCCCTCCCTTGGATGCTGCTGCCCTGAGATAAGACTGTGGTATCCCCCTCCCCCCGCCCCCATCACCCACCAATCATACATTATCATAAGAAAGTGCCAGGCATCCATCAGCCCACAGCCCCTGATTTATGCTCAAAGTTCGGATTATCTATTCTGCTCCAAATCCCTTCAAACGGCCAACCTGATCAAAGAGAATCACATCCACCAGATAAAATTCGAATATAGCTCCATGCAATAGAATGACAGGCAGAATTTTTTTTTTTTTTTTAATCTCCAAACTGCTTCAGCCTCCTCATTTTGTCAGGAATTGTTCTTTATCCACAGCGCAGGACCCACTGAGCAACCTTATTGTCATTCTTGCATCTTTCTTGCTGGGTTCTGCGTGGGGAGCCATTGATGGAGTTTGCTCCTGGGGAAGGCGTCTTTGTCCACCAGTGGTTCTCTGCATATAGCATGTGGCGACAAAGTCTCCCTCAGCCCAGGGCCAGGTAGATGAGAAACATCACAGGACATGGATTAGTCTTACTTAACAACCAGTTGCTGACTTTGACAGTGTGTAACCAAGAGAAAGCCAAGATTGAAAAGTAGTGTCTTAAGTGTTGGGGGCCATTTCAGTGACAAAAATAAAGACAATACCCTTTAAATCCAACCATTCACTTCATTCACTCAGCAAATATTTACTGAATGTTTTATGGGCAAGGCTCTGGTGAACCAAAGCAGTATATCATCGAGGAGCTTAATATCTAAGAAAGATGTAACAAAGGAATTAAGTAAAAACAGAGACTTGCAGTCCAAGAGTAGAATCTGAGCCCAGTAAATCCAGCTACCTCCAAATTCCTAGTGAGTAGATCAAAGAATCTAGCATAGACTACAGGGGAAAATGCACATTGCTACTGGAAACTAAGGAAGAATTTTGTCCAGTGCCAGAAACTTTGTGGGATTCCTGGAAAATATAAAGCAGGTAAGGTAGAAGGAGGTAAGGGGTCATTAACATGCAAGTCGCCACTCTTGAAGGGAAAATGTACTACGAGAGTAAGGAGAAGGGAAACCCCACCATTTTGAATCACCAGGGACCGAAGGCAAAAATAAACCACAGAGAAATTGCCTGGAGGCAGAGAAGAATGCAGAACGCTCTAGATGCCTCTGACAACACACTGAGATCAGATATATGTGTGGGGCTGGGATCCCACCTGAGGAATCCTGGCTATTCTAGGCCCAGTTGTGTATTAAGTACAGAAGGGGCAGTTGGTGAGTTTGACTCCCTCCCTTTCAACAGGCTCCCGCTAATAAGGAAGAGGTGACATTCTCTGTTATGACTATTTCCAGCTGCAACTTCCTCGTTCCTGACTTCTGTGTCCATTTAGAATCTGACAAAGCAGACCTGGGGAAAATCCACTTATCCCTGACTCTATTTCTCTAGGCATGGGGGATTTGAAGAGTAACCCAAACACGGAGTCCACTTTACAATGCCAAAGAGTACCCATGATGGCTGGAGAAAAATGACCAGATGACAGATAGAAGGCAAGAGTATTTCAAAAGCCCCAAAGTGTGTTAAAGACACAGAATCTAGTGTTTCCTTTGAAATAGATTCCCTGAAAGAAACAAAGTACAACTTTACGATTAAAAAAAATGTATACTGGGGCGCCTGGTTGGCTCAGTCATTTGGGTGTCCTACTCTTGATTTTGGCTCAGATCATGGTATTTGGGTTGTGTGATCAAGTCCCACATGGGGCTCTGTTCTCAGCGTGGAGTCTGCTTCTCCCTCTCCCTCTGCCCCTTCCCCAGCTTGCGCTCTCTCTCACTCTGTCTCTCAAGTAAATAAGTACGTAAGTAAATAAATAAATCTTTAAGAAAATAAATAAAATATTTTTAAAATGTCTATTTCCAATAGGATTTTCAGAGAAATTATATGCTTGAAGTAGAGCTAAGCATACATCTTGTCTTATCTCAATTCATGTAATTATATGTCTCATCATAATGGAGGTCATAGAATGTTACTTTATTCTTGACACTGACACAGAAACATAAATTCAATTTTTTTTTGTTTCTTTGCTTTTAATGATTACCAATACAAGAATAAAAGCATTCTGTAATGATTTGTTGTCTTAAGGCTGTTAAATTCTAAGATGCTGCATTCTGAATCACGAGCATGGTTAGAATAGCAAAGTCAAGCATATTTGACCCCTTCTCCCTCCCGATTTCTGCTATTGTTGAGCAAGCCCACGACGTGAGGAAAACTGTACATTGCCACTACAGCATAAGGAATGACTCTCCCATTAGCTGGAATTACAGTGTTTCAGCAGGAAAAAACTAAGGTGAAAGATCACGGAATAGAAAGGCCAAACGAACCACTCTTCAAGAGAAGTGGATGGGAAGCCCATTGAGAGAGAAAGTGAGGATCCATTTCCCACCAGTAACATCCACTGATTTCAAATCTAGGGCTGATGAACACTGTTTGAAGCTCTAGCCCACGAGATCACAGGGATGTTGAGGTGCCAGAGCTCAGACTCACTCATAGATACTGACAGGCTGATCACTGGGCAGCAGGTCCCAGTGGAGGGTGTGCCCTGTCCCTGCCAAAGAGGACTTTGTCCCAGCTGGTTTGGGGCTGCCAATGGGACAGGTTGCTTCCAGACAAAGAGTTGTGTAGAGTATCACATGATTTGTGAGGGAACCTCTCTCTGCCACCCAGAATGAAGGAAAGCCCCCCAACTCTAAGAACCAACAGCCAGAGAAATATCACTAGATATGAGAAGGAAAGGTAACTGGAAGGTTTGCCTGAACTTTTGAAGCCAATATCCCCAACCTCTCCTCCCTGTCCCTGACGAAATAGTTCTGTAAGAAACAAATAAAAACTACTTTATAATCCTTTTATTTGGGAATAATTTTAGATTTGCAGAAAAGTTGCAAAGATAACGCAGAGTTCCTGAATACCCATCACCTGCCTTCCCTTGATGTTAGCCCCTTGTATAATCATGGTACATTCATCAAAATGAATAAACCAACATGAGTAAATTATTAGTAATTGAACTCCACACATTATTTGGTTTTTACCGGTTTTTCAACTCAAGACCCTTTTTTATTCCAAAATCCCCGTGCAGGACCGCACGTTTCATTCAGTCATTGTGTCTCCTTAGTTCCCTCTGGCCAGTGAGAGTTTCTCAGTCTTCTCTTCTAAAACCTTGATGTTTTTGAAGAGTACTTGGTATTTTATGGAATGACTCTCAATTTAAGCTTATGTGTTTTTCTCATGATTTGACTGGGATTATGGGTTTGGGGGGAAAATACCCCAGAGGCAGAGTTTCCTTCTCATCAGACCCTATCAGGGGTACATCTTATCAACATGGCTTCCCAACTGGTGATGTTAACCTTGGTCATCTGGTTGAAGTAGTGGTCACCAGGTTTGCCCACTGTGAGGCTACTAGTTTTTCTTTTCCATACTCTGTCCTTTGGAAATGAGTCCCCAAGTCCAGCAGATACTCAAGGGGTGGGGATAATGAAGCTCCATCTCCTGTAGCAGGTGTACCTACTGGGATTTTTGTCTGGGATTTTTCTTTAAAGAAGATTTGTCTCTCTCTTCTCCTATTTCTTTATTTATTCACTTATTTATATCAGTGTGGACTCATGCATATTTAGACTTTGGTTTATAATTCAACACTCTTCTATCTATTGGTTGCTTAAATTACTTCAGCATTAGCCATTTGGTGCTCCTTCGAAGGGTTGGCTTCTGTGTGCTGTTCGCATTGCCTCCATCCCTTCCCCCCCCTCCCCCACAGCACTTCCTTGCTTTGTGTCACTATAAGATACTCCAGCTCCAATATGAATTTTCCTGTCTGAGCCCAAGAAAAATCCACTTCTCAAGGACTCCCTTGGTCCTCTTATTAGAGAATGGTGTTTAGAAACCAAGATCTATGCAGTAATCATATCCATCACACCCAATCATATCCCAGCATGCCATAGTTTCTAGGTCCTCTCAGTGGCCAGAGCTAGGAGGCAGTTATACATATACAAACACGTGTATTCACACATGTCTATAGTTACTTCTGTACCTATTCTGTGTGTGTATTAAGCTAACATGAGTTTGTACTGATGTCTTCTATTCTAATCTAGTGTCATATGGTTCATTCTAGCCTTTTCTCCTTGCTGGTGTGTAATTTTTCTTCTCCAATGGTGAGACACCTGGTTCTCACTATCCACCAGCCATTTACTTATTTGCTCAAGCCCAGTTTGTAAGTAAAGTAATTTCAGAATTGCTAACCCGTGTCTCAGTGAGAAACTTCACCAACTAGAAGTTGTATAACCAGTGCCTTGTTTTATAAACAGTGTTTATATACAGTGTCTTTTGTCTTTAGCCTTATAGTCTCCAGTCAAAACATTGTTTCCAAAGTAACTTAGGTCAGCTCCTTGTTTTTCCTCCATCTCTTCAGTGAAATTCTGTCTTACATATGTAATACAGTTTGACTGGTTGACCACAGTCTACATTTTGTCCTGGCCCTCTTGACAACTTCTTTTTTTAATTTTTTTAGTTTGCATATATTGAAGTTCACTTTTATGATGTATAGTTCCATGGGTTTTGAAAAATGCATAGAATTATGTATTCACCACCCCAATACCATACAGAACAGTTCAATGACTCTAAAGTTCCCTTATGCATCACCTTTGTAGTTCCCCAGTCCCTGGCCACCAATGATCTCTTTTCCATTTTCATAGTTTTGCCTTTTGTAAAACATCATATAAATGGGATAGTATAATATGTAGACTTTGAGGTCTGGTTCCTTGCACTTAGCAAAATGCATTTAAGACTTATCCATGTATTTTGTGAATTGATCACTAGTCCTTTTTTTTGCTGACTAGTATTCTGTCGTATGGATGTACCACAGCTTATTGGTTGATCTTTAGAAGATTATATTGGTTATTTCCAGTTTTGACTGATTATCAGTAAAGCTGCTATAAATATTTGTATGCCAGTTTTTGTGTGAACATAAGCATTAAAAAATTCACTTAGGTAAATATCTAAGAGTGGTATCACTGGGTTGTAGGATAACTCTATATTGAACTTTTTTTTCTTTAAATTTTTTTACTGTTATGTTAATCAGCATACAATACACCATTAGTTTTTGATGTAGTGTTCCATGATTCATTGTTTGTGCATAACACCCAGTGCTCCACGCAGAACGTGCCCTCTTTAATACCCATCACCAGGCTAACCCATCCCCCCAACCGCCTCCCCTCTAGAACCCTCAGTTTGTTTTTCAGAGTCCATCGTCTCTCATGGTTCATCTCCCGCTCCGATTTACCCCCCTTCATTCTTCTCCTCCTGCTCTATATTGAACTTTATAAAGAACTGTCAAACCCTCTCCCAAAGTGGCTATATCATTTTGCAAGAGAGCCTTTTATTTTTTACTTTCTCCCCTCAGCAAAATTCAATGTTAATAAAGCAGAATCAGGCCATCATGAATAAATGAATAATCAGAAAATAAGAACAAAGTATAAAAACCCAAATTAGCGAGCTAAGCTATCAATTCATGAAATCTTTGTAGAGTATAGATGAAGGATATCAAAGATAAATATTATGAGAGAAAAATTATCAGTTTAATGAATAGGTTGAGTAACTCTAATAAATACTCCTACATAAAATAGTGTTTCCCAAAGGTAAGAGCAGACAACAAGCTACACAAGTAATCATGTTTCTTAACTGAATTAGAGAACAGAAGACCAGGAGAATTCATTAAATGATTCAAGAACTGTTTTCCAAAAGCACTTAAACAGTAGAAGTAATTATTTTAAACTAATCAAGAAACAAAGAAGATACAAATACAAAAAGTAAAAATTAAACAAAATCTAATTAAAATAAAGAAGAAAATACAAATTCACAAAATTAGGAAACAAATACAGAGAAAATTCAACAAAATAGTAAATAGTTCATACAACTCTATCCTGATACACTTAAAAATATAGATGAAATAGGTAATTTTATAGTAAAATATAATTTTTAAAAATTTCTCAAAATGAAATAAAAGCTATAAATATAGCTATAATCATGAGAGAAAATATAAAATGAATTACAGTGCTACCCTTCAGAACAGCACAACTCAAAGGGATTCATGAGTAAATCTTCTTTCAAAACTTCAGGCACCACATAAGACATATGCTATTTAAATTGTGCTAGAACATATAAGAAAAGGAGCTTCTTGGTTCTTTTGTAAATTGAATATAGCTCTGATTCAACAATTCATCAAAGCAAAGAAAGAGAAGCTTTTCATCAATCTCACTTGTGAGTATAAGTGTAAACATTCTAAATTAAACAAACAGATTCCAGGAGTGTGCTAATAGAAATATACATCACCAGCTAACAGCCTTAATACCAGGATTATAATGATATTAGGAGTTGCAATAGTGGAATCATCCTACTATTAGATAAAAAAGCATATTCCATCTCACAGAGGCTGAAGTGTGTGTGATAAAATGCAAAATCTTTTTGCAGTAGAACAAGACACAAGTCTTAGTAAACTTGATATAATTGAGAATATTTGAAAATCTATACCAGGATCAAGATCACACCTGCAGGTGAAACATTGGATGTATTTCCACTACATCAAGAAATAACATGTACCTGCTATTTCTATTTTATTACTTTGGAAGTGATAAAAAATATAGTAAGACAAGAAAGGAAATAAAATTTAGAGTAAAAAATGTCACATCATCTCTTAATGTTCATTCTGACACATACATAGTTAAACATTCCACTTAAGAAAAGGGCTAAGTGTCTCACATCTTTTCAGCAATAGCTGGTATCATATATTATTTCCTCAAGGGTTCAGTAACTTGAGAGAAATTGGTAAATGTACATAAGATGGAGAAGACTAGGAAAAATGTATTCAAGTCAAGTATAGTTGCAGGCATTCACCAAATCTGTCACTCAAGAATTTGTAAAATAGAAGTTAATTCCCACTTCCTAAAGGCTGTCATTCAAATGTCACCTTACCAGACAGTCCTTCCCTGATTACCACATCTAAAACAGCATCCCTCTCCCTCTTTAGCACTTTTTAGACCCTTGTCCAGCTTTATTACTTTCTGCGTAACAAACAGCATTATCAGACACAAAAATAGCTTTCTATTTCTTTGATTGTAGTGTCCAACAAACCCTATTCCACCACCACTTCAAAACACACTAGAAGCTAAGCTTTATAAGGATAGTAAGCGAACCCTGCAGACATCTAAAAGAAGATGGTCACATATTCTTGAAGGAAACTGCAAGTGAACATCCCTGAGGTGGGATAACATCCACCGTGATTGAGAAACAGTCTAGGGAGCAGTGTGCCTAGAATAGAAAGAGCCAGAGAGAGATCTGTGGGACATGAGGTCACAGAGGTAGTCCGCAGCAAATGTCTGTAGGGCCTGGTAACTGATGGTGAGAGACTTAGAAACTTACTCTAAATAAGATGGGAAACGTTTTTTGTTTTTTTTTTTTCAAGTGTAGGAGTGGTATCTAGGGAGCACTAACTCTCTGTCTTCTCTGCGGGGAATCGGCTATAAGGAGAGGAGACATTTAGAAGATTATTGAAACAGTTCAGGTGAGACTCATGTGGTAGCAGTGGAGTTGGTAAGAAGTGATCAAACCTGTAATATACTCTTAAAACAGAGCTGGTAGAATTTGTGAATGGGATGGATTCAGAGTATTAAAAAGAAAGATATCAAGGATGACTAAGGTTTTGTGTCTGAGCAACTGAAAGAATGGTTCTGCCATTTATATTGAGATCCTAAAGACTAGGAAAAGATCAAGTTGTGTTCATTTGCTCTGGGTTTTGTTTGAGGAGAGGTAGGCAGAAATCAAGGGTGCGGTTGTAGGCATGTTAAGTTTGAGATGTCTATGGTGCATCCAAGTGGAGATGTTCAAGAGACCATTGGATATACCAAGTTCAAGTTGAAGGAAGTGGTTATGACTGAGGTATAAATTTAGGAGATATTAGCCCACTGATATAAAACCATGGGAATGGATAAAATCACCCAGCATGAGTGAGACTGGAGGAGAGGTCCAAAGACAAAGCCCTGGAAAACTGCCCCATTTAGATGGGGAAGAGGAGGTTACATCATCAAAAAAGACTGAAAAGGAGGGAATCCTGGACCCCATGGCGCCCTAGAAGCCAAGCGAAGGAAGTATCTCAGAGAAGAGAGCAATTCACTGCATTGATTGCTGCCATTACATTTAGTAAGATGAAGACAGGAAAATGACCGTTGAATTTAGCAACATAAACGTTATTGGTGACAAAAGAAATTTCAGTGGACTGGTCTGACTGGAGTGCATTGGGGGATGGAGGAATGGCTGTGGATGCAGCAACTACAGAAAACTTCCCAGAGCAGTTCCACTGTAGGGGCTGGTAGAGAAACAAGATGGTGTCTGGAGAAGTCTAGTGGTCCAGGGAGGCTTGTATAAGATAGGAGACGTAGTGTTTTTGTATGCTGAATGGAATGAGCCAGTAGAGGGGAAAAACTGAGCAGAAAGGAAAAGGAAGAGGAACAGTTGCAAGAGCCATGCTCTTAACTAGGCAAGAGAACCTGAGATTCAGTGGACAAATGGAGGGAAAGAACTCTGATCAGAAAACAGTTCATCTTTAACAACAGAAAAGATGGTGGAGTGAATCAGTAAAGGCGCAGGTAAGTGGGTGAAGTATGTGGGCATCTCCTTTGGCTGATTCTATTCTCTGAGATAAAGGAGGAGACAGTGGAGAATTGAGAGAGGAAGAGTGAAACATTCATGTTGGAAATTGGGGGCTAGAGTTGACTACAGAAATGTAGGGTCACCTACCCATTTGACATTATGCTTATACATTATGGTTATATAAAATGAAATGAGTCAGCATTGTTCTTGTCTCTAACTTTGTGAGTCTGCAAAGGGAGAGGCTCCACATCATGTCAAAACCAAGGGGAGCAAGGTGAATTGGTCTGTCCAAGTCCCATGTGTGCATGGTGGTAGAAACTGGGTTTTCTAATTCCTATTTAGCTGTGCTTTGCATAAACATCTAAAACCATAGGAATGCTGTCCATATATTCCTTTTATTTTTGTTTTATTTCTTTTACTGTTTTAACACTACCCAATTTTCTTACCCAGGGAATAGAGAGTAGACTGACCACTCAGGAGTAATGATACTCTCTGTATTATTACCATGATTTTCAACTTTCTTTGGGGTTACTTTATACAGGGCAATTATAATATATAGCACAAGCAGAAAAAACCTAAGAACTATTTATAGCATTACTCTAAAGTCCAAGTTCCAAATCAGTGGCTTTGAAATAAACTGTTGGCATTAAATCTGTGGATAAGAGATCTCTATATATGGAAATCCAGTGAAGCCCAAGTGCCCACTCTGTCATGATTCTGGCTCCTTTCCAGTATATCGTCTTTATCTAGTCCAGCTAGAATGTCTTCTTTCCACATCCCCAAATAGTCCACACTAGCCTGGGACCCATATATCTGAAGCTTTACCTGAGATTGTGTAAGATTCCTCTGTATGGATCCTTCATGGTCAGGAAAAAAAATTTACTTACTAACTGGTGCTGAACAATCAGTATTATGTAAAAATCACTGGGCATATTGGCATGAAAATTCATTCATTTCAAAGGAATCTCATATATTTTTTTTTCCTATGGCTTAAATGCAAAAAAAAAAAAAAAAGATAATTGCACATCTGCATATGGACTTGTTGCAGCATGAACAATGTCAGTTTAGGTTATGGTTTATGATGAAGATAATGATGCTCCTACATACTGGAATTGATTTTTTTAATTATTCAAAAAGCATGGGCATCAGGATAAATCACAGGCTTCAGAATAAAAATACGCAGGATAACAGATAGGCTTTAGGGTAAAATGTACAGGGTAAAGGAACATTTATGGGCAACAGTGTGTATGTCTTACTTCCTCGGCTTAGCATCCTTTGAGCACCACATAGCCTACTGATTTAACGGGCTAAACTGAATATGGGTAATGAACCAGCTTCCAGAAAGTTTTGTCAACTAAACAGTGTGCCCTCAGTAATGTCCTATTCATAACTTTTGTTTTGGTTTCCTTTTCATAACTTTTAGTTGTTATTACGACTTGTATGTCAGATTTATTTTTCTCCCTACCTAGCATCAATAGAAACAGAGTCAGAGGCCAGAGGTTTAAGAAGTAGAGTTAGGGTGACTGAAAGTGAGTTTAGCTGAAGGTCATGGCTGGTTGGACTCTGACTGAGGAGACGGTCATCTTATGAAGAGGATTTCACTTCATTTACTCTGGGTTGTGTCTGTGGTGGTACCCATGAGTGGCTTTCAGAATTTTTTTTTTCAGCAGCAAGAGCTCTTTAAAATTAAATTTTACAGAGATCTTCAATATATAAAGTAGAAAAAAGTAGTATTTAACTGTTATTAAATACTAAAAAAGTACCATTAATTATTTGTAAGGTCAAATTCATACCACTAATGAAAGAATGAGGCAATTTTTATAAAAGGATATATTTCAAATCTGAAGGTCAAATCTGAAGGTCATACATCAGCTTTAGCAACCAATTGTCTCTGTATTTTGGGTGGTTGTACAGGAAAATCCAAAAGTACATGGATAAATCATTGTAAATGATAGGTTTGTTTGTTTATTTTTGAAATCTTGGGTCAACAATCTCAAGACAGTTTTCTTTTTTATTGTTATGTTAATCACCATACATTACATTCAAGACGGTTTTCAATGAAACTGTCCAGAAGGCTGAATGAGGAACAGCAGCAAGCTGAATCACTAACAATATCTAGAAGTCGCTCATAGTCCTTATTGAAAGAAATAAAGAAAAAAGAAAAAAGGAAGAAGGAAAGAAAGAAAGAAGAAAGAAAAAAAGAAAGAAAGAAAGAAAGAAAGAAAGAAAGAAAGAAAGAAAGAAAGAAAGAAAGAAAGAAGAAGAAAGAAAGAAAGAAGAAAGAAAGAAAGAAAGAAAGAAAGAAAGAAAGAAAGAAAGAAAGAAAGAAAGAAAGAAAGAAAGAAAGAAAGAAAGAAAGAAAGAAAGAAAGAAAGAAAGAAAGAAAGAAAGAAAGAAAGAAAGAAAGAAAGAAAGAAAGAAAGAAAGAAAAAGAAAGAAAGGAAGAAAGAAAGAAAGAAAGAAGAGAAGCAGAGAAAGAAAGAAAGTTAGATGACAAGTACCCAATACTTACACAAAAACATCAGTGGTACAATATTGTCATTACAGGACCTGTTATGCAGCTGAATATAATGGAAGGATTATCACATGCAGTGGTGGGTGCAGGAATGCACTACCTTTTACCATCTTACCTGAGTGGGCATTTGGGCTTCATTCTTTTTTTATAGTTGAATTCCAAGACATAGGTGCCTTACGGAACATACCTCTATGAGTATGTTCACAAATAAACAGAGTGATAGCGGAAGTACCTCATGCAAAGTAATGAGGAGACATAGGAGCATAAATTAATGTACTGCTCTCCATTTTGTTGGATTTGGCATAAAATCATTCTGAGCTGGTGAATGGCTTTTTTAATCATTAAAAATGATTCTAAATCATTAAAAAATTAAATCCACATCATACACTTGTAAAAGAGGCTCCATAAAACACAATTGGAAGAGCCCCTGGCAGGAAGCTTTTGGTAATTGAGTGAAAAATCTCAAGGCCAGAATCATCACATGTGCTGTCAGTTAGGGGCCGAAGGCACTGTCCCGCCTTTGAGTGATGCAGTTTTCTTTACCTCTTACCATTTTGTGCACTGCCTGAGTTTGGGTAGGTGAGACTGCTGGAGTTTGCATCATTGGGTTAATTCAAACACCCTTCCACTTCAGTTTGGGTCCCCAAAAGCAAAAGAAGCAAGAATGAGAAAGCAGGAAGGGTCACATAGGGAATAAGAGAAAACTGATACAGAGCAGACAAGGGAGACTTCATCCACCAGAACCTTCTGGGATGCATACAAACATCCAGATGGGGACTAGAACCTTTATCCACCAGCTTCTCCCCCGCATCGAAGGAGGATTGCCTCTAGGGCGACATTGGAGCCTGATGGGCCTGGGCAGGTGCCAATGTTCCAGAGAAGGCTCCAGGGAAAGTCCCGCTTCAGTGTACTGGGGAGAGGTAAAACTGAGTTTCCTCAGAACTCTGTGCACTGCAGCTTGGCTGGAATCAATGGTGGGCCAAGGAGTTGGGCCTGGGGCACGAGATAATTATCACCTGTTATCCCACCCAATTCTACATGTGTTCTAGAGAATCCCATGAGCAGATCAGCTGGAATCCCCCATTATGGTCAGTCATCACTCACCAAACCTGTTTAGTTTTTTATAGTTCCTCAGAGAGGCACTCATTCACTCATGCATCCATTCATTTATTCCTTAGTTATGTTTTGTATGTCTGCTACATATCTGGTACTGTTGTAGGTGCTAAGGATGCGGCAGTTAACAGAACAGAAAAATCCCCAGGTCAAGGGGAAGACAAAGAAACACGTGAAATATGTAGTTTGTCCTAAGGACCAGTGAGAAAAATAAAGCAGAGAGGAGCTGGTATTGGGGCGGGGGGGGGGGGGGGCGCTGTCGGAAGGGTGCTCCAGGAAGGCTGGAAGATGAACAGAAAAGACCTGGTAATTCATCAAGCTCAAATCTGTTTAATGTAGCAAATTACCCTCATCTGACTACCTCTCAGAAAACCAATGGGCAAGTTTATAGAAAAGGATAACTATGTCTCTGTTGTCTCATTTAAAGATAGTAGCTTATATTCAGGCAGATTCTGCCCACAGGAATTAACACAATCCTCTGTGTGAATCCAAGGTGCAAATTCTCCAAGGAGAGTCAAGAGATCCAACACATCCTTATAACTTCAACCGCCTGAGTTTTTCCTGCATTTTTCAAATTTCAGCTTTGTGTATGGTATTCTGGTGCCAAAGGCTGTCCTGTAAAAATAAAGATCTCATATATTAATCAATTATTGGTAAGCACGGAGTTTTTGCTCTGTGCTCAGGTCAATCCTGTCGCTGGTCTCAAGAAAGTCACAGTTTAGTTGCAGCTTTAGTTGTGACCAACACTTGCAAAATAACAGTAAATGATACCAATGAGAGCACAGGGTTGTGTCTGTCTACATGGCGCCAATAAAAGTAAGTGGTAAAAAACTTGAGGAAAGGCAGATTATATAATACAGATTTCTCAAAACAACTGGATTGTGAAAAGTATCTTAAAGAATAGGTACATTTTAGCAGAGGGGTTGATGACGGCATATTCTATATGGGGCAGTGACGGAGGACAGGGAGGTTAGCTGCCTAACTGAGGTGATTTCTACTGGGGGAAGTTGCATAAATTGGGTAGTGTTGTGTTAGGTGTTGAGAAAGTCTCCCAACATTTGTTCACCCAACAGTAGTTAAGCATGCACCAGTCACTGCCAGGATATGGGACACATATAGCAAAGGAGTAGGGGCTAAGACAGGTGGTCTCAGGAGACAAGAGGAGAGGGATGGCACATGTCAGGGTGCAAGGGAGCAGGAAGTCTTACTGGGTCACACTGGCGTGAAACTAGAGTGAGCATGAAGTTCAAAGCATGGTAGCAGAAATAGAAAAAAAATATGATCTTTCTATGAAAAAGCAGTCAACTGAATTTGGTAATTGATGGGTATAGGGATTGAAGGAGGGAGACACACTGACCCTGAGTTTTTGTTGTTGTTGTTTTGTTTTGTTTTGTTTAAGCCTGGGAGAATACAGGTGCAATTAACAGAAAAATGAAAGGCGTGGAAAGAGTGCATGTTTTCTGCAGCTGAGTGATTTTGTTTCAGAAAAAAAAAATACATACATACATACATAAAATCACTCTGAGTATCACATCCCTTTGAAGTTAGAGAGAGCCATCGTTTTGTGCTAGACACTACGGTGAACACCTAAAGTAAATTATGAAACAGTGTCCCAACCACCAAAGGGAGCTAACAGTTGGCATATCCATTTTATGGATGAGGAAATGTGAGATTAGGGAGGTAACTTAGTATCATTCAGCTCAATCAGCAAAGGAAGATGGGATTCCATGCTAAGTCTGTTCGACTCACAAGCCTGCATTTTCCAAGTGCTGCTATTGTCATAGGTTAAAACGTTGGGTTATTTTCTGATTATAAAAGTAATTTAGTTTAGCTGGTAATTGTTAACGTTAAGTATTTGTAATTTTTTCTTCATAGAATAGTAGCACATGTCACTTGTAACAATATTCAAATATCAAAGATGTAAATGTGAGGAGTGCCTGAGTGGCTCAGTTGGTTAAGCTTCTGACTCTTGGTTTTGGCTCAGGTCCTGATCTCAGGGTTGTGAGATCAAGCTCTGCGTCGAGCAAGCTCTGTGCTGGGCGTGGAGTCTGCTTCAGATTCTCTCTGTCTCCCTCTGCTCCTCCCTCCCCTGCTCATGCTCTCTCTCTCTCTAAAGCAAAACAAAACAAAAGATGTAAATGTGAAAGACTCCAATAACTTCAACCCTCCCTCCCAGAAATTACAGTGTATAGTATTTGTATATATTAGTATAGGTTGAATTCTCTATTAATTCTATTTTTAAAATAAGTCTTACTACCTTGCTGCACCTTGTCTATTTAAAAGTCATCTATTTGGCTCTGTGGGATGAAGAGCCATTTATCACATTCACGACATAACCTTAGGTGTGTGTGAAATAACTTAAGTTCTTTATGAGAGAAAAGAATACTCTTTCCAGTTATTCTTTCTTGGATAATCTAATTCTCTGGGCTTAACCTATTTCTCTCAACTTCCATATGTTCAGATTTCAGGTCAAGGAATCGACTGTATGACTTCTGATGTTGCCCTCTCTTCGGAGATGGGCATTTCTTCATATCTGGCACAACCTGAATGTGTATGGACCTTCATGATCAACTTTTTCATTAACAAAACTATACCAGCCTATATCCCCAGGCTTCCAACCTTAGAGAAACTGATTCAGATTCAAATCACCACATATGAGGAATGTGTTGACATACATAATAGAAATGTCGGTAGGGAAAATACAGGGTTATTTTCTCAAAGGGAAACACACTATGATGAATGAATAAGGCAAAACATGGGTTGAGTGGAAAAGATTAGTATGCTTTATTGACCCACCCTTTGTGCCACTCACCGTCCTAAGCACTGAGATGCAGCAGGGAACATAACTGACAATCCCATGAAGGAGAAGCTTAATCTCTATGGGGAGATATGTAAACAAGTGAACAAGCACGAAAATTATAGATTGTGATAATGTAATGAAGGAAATAATCAGTTGAGAAAATAGAAGGTCCCAGGGGAGTCTCTTTAGATAAAGCAATCAGAAATATTTCCTTTGAGCTGAGCCCTAAAGGATAAGAACCAGTCTGGTCTTCCTACCGTCACTACTCTCTTGTTCAATCTTCGCCTTCATTAAACCTCATCTGATCTCCATGCCTACAACTACACAGTTGACATTTGCTAGATAAAATCATATCTTCAGAGTGCCTGGTCTCACTTTTAAATTCTTCAACACAAACGTCAAACAGGCATGCAAGACCCCCTAGAAATCTTACTGAGCCCCCTAAAGAGTGCTGTCTCACACAACTAGTCAAAATCCCAGCAGAGAGTAGGGTCCAAAACAGATGGCTCAAAGGACTTTTTAAATAAAAGGATCTCTGGGGGCAGATTTAAGAAAAAACCCTAAAGGAGTGCCTGGGTGATTCGATTGGTTAAGCGTCTGCTTTCGGCTCGGGTCATGATCCCAGGGTCCTGGGATCGAGCCCCACGTCACGCTCCCTGCTCAGTGGGGAGCCTGCTTCTCCCTCTCCCTCTGCCGGCCGCTCCCCCCTGCTTGTGCTCTCTCTCTCTCTCTCGTTCTCTGTCAAATAACTGAATAAAATCTTTTAAAAAAGGAAGGAAAACACCAAGAGATGTCCTTAGTATCCTCAGAGATGGGCAAAAGTGGGGAGCTGTTACCTTCTAAAATCTGAAGACCCAAAAGGAGAAAGAAGTAGTATTACTGAATCACGGAGGGTGCTGGAGTCACGACAAGAGGACATCTTGCAGGAGCATAGATTCTGGAGGGATCAGGGGGAAAACAGCTAGAGTTTTCTCTCTCCTGCCCTCAATTTCCTGCCAGTGCCTTCCACTGGCAAACCCAACAGACAGGGAAGTTAAGATGACAAGGTCAATGGAGGGGAGGCTCGTAGGCTGCGGAGCTGTGCAGAGAATAAGGAATATGCCACCCTCCCAGATGCTGATTTCATGCCTTCCCCTTTAGCTCAAAAGCCCGTATCTGTGGTTTAGTCACTTTGGAAATTAGTTCAGCAGTTTCCTATAAATTTGAACATAAATTAACCACATGACCCATTGATACCATTCCCAAGTATTTACCCAAGAAAGATGAAAAGTCACACAAAACCTGTGCACGAATGTTTAGAGTGCCTTTCTTCAGAATTCCCTGGAAATAACTGGAAATAGCCCAAATCCATACAATGGTATTCCACTCAGAAATAAAAAAAAAGAATGAATCACTGATACACGTAAAATGTGCAAAACATATGAATTTCAAATGTGTTCTTAAATGCAAAAAGCCAGACT
Source organism: Zalophus californianus (assembly GCF_009762305.2). NCBI lineage: Eukaryota > Metazoa > Chordata > Mammalia > Carnivora > Otariidae > Zalophus > Zalophus californianus. The sequence continues at coordinate 8,973,233 of NC_045610.1, forward strand.
TAAAGGCCAGTCTTTTTTATGGCTGAGGAATATTCCATTGTACATATGTATCACATCTTCTTTATCTATTCATCTATCAATAGACACTTGGGCTAATTCCAAATCTTGGCTAATGTAAATTATGTTGCTATAAACACAGGGGTGCATGTATCCCTTTGAATTACTATTCTTGTGTTCTTTAGGTAAATACCCAGTAGTGCAATTACTAGGTCATATAGTAGTTCTGTTTTTCATTTTTCTGAGGAACCCCCATACTGTTTTCCACAGTGGCTACACCAACTTGCATTCCCACCAACAGCACAGGAGGGTTACTTTTTCTCCACATCCTCGCCAACGCCTGTTGTTTCTTGTGTTTTTGATTTTAGACATTCTGACAGGTGTCAGGTGATATCTCATTGTGGTTTTGATTTGCATTTCCCTGATGATTAGTGATGTTGAGCATCTTTTCATGTGTCTGTTGGCCATCTGGATGTCTTCTTTGGAAAAATGGAATATTATTCAGCCAATAAAAAGAATGATATCTTGCCATTTGCAATGACATGGATGGACCTGGAGAGTAAAATGCTAAGGGAAACAAATGAATCAGAGAAAGACAAATACCATATGATTTCACTTGTATGTGGAATTTAAGAAACAAATGAGCAAAGGCAAAAAAAGAGAGAGAGAGAGAGAGAGAGAGAGAGAGAAGCCAAAAACAGAATCTTAACTATAGAGAACTCACAGATGGTTACCAGAGGGGTGTGCGGGGGGGGGGGGGGGAGGGATGGGTGAAAAATAGGTGAAGGGGATTAAGAGCACACTTATCTTGATGAGCACTGAGTAATTTTAGAATTGCTGAATCACTATATTGTGCACATGCAGTTAATATAACACTGTATGTTAAGTACACTAGAATAAAAATCTAAAACAGCGGAAACTACATACTATATAAAACAATATGATACTTTGGAAAAGACAAAACTATAAGGACAGAAATCAGATCAGTGGCTGGCAGGGTCTGGGGCAGGGAGAACGGTTGGCTATACAGGGCACAACAGAATTTTAGGGGTGCCTGCGTGGCTCAGTTGGTTGGTTAAGCATCTAACTCTTGATTTCCGCTCAGATCATGACCTCAGTGTCATGAGATCGAGCCCTGTGTTGATCTCCACACTGAGTGTGGAGCCTGGTTGGGATTCTCCTCCCTCTGCCCCTCCCCCCTCACTCGCTTGTGTGCCCTCTTTCTAAAAAAAAAAACGACAACAGAATTTGGGGCGATGATAGAACTTTTTATATCAATTGTGGCTGTGACTATATGTGTTTCTTAAAATGCATAGAACTCTATATTAAAAAAGGGGTGAATCTTACCATTATATAAATAATGTCTCAATAAACCTGATTTAGCAACACAAAAAGCCATCCCCGTATCACTCTGCCTACCCTCGGATGATGGTTTCAGTGTGTTTACCACTGATAAAATAGAATACATCTTGGGAGAATTGCTTTTTATTTTCACCATCAAGTTCTATAAACCCACCTGTGTCCATAATGTCACCGCTGTCTTCCCTCCTCAGGTTCAAGGGGAAGGGGAAGAAGTGACTTCCGGATTCTATGAAAGGCAAATACTTCCTCGGGTGCTCAGCTTTCTTCCCCATCTTGACTCGTCCAGTTAGCCCTTCCTGTCGTCTCCAGCTCAGTATCATTCCTCCACCAACTCATTTCCTTCCACATACCGACAACACTCTCCGGTGATGCCACAACCCCCACCCCTCTGCTCATTCCCTACAAAATACCTTAAGAGGTGATCAACACAAGCTTTCTCCACTCCCTCACTTCTACTCCACTCTTTAAACTCATTCTGCAAGTTTTCAAATGTACAGAAAATGAGAAATAATAATATAACAAGCCCCATGTTTTCAATATCCAAATTTAACAGATGTTAACACTTAGCGGTATTTGCTCAAGATTATCTTAAAAAAAAAAAGAATAAAGCATTATCTACAGAATGGATACCGCCAATCCTGTTACTCTTCCTTCCCCAGAGTTAACCTCTATTCTAAATTCAATATGTATCATTCCCTTCATGGTTTTATATTTTGCTGTATCTACATGAGTCCATAAACGATATACGGTATTGTATATTGTGTGTATTTAAACTGTATTCAACTGATATGGTAGTTTACATACCTTTGTTATTGACATCTTTAATTGCCTCTTGCATCCTATTCTTTCCCTTGGGTTTTCTTGTTTTTCATTGTTGGACCACGTTATTTTACAATTCTTTCAGAATAGCCTGTGGGCATCAACCTTATGAATTCTGGCATGTCAGAAAAATTCTGTAGTGTCTACACACTTAAGGGATAGTTTTTCTGGACGCAGAATTGTTTTGTGAAGTTATTTATTCCACATGATTGAATGTATCACCCAACCTCCTTTCTGCAGCCAGGGCACCAACGCCACTGATCTGAGTCTAGTTTCATGACAGCACCCCATCCATCTTTCTCATATTTAGAGATTTTTGTCTCTGTCCTTGGCATTTTGAAATTCCATCTGTACAGGTGAGAGGTCTTTTCCACAATATCCTCCTCTTGAAATGGGAAGACATGACATTCCTTAATTTGGAAACACGTAGCCCCTATTTTTGCTTGAGGATTTCTTCCCCCGCATTTTCCCTGTTCCCTCCTTCTGAAATTCCTATTGGATTGGCACTGGACCTTCTGGATCTATCCTTCCTTTTCTACTTTCCTACCAGGCATTTGATCCTTTCAACTTTGTATTTTGTGAGAATTGTTTTATTCTATTCTCCGTTTTCCCTGATTTTGCTTGCCAGCCCATCTATGACGTTGAGGGTTTTTGTTTTGTTTTTCTTTTAAGTTTTTATTTAAATTCCAGTTTCAGGGGTAGAATTTAGTGATTCAGCACTTCATTCAATACCCAGTGCACTGTGGGGTTTTTTGTTTTTTGTTTTTTTTTTTTAATTTTGACAATCAAGCTTTCAATTCCAGGATCTTCCATGAGTGGAATATTCTCTTGCATTTCTCTGGGGACCATTGTCCTCTTCGTCTTGTGTTAACTCTGTTTTCTCTGGGTACTTGCACCAGGTAGCTCTCTCTAACGGTATTAGTGTTCTGTAAGTGTGTCATGGTCCCCAAGTCTCTGCACAAATGCTTGAGTTCAGCCTTCTTTGTGAAGGGAAATGATGGGGACTGCTGTCCTGTGGGAGGTGCCAGGGACTGTTCTTCCACGTGGAAGGTTGTCTCTTTGTTCTGGGTGTTGCCACCATCTAAGCATTGGGCATACTCTCTCTTAGGCACTCCTGGGGCAGATTATCCTGCACTCACTGCCTGACCCAGAGTTCCATGTGTTGGTGGAGGTGGTGTAGGATGTTGATGGGCTACCCACTGGGCTGTTCCATGCTATTCCCAAGCCCCTCTGACTCTTGATGTCCACACCTCTGTACTGCCCATTATGCATATAACTGCTGGTAGAGGTTTTGAAATGTGACTTTCTATCCAAATTGAACTCATTTGCTTTTTTTTTTTTCACCTTTCAGGGATTCAACATAACTTATGCCAAAAAGATCACAGCTTTTGTTTCACTTTCCAGACTATTAGGAATTCGGTGCCCTTTTGCTACATATAATGTCTAGGGATTGGGACATGAGGGGAAGGACTGAAACATGTGCTCATTCTGTCATCTTGAATCATAATTCGATACACCCAATTTTATAAGTGACACCTTTACAAATGGTCCTTAAAGTTAAAGGATTTTTTTCTATTGAATCATTTAAGCATTCTCTAGTGACGAATGTGTGTATGTATGTGTGTGGGGATGCATATGTGTGCATTTGTGTATGTGTATCTTTTTTCTTATCTTTCATATTTCTTGGTTAGCACTTCCAGAACTATTTCGCATATCACTGCTCATGGTGGGTGGCCTGTCCAATCCCCTCATCACTAGCAACTCTGTCCCCCTCCGCACCAACCAAGATGGAAGACTGGCGGGCCTGCCAACAGCCACAGTAGTCTTCACCTCTGAACATGGTTGGTTAGACTAGATAGGGACCTGACATGGGTTGCATGAGTCAGAGCCTCTTTTCCAGAAATTTGAAAAAACAATCACACAAACACATAATTAAAATTCCACTAAGTGAAATGAAGATCAATGTCAAGGAGTCATAAGAGGCTGAGTTCTGAAGGATGGTACCTCACTGAAGAATGGAGACATGGTCTAGGCAAGAAGGAGACATGTGAGGGCCCTGAGAAGGAGGGAACATACCACGGTTGAGGGGCTGATGGAAGGCCAGAGGACTAGAGGGTAGAACTCCAGGGAGAATGCCTTTCTTCTCTTCATCATCACCATCACTGTGTCTGCCCTACACTGTTCCAAGTAACTTGCAGGTACCAACCCGCTGAGGTGAGGAAGAAGAGCTGGGGAGGAACCCCATCCTGCAGGACAGAGAAGCCATCTTAAAGATTTTGTTTCCCATCCTGAGAACAAAAGGAAGTAATTAAAGCTATGAAGAATGGTAACATGACTAGATTTACAGATTAAAGGAACATTCTGACCCAACTGCAGAGAAGGGGAAGAAGTTCAGTGAGATTAGAAGCTGGGAGACCAGTGTGAGGCTACTTCATGGGCACACATCTTTATCTTAACCCCAACTTTAATAGGACCACCCTAGTATTGCGAAGAAACTAAGTATGATGGTTTCAATGATTTCATTAATTCTGTGAATTAAGGACACGTATTACTAGATCACTCAGATTTCTTTGTGTTTATTGCAAGTCAGGAACGTAAGTGAATTCTATAAAAATATCTTTCTGGAATTAGTTGAAATGGTTTTTTTTTGTCTTTTTTGGTTATTAAGATATTTATATATGTATATTTAGAAATCTAGAGGAAAACCTATTTGGTCATGTAGTGTATTTTATTTACGGATATGAGAGGATTTTTTTCTACTTATGTTAATAAGAAAAGCTGATATACGGTTTTCTTTTGAAAGAGCTTCTGTCTCCAGTTTCACATTTAAGGTTAACCTAAAATTTAAAAGCAGATTAAGTTAGCTTTCCTCTTTTTCTCTGCCCAGAAGCAATTTAAATAGCAGAAGTTCCATAAAGTCCAAAGAATTTATCCATGAAACTGCCTAGGACTAGAAATCTTTGAGGAAATAGTTCTTTGACAAATTTGTTAATTTTTCTCTTCATTATCTTGTTTTTCTGCAGTAAGGTTTATAGTCTTTGTAAATTGCTCACTTAATCCAGATTATTAACATAGACCAGCATATATATTTCTCCCATTTCTTAATCTCCTCTATGTATGTGAATGTCCTCTCTCATCCTTAATTTGCATGTATTCTTTTTTCCTCTTCACTAATCTTTGCAGAGACATGTTCCTCTCATTAATGTTTTCAAAGAAACCAGTCCTTAGAATTATCAGCTATGAAGATTTTTTTCTGTCTTAAATGTAGTAATTTCTGTGTATCTTCCTCTAATTTCCATACTTATTTTACGTTATTTTCCACCATCTTGAGTTGAAGATTTATTTGTATTCATTTTCCTTACCTAATTAATTCATTTAAAGCTGTGCACTTTCCTGGGATTACAGCTTTGACCGTGTCGCATATTTTGATATGCACTGTATTGAATAGCCCTTGAAAATCCAAAAGTACCTGCTGTTTTGTTTTGTTTTGTTTTGTTTTGTTTTGTTTTGAATGTGGTGGACACTACCAATTTTATTGCTCTGATTTATTTCTTGATTTCTGATCCCCACACTTTTGTCACAGGCTTAAAAATGCCATATGTTATGAAGCACTTAGCTCTTATGCCATAGGAGTAAAGCAGAATCTGCTTTCTTGTCTTCTTTTTCTTCTTTCCTTCATCTTCATCACATTATACAGATCATGTCTTAGTGTACACATAACAAAACATTGCTTAAGAATCCTTGTGCCTGGGTTAGCCTGGTGATGGGTATTAAAGAGGGCATGTTCTGCATGGAGCACTGGGTGTTATGCACAAACAGTGAATCATGGAACACTACATCAAAAACTAATGATGTTATGTATGGTGATTAACATAACAATAAAAAATTTTTAAAAAAGGAATAATTGTGCCCTCCTCTTCCCAGCTCAGAGGTAAAACATCCTCAGTAGAGTAATATCCAGAAACACACCTTTTTCTCATCAGTTGCTCTTAAAGTGTGCTGAAACTCATGATTAAAATAGGTACATTTTTCCTTAGGTTTCAATACTCAATATTCTAAGAATGAAGTGACATCAGAGAAGTAATTGCTATAGCACAAGATGTTGAAAAGGTGAAAAATAAAAATCAGATGGATTTCTTGGATGGGAAATCAGTTTACAGTTCAAACACAGGGCCTGGGTGGAGACACAGAACCAGGGAAAGAAATTAAAATGTGTAAGAGTCGGGACAATGGTCAGAACAGCTTCAGAAAATGAGACTGAATTAACAAGCAAGCATGAGAGTCCAGCAAGAAAGGATGGCCAGAAGGACAGAGTTCCACTTTGTGGTTGGCCCATTAAAAGTCTTTTACTCACCTGAAGCTATTAAAAGAATCAAGATTGCATGACGCATCCAGTTAAACCTGTTTGTTTTTAATGTGTCTTCAAATATTTTTATTATCACTCGGTAGCCTTTGGTCTTTATTATACATCCCTTGCTGCTGGATGAACTTGGACTCTATGAAAGCTATGAGTAAAAGTTCCTCAAAGAAACAAGAAGATAGTCATCAGTCAGTAGAATAGGTAGTCATGTCCCTGATCCAGAAAACACTCTCCCGTGGGAGGATTCTACCATCCCTTAATTTCCACCTTTGGGGTAGCTCTCTTCAAAATGGCCTCCATGAAACCATCCTTTGCTTGTACATGCATGCTGCTTCTTCGGTCAAGAAGTACCTTCTAATCTCCCTCTCCTTGAATCTTGGTTGGCATTATTGACTTGCCTAACCAATAGCATGCAACAAAAGTGATGCTACTTCTGTGATTTCCTCCTAGACTAAGTCATTAGAAGCCTTGTAGTTTCCATTCTGGTCCCTTGGATTGCTCACTCTTGGAATCCTGTGCCACATGGAAAAGCCACCTGTGGGTGTGCCTGTTGTCAACCTCAGCAGAGTGTGGGCACTCTGACTTCAACTGCCAACCTTTGCAGGTCCTCTTGGCCATTCAATGCAGCTGGACCTTTAGTTGATGGCAACCTCTTCTGATATCTGTCTTCAGCTGTGTAAAATTCCCCAAACGAGAAACCAGCTGGGTTTAGTCAATCCAAAGAACCATGAGAATTAATAATAAATCATTCTACACCACAAAGTTTTGGGGTAGTTTTTACGTAGTGATAGATACCCAAAATAATCATCTATGTTTCAATGACCCAAATAAATGCCCTACTGAGGGATACGTGCATTCTCTACTTCTTTAGACATATAATGCCTTCCTTTAAGTGAAAGTCAAACCATGCTGACTAGAAGCAAGTATACTTTGAATATTTCTACTTTGATCCACTATTATGCTCTTTGTTGGTCAAAGAACAATATCATTTCCAAGTTCTTATTGAAGATGGTGACACCTCATTTTTATCCCCATTGATCACCTAATGGTAATTACAGTGAATTTCCCAACTTCGATTTTAGTAAACTGCTGAGTTTACTGTTCAGCTGAGTTGTTGAAATTTATCAACTGCCTTTTATGTGCTGTGATAGAGACTATGGGCGTCACAAAATAAATGGGTTTCCTGCCCTCATGGACCCTTTAGCTCAAGAGTTCAGTTAAAATATGAGGACATTATAATGCAAGGAAGAATGTGATGGATACCCAGAACTAGAGGCACAAATAGACACATTAGGGCTCAAAAGAGGAAATGTTAGTATCATTCAGAAGACAACATGGAACAGGTTTAAGTAGAGGAAGACCTAATTTGGTTCCTAGATCTGCCACTAACCTGGACAAGTTACTTAACATTCTGCATTTATAATATAGAGATAAACACACTTTATTAACCAACATTCTTTTAGTGACTTTTTTTTAGCAACTAACTTTATAGGATTATGAGAATAAGATAAAAATGAGGAAAAGAAACCCATGCTTATTTCCTAGAAAATGCTTTATTGATTGTAGCTGGTGTTATTATTAACATCATCCTCTAATTAGTAAACTCATAAATGACTTAATGGGGACACAGCCTTTGAGCTAGGACTTTAAAAAATGATGTTCTTACCTCACATGATGTACAAAAGTTAGCTAATCATCCATTAAAATGGATCAGAGGGCTAACTGTAAGAGCCAAAACTAAAAATCTCCAAGAAGAAAATTCAGGTATAAATCATGTGATTTTAGACTTGGCAATCAGTGGATTCTTTGATATGCAGGCAAAAAGAGTGCAAACAACAAAAGAAAAAAATAGATATGTTGAACTTCATCAAAATTGGACATTACCAAAAAAGTGAAAACAACAACCCAAAGACTGGGAGAAAATATTTGCAAGACAAATGTATGATAAGGGGTTTGTATCAAGAATATATTTTTAAAAATCTCAATACTCAAAATAAAAAAGAAAAATAAATCAATTAAAATGGACAAAGTATCTATATAGACATTCTCCAAATAAGATATAAAAATAACTGGGGGCGCAGCAAGATGACGGAGGAGTAGGAGACCTGAATTTCGTCTGGTCTCAGGAATTCAGCTGAATAGGGATCAAACCATTCTGAACACCTACGAACTCAACAGGAGATCGAACAGGAGAGTAGCAACAACTCTCTGAACAGAGAAGCGACCACTTACTGGAAGGTAGGGCTTGCGGAGAAGTGAATCCGAGGCGATATTCGGGAGGATAGACGGCGGGGGAGGGGGCCTCCGTCGGCCGCTTCTGGCAAGTGCTAGAGCCGCGGAGCACAAAATCGGACCTTTTAGAAGCCGGCTCCGTGGAGGGACGTCGCTCCAGTGGCCAAGCGGGGGGTGGAACCCTCGCGGGACAGTGTGGTCTCAGGATCCTCGGGGTCACAGAAAGACCGAGGGTGCCTGAGTGCAGCAGAGCTCCCAGGGATCGGAGCGGGGAAGCCGGCTGCAGAGACGGAGCCGAGGCGCGGGCTCTCAGCTCGGGGTTGCCATAAACTGTGATCCGCGGCCCAGTCGGGCCACTGCGCCTCCAGCAGGGACCCAACAAGCGGCAGATCCGGGGAGACTCCCCTTCCTCCCCCGGGAGGAGCGGCGCGGGAGCGCACTGCAGGGATCTGCTGGGTTTGGAGACTCCACACGGGGTCGGGGGCCAGAGATAGCAACGCTCGGTCACAGGCCGGGTGAGCATGGAGTGCGGCCGGAGACCAGGGAGATGGGAGTGACTGCTTTTCTCTGGGGGTGCACTGAGGAGCGGGGCCCCGAGTTCTCAGCTCCTCCGGGCGGAGATTGGGAGGCCACCATTTTCACCCTGGTCCTCCAAAGCTGTACCAAGAGCTTGCAGGGAACAAAAACTCCTGAGAGCAAACCCGAGCAGCTTCCTTAGCCCGGACCGACAAGGGCGGGGCAATTCCGCCTCCGGCAAAGACATTTGGGAACCACGGCAACAGGCCCCTCCCCCAGAAGATCAGCACGAACAGCCAGCAAGCCAAGACCAAGTTTACTGATCGAGGAGAACGGGAGAACTCCAGCGCTAGGGGAATATTGCACATAGAATTCATGGCTTTTTTACCATGATTCATAAGTTTTTCAAAGTTAATTTTTTTAACTGTTTTTTTGAATATTTCTTTTTCCCTTTTTCAACGAATATCTTATCAATCCCTTTAAAAAAACATTTTTTATTTTTCATTTTTAGAATCATATTTTATCCCTTCATAGTAGTTACCCTTATTTTTGGCATATATATATATATATATATATATATGAGTTGTTCTCTTTTTAAAATTTTAAGATACAGTTTCTTCTAACAGATCAAAATATACCCTAAATCACTAGTGTATGGCTTTGCTCTAATTGCCTGCCTGATCACATTTTCTCCCCTTTTCTTTTCTTTTTTTTATCTTCTTTCTTTTTTCAAACAACTTCTTATCAAATCCTTTTATAAAATCTTTTATAATTTTCATCTTTACACTCATCTTCCATCCCTTCATTGTATCAACCCTTATTTTGTACATATGTAAGTCTTTCTTCCTTCAAAATTTAAGGAGGCACTTTCTTCTAACAGAACAAAATACCCAAAATCTAGTGTGTGGCACTGATCTATGCACTAGCCTGATCATATCTGATCACATTCTGTTTTTTTTTTTTGTTTTCTTCTGTTTTTGTCTTTTTCTTTTTCTTTTTTTTTTCCTCTTTCTTTTTTCTTTCTTTCCTTTTCTTTTCCCCTGGTTTCAGGTCTTTTCTGATTTGTATTGAGTATATTTGCTGGGGACATAGTTAACCTGTTAGCATTTTGTTCTCTCATTCATCTATTTTCCTCTGGACAAAATGACAAGATGAAAGAAACCACCTCAGCAAAAAGAACAAGAGGTAGTGCCGTCTGCCAGGGACCTACTCAATACGGACGTTAGTACGATGTCGGACCTAGAGTTCAGAATCATGACTTTAAAGATACTAGCTGGGCTTGAACAAAGTGTGGAAGTTATTAGAGAAACCCTTTCTGGAGAAATAAAAGAACTAAAATCTAACCAAGTCGAAATCAAAAACGCTATTCATGAGGTGCAATAAAAAATGGGGGCACTAACTGCTAGGATAAATGAGGCAGAAGAGAGAATCAGCGATATAGAAGACCAAATGATGGAAAATAAAGAGGCTGAGAAAAAGAGAGAGAAACAACTACAGGATCACGAGGGCAGAATTCGAGAGATAAGTGATACGATAAGATGAAACAACATTAGAATAATTGGGATCCCAGAAGAAGAAGAAAGAGAGAGAGGGGCAGAAGGTATATTGGAGCAAATTACAGCAGCGAACTTCCCTAATGTGGGGAAGGAAACAAGCATCAAAATCCAGGAGGCACAGAGAACCCCTCTCAAAATCAATAAAAATAGGTCAACACCCCGACATCTAATAGTAAAACTTACGAGTCTCAGAGACAAAGAGAAAATCCTGAAAGCAGCTTGGGAGAAGAGATATGTAACCTACAATGGTAGAAACATTAGATTGGCAACAGACTTATCCACAGAGACCTGGCAGGCCAGAAAGGACTGGCATGATATATTCAGAGCACTCAATGAGAAAAATATGCAGCCAAGAATACTATATCCAGCTAGGCTGTCATTGAAAATAGAAGGAGAGAGATAAAGCTTCCAGGACAAACAAAAACTAAAGGAATTTGCAAACACGAAACCAGCCCTAAAAGAAATATTGAAAGGGTCCTCTAAGCAAAGAGAGAGCCTAAAGGCAGCATAGATCAGAAAGGAACACAGGCAATATACAGTAACAATTCCCTTACAGGCAATACAATGGCACTAAGTTCCTATCTTTCAATAGTTAACCCTGAATGTAAATGGGCTCAATGACCCAATCAAAAGACACAAGCTATCAAATTGGATTAAAAAACAAGACCCAACGATATGCTATCTGCAAGAGACTCATTTAAGACCCAAAGACACACCCAGATTGAAAGTGAGGGGGTGGAAAACCATTTACCATGCTAATGGACACCAAAAGAAAGCTGGGGTGGCAGTCCTTATATCAGACAAATTAGATTTTAAAACAAAGACTGTGATAAGAGATGAAGAGGGACACTATATCTTACTTAAAGGGTCTATCCAACAAGAAGATCTAACAATTGTAAATATCTATGCCCCGAACATGGGAGCAGCCAATTATATAAGGCCATTAATAAGAAAAGCAAAGAAACACATTGACAACAATACAGTAATAGTGGGGGACTTTAACACCCCCCTGACTGAAATGGACAGATCATCTAAGCAAAAGATCAACAAGGAAATGAAGGCTTTAAATGACACACTGGACCAAATGGACTTCACAGACATGTTCAGAACATTCCATCCCAAAGCAACAGAATACACATTCTTCTCTAGTGCCCATGGAACATTCTCCAGAAAAGATCACATCCTAGGTCACAAATCAAGTCTCAACAGGTACCAAAAGATTGGGATTATTCCCTGCATATTTTCAGACCACAATGCTTTGAAACTAGAACTCAATCACAAGAGGAAAGTCAGAAAGAACTCAAATACATGGAGGCTAAAGAGCATCCTACTAAGGAATGAATGGGTCAACCAGGAAATTAAAGAAGAATTAAAAAAATTCATGGAAACCAATGAAAATGAAAACACAACTGTTCAAAATCTTTGGGATACAGCAAAGGCAGTCCTGAGAGGAAAGTATATAGCAATACAAGCCTTTCTCAAGAAACAAGAAAGGTCTCAAATTCACAACCTAACCCTACACCTAAAGGAGCTAGAGAAAAAACAACAAATAAAGCCTAAACCCAGCAGGAGAAGAGAAATAATAAAGATCAGAGCAGAAATCAATGAACTAGAAACCAAAAGAACAGTAGAACAGATCCACGAAACTAGGAGCTGGTACTTTGAAAGAATTAACAAGATTGATAAACCCCTGGCCAGAATGATCAAAACGAAAAGAGAAATGACCCAAATCAACAAAATCATGAATGAAAGAGGAGAGATCACAACCAACACCAAAGAAATACAAACAATTATAAGAACATATTATGAGCAACTCTATGCCAGGAAAGTAGATAACCTGGAAGAAATGGGTGCATTCCTAGAGATGTATCAACTACCAAAACTGAACCAGGAAGAAATAGAAAACCTGAACAGACCTATAACCACTAAGGAAATTGAAGCAGTCATCAAAAATCTCCCAACAAACAGAAACCCAGGGCCAGATGGCCTCCCAGGGGAATTCTATCAAACATTTCAAGAAGAATTAATACCTGGTCTCCTGAAAGTGTTCCAAAAAATAAAAATGGAAGGAAAACTTCCAAACTCATTTTATGAGGCCACCATTACCCTGCTCCCAAAACCAGACAAAGACCCCATCAAAAAGGAGAATTACAGACCAACATCCTTGATGAACATGGATGCAAAAATTCTCACCAAAATACTAGCCAATAGGATCCAACAGTACATTAAAAGGATTCTTCACCACGACCAAGTGGGATTTATCCCTGGGCTGCAAGGTTGGTTCAACATCCGCAAATCAATCAACGTGATACAATACATTAACAAAAGAAAGAACAAGAGTCATATGATCCTCTCAATAGATGCAGAAAAAGCATTTGACAAAGTACAGCATCCTTTCTTGATCAAAAGATCTCTCTTCAGAGCATAGGGATAGAGGGTACATACCTCAATATCATAAAAGCCATCTATGAAAAACCTACAGCGAATATCATTCTCAATGGGGAAAAGCTGAGAGCTTTTCCCCTAAGGTCAGGAACGCGGCAGGGATGTCCACTCTCACCACTGCTATTCAACATAGTATTGGAAGTCCTAGCCACAGCAATCAGACAACAAAAAGAAATCAAAGGCATCCAAATCGGCAAAGAGGAAGTCAAACTCTCACTCTTTGCAGATGATAGGATACTGTATGTGGAAAACCCAAAAGACTCCACCCCAAAACTGCTAGAACTCATACAGGAATTCAGTAAAGTGGCAGGATATAAAATCAATGCACAGAAATCAGTGGCATTCCTATACACCAACAACAAGGCAGAAGAGAGACAAATCAAGGAGTCGATCCCATATATAATTGCACCCAAAACCATAAGATACCTAGGAATAAATTTAACCCAAGAGGCAAAGGATCTGTACTCAGAAAACTATAAAATACTCAGGAAAGAAATTGAAGAAGACACAAAGAAATGGAAAAACGTTCCATGCTCGTGGATTGGAAGAACAAACATTGTGAAGATGTGAACGCTACCTAGAGCAATCTACACATTCAATGCAATCCCCATCAAAATACCATCCACCGTTTTCAAAGAAATGGAACAAATAATCCTAAAATTTGTATGGAACCAGAAGAGACCCAGAATAGCCAGAGGATACTTGAAAAAGAAAAGCAAAGCTGGCGGCATCACAATTCCGGACTTCCAGCTCTATTACAAAGCTATCATCATCAGGACAGTATGGTACTGGCACAAAAACAGACACATAGATCAATGGAACAAAATCAAGAGCCTAGAAATGGACCCTCAACTCTATGGTCAACTCATCGTTGACAAAGCAGGAAAGAATGTCCAATGGCAAAAAGACAGTCTCTTCAACAAATGGTGTTGGGCAAATTGGACAGCCACATGCAGGAGAATGAAACTGGACCATTTCCTTACAGCACACACAAAAATAGATTCCAAATGGTTGAAAGACCTAAATGTGAGACAGGATTCCATCGAAATCCTAAAGGAGAACACAGGTAGCAACCTCTTCGACCTCAGCTGCAGCCACTTCTTCCTAGAAACTTCGCCAAAGACAAGGGAAGCCAGGGCAAAAATGAACTATTGGGATTTCATCAAGATAAAAAGCTTTTGCACAGCAAAGGAAACAGTCCACAAAACCAAAAGACAACCGACAGAATGGGAGTAAATATTTGCAAATGACATATCAGATAAAGGGCTAGTATCCGAAATCTATAAAGAACTTATCAAACTCAACACCCAAAGAACAAATAATCCAACAAGAAATGGGCAGAAGACACGAACAGACATTTTTCCAAAGAAGACATCCAAATTGCCAACAGACACATGAAAAAGTGCTCAACATCGCTCAGCATCAGGGAAATCCAAATCAAAACTCCATGAGATACCACCTCACACCCGTCAGAATGGCTAAAATTAACAAGTCAGGGAACGACAGATGTTGGCGGGGATGCGGAGAAAGGGTACCCTCCTCCACTGTTGGTGGGAATGCAAGCTGGTGCAACCCCTCTGGAAAACAGTATGGAGGTTCCTCAAACAGTTGAAAAGAGAGCTACCCTACGATCCAGCAATTGCACTACTGGGTATTTACCCCAAAGAGACAAATGTACGGACCCGAAGGGGTACGTGCACCCCAATGTTTATAGCAGCAATGTCCACAATAGCCAAACTGTGGAAAGAGCCAAGATGTCCATTGACAGATGAATGGATAAAGAAGAGGTGGTATATATACACAATGGAATATTATGCAGCCATCAAAAGGAATGAGATCGTGCCATCTGCAACGACGTGGATGGACCTGGAGGGTGTTATGCTGAGCGAAATAAGTCAATCAGAGAAAGACATGTATCATATGACCTCACTGATATGAGGAATTCTTAATCTCAGAAAACAAACTGAGGGTTGCTGGACTGGTGGGGGGTGGAAGGGTTGGGGTGGCTGGGTGATAGACATTGGGGAGGGTATGTGCTATGGTGAGCGCTGTGAATTGTGCAAGACTGTTGAATCACAGATCTGTACTTCTGAAACAAATAATGCAATATATGTTAAGGAAAAAAAAAGAAGATAGCAGGAGGGGAAGAATGAAGGGGAGTAAGTCAGAGGGGGAGAGGAACCATGAGAGACAATGGACGCTGAAAAACAAACTGAGGGTTCTAGTGGGGAGGGGGGTGGGGGGATGGGTCAGCCTGGTGATGGGTAGTAAAGAGGGCACGTTCTGCATGGAGCACTGGGTGGTATGCACAATGAATCATGGAACACTATATCAGAAACTAATGATGTAATGTATGGTGATTAACATAACAATAAAAAATTTTAAAAAGATATAAAAATAACCAAAAGCATAAGAAAAGATGCCAAACATTAGTCTTCAGGGAAATGCAAACAAAACCACAAGTGAAATACTACTTCACACCTACTAGGATGACTATAATAAAGAAATCAGATGATAACAAGTATTGGTGAGAATGTGAAGAAATTAGAACCCTTACACACTGCTGGTAGGCATATAAAATTGTGCAGACGTTTCAGAAAACAGATTGTCAGGTTCTCAAAGAGTTAAACAGAGTTACCATATGACCCATCAATTCTACTCTTAGGGAGATACCCAAAAGGAATTGGAAGCATGTATTCAAATAAATATGTGTACATGAATTTTCACAGAAACTCTATTCACAATAGCTAATATATGGAGACAAGCAAAATGTTCATCAGCTGATGAATGGATAAGCAAATGTGATATATTCATGTAATGGAATATTATTCAGCCATGAAAAGCAATGAAGCACTGATACATGCTACCATATGAATGAACCTTGATAATGTCATACTAAATAAAAGGAGCCAATCAAAAGACCACATATTATATAATTCCATTTATATGAAATGTCCAAAATAGGGCATGTCTACAGAGACAGAAAGTAGATTACTGGTTGTCTACAGCTGACGGAATGGGAAGTTGGGTGATAACAAAAGAGTACAGGGTTTCTTTTTGAGTTGATGAAAATATTCCAATATTGATTATAGTGATGGTTGCACAACTCAGTGGACATACCAAAACCCACGGAATCGCACATTTTAGATGAATGAATCACATAGTATTTGAGTTATATCTCAGTAAAGCTGTAACCAAAAAATGATGTTCAATATTTCGGCATATGGTGGTGATGATCAGTGGGAGAAGGTGGAACGCGGAGAATCCAGGTGGAGAACAGCCTGTGTAATGATGCTGAGGTGGGACATTGTGAAAGCATAAGGTATTTGCAGGCCATATCACTGGAAATTAGTCTCAGGAGAGGCAATATGATGGAGGGTTATGAGGGCCGAAACATTCACTAAAGACTGTGCCCACAATTGATCCAGCAACAGTAGGTTGGGAACAGGAACCAGTGTAGTGACAACGGAAAGGAATGGACACATCCAAGAAATGTTGTGATTGAGTTAATGGGACGTTAGCTTTGTCTGTTGAATGGGGTTTTGGTGCATGAGGGACTCTATATATGACTGTATAGTTTTGAGTCTATGAATAGGAAAAATGATGCCGAGCTGGTGGCAATCAAAAGTCAGGAAAAGGAGATGCTTTGGCAGAGTATGTGGTAATTTAGGTTTGGACACACAGACTACAGAGGACAAAGTACAGAGAGGTGGACAAAGACAGAACCCTGGAAAACACTTATATACCCTAGCTATGAAATGGGCCCAAGAATGCTCACCTCATTCTAGTAGGGTTTTGGTTTTCCTGTTGTTATTTGGTTTTGTGAGTGGTTGGGGGCTGGTGGAATGGGAGATGGGGGAAACTGACATTTATTGTTGACTATGCATCAGCACTCTAAGTTGGTTTTGTTTTGTTTTGTTTTGTTTTGTTTGATATGCGCTGTCTTATTTGCCCACAACAACCCCATGGAGTGCATATTACTTTTATTATCGTCAGAATTTGAAACCAGATCAGTTTGGTTAATGATTATGTCTGCTTCCCTTGATTATAAGGCATAAATGAGGCAAGGTATCTGAAAGATTAAACCAGGATCTGGCATGCACAGGTGCTCTGCAAATACTAATTTTCCTTCCCCACACCTGCAGCAAACTTCCATCCATGGTTGATGACCTTGTCTCAAAGCCAGGATTTGAATTTACTAACTAGCCTCTCTTCTTCTCTTACCCAACTTCTTTGGCATACTGCAGTTGGTACCGGAAAGGCTTATTTCTCTGCCACAGGTAACTGCCTTATTCAATGACTCCATTCCGTGTATGTCTGCATGCCCCTTGCTTCTCTCCTTCCCTCCCACCCCACCAATTATCTCTTTAGGCCTTTGCTGAACCAGTGGGGTTGAATAATGATAAATGTGCATTGGATTTGAGGCTACGGTTAAATGCTTGTTGGGAATTTGGTGGAGGCCCACACACCCAACTCATTTATAACTTACATCACTGGAATCAAGGCTGCTAAAAACAGAAAGATGATGATCCCCCACCATCCTCTTCAGCTAATCTCAAACACAGGAGAGGAAAACTGCAGAAGGCTCATCTCTGCAAGCTTTTACATCAGTAAATTGTAGCTCATCAGAACCAATTCTTCAAGCTATTCACTTTAATCTAAACCAGGATTTCTCATCTCCCATTTTATGATCCCATTTTGGGGCTCTGTGAAGAGATTGAGCAGCAGGCCCATATGTTATCATTCTAATGAAAACAATCAGAGCTGGGTGATTATTAATCACCTGGCCTTATCATCCATTAAAGGAAAATCTTATTAACCAAAAGGCATATGTTTTGTTCCTGAATTCCAGAGATAAAAACCTAAAGGAGATGAGGGAAGTGAACTAAAACTTCAGTCGCATTGGAATTTTGGAAATGAATTACATCTTGTCAGTAGCTTCTTTAATTAAGCGCTCGTAAGGAGTTGGAAATCAAATATTCAGCCCCAGATGTGGTTGCCTGAGTATGTTTCTTTTTTTGTTCTTGTAATTCTCATAGTTCTACACGAGTTTTGGAATTCCAAGAAAACCAGAGTAGCTTTAATCGGCTTTTAAACTAGTGTTCAGAAATCATTAGGCCCCCTAAGTGGTACTCAATGACCACATTTGATCAGGACACTTTGAGGAAATCATGGCATAGCACCATTTAAACGCCCCATTGTACAGAGTTTAAAGTTGTCCATAAAAGGAAAACATTGTGTAAACCATTTAAGGAACATGGTTAGCTTGGAAGACTGGTAGATGAGTTGCAGAGTAATTATAAGCAGGGTCTTTGACCATGACCTCGGGAACATGGGCACCCGAGGTTCAGGTTCAATGTGCAATGTGAAGGTGGCAGTTTCAGCAGGACAGGCATTGTCTCAAGGTGGTTCTAACTTTATGAAAGTCACCGACCCCAGATGGGAAACCCGCAGTTGTCTGTGGCTAACTGCAATGCTTCCCTCATCCCATGAATCAGGCAAACCAAGTCCCTGCTTAAAACCTGAGATTGTTTAAAATCCCTTTCCTGGAGATTTCATTCGAGAAAGCTGGAAGGAGACCCAAGAGCCTTTATCTTTTACAGACCTCCACTAGGGAATTTAACATACCTCCGGGCATGGAGTTATAGGTCCACACCCTGTGGTCAACTTACATGGATTCCAGAAGGATTGTCTCTAGCCAGACACCAGCTTACCAGCTGATAGTACTATCCATGTCTCAGCCTTCAGTGAAAGGTTTTTGACCTGAGGTATTGGGGGCTGTAATATATCCTGGAAGAGCCAAAGATCTTGGTTTTTCATTTCTTTGGCTCTAAATAATTCCCCTAAGTAAGATATCCAAATATTACCTCTTCCTGTGGCTCACGCTCTATGCTTTAACTCACAACATCTCTCAGCAGCCCTTGTTAAATTTTTGGGTAACAATACATTTCTCAACACTTAGAAATAAGTCCTCCAAGCCCATTAGGATGATAAAATAAGGCTGCCAATAGTGTGCTGTGCAGGTTTTCCAGGCTCTCAAAAGACATCAAAGTTTTCCGTTGCCAGAAACTGTGGGTGGAAAGTCATGTGAAAGAGAGCCTCCTGATCCAATGTGTGAGCTGAGGATCGGTCTGTGGCTTGGATTTATGAGCTGTGAGCTGCCGTCCTTGAATGTCTGCATGGCCAGGGGGTGAGGTCATCAGGAAGCAGGTGTGTGGCTCCCTAACAGGTGTTTCCAAAGGAACCTTTCATCCCTGGCTCCACAGCTATACCTGGAGTAAAGGGGCAAGGGATGTTGGACAGAGGAATCCTCAGTACTGGTGTTAGATCAACACGAACGTTCCCCGAAAGGAAATTGCTAAGGCTGAAAATCACCATCATGTGATTGGAACAGTTATGTCAGAAAACTGACATGCATTTCAGTGTGTGCAGAGTCTGACGTCTGAGAATTGTAGGGCAATTGGGAGACTTCAAACTCCAAAGAATGAATTTCTGAAAATGGGTAGTTTTGTTGCTCTTGCCCTCTCAAGGGTCCAGATGGGAAGGTGGGAAAGGAGGTAGACGCTAAAAGGCATGAGTGTGCCACCCAAGAAGAGAGCTGTGGTGAGCACATGGTTCTGTCTGCAAGACTGTCTCTAGCTATCAGCTCTCTCGCATCCTGTCTGTAGAGTCAGGGGGTGGAGCCTATGCTTCCGCTCCAGGCTTGGACAGGTGATCTGGTGTCCATCCAGAATCCCCCAGTCTTTTACAGAATTATTGGAAAATCTGTCCTCTTTCTACCAGGTTGGTGAGCCACTTGGAAGTAAAGCTCTTTTTACCTGGGACCATTTGGGGTACCACATGAAGAAGGCCAGCTTGAAGGCAAAGGCAACTCAAGGAACCCAGAACCAACAAAAAGAAGTCTTGAAGGCATTGTTTGAGTTCATGGTCCCAGCCATACCTAGAGTCACCCTGGTTTAATTTACATGAGCCCATGGAGTCCCCTCTTTGCATAACACGCACTTGTTTGTGAACAGAAGATCACGACATCGACATGTCTCCCACAGACACAAATGTCTTGGTAACTCATTAAAAATCATGCATCCATGGGTTATAGAAAGAAATTGGGGAATCTGGGTTGGAACCCTGGTCATTTGGCTCCCTGCAGCACATTTGGCAAATCACTTATATTTTGAATGTGTCAGATTTTCTCATTTATATAAGCAGAGGTTGGACCAAGGTCAATTCTTCAATTCCACTACCTTACCATGAACTTGACGATCTTACAACCTCTTACAACAGCATCTTTAACTTCATATAAGATAAGTTCTTCTCTAAGTTTATCGCCTGATTATATCGCCCACTTAAAATGTGTTCATCTGGGGCGCCTGGGTGGCTCAGTTGGTTAAGCGACTGCCTTCGGCTCAGGTCATGATCCTGGAGTCCCTGGATGGAGTCCCCCATCTGGGCTCCCTGCTCAGCAGGGAGTCTGCTTCTCCCTCTGACCCTCCCCCCCATGTGCTTTCTCTCTCTCTCATTCTCTTTCTCTCAAATAAATAAATAAAATCTTTAAAAAAAAATGTGTTCATCTGTAGAAGAAGGAATAAAAAAATTTGACCTCATAAGAGTTAGCAAGCATTCCCTTTTTATCTGTGGCTAATTCCACTTCATGATGGTCAATAAGAGAAAAGTCAGGGCAAGAATTCTCTGCAGACAAATACAGTAGTTGCAGGGAGCTTTCTCGGCTGTCTCTCACTGGGCTTCTGTGTTCAGAGCAAAAAGACACATTGTCTGTCCGCAGCTTACAGAGGATTAATGTCTGCATGTTTCTCCAACCCTAGATTCAAACCCTAGAATCTTGGAAATACTTCCTTATTGGATTAGTGGCAGCTAAATGCCTCAGAACAAACACAGTTACCCTAATAGGAAGTGTTCTGATGTAATTTGTGAGATGAAGATGCCCTGACTTCGTACCCCTTATAATTAGACATCTAGAGAGACAGAGGCTGGCTTTTGTTTTAATAACAAATAAAGCTCAGCTCACTTCCTCTTAACACCCTCACAGGAGGAACTGAGCAAGCCTATAGACCAGCAATCAATGTGGACTCGCCTCCCCAAATAGGTCTTTTCCCACCTATAAATCAGAGATAACGAAATTTGCCATGTTTCTGCTTTCAGCTCAGAATGGGAATCAAGCCGCCAGTCAAAGATTGAACTGTTCTGTAAATGCAATACATCGATTTGTGAGCCTTTCAGATTTGGTTTGGAGAGGGTGGGGGAAGGCTGATGCAATTTTCTGCTAAGTGTTTTCTTTCTCCTCTAAGTTAGTCCTTGGACACTCTGCCAGTTACGAAGCTGGTTGTTGCTTGTCCTGAAAAATCCACTGGAATTTAAGGTAAGGAATTCCTGGATCCACAAGGAGTCATGTCTGACAACTGAATACAACAAGAACGCTTGAGGTCAGGGTACTTATTTTCCCCAGCTCACTGCTGCTAGGCTGTGGTTTGGCAATGGCTATGTGCCTCTAGCTATGGTCATATATCCTAAGGAGTGCCCCTTCCCGTGGCTGCATCTGCCTAGGGATGCCAATGGCTTTGTCCTGCTAGTAGTCGCTGGTGCACTGTGATTTTTGGTTGGTTCACCATGCTCACATAGGCCCTTCATAAAGTCTTACTGGATGTTTGGACCTCCACATCAACACATATTAATGACACAGATAGTGGTTGCGGTAGAAGCTAAGGTGTAAGAAGTCAAAAGAGCCATTGATAGTATTTTCCCCAGTGTCCAAGTAAGTCATATATGTAGTCCTTCCCTTCTAGTCTTCTGTATCGGTAGTCAGCATCATCAAAGGTAGTTTTTTTCCATCCCATGTGGTTTCATTCCCAACATGCTTATGAGCATGCATGCACATACCTGACTGAAAGCTGATTCACAGCACCAGGACTCTCTGTGATTCTGCCCACCTCTTCTGACCCCGATGACCCCACTGACATCAAAGATCAAAGCCCTGCCTATTCCCACTCTTCCCAAACTTTACTTCAGGTACTCTTCCAGAGGACCTATCCAGGTTGCTCCAAGCTCCAGCCTTTGTCTAGAAAGCCCAAGCCTGCAGCTCTCAGGACCCATAGGTTATGCAGGCAGAAAATACATTGGACTGTGGAACGGTACATGGCTGTACCAGAGAGCATGAACAGCACGGTGTCAGGGCAAGGAGGTAGGTAAGTGAGCCAGGAGCCACAGATTGAGAAATATCACATCAGTAGCCTGAGGAAGGGGCTCTATCAGAATTGCCTCTGGGAGTCTTGAATGCCATCTAGAAGTCTTGGAGCAGAAAGGTGAAGACGATGCCTTATTATGAAATAAAATGTCCAGATAGACTTGTTTTTGGAAGCCAGGAAATCGGATGGCCCGCCAGAAGCTGTGGTCTGCATAAGAATAGAACAAGAAGGGGTGAAGAAAGGGGCTGCAGAGATGCTCTGGGAGCACAATATGGGATTTGGAACTGAGATACGCCCTTCTCTCCATCCCCTAAAATTGTTAGCTTTGGAATTGGATGCTTAAAAAGCTTGCCTACATTCACATCGGTGGTCTTCTGTTTGTTTCCCTTGGCTTCATCAGCCCATTCCTTTTCGAGCCAACTTTGGCTACACATTGGAATCATCCCAGTGGGCACATTTAAAAATAGTGATACCTGGTTCTCATCCCTCCTAGTCCCGGATTTTAATTTAATTGGTCTAGTTTATAGCCTTGGGCATCTGGATTGTTAAAATCTTTCCCCAGGTGATTGCAATATACAGCCAAAGTTGAGAATCACTGCTTTTGAAAATGTCGCCCAGGGGCACCTGGGTGGCTCAGTCGTTAAGCGTCTGCCTTCGGCTCAGGTCATGATCCCAAGGTCCTGGGTTCGAGCCCCATATCGGGCTCCTTGCTCGGCAGGAGGCCTGCTTCTCCCTCTCTCCCTCTCCAAGCTTATGTTCCCTCTCTCGCTGTGTCTCTCTCTGTCAAATAAATAAAATCTTAAAAAAAAAAAAAGAAAGAAAATGTCGCCCAGACTTCCCCAGACTTGGGTAATTAAGGAAATGGGTATCTTAGCCATATTTGGGTCAGCAAGAATGAGAACAGGTGCTACCATAACCCTGGAGCTGGCCATCGTGGCAAAGGGATCAAAATGAAGCTGCATCACAGAGAAAATACAAAAGTAATATCTGAGGGACATTTGGTGATGCTCTTTCCCATCTGGCCAGATTGTTTTCCTTTTGAGCAGTGGTCCTCAAACCTTAACAGCATCAGAATCATCCAGAGGGCTAGATCTTGTTAAAACACAGACTGTTGGGGCTCACCCCAGGAGTCTCCAATTCGGTAAGTCGGGTAGGTCCCTAGAACTTGCATTTCTGACACATTTCCTGATGATGCTGATGCTGCTGGTCCAGGGACTACACTTTGAGAAGCATTGCTCTAGAGAAAGTTCCTCTCCATTCGTCCCTCAGTCATTCTTGTTTTATGTTATTAAGACAGCAATTCCTTTAGAGGCCCATGAAAGCCTTTACCATTCTGTGACCACACACAGGGAAACATCAATCATCCTGGGTCAGAAAGGGCAGTAAAATGTTATCTGTTCCCCACCAGGTGTTTACAGCTACACAGAGCCCAAGGCCAGTGCAAACACTCATGGGGAACTTGGGTTTTAGCTGCTGTCATTAAAAAAGCTTGGAACCTACACAGCAAGGAACGCCCATGTGTCAGCAAGAGCATTTCCTCCTATGATCACAAATGGTTTCCAGTTGTGAAGAAAGCTCAGGGGACGTACAGGAAAGAAAAATTGCCAAGTCCATGGCTATAGTCCCAGTCCATTCCAAAATCAATTGAAAAGAAAATGAGAGAAATAGTTTAGCTTCTCTCTACCCATTCTTGCACTCCTCTCTGGAATAAATGGATTTTCCCTGTATTTCCCATTTCCAATATTTGCTAAGAAACTACCCCTTGAGATGTAAGTGGAATATCAAGGGAGGTTTCAAACACTTTTATTAATATATGAGTACTCAATTTCTTTTCTTCTTTTCTCACACACACAAACATCTCACCTTTCATTTTTAATCATTGCCTTTTTGTTTTTCACACTGAAACACATTTTGGAAATGGGAAATTCGGTGCCACCTCAGCCTCAGCAGAAGAAAATGTTAACAGTTGAGACAAAGACCTGAATTCTGTTGGGGTCTTCCACAGTCACCTCTTTACAGAAGCTCAGCTTGGCCAAACTGATCTCTCAGTCCTGCCATGGACCATGACCTTTTGTTTGCTTTCATCCTCCATCCACGCCGAAGCTTTGGGACCATAGTGACCTGACTCTAAAGCTGTGATTTACAAGTGGCAGGTTGCATCTCTGGTTCCCTGGGATATGCAGTTCCTTGATGCATATGCACACATACCTAAGCTGCCTAGATCAGGGATAACAGACATGAGACCGTAGAGGACAGGGATCTTTTCTACCACTGCTTCGATTGACATAGTAAGCATGGTGGACTAGCCTGGTATATCCTGAAATCTACTGTGGGACACCAATTCCACAAATGCTAGCTATTGCTGGGTGTCATAGACACATATCTTTGGGAAACATTGAGTTAAAGAAAGGTAATCATATTGGTCTCTTTATTTCAGGACCCCTCAGTACTCTTAATATACTAATGTGCATGGTGAATTTTCTAGAAGGGGATTTATTGGGCCATAGGAGACATATTTGATCTTAGGAAAAAAGGAGGGGAGCCTCTTTTGGGACATTTCTGAACAATTGCTCTGGGAAACAATAGTTAGACAACGTCTAGTCTCTTCTCACATAAATTCCACGTTCTGAGTCTCAAATCTCACTCAAGTCTCAAGTCCCACTATGTGGGAATGAGTTTAACCAATGAGACCCCGAGGTGGCATTTGAGCCAACCATAACCATGTACCTATGACCTAAGAGGCAAAGCTCTGTGAAGTCCTTCAAATGTCATTCCCATTCCCTCTCCATCACCTTGCTGGGGTAAGAGAGGGATTCTGGTGAAGAAGAAAAACCAACAGAGGACTTTAAAAGCTAAGTTTCAACTTTTATAGGCATATTTTAGACATTTTCTTTCACTACCTTATATATAAAGTATTTGGATCAGAGTATTCTTGCCAAAAGAGCCCTGCTTTGGCCAGAAACCCTTCCAAGATGCCAAAGCGTCTTGGTGGAAATCACTTTTTCTTAAAGAACACCAGCCACTAATTATGTAAGTGAATAGTCAACAAATAAGCCTAAAATCAGAGGCTGTGTTATCTCTTCTACTAATTTCCCTCACCTTCTCCTTGTGGGGGATCTAGTTTGACATTGGACCAAATCCATTGGTGTGATTTCTGTTGGCTCCTAGTGATACTGTTCTCTAACATTCTACATGCTTTAATGTTCCAAAACTTTATTCTATCATATTACATGTTACATTAATTATATATCACCAGGTATTATATGATTTAATTATATGACTCTATAATTTCATACTCACAATAATGTTACACTTAGAAAGTAAGCATTGTCAATGTTTGCTTATCATAGGAGAGAGACCAAGTCTGAATGAAGTGATTATTGTAGGTCACACAATTCATGATCAGCCAGAGCCAGGATTTGAACCAAAATCCATCTGAAACAAAAACCTATATTTTTGGGCGCCTGGGTGGCGCAGTTGGTTAGGCGACTGCCTTTGGCTCAGGTCATGATCCTGGAGTCCTGGGATCGAGTCCCGCATCGGGCTCCCTGCTCGGCAGGGAGTCTGCTTCTCCCTCTGACCCTTCCCCCTCTCATGTGTTCTCTCTCTCTCATTCTTTCTCTCAAATAAATAAATAAATAAATCTTAAAAAAAAAAAACCTATATTTTTCACCACCACCTTAAGTTGCTTTCCATAATTATTAGAATAAGATTGACGAAGTGAAAAAATCAAATGTTTTGAAATATTTTCTTAAACAATACCTCAAAATGCTCTTAAGTTAAGCCATCATTAAAAAACTGGAAGGGAACAGATTCTCGTAATGCCAGACGCACAGTTAACACACGAGAGCGGATGGAAAAAATTCAGAGTTTTCGTGACCTGCAAATAATCACATCTCACTGATAATAGATTTTACAGCAAATAAATAAACAGCTCTATAGATAAAATCTCACACAATGGGGTTGCAACTCCTCAAATGTACACTTTTAAAGATACACTTCAAACTCCTGGAATCGGGGGATTTGTTAAAAAAAAAAAAAAAAAACCCACATAGAATCTTTTGCAATGTTTATATCTGGGTCACCAAATTAATGAAAAAGGGAGAAATTTACAGTTAGCAAAATGCAATTAATCTTCAAGTATGGTTTGTAAAGCACACTCATTTGTACCAATTAACTTCATTATTCTATTTGGAAGATTTCTCTCCCTCTCTGTATTCCAACCTTCTTTCAAGTTTTAAGTCTGAGCAATCTTTACTGTCTTATTTCTAGTTAAGATTGCAATAATTTGTCATTGGTGCGCAGACACTTTCTTAACTATTCCTGTGTTACAAATAAAAGCACAAAGGATAACTCGGAGGTTATCTCTGGGGTCCTGCAAAGCCAAGCACTATAAAATGGTTAGACATTAAAGATGCGAAGAAAACCCCATAAAACAACACGTAAAAATGTGTCTTGCCTTGCCATTTATATGGGAAGATGGTGCAGTTCAATCTTTCAAGCCAAAGACTATTTTAGAATTAAAGTTTCAATCAGAACAGGAATGGGGGAAGCTTCACCCTTTCTTTTTGACCCTCTTTTTTTGCTTGTAAAACTGCCAAAGCAAAAATCATGTGCTGTGTTGGCTTTCCCATTGGCCTTTTGATCTCTCATTCTCTCTCCTCTCTCTCTCTCTCTCTCCTTCCCTCTCTCTCTCTCTCTCTCTCTCACACACACACACACACACACACACACACACACACACACACACACACACTCTGCAAGCAAAATCTGCTTTTTCTAGCTCATGTTCTTTTATTTAAAAAATAAAAACACAAACTTTGCTAAGTCAAACTTCTAACTCTTGGAGAAATAACCTTTATTTGTTTGTTTAGGCAGACTTCTAATTAGAAAAAAATCTGAGCAACGCAGCTCTGTTCATACTCCGTAAAAGAGCTGTGGATTTAACCATCCAAGGGAGATGATCGTTTTTTAAAAGACTGCATTCCCCTACAGGCATTAAAGGTGGCCAAAGGTATGCATTGAGCTCTGCCAGGCAGCAACTGGTGGGACCACCAAGAGAACAGTGAAGGATGGCGTCACCAGGTAGGCGAAAAAGCAAACTCCAGGTATCATAGTTTTAATTTCCCAATGTCCAAGGAGAATCGTGTCTTAGGGAGTCAAATATGGCATCCAGATGGAACCAAGGCTATCAAAGGTGAGCTCTGGCTCTAGGGCAGAAGATGTCTACTTTTTGTCTTAGTTGACACCACGTCTCCTGTTGGTTATGTGCATAGAGGATGCTAACAGCCAGGAAGAGGGCAACAGTTCCCTGGTTGTAGCAGATGCTGTCAGTGCCCGCCCTTGGGATCCCCTGTGTTACCACCACCTCTGCGCATGCCAATCTGACAGCTTCCTCCTGCGAGTGACCCTTGGAAGGCTCTCCAGTTATCTGAACCCTCTTGGAGCTAGAAGTTCCAGGGAGTTAACATCACCTCCAATAGCCCTCAAATAACAACTGGTTGGAGTTGATAAATGCCTAGCTGCATGGGTCCTGGGGTGGAAGAACCCTAACACATTTTCTTCACCGGATCCCAGTGTTCCTAGCCAGAGTGGGTGTCACTTGCGTCTAGTGGTAAACTGCTCAATAATATGCCCTGTGTTTGCTTCCTGTTCTTCCTGTCTCTTATCTCTACACTTGACTGATGCTTCTTGGCATCACCTCCCAGATAAACTTCTTGCATTTGAATCCTTGTATCCTCAGAAACCCAGACAAAGACAAAGACAGGTGCTCACACTGACAGAGAAAAAGCAGACATTGGAAATTCTAGATTCATCACAAGATCCTAAAAGTGACCCACTGTCATTGACCCTATTTTTGTGGCCCAAACTTATCAGGACAGATGCCATGAAACATGAAATTTTGCAGGAACTAGGTTCTACTCTGGATTCCCAAGACCAATTTTCTAAGCCATGCCTCATCCAGGAAAGAGTGTCTCTCTGTCCCTCAGGAAAAACCTAAATGGCATTGACCCATGGAAGCCAGCTCGGTCTTGCAAGCGATCGAGATGGCTGGCCAGGATGACATCATTTGTGCCAGGTGCATGTTCTGACTAGGGGGCTCTGGGAATGGTTTTATGTGGGGAAGTGTGGAGTGCATTCAGGAATGAAAACTGTCAGGTATTCAGAAGGGGGTGGTTGGTAGAACTGTGAGCCATGTTCTCTGGGAGTCCTTTGAGAGTCAGGAGCCAGAACTTCTCATCCTACATCTGGTTTGCTTTTCAGTCTGAGTAAAACCAGTCATGGATAGCTAGACAAGGTAAGTGCCTAAAAGGCCCAGGAGACTCAGAATTAGGACATGAATGGAGGTAAATTGTTTCAGAAGAAACCCTTCAAAAAGGAAAAATGTGATCTAACAATAAATGAGTGGTGGAGGCTGGGGTAGAACACCAGCAAACAGAAACCCAAGGAATAGTGATGGATTCAACCATCTCCAAAATGACAGGCGGTGGAGGAAAGTAGAGGATAAGACCCTGTGTGACAGTTGGGGGACATTTGCATGGACTGAGAAACCCCTTGGATGTTTGCAGGGTCTAAAGGAAGTCAATGTAGCAAGAAAAAATGAACACAAGGGAATCTGGTAGAATATGAGATTGCAAAGTGAGACAAGACCCAGATAATTTAAAGACTTATAAGCCATGGTGAGGAGTTTTAATCTCATTCTAATTGCAGTGGGATGGCATTGGGATGGTTTTAAGTAGAAGGGAAATATGCTCAGATTTAAATATTAGGGGATCATTTTGGAAGCTAGCAGGAGAATGGGATTGTTTATGGAATGTACTAGAAACTATGCTAAATGCTCTCTATGCATTATTTCACATCATCTGTATGAGAACCTTCTTTTATTATCCCTGTAGTACAGAGAAGATGTGTCTAGACCTGGGTTACTTACTAGTAAGTAATGGTAGTAGGATGTGAATCCAGATAAGCTAATCTGCAGGCCTGAGCTCCAAATATACTTCAGAATACTCTTGAGAACCTCTACATAAATTTTCTCTCCTGGCTCATCACTGCATGCTTGTTGATGTTCTCATGGGTCTGATAAGTTATATAACAGGACCAACTATCTGCTCAGTGGCTGTCCAGGGTGAATCTTGGGTACTTATGTAATGGGGCTTTTTTGGGAGCCCCAATTGCCTAGAGTTGCAGGTATGCCTTCTACCCATGATTCTATTCCACCTGTTTATAAGTTGTGCTATGTTTTTTTCCCTAAATATTTTATTTATTTATTTGACACAGAGAGAGAGAGAGCACAAACAGGGGGAGTGACAGGCAGAGGGAGAGGGAGAAGCAGGCTCCCCGCGGAGCAAGGAGCCCAATGCGGGGCTCGATCCCAGGACCCCGGGATCATGACCCGAGCAGAAGGCAGACGCTTCACCAACTGAGCCACCCAGGACCCCCTGTGCTATGTTTTTATAGTGTTTTGGGAGCAGGTTGGATGGACAGCAAGACATAGCCTGAGGCCAATGTAATTTGGGATCCTTGAGCCTCTGGAATCTCTTTTTGTAGACTCAGGCTGCTGCTAGGCTTTTGACTAGGACCTTAGGAATGTCCTCGTAAAACCCTATCAGGGTTTTAAGTGGTTCCTTAAATGGACATCTGCCTGAACAAATCTTCCTTTGTGCAAACATGAAGGATTAAAGTGCATCGTGGGACATCTGTCCCTGCTTCCTGCCGACTTAATTTTTCTCATCTATTACTGTCAAGGATGTATCAACTCTGTCCTTGAATCTCTAGAAGTGATTCACAGGTTTTGCGTTATAGGACTGTATTTTCATTTTGTTTCATTCCCATTACCCAGGGTCACCCAGAAATAAGCAAACTCCAGCTCCAAGCTCCAAGACCCTCCACATACCTCACCACATCCCAGATGCCCTCATTCTTATTTATCTCATATTCTTCACAGGTTTTATTATCTGCAATAATCAACCCAAGTTGAGACAGCTTCCTGCCTCAGGACAGTTCCCCCAGTGGTGAATCATTCTTCTACCATGTTCTCCCTTCTTGTAAAATGTTCTGCGCCCTGCTCACAAGTGAGACACTTGTGACCTAAGCAGAGTCATTTAAGGTCCCATCCCCATCCCGTTGCTATAGTTGAAGGAATGAATGGCTGATGCAAGCCTGGCCAATCAGAGTTCTTCCTAGAATTTTATTTCTAATTAAACCAGAAGAAACCAGCCTTTTCCCTCTCCAGACGTGGAGGTATTAAAATATACACTGGGATCTGCTGGAGGCCATATATAACCCACCATGCAGTTTTGTGGCATTGTGACCCATGTAGCCGCAGGCAGAAGGAAGTAGAGAAGTGATACTGACAGGTCATGGGAACTTCCTTACAGTAGTTATGACCCCTTCTCTGTGTTTATTCATGGGACCCACTAAATTTCTCTCATTTCTTTAAACTGCTTTAAACCTAATGAGATCCAACCTTTCCTGGGGTGACAAAAAAAAAAAAAATAGATAAAGAGAGAGTAGAAAGTAATACCTCTATACGATGAAGCACCATAACCATAGAAGTGACAATTTATAACCTGACACCAAGGGACACCCAGGAAGAGAGCAGAAGAGACGGGGTAACTCTGTAGTGCAGTCCTGGATGTTTGTAATACCAGCCCTGAATCCTGGCCAGGAGTCTTATGTTCAGTAGATTCTGTTTAAGTGATGGACGAAATCATATATTTTAGAAATACTGAAAATCAAATGTGATTTTTTTTTAAGCTCAGGTTATAAAGAATCACATGGTGAATTTTAGATAAATAAAGTATTTGTACAAAGGGCCTACCATATTGAATTTATAATTTCTTCTGACATTCTCAAATTATTTTCTCCAGCAGATTCTTGTTTCTATTCTAGATGAAAACACTTGAATAAACATAGGCTCCCATTTTTTTTTCTTTCTTATTTTCCTCCCCCTGCGGTTTGATCCCACCTTCTTTCTGCGGTTTGAGGTTCTTGTCCACCACTCGCCCTACCTACCTTCAGGACTGGCCATAGCCCTGATTATCAGAAAGGAGGGTTTTACCAAAGGTGCTTTGGTTTGAAAAGCGGAGGCTCCACCTTCTAGCACTTTATCTTGTGTACTTTCCCTAGAGCCAAACCCCCAGCTTGCATGCTAGGAACTTGAAAAGCAGATCCATGAGCTAATAGGCTCTCTCCTGAGTCATGATTCTACCCAAAACTTGCTCCTCTCAGGATGGAGGCTCTGCCACGTTCTTGCCTATCTCCCACAGGAAAGGAGTCCCTTTGGTAAATTCCAGTCCAGCAGCTGGAGCCTTGCTACCAGATTTCCCTGTGCTAACTCTGGAGCTCTCCAATATTGCTTTCTCTAGATGGGTTCCCCACCCCCGACAGATGGTGCAAGTACACCTTGCCAGAACCCACTTGCCACCTGTCTTCTCCCACTGTGCCGTAAGGTCCCTTCTTGCTCATATCAGATGTCTTTCCCCTGTGACCCAGCCCTCCAAACTCAACTGACCCCTCTCTGTTTCATCTGGGTCCACACCGTGGCCGCTCTTGCTGCAGGTAACCCTTCCTTGCCTTTATGTATTTTTGTCGTCTCCAACCCACCGTCCAAGTTTTTCGGATCTGTGTGCATTTCTAACATTCCCCTGATCCCAAAATAGCAATAGCGCTCAGGTATTTCTAATCTAGTATCCGGATCCTTGTCTCTATTTATAATGGATAGTTTATGCTCCTTTTTTTACTAGTATAATTTCCTGAGTGTACGATTCCTATACACTTTGGCATGTGAATCTCCAAGAGTTTTTTTTTCTAATTCTTCTAAACTTTATATTGAATTTTACCAATAACTTGTAATTCGTATTGCATTATATGTGTATCAACCCCTATGTCACCCCTTTAAGATCTTTTTATAGCTTCTGTTCCATATTTGTGTTTTTGACATAATCTCTCTGTATATAACTTTCTTTTTTTTTCTCCTTTTTTCTCCTTTTTTAAGTGCTCTGGTTTTTCAGCATCCTGCCATTCTTGCCAAATTATCCATTTACAATTGCACCTCCTTTGCAAAGGAGGACTCCTACGCTTCAGTGCTTCATTTCGATTGATAGAATTTAAATTTTCTGGGAATTTTAAAATTCACAGAGAATCTTGCCCTTTATTTTCTAGGCAAACTATAATTTAACAAGTTACAAAATAATTATGCATTTATCATTTATAACTTGCTCTTGCTCCAATAGTAGGTGTGTGAACTACCTTCAAATTACACTCTTCTTGTTACTTCACAAAATATTAAAAACATAAAATGGGGGCACCTGGCTGGCTCAGTCAGTAGAGCCTGAGACTCTCGATCTTGGGGTCATGAGTATGAGCCCCATGTTGGACATAGACTTTACTTAGTAAAAAAAAAAAATACATATATTTTAAAAATAACCTTCATGAAGGAGACTACCTAACTGACATCCAGAAAGGCAGCAGAATTGCTTGATTCAATCGGTCTGATTCTTTCAAAATCTTCTACATAACATTCTCCCTCCATTTAATTTTCTAATGGTTTTTCACGCATGTAACAATTCAAACTTTCTACATACCAGACGCTACTTGCTCCGAGTTTCCTGTTATTGTGAATAGCCCATCCAGCTATTAGAGACTGTGCCCGATGCCTCTTCGTCCAGCTCACCTCCTGGGAGCCGCCCAAATCCGTCCAGTGGCGGCTGTGTGAGCAGGGTCTGTGCTGCTTCTACTCTCGTCCCAGTAACATTTTCCCACCAGAAACACACTGTATGGTAAACTTCAAAGCTGCTAACAGACTAGGTCTCAGTTTCTCCCACCACAAAAAAGAAATAATTATGCCATGTGATAGAGGAGTTAGCTAACCCTAAGGTGCTAATCACATTGCAGTAGAGAGATGTAACAAATCAATGCGTGATTGAACTTACACTTGAACATACACCATGTTATAGGTCAACTGTATCTCAATAAAAATAAATTTTGAAAAAGCACACAGTGGGGGTGCCTGGGAGGCTCAGTCGGGTAAGCATCCCACTCTTGATTTCAGCTCAGGTCATGTTCTCAAGGTCCTGCTCTCAGTGTGGAGTCTGCTTGTCGCTCTCCCTCTGCTCCTCCCCACCCCTGGTCACTCTCTCTGTCTCTCAAATAAATAAATAAGAAAAAACACACCGTGATTTTTTTTACATTCTAAATACATTTGTGTATTGTATGACTACAAAGGAAAAATGGTTTTCTTTAATGGGAAGAGAAAAACAAATTGAAAGATGAACAGGAATAGAAAAATGGCCAAAGACTGTGAAGAGATCATTGACAAAAAAAAATTCAAATTGACAATAAACACAAGAAAAATGTTCCATATCAGGTTCAAAACATGAAAATTGAAATCACGAGATGCCTCTATTCATCTATCAGATTGGCAAGACTAAATACACTCTCAATCTCAGAACTTCGGAAATTTCCTAGGAAATTGCATTCTCATTGCTAGAAAAAGGTGAATTAGAACATTGTAACGAAAGCTTTCAATTATGAGTAGAATCTATACGGAAGTTTCTAGAAACTAAATTTCTTCATTAAAGGAAATAAACAGCGACATTAGTAAAATTTATCTATCTGTATAATTATAACAACATTATTTAGAACAGTATAAAAAAGGAAACAGCCTAAATGTCCACCAACTGGGACATTTGTCAGTTTTCGTATTTCTGTGCCATGAAAGCACAATGCCATTAGAAATCACATACTAGGGGTGCCTGGGTGGCTCAGTCATTAAGCATCTGCCTTCGGCTCAGGTCATGGTCCCGGGGTCCTGGGATCGAGCCCCACATCGGGCTCCCTGCTCCACGGGAAGCCTGCTTCTCCCTCCCCGACTCCCCCTGCTTGTGTTCCATCTCTTGCTGTGTCTCTCTCTATCAAATAAATAAAATCTTAAAAAAAATCACATACTATAAGAATACAAGAGAATTTTTATAGTATATTGCTAACTAAATAAACCTAGTATGAAAATAATATGGATGGTTTAATTATAATTATTGTTAATTTTTTACATTTGTATACATGCATAGGAGAGAACAGCATTGATGCCAAAAGTTATTAGTGGCTATTTCTGGGTGGTCAGATAGGGAGAGATTTTTGTTTTCTCTCTCCGTGCTTTTCTATTTCTCAAACTATTTATAATAAATAAGCCTAACTCTTTTTTTCTTAAAGTCAACCTTTAGAATCATTGAAAATATCCCAGAATTCAACCTCAGTATTTATCTATTTCCTTTTTTCCTCCAACTTATCTGATTTTGCCCAAACAACAATGATTGGGGAGGCATACCATCTCCTTTTTATTTCTATTTTGTTTTTAGTATTCCATCTGTATTATTTTTTTGTGCACTGAACTATGAACCAGTGATTGAAAAAGGACAGCCAGTTACTAGAACCAATTATAATTATAGCAAATGATCCGTGGTGTTTCCTGAGTTCCAGGAACTGTTCTAGAGAAAGAGAGAGAGAGAGAGAGAGAGAGAGAGAGAGAGAGAGAGTGTGTGTGTGTGTGTGTGTGTGTGTGTGTAATTCTCACCCAATAGCTCTAGCTCCATGAAATAAATCTTTTTAAAAAAAAGATTTTGTTATTGATTTGAGAGAGAGGGAGCGAGAGCATGAGTGGGAAGGAGGGCAGAGGGAGAGAGGGAATACAAGCAAACTCCCTGCTGAGCATGGAGCATGACCTGGGACTCAATCTTAGGACCCTGAGATCATGACCTGAGCCAAAACCAAGGGTCGAACGCTTAACCAACTGAGCTACCCAGGTGCCCCTCCATGAAATAAATCTTAACAGCATCTGCCTTTTATGGATGAGCACACTGAGAACACAGGTTAAGTGACCTGCCTGAAGTCACACAGCTAGTGCACATCCAAGCCTAGATTTGAGTACAGTCAGTCTGCCTGGCATCTGTGTCCAAATTACCATAAGATTCTATTTCTACAGGGATATCCTAGAAATAAGCAAAGAGTACTGTGTGGCTCTTGTTTTCTGCTCTTCATTCTTGCAGTACTTTGACTAAGGTAGGGGTTAAGTAAGAATTTGGGGGCTGGCCTGGGTCCTTAACTACCACTTATAAGATTATTTCTATGGGGGAAAAAAAAAGCGCATTGTGCATTCCAAACGACTGACCTACAAATGAAATTTCTGAATAGTCTATTTGCAAGTTGGGGGTTGCCTGTATATCTCACAAGGAAATTATTACCAAGGGAGAGACATGTGTTTCCATCCAAAATAAATGTCTGGAATTTATTTGGCCTTTGAATAAACTCAGGCCATCCATCTTTAGCCAGGAGTTTACTCTGAGGACTCTTCATCAAGTGCTTACAATGTGAATAAAGAGTTTTCGGAATGCTAACATCAAGTCACAGACATGGTTCTGGAAGCCTTAGAATTTTCACATGGGCACAGACATGCTCCTGGAAGAAAGTCCTTAGGGGCTGCCTGGCTTTCTTGAAGAGGAGGCAGAAAAGCATGCGTGCTGAGGATTTCCTGATCCTTTTAGAAGTAGATGAAGGGGCTCCGTACTTCAGTGAAGATGAGCTACCTA
This sequence comes from Zalophus californianus, assembly GCF_009762305.2. Classification (NCBI taxonomy): domain Eukaryota; kingdom Metazoa; phylum Chordata; class Mammalia; order Carnivora; family Otariidae; genus Zalophus; species Zalophus californianus. The sequence continues at coordinate 9,009,300 of NC_045610.1, forward strand.
GGAGGGAGAAAGGCTAACGGCCAGCAGAACTTAAAGTTGCATAATTTTTGTTGTTTTTAAATGTGTTCTAATATATGCTTGGGTTAGCCTGCTGAAAATGGACCACATATTCAACAGGTTATAACAATTGCCTACCGAACTATCTCAATTCAATTTCCAATTGCAATAGACAGATTCTGATTTTGCTTAATTTCACTTTCCAAAAGGTAAAGCTGTCATGGAATTTTATAATTGTGTAAAAGAAATAAAGCAATAGTATATTGTAGCCTTGGACAGATACCTATTTGATGGTACACAGTTTCTCCTTCAATAGTAAGGGAAAGTGTGGTTGCTTAGAAATAATAAAAATTTCACTAGCTGAGAAACCAAGAAAGTCTAAAGATACAGTTTACAATTCTGTTGAGAAAAAAAAACCTATTTGTGGAAGCCAGAAGAGGCAACCAACTCTCCCAGATTGCAAAGATACTAGCCACATTGTCACAAAATGAAAACTTTATAGATTAAGAAAGAACAAAATCAAAATCTATACTTATAATGGAAAAAGCAGTCATAGGCATCTGAAGTCCCACAAAGAACAATGGCCAACTTCATTACCATAAAGAAAAATTCTGAATTGGAAAGTAAAAACCTTTACCAGTAATGGCTAAGAAACTCATTGTTATGGACAGAATGTTTATTTTCCCTCAAAATTCATATTTTGAAATCCTAAACCCTAATGTGATGTCATTAGGACACAGGGCCTTTGGGAAGTGATTAGATCATGAGGGTGGAGCTTTCATGAGCCTGATTAGTGCCCTTATAAAAAAGACTCCAGAGAGTTCTCTTGCCCCTTCCACCATATGAGGATACCTTGAGACTGTCATCTGCAAACCAGGAAGAAGGCTCTTGCCAGATGTGAGATCTGTCAATGCCTTGATCTTGGACTTCCCAACCTCCAGAACTGTAAGAAATAAACGTTTGTTGTTTAAGCCACCAAGTTGACGGCCTTTTTGTTATAGCAGCCCAAATGGACTAAGACATTCATTCTGTAGGTGTTTAGAAACAGATTGCTACAATCTGTTGCCCAAATTATGTGCCCATAATTTTGATGCATGTGTTTGTCTCTAGCTTACTTTTTACATGTAACAGACTTGCAGTTACATCTGGTTCTTAGAGTTTAGAGGCCCAGGGATAATCTGCATGTCCAGTTATCTTAACAAATAGTAGCTGGCTACTTTTGTTCTGCTTGTGAAAAGAAAGAGTGTCTTCTTATTTAGGATAAGAAAAAGGCCTTTTTGTCATTCATCAGCTCTGTTAATGAATACTTGTTGGTTTGTAACCTTCTTGGAGCTTCCCTAGTGAAGTCTGAAAATGGCCCCTGTACTTGGAAGGCAGGGAGAGACCGAAGAAAGGGTCAGGCCACTCCAGGTTGGTAGGCAGCAGTTTTAATAAGCAAAGGGAACTTACATACAAGGCTTGTCTTGGGCAGCCACAAGACAAATGAATCCCCACACCAGCCTACCAAATCTTAAAAGTTTATAAAGAGATCGTAACTGGGTTTCGTCACATTTATCATGCAGGTATTCTTAACACCACACCACTATCTCAAGGCTATGACCTTGGGGCAGCCTCTGGATGTGGGAGAGTCAAATATCCATTGCAAGGATGGGGAGTGGGGAAAGGAAACTCAAAGTGCCTGGGTCCAACCTACGGGTCAATCAGTGGCCACATCTTTTTTGATGACCTCCCCCAACAACACCCTAAATCCCAGAACATGGGTATGGGCCTCTTGAAGACTCTGATGGCATATCCTCATATAATTATTCTACATGAAGGTGTAATCTTATTGAACTAATGATTTTCTTTTGTTTCAGTTTTTAAGTCCAATGATACTGACAGCAGGTTAAAACTACACCCTCCAGTTCTAGAGGGGAGGGGGGTGGGGGGATGGGTTAGCCTGGTGATGGGTACTAAGGAGGGCACGTTCTGCGTGGAGCACTGGGTGTTATGCACAAACAGTGAATCATGGAACACTACATCAAAAACTAATGATGTAATGTATGGTGATTAACATAACAATAAAAAATTTAAAGTATAAAAAAAGAGTTTCCTATAAAAGATTAGCCGTTTTGCAAGCCAATGAGTGAAAGGACATACCAGGTTGTAATTCAATAAAATTTCTTCCATTCCAAATAAGGCAACCCACAAGAAATACCTGGAAGATTTAAATAAATTTTCCAAAATGTTATTTACTGTTAAAAAAAAAAAAAACTACACCCTCCAGTGTGTTAGCCATTGGCCACAGATGGCTAATAAACCCAGGAAATGTGGCTGGTCTGAACTGGGATGCACTGGGAATGTAGAACACATACTAGGTTTGAAGACTGAGTACAGAAGAATGGAAAATATCATCATAATAATGTTTATATTGCTTGCATGTTGAAATGATAATATTTTGGGTATACTGTACTAAATAAAATACATTTTCAACATAAATTTCATCCATTCTCTGTCCTGCCGTGTGCTCTAGGAGAATAACCTCTGAGGTCCAAGTCAGCCAGGCTTCCAAGCTGGTGGGTTTCTGGTCTGAGGATGATCTGAGGATGAGAGGAAAGAGAGGTTGAGAAATTGTTCTTTTCTCCTCTCCCCAATTTAGGACCACGTTTCCTGAAGACACTGGGTGTCTTCATGACTTCAGTTCCCACCTGGTGGCCCTGCCCCAAGGCTTCACCGTTCACTGGGCTCTTACAACACAGTGTCTTCCCTTTGTCACTTTGGCCCTGAAGAGGTACTGGTCACTGGGTGCTTCGCCATCCCTTGTTGGTTCCCTCAACCTGCCCAGTCCTCAGATCATCCCTTCATTAATGCCTTTCACTTGAAGGACCTGGGATGGGTTCTGTTTCCTGCCAAGACCTACTGATACAATAGCCCATTCTTTTCCCCTACATACCAACAGGAAAAACCCAAATCCAGGGCCTGTTGACAAGATGTCTTACATTAGGTTAAGATGAGTCTGATGCCCTGAAATCAGCCTATTCTTCTTAGCTATCCAAATGCTTTGCCTACAGTGATCAAGGTACTGTGCTGAGCTCCTTGGTGATCCAAAATTCCCAAGTCCTAGTCTCACCTCAAGAATGTGATGAAATGAGGGAAGCCCACAGAAAACAAAATACGCAGCTGAAAGAGTAAGTGTCCACAGAGTTACCAGTACAGTGTGTGAGAGTTTGAAGGAGGAAGAAATATGTGGGTGTGGTCCAGGTTTCTCACCCAGACTTGCAGTCATTTCTCTAGCAAAAGATAAGAAATGTAACAATGGTCTGGAATATAAAATCTGGGCAAAAGAGTGGTAACTGGTAGTAATAAGCATCGTTAGTGCTTCTCTTGTACTTTGTATGTGCCTAACACTCTGCTAAATACGGTACATGATAATTATAGCTATCACTTCCATGTAATGCTCGGAATCTTCCAGGTACCTTCCAAGCATTTTCTGGGCATTGACTAATTTATTCCTTATAACAACCTCATGATATGGGTAGTATTAAAAGATAAACCGAGGCGTATTAAAAACTTTAAGAGTTTTTTTAAGCAAACATCTATTCAAATCAGACAGTGCCAAACCCAGAAGTGGTTAGAAGTGCTCCACCAAGAGCCAGGGGTAAGACTTTTACAGAGAAGACACAAAAGCAAAGCAAGGAAATTGACTGGCTACCGCTTAAGCCCCTGCCTTACTTGGGAAAAGCTTGATGGCTGTTTGTGACCTTCTTTAGGTTTTGATTTCTTAACCTTCAAGTTTTTAGAGGCTTAGATTTTGGGTTGCTAACATAGGCTACTAAAGCATTAGAACCACCTCTGTCTAATGCCTCCTTGCTTAACTAATTTAAAATAGTACTGGAGTCTCCATTTTACAGATTCAAAAACTGGGACACAGATTGGTTTCATCAACTTTTCCAAGGTCTCCTGGACAACGACAGAACTGGGAGTCAAGCCAGGCATCCCAGCTTTAGAAACTGCGTTCTTAGCCACTGTGTCCTACACCATCTTAGAGTGAATCTCTGGAAAACAGTTAAATCTCTCAGCTGATTCTCACAACAAAAATTCTCATCCTATAAAGTTCTAAGGAGGATGGAGCCTCCGAATAGCTTTCATAACTTGCAAGATGTTGACTATTCACCATTGTACTGTAGCACCTCCCAAATAGTCCTGGAAAATAAAGTGGGGCTAAACCCTAGAGAGTTTTCAGTACAAGGATATATATTTTGGTAGATCTGTGATGATTCTTCACTTGACTCTCTTTCTCCCCATGCCTCATGTTCATACCACCCACTCATGATCTTTGACTCCTTTTCCACATCCAGCCCCATCTCTGTTTTCTTCGTTTACCTTCTTTTCTTCATCTTTCTTCTTGCATGAATTTCAACGGTACTAGATACTCAAAAGTTGTCATACCCCTATCCATTTTCGCCACCCCCACTTTACATGTAGATGGATGGAATTGACCCCGGCAGCTTCAGAGACCAATCTGGATCACCCTATACCATCATTATGGATTATCAACTTAGTATGATTGGTTTAGGGTTAGAAATAGTAGGGTGCTGGAGCCAGTTCTCATGGGCTTCAGAGAGTCAATTGTGTAGGCCTCTTCCCAACTTTGTGTTCAGTGACATCTCCCTGGTAGTATGAAATCAGCCATGATGAGAGTATTTGTGCTATGGCATTCAAATGTTACAATCAGGGCTTCTCTCTGTGTATGTGTGTCTCTCTCTGTCCCTCTCTCTCTGTCTGTCTCTCTGTTTCTGTCTCTGTCTCTCTCTCTTTTTGAGAGAAAGTGCATATGCCAGTTGCTAAGCATTCAACTACACACTACTGGATGCACATAACCTAATTTAGGTGCATGAGACCTGGGGAGATATTTAATCAGGCTTTGGGAAAAATCACTGAAGAAGATGCTATTCCTCAGATAGAGGTTTATAAAGAAATGAGATCGCAAACTACTGAAATAATTTTGTTCACCATGAGAGGACCCAACCAGAGGATAAAGTTGACACACATGAAAAGATCAAAGAAATCTAGCGTCAGAACCCTGACTGTGTGACCTTCTGACCCAAAACCCCTTTACCTCTTTACTCTTCAGTTAAATGAGCCAGCAGAGTCTCTATTTTAAAACCAGTTCCAATTGGGATTTTTTTTTTTAGCATCATCAATTGAAAGATCTTGAGTTGATACACAGCTACGACTTATGAGCCAGAACACCATATTGCACAACCCCAAGGGGATCATTCACATTGAAGTCATTGTAAAGAGCAGACCCTGGAGTTGGATGGGACCCAGCTTGCAGCCATGTGTGGGGTATGCAGTGGTATGTATGTGTGTAAGGAGCAAGTCCACCTATTCCCTATCATTCAGCAAGAGTCACCATCCCCTGCTGGCTCCCCACTGATTCATTCCATTGCTCCATTTTCGTTAATCCCTTCTTATTACCCTGCCACAAGTAAGACACCCATTGTCCTATTTTTATTTCCTCACTTCTTCCAACAACCAACCTTAGCCTTCTCTCCTTGTTTTATGTTTTCTGTGGCCACCGGGAATTCCTAAAAAGAATGAATAGACTCTTTATTGCTGGCCAGCTCCTTTGATTAGTCAAACTTTTCCCACCAGTCTTGCAAACATTTATCCTGTTATTTTGCTTTCCATTTCCTCCATATTGGCCAACCTGGGCTATTCATCATCCTCCAAAAATGTCCAACAAATATGTGTTTCCGCACCTCTGTTTGTGAATTCCATGGTCCCTTTATCCTCCCCTATTGAAATCTTGTTTCCTGCAACTCCCAGTTCAAGTCCTTTCCCTTGTGATTGTCTTGGTCCAATACTGTTACAAGAAATGGACCTTTTTCGTTCAAAGAGCTAATCTGTTGGATAAAAACACAGAGCTAACTCACAGAACCTTCGCACACCAAAAGCAGCCAGGTCTCACATGAAACTGGAGTCAGAGGTACCAGAAAATCAGCAATGAAAGTTATTCTTTCCCTCTCTGGGGCCTCAAGTCTCCATTTGTCTGCTTTTCTCTTCACGTCTTCTTCATTATTCTCATTCTTGTTATACCAGCTCTCTGTATTTTTGAGGTCCGATGGCTTCCTTGTCCCACCGATTCTAGAGTCCAGTGGAAACGGTACATTCTCATCTTATCCCAATTTCCCAATCCCTTGGAGAGAGAAGCTTATAGATCCAGCTGAGCCAGTGGGTTGACCGCCCTGGGTCTGATGTCCACCCTTCAACCAGTCGACTGTGGAGGTGGGTAGAAGGTAGATGATTACATGATGGCTATGCCTTCTAGGAGGAGGTGGACAGGCACAGAAGAAGTGATTGGCATCTCTAAAAACTAATAATCCCCCACAGAGGGATCTGAGTTCCCACATCCCCTACTTCTTATTACATTTCTCTTATACGGCTGTAACTTTATGTCTCACTTCCCCTATTAGGGTCCAAGGGACATACTTTACATTATATTACATGCACCATATGTAAGAACCCACCATTACAGCTGGGTTCTCCAGAAAGCAGATTCTGAAATATAGTTTACATGCAGGATGTTTATTAAAGAATGCCTTCGGTATCGAGGCTTGTGGAGAAGAGGAAGGAAGCACAATTGGGCAAAGGGAGAAATGAGCTGCAATGCAGGCCAACTGACAGCCTCAACCTCTTCTACAGGGAGCCCTACAGCTGGAATGAGACTCGAGCAGTGTCCTAGTCAGGCTGAGATAGCCAGGCCTCTGTACCCTGCTTCTATCAGCCATTGGATGCCAGCGTCCCCAGGAAAGGGTATGCATTTGTGCAAGGGGGCTCTCTACAGCTGAGGTAATCTTGCAGGAGCTAACAGCTGGAGGCTGTGTGCTGACAGCCTGCCCAGCAGCTGCAGCAACAAGTCCTTTTTTTGAGGGGGGATCTGGATGGCACCACACAATGACCGCATGTCAACTGCAGTCACCATCATGCTTTACACAACACATGTGTGTTCACATCTGTTAGCTACCTCAGAGCAGAGTAAATGAATGAACATATACAAATAAGTCATTTTTTTCCTACAAATCCTACTAGAAAAAATAGAATTAGGAAAAAAAAAAGCCCAAGGTTTAAAGTTAGTGATGTGTGCAAATTCCAGATCTGCTACTTATTATGGCTTTGGGCAAGTCACTTACTAAACCTCTAATTATAACAAACATACTTCATGCATGTCTGTCTCTATATTTGTGTAACCCAGAGAAGGTGTACAAATGGAGGACCCTATCCCAAGTGTGTGAGTAGGCACCTCAACCAAGTCCTGCCCGCACTCCTTGCCTAACACTATTGTTAGAAGGCCCTTGGACACCCTCACACCTACACGTGTATACCACTGTGGTGTGGTCCACTCAGGGGCACAGACCCAGAAAAGAGACACTCATATGTTGGGAGTGGCACTCCCCTTAGCCCCACCGTCTCTTTACTTCGTGGGGAGGAGGCTGAAATAACAAAAGGAATGCAGGCCCCTCTAAATTTGTTAAATGGTTTAAATCCTTTAGATATTCATTTGTCAGTGGCTTTGCGTGATTCCGACAGTTCTGGGTCGACTTCATAAATCCTTGATATTTTGCAAGATTTGCAACTTTGCTTGGTAAAATGTTTGTGACTACCCTATATTTGATGATTGCCCCCAATGTGTGGCGGTGACAGAAACATTCGCTAAAGTTAAACTGGGAGGGATGTTGAAATAGGGATCAATTTTATGCATGGTTAGTAAAGGGCGAATATTCTTTTTTTTAATTTTTTTATTGTTATGTTAATCACCATACATTACATCATTAGTTTTGGATGTAGTGTTCCATGATTCATTGTTTGTGCATAACACCCAGTGCTGCATGCAGAATGTGCCCTCTTTAATTCCCATCACCAGGCTAACCCATCCCCCCACCCCCCTCCCCTCTAGAACCCTCAGTTTGTTTTTCAGAGTCCATTGCCTCTCATGGTTCGTCTCCGCCTCCGACTTACTCCCCTTCATTCTTCCCCCCCTGCTAACTTCTTCTTCTTTTTTTTTTCTTAACATATATTGCATTATTTGTTTCAGAAGTACAGATCTGTGATTCAACAGTCTTGCACAATTCACAGCGCTCACCGTAGCACATACCCTCCCCAATGTCTATCACCCAGCCACCCCATCCCTCCCACCCCCCACCACTCCAGCAACCCTCAGTTTGTTTCCTGAGATTAAGAATTCCTCATATCGGTGAGGTCATATGATACATGTCTTTCTCTGATTGACTTCTTTCGCTCAGCATAACACCCTCCAGGTCCATCCACGTCGTTGCAAATGGCAAGATCTCATTCCTTTTGATGGCTGCATAATATTCCATTGTGTATATATACCACATCGTCTTTATCCATTCATCTGTCGATGGACATCTTGGCTCTTTCCACAGTTTGGCTATTGTGGACATTGCTGCTATAAACATTGGGGTGCATGTACCTAAAGGCGAATATTCTTGTATTGTGATGCATTTCACTTCCATCTGAGCCATTTACATGCGGGATCGCCAGACATTGAGCACCTGTCATACTAGATGTCACCTTCATATGGATGGACTGGCTATTGGACCAGGATACCCATTCTAGTCCTACAGAGAGAAAAATGGACTTTCTTGAGTTAGTTCTCTGCAGCTACCTTATGGTCTGAGCTGAGAAGAAACATGGATAGAAGCCAAAAGAGAGGGATTTTTTTTAAAGCAAAATAAAAACTTTCCTGTATATCAGGCAAAGAAAAAGCAGCCACACCTCCTATTCGCATCAACAGTGCTAGTGAGCTCTACTGGTTAAGATGAAATACAGCCTTGGTCTGACACATGACACTCTGATACCCTGCACTTGCTTTACCTATCAATGGCCTCAGTTAAATGGAAATAGAAATATGTATACTAGAAAAGTATTGAGGGGGGAGTAAAGAAAAAAGAAATAGCTTTTTTGATTTCAACCCCCTGCACAGTCCAAACCCCACTCTGGTCTTTCCACCTTCCAAGCAATGGCTGTGTCCCTGGATGGTAGCTACCCGGAGGGTCCCCGGACGGTCTGCATCACTTCCTGCTGATGCAGACATAAAGGAAATGGCAGCGGCTGGCTTAAACTTCCAAACAGGAGATTCAACAATTCATTTTTTTAAGATTTATTTATTTATTTATTATAGAGAGGGATGGAGGGGCAGATGCGTAGGGAGAATCTCAAGCAACTCCTTGCTGAGCACGGAGCCCAACGTGGGCTCCATCTCACGACTCTGAGATCACTACCTGAGCCAAAACCAAGAATTGGATATTAACTGACTTCATCACCCAGGCACCCCAACATTTTTTTAAGTAGGCTCCATGCCCAGCTTGGAGCCCAACTCAAGGTTCGAACTCACAACCGGGACATCAAGACCTGACCTGGGATCAAGAGTCAAACATTCAACCGACTCAGCCACTGAGGTGCCCCATGGCTCCTCTTGTTTTGAAATTATTCTGCTTCCTCAGTATTAGAGAAATAACTTAGAAAAGAAAAACTAAATACTGGTTTGCCTGGGTAATTATTAAATTAGTAACAGCAACTTCTGAGACCCGCTGCGACACGTTGAATAAACGTGTGCTTATCATTCACTGGGTTAAACCACTGGGTCGTACCATTAGACTAATGATTTAGGAAAATTAGAAGAAAGCTGGATAAAACACTAAATATATTGAATAGTCAAGGAGAACCTTATGGTCATATTCTGTTGAAAAGTTAATTCCTGACTTACCATATTTTTTCAACATTTGTTAGCTGGCTGAAAAGAGACTTTATTACATGACAGTAGTAGGTAACAAATATAGAATCTGCAAATTACAGATTAAAGACTCAAGCCATGCTAAGCTCCTAAAACTCTAAGAAAACCTTTTAATTAAAACAGGAGCTCATAGACAGGAATGCCCACCTAATAGCTGCACACGTGGATGTCCTGCAAGGCATTTTAAACTCCTCATGTTCTGGGACACCTGGGTGGCTCAGTCGGTTAAGCATCTGCCTTTGGCTCAGGTAATGATCTTAGGGTCCTGAGATCGAGTCCCGCATCCAGCTCCCTGCTCAGCGGGGAGTTGGCTTCTCCCTCTGCCTCGAGCTCCCCCTGCTGTGCTCTCTCCCTCTCTCTCACAAATAAATAAATAGATCTTTAAATAAATAAATAAATAAATAAATAAATAAATAAATAAATAAATAAAAATAAGCTCCTCGTGTTCAAATCTGAGCTCCATTGTTTGCCCTCATGAAAGTCCCACTGCTCCTCTGGCCCCTCTCGGGGAATGATTCAGCTGCCAGAGCCCCAAATCTACAGAGCATCCCAGACTCTTCCCTGCCTCTCTCTGCATATGCCATGCTCAAGAAACCACCTGCCCTGGACATCCCACCTCCTTGTTACCTCTCCAGGCTGCCCATCTCTGTCACCGTGCTCTCTGTCCTAAATACTTAAACAGCCATGTTGGAGGTGACTGACCTCCAGCCTTACCCTCACCTAGTCCCTTGTAGTCCCTTGGCCACTTTGTGGCCAGAGAAATCTTGCTGACAAGAAAACCCAACCAGGTTACTTTCCTGCCCAAAAGTCCTTCCCTAGCTCCGCATTGTCCTCAAACTCTTTAGCACAACATAAAAGTCCATTCATTTTTGCCTCCTACTTACTATTGTGATTTTAAAAAAATACATCATACACACATATTTATTTATAGAGTATATTCCACACACAAGTATAGAATATATACATATACACATGTGCATATATATAATATGTATTCCATATATATAATGTATATACTATAGACAGACACGTGTGTGTGTGTGTGTGTGTGTGTGTGTGTGTGTGTGTGTGTGGAATATTTCCACATACAGTAAAGTAGACAGAAAATAAAAAACAGACAACAAAGTATGGTGACTTAGACTTAACTAACATTACCATTTTGTCATATTTCTTTTTATGATTTTAGATACGATTTCAAAGGAATAAAATTTTACAGATACAGCTGAAAGCCCTATACCCCAGCCCCAAATTTCACCCTTTCCTAGGCCAGACTTGGCCAGGTAGAATTTACCTTTACTTTTCTCCATGGGCCAAGTCAGGGAGCCCAGCAACCTTTAGTGAATGTTTATCCTTTCTGTGTACATTTGTAGAAATTGTCTTCCATCCTTCCCTGTCCTGTATCAGCTGTTTCTCAACTCCTAATTCTATAATTCTGTTCCATTGGCCTCTCTTTCTCTCCCTGTCTCTGTCAACTCCCCTCATCCCCTCCACACACACAGAGTTTTTATTACTATCAATTTAAAATATGTCTTGCTATCTTTTAAGACAAGTTTCTCTTCTTTAATTCTCCTTAAAATATAACTTACTTACTCCTTGCCTTTTGTCTTTACCAGATCTTTGGTTTTGTTTTTGATAGAATTTGCCTACTAATTTAATTCTTTACAAATTATAGCTATATTCAGTCTTTTAAAAATTTTCCTGAAAAAATAACTTAATGAAGTTTATATTATATACTAAATATGTAATATTACATAATATATGTAATTACATATTTATATATTATATATGCTGTCATTAATTAATGCTGTATTATTCATTATATTATATATAATGAATATGCTAAGATCTTATAATTAATATTATTAGCAATTATTTTATATATCATTTGCATATTATATTTATATGTTACATATTCTAGTCATATGTAATTATAACTTATACACAGTATAGGTGTTTATAAAATATAATGTAATACATATATTATAATATGTGATGATATAATAATATTAATAATATGTTAATTATTAATGATGTTGATCATCAATAATTTTAGTGAATTGATTGCATATGCTATATTATTAATAATGAATAGATTACATAATATAAATAAACTATATACAAGTATATATAATTACATATATTATGTAATATATAATATAAAATCATATATAATAGTTATTTTTTATTTAAACTCAATTAATTAACATATAGTGTATTATCAGGTTCAGAGGTAGAGTTCAGTGATTCATCAGTCTTATATAATACCTAGTGTTCATTACATCACATGCCCTCCTTAATGCCCATCACCCAGTTACCTCATACCCCCACTCCCTCCCTCCAGCAACCCTCAGTTTGTTTCCTATGCTTAAGAGTCTCTTTTGGTTTGTCTCCCTCTCTGGTTTCACTTCATTTTATTTTTCCTCTCTTCTGCTATGATTCTCTGTTTTGTTTCTTAAATTCCATGTATGAGTGAGATCATATAATTGTCTTTCTCTGATTGACTTATTTCGCCCGCATAATACCTTCTAGTTCCATTCACATCATTGCAAATGGCAAGATTTCAATTTTTTGATGGCTGCATAATATTCCATTGTGTATATATACCACATCTTCTTTATCCATTCATCTGTCAATGGACACCCGGGCTCTTTCCATAGTTTGGCTATTGTGGACGTTACTGCTATATATAATAGTTATTTTTATCTAGAATGTGTTTGTCTATATTTTCATATGTATTAAGACCATTCATTTATGCTTTTGTCTATCATATTGCCTTTCTTTTACTTTCAAAAGGTTTATGCTATTATTGTTTCTTCAAGTACTTGAGATAAATGCTTAATTTATTATTTTTTAGTCTTATTTTCCTTAATGCATGCATTTAGGGTATTAAGGTTACAAATGCCCCTAATGAGTGTCACTTTAACTGTGTACCACAGCTGTGATGGGAAGTGTTTTGGATTACTGCTTTTCTTAATATTTCATTATTATTATTTCACTTCCTTTTTGGTCCATTAATTATTTACAAGCATTTTGGGTTTCCTAATGAATAGAATTCTTAAAAATTACATTTTGGTCACTAATCTACAGTCTTTTTTTTTCTCATTAATAATTTTTTATATTGATTGCATACTGAAATAATTATTTGGAATACATTGGCCAAATATATTATTAATGCTAATATTAATACTAATTTCACCTTTTCCTTCTTACTTTTTTTAAATGTCTTACTAAACAATTGAAAATTAACATGTGTGGCTCCCATTAGATCTCCACTAGGCAGTGCTGTGGTGCACGTTTTCAGACAGTCTGTAGGCTGGTTTTTTTCCACAGTGGGAAGAAGGCTGTTTCGCTCTTCATTTGATGGCTGGTAAGAACTCCATTCATTTCTTCTGGTCACCCATGCCTTGCCCATAGTAAACCCTCACAAAAGTTTGTTCAGGAAAATGATGAAGCAAGAACATTCCATTTTGTTTCACTTCCCTCTTTGAGATGCTGCTTTGTAGTTTTGTTTTTTGAATTCTTAGCTTCCTCACAGATGGGAGAGAGGAAGGACATGGTTGTGTCAAGGGTGTATGGAAGAGGAACTTATTATGAGGTCATGATGTCCAGCAAAGAAATCAAGTGGGTGAAGATTCCACACTAACAATGGTTATTATTTGTGCAGAGTCTTTTTTTTTTTAAAGATTTTATTTATTTATTTGACAGAGACACAAAGAGAGAGAGAGGGAACACAAGCAGGGGGAGTGGGAGATGGAGAAGCAGGCCCCCTGCTGAGCAGGGAGCCCGATGCGGGGCTCAATCCCAGGACCCCAAGATCATGACCTGAGCCAAAGGAAGACACTTAACTGACTGAGCCACCCAGGTACCCCTAGACAATGTTTCTAATTGTCCTATATGCCTTGAAAACATGTGCATTCCTGGGGTGCCTGGGTGGCACAGTTGGTTAAACTTCTGACTGTTGGTTTTGGCAAAGGTCGTGATCTCAGTGTTGCAAGATCCAACCCCAAGTCAGGCCCCATGCTCAGCAAGGAGTCTGCTTGCGATTCTCTCTCTCTCTCCCTCTGCCCCTCTCACTCATGTTCTCTCTCTCTCTAAAATAAATTAATTAAAAAAAAGAAAATATGTACATTCCTTCTTATTTGGTGCATGATTCTAAATATGTTCATTATATTAAGCTTTGTAAATATGTTGTGTGAAACATCTACATTCTTAGGAAATTTTGGTCTCTAACTATCAATAATTCATAGAAATACATGAAAATTTCCACTGTAATAATGGTGGCTTCTCTTTCTATTCACGTCATTTTTGCATTATTATTTTTGAGGCTTTGTAATTCTAGATGTTAGACCCCCCACATGATTCATGCTTATCTCTAAGAAAAGACTCTTCTTATCCCTAATAAAGTTGATTTTGTCTAATATGAAAGCTTTCTTTTCGTGATTATTTGCCAACTGTATCCTTTCCCATCAACTTTCAACCATTTGATATCGTGACATTTTAGAGTATCTCTTGGAAATAGCTTATGATGAAACTTATTTATTTGGTTGTTTTATTCTAACCCATGAATCTCTGTCTTTTAACAAGGAGGTTTAGTACATTTGCATTTATTGGAATTACCAGTATATCTAAATTGTCTTCTCCTTTTGCTTTTTAATTATCATTCCCTATTTATTTTTCTCCTTTATTGCCTTCTGTTGAATGATTTGGGCTTTTTCCTATTTTTCTTCAATTTGTTGTAAAGTTTTACATTTTTTTGCTTATTTTGTAGCAAACATGATCAGTGTAGTTCATCAATCTTTCTGCCTTTCTCCAAACAATTCAAGGATCTTAGATCTTATTCTATAATCTCTTTTAGCTGGTTTTGTTTCTGTGCTTCTATTCTTGGGGTCCAGTTCTCCTGTACATTGTCTTGATGATTTTCCTTCATGGTTCTTTTTTTCTTTGTCTGAATTATAATTGTTTTTTTAATTGTGATTTCTTCCTCAATAGGGTGGTCTTTGCTGAGGGTGTTTTTATATAATCTGGGTGGTCCTACAAAATAGTGTTCTACTCTTCTCCCAAGAGCACAATGAATCCTGGACCACTTTATGTTAATTTCTCAGCTTGGGGTTATCACACAGTACATAGAAGCTTAGAACTTACCCCCATGTTTGGTGTAGATGGGGTGTTTAGGTTTCTCAAAAAAATATGTTCTCCTCATTTTTAAAAATCCACTTAGAGCCTGAGACAGACCCTGTGCTTTCTTGCCATGCCTCTGAGCCAGGAGATGGATTTTTTTCATTTTTATGAACTTAGAAACCCTTTGAGGATCCCAGGTGTACAATAGGAATTTCAGCTAGGGCTCCCCACCTCAAGCAGGCCTCCTTCCCTCCATCCCCATTAGGGCAATAGAAACTTAGTCCCAGCTCACAGCCTCATGCCCAGGCCTGGTGGCCTCAGCTTCCAGAGAAGCTGCCACAACATCTGCTAGGCTGGGAGCTAAGGGTGGCACTGACTGGCTTGCTCCTTCTTATTCCTGCCATCGGGGTACTTCCATTTACTTGTCTTATGAAACTTTATTTGTAGATTTCATTATGCAACTCTACATGTCTAACAAGGGAGGAGAAGCCACATCAGCAGACCGCCATATGGCGAGATCTAAATTCCAAGTGCACTTTTCAACATTCCTTACTTCTTCCTCGTCTTTCCTCCTGCTTTCCCACTCCCGACCTCCTTTTACACTGTTTTATTCTCTCGAATCCAGGTTTCCTCTTACAAGCTAGGTGGAATAGCAGCTTTATGAAGTTGAGAAAAATACTTGCTGGCTTACGGACTCCATATGGCTGAGCCACATTGCTCTGAGTAGCGGTGGGAAAGATTCAGTGGAAAAAGAAGATGAAAAATAACAATGTCTCAAGGAAACTTGTTGATATTGAATTTTTTTTTTTTTTTGATGAGCTACACTTCTCAGCTATATCTCTCAACATTTCAGAAATGAAGAAAGCATCATCCTTGGTTGATCCTGTGCAAGTAATAAAGACATCAGCTTTGCTTGCTTTCGATTAGAAGAAAAATATACATTAAACTTAAGGCCACCCCACACGGAGAGAAAAGAAGCTGAACGCACTACTGATGATGTGCAAATTCCCCAAATCTTCTTAACTTTCATAACCAGGTACTTCTTTTAAGGTTTTCTCAAATTTCCTAGGTAAGCGTTTTTTGACATTTCCTCCTGCTGAGACAATTTCCTTTCAGTTTGTCTCAAGGGGTAATTTTAAGAAGCAGTCTCCAGAAGGTTCACCCTGCATGTGGCTTTGTTTCCGGGGATGCTGTGCCTTTGGCAGCTGCATTCCAAATGCCATGAGGGACCCGTTGGTCTCCCACAGGTCCTGTAGACTAAATACTCAAACTCTCCCCTGGGGGTAGGTTTTCTTTCATTTTTAATTTTTAAATCTCTTGATCCAGCTGCCTTACTTTTGATCATCAAGTCAGGTGAGATTGACAGATGTTGATGGTAGTTACAACTGCCGCTGAGCACTGGTTACCTTAGAAATGGAGAGAAAACAAACATAGGAATTCCGAGGAGCTATGTGGGACCCCTCACTTCCAGGCTTCTGAGAAGTAGTAAAGCAAATGAGCCTGAAGCCCTACCCGCATCTATCAGACTGACACTGTGGCTGCATCCACGAGCAGCAGAGTAAGGGAGACAGTAGCTGGGGGGAAAACAAAAGTTGATTGTTACCAGCAGTTCCGAAGCAGAAAGCTCTGCTCTTCTTTTAAGCGGTTTGATTTATAGCTTGTGATATTATGTGCAAGAGCACCCACAACCCAAAGTGTTTTGTGTCTTGACCTGTAAAAATAAGTCTATTAACCCTAATCAATCTCGCATTATGCAGAGGTGCCTGAAATTTAGCAAGCAAAGGGGTGACTGAGGTCTTGCAGCCCAAGAGCTACCATTGTCTTGGGCAATCAGCTTGATCTTTGCAGCAGGAAAATTATCATTCCCAGTAACGCGGTCGGGGAGGGGCTTCCATCTTTTAATGAGAAAATAGAGGATTGTTTTCATTTTTAATTGCTGGGGCTAATTAAGGCCTGGGGCTCCCGAGTGGACCTCGACCCTTGTGGGTGCGTGTTCCCAGACACCTCTGCAGAGCCTCACCCCAGCTGTGGGTAACCCGCCTGTCTCGACTTCCCGCTGTAATTAGCAAGGGCTTCCATTCCAATTAAGTACTTTATTACAGAAGCTAATTATGAAGTCTATAGCCGGTGCACTGTGCCTTAGGAGGGATTTCCTTCTGCTTTGTGAGGGGAATTCTAAGGGTGGGTGTTATTTCAGCCCTTGAAGGGCAAAATAGGAACTGGCACATCACACGGATGGTCAAATGTTAACATATCCCTGGAAAATGGAAATATTTTAAAGCCACTCCAGGAAAACCAAGCAAACAAAGCTTCTTTTTAGCTGGGATTTGGGAGAGGGGGTCGAAGAGGAAATAGACGCCATGGGCTACCAGCACCTACGAACTCCTGTAACAAAGGTCCTGCTCCGATGCCCCCCGCCCCAACCCAGAGCCCCGTGGTGAGGAAGCATGCTTTGTCTAATGCATTAATCCGGGACGAAGTAATGCAGTGAAAGGTTCTCAGCAGTAACTACATATTTCTATTTCTCCCTGCGATATTCTGTTCATTAAATATTTCCTCAGAATTCACGGGGGTATTTGGGGAAGAGACATTCTTTGTATAAAAGGATGAAATTGGGAAAGACGGGGAATGCTGAATATTTTTTAGGTGCTGTTGCACCACTATCTTAAAGTCCTTTTTAAAAGAGGAATTAAGAAAAGAAGACATGTTCTTTCTTCGTTATATGTGTCTTTATAATGCTATACAAATCCTTTCTATATCTATTTGGATGTAGATGAAGATATCTATGCAGGCATCTGTAGAGGTGAGTAAGAGATCGATCCATAGATAATGGATGGATGGATGGATGGATGGATGGATAGATAATAGATAGATAATAGATAGATAGATATTAGGGTTTTTGTTTGGGTTTTGTGAGGTGTGTTTGTGTGTGTGTTTTAATGGGTGTTGAATTTTTCCAGTCCCAATTAAAAAAACTGCATAGGAGTATATTTGAGGTGTAGGGGTAGGGAGAGTAAATGACTGAGATAACCCATCCCAGCCTAACATTTACCAGACTTGGGACAAGAGTGACATGGAGACTGGGGGTTCCTGAGTGTCTGTCTTCGGCTCAGATCATGATCCCAGGGTCCTGGGATTAAGCCCCACATCAGGCTCCCTGCGGGAAGCCTGCTTCTCCCTCTCTCACTCCCCTTGCTTGTGTTCTTTCTCTTGCTGTGTCTCTCTCTGTCAAATAAATAAATAAAATCTTAAAAAAAAAAGAAATGGAGACTGGTAGACATTGCCTCCCTACTCTTTCCACCTCCAACACTGGGAGCAGCCTCTCCTTGGCCCCCTCCTGGGCCCAGGGGTGGACACACAAATAACACAATACATTTTCATGAGGAGAATCCAGAAAACAGGTGGATGTAGGCCCTAGAAGCAGGCTCAAGATTGTTTGGCCTGCTCACTTCCCAATCTCAGGTACCTAGAACTTGGGGTGAAGAGGTAGCCTGCTCTGGATGGACATGACCCTTTGACACTGGGGCCTCCTGAGTCCAGGAGGAGGGTCTCAAGGAGAGGTGTTACAGGGTAAGCCCTCTAAATCTCAGGGCTCAAGGCAGGGCCCAGGATGCCCAGGTCTGAAGGTGATCCTAGACGTTAAAAATTCTGTGACATATGTTTATTAATTTATTCAAAGGTGTATTTTGACTTTCTGTGCTTTTCCATGAACTATGTACATACTATGCTATGTACCAAGGTTGCGGTAGTGGTTAATTATGCAAGGTAAAGTGATTGCTTTTTAAATGAACATATCAGAACTTATACAACCAGATGAATGCAGCTTCTATTGCTCCAATCATTGTAGAACTGGAACTACTCTTTGGTTCCGTCTAGAATATATAAAAGAACATATATTATATATATAAGAAGAATATATAAGAATATGTATATATACGTGTATGCATACTTGCGTGTATATGATTTGGAGATTTTAAGGTACTATTCCTCTTTGCAGATGAAGACATTGACATTTAAGGATAGTAAGTCTTGTGACCAAAGGAGTTCTGTTGCAGTGGTGATTGATCCCAAGCTTCCGGCAAGCCCGTTGACTACAAAACTGATCAGTTCGCTTGAATCTCTTGATTGTTTAAATGTCATGGATGATTCTTACATTATGCAGAAGACTTGTCATGATCCACCACTGTTTTCGCAATGTTAGTTGTATTCAGATCAGCAAGTCAAATCAAAATGTCATCAAGGCTGAGAGTTCTGTCTTTCCAAGTCTGAGGAATCTATGCCTTTGAGGAGGTTGCATGCCTAAGAGGTCTCTATCTTCAATTGGCTCAAGGCTCTAACATCCCATAAATACTCTTGCAAACTAGTTTCCCAGGCTGGATGAGAGAGGACTTTCTTTTAAAATAAAAAATAGAGGCTTTGGAGCACCTTGGCAAGATGGGGACAAAGCGCTAATAAATAAATCTAGTCTTCCGGATGACCGGGATATTAGAAATGACCCATGTAAACATCTTCATTGAAAAATGGATAAAACTGGGAGGAATTGCTGCCAGATTTAGTGTACAGTGGGTCTGATTTAAGGAAGCACACTTTTTTGATCCATGACTGCCCTTCCCATCAAAAAGTAGAGTGGTCAGCAAAGTGGAGAAGACGTGTGTTAGAACTTCACTAACACTCCTTATCTCAGAGCAGCGAGGAGGGACAGTGAGGCTAGGGTCCTCAGTGTGAGAAGTGTAGGCCATTGCCCCCACCCCATCTTGGCCCAGCTCATCATGGGTGTGTACATTAGCTTCAGCCAACACAAAGAGATACGCTTTCATACAATGGAGAGTTTCCCAGCTGTGAGTGTCTACACTTAACTCAACATCCACTCACAACTCCAAGCTACTGAACTCCCAGCGAAAATGCCTACTAAAGCATAAATTTTCTGTTTTCCCCTCATATAGAACTGCAGGATTTCAGCAGGAACCCCCACAAATTTTTGACAGAATAGTATCATTCTCATTGTTTAAACAAGCAAAGAACTCCCTCTAAAAGAATGGGCCTAAAATAGAAACATCTCAGGATCTGGAAAAGATACTGCTATGCAGAAAAGGGAACCCCAGGGGCTCCTGGGTGGCTCAGTCATTTAAGTGTCTGCCTTCAGCTTAGGTCATGATCCCAGGGTCCTGGGATAGAGACCCATGTCAGGCTCCTTGCTCAGTGGGGAGTCTGCTTCTCTCTCTCTCTCCCTCTGCCCTCCCCTCCCCCGCTTGTGCTCTCTCTCTCTCTCTCAAGTAAATAAATAAAATCTTAAAAAAAAGGGAACCCCACTGAAAAATCAGAGAAAATATCTCTCTATTAAATAAATTTGCTACAAGAAATAACACATTTTTAGAAAACTGGTAATCCATGAACTTAATAACTTCCAAGTGGGCATTGAATTTACGAATTCCCAGTAAGCAGCTGTGAGAAGAAAATCATCTCTAAGCAAGAGAGACAGGCATGAAAAAAACATGGCCACTGAATTAAAAATCACTGTGGTCACTATAAACAGAGGATTGGATTCTGTGGAAAATTAAATTAAGTCCATGACATATCCTAGAAATTTATCCAACATGTAATAGGGGAAAACCAGAAAGGTCAAAGTGAAAAGGGAGGAGGAAGAGAGATGGAGATAGGTCTATGAGAGCCTACTGGCAAGACCAGAAAATTGATAGGGATAGAATATTTGGAGCTGCTTACATGCAAACTCCAAGTTTTACTGAACCTATCACTCCCCACCTTTTCTGTTGCCATATGTTCTCATACGTCTCTTTGTTTCTTTTGTCTGTTGGCTAAAGTACTTTTTCTCGTAATTCCTGGATATGTCGAAATATATTCCCATTTTAGCAGAGACTTCTGTAACATGAATTCATGTTCTGGTCCATGCTACGTGTCAGGTACCGTATCAGGCATTTGGAGCTACAGCCAAGAAGTCCGCCATTCCTGGGCATCCATTTCGAGATGTGACTTTGAATCCCTGGTTTTAATTCTTTCCTCTCCTCCGTCCTGAACACCCACTGATATTTCAAAAAATATATATATGGAAAATAAAGAAACACATGTGATTGAGAGTGTGTGGGAATAAGAATAAGATACATGTCATGAAGAAGTCAGGAAATGTGGAGAACTTCTGTAAGTTATCAGTAAAGATGGAATCAGACCGGGACAGGTACCTAACCGGTACAGAACAGGAAAAGTCCACCTGGAGAATGAGCAGACAGTAGCAGCTCCTCACCACACTCATGCCCAAAACAAAGGAGGAACTGCAGTAGCGAAGAGAAAGTAATTCAAACAAAATAAATTGTTCCAAAGAATTAAGGTCAATTTTCTCTGTATTTTCACCCACTCCAAGAAACAGAAGTAGACTGAATATAGAAAAAGGAAACCAGCTAGGGCCAGAGAAAACTGCGGATTACTAAGTCCAAAAGCATTGGCAATGATTAACGCTACATTAGGTACAACAAAAAACCTATGTTGATTAATTAGATTGTGGCCTACTTACTGTATTTCACATCAGCTAAATCAGAGCAAAGATATACATTTATTTTAGATGTTGATCTCTTCAGTTTTCAGTTTCAAACATAAAGAAAACAATTCTATCTGTATTAACCATCCTACCCCTCAAAAAGTTTCCCCTCTAAAAAAATCAAGATGGCATCCAGACTTGTCCTCTAAAACACCAAATGTCAGACTTTGAAGAAGCAACTACAGCATCTTAAAGAAAAATGATGAATTCAAAGCTCTCATTTATGAGTATAAGAAATTATTAGACTAAAAAGCATCCAACAACACACTCTTCCTGAAAAAGTATCTAAGATACTTTTAACAAATTTATTTAAGAATATCCAATTTAATTATATACAAAAATAATAATGCTTAGAAGGCAAGTAGGAACCATTTTGTGAATGCTAAGATGGCTCAGAATTAGGAAATTTATCAGCAGAAAAATATTTGAAGGAATAGTGGGAGAAAAATATCCTAAGTTGTGGTAATACAAAACAAAAAACTTACAGATTCAAGAAGCTCAACTTGCAGAAGGATAAAGTCAAAGAAAACTACACACATCTAGGTACATCACTGTCAAAACCCTAAAAACTAAAGACAAAGAGAAACTCTTGAAAGCATTCAGATAAAGATATGTAGCATATGGAGGGACAATAGTGATGACCACAAATCTGTCATCAGAAAAAAATGGAGGCCATTTTGAAGTGTGGAAGGAAAAAAGAAAAGTCAACCCCAAATTCCATACACAAAAGAAAAACAGTCTTCAAAATGAAGGTGAAATAAAGACATTTTTAGGTATATGAAAGCTGAGAGGACTTCAATGTCAGCAAACCAGCACAAGAAAGGCAAAATAATGTTATTTGGCTGGAAGGGAAATGATACTAGGTAGAAATCCAATAACAAGAAGGAAAGAAGACAACCACAAATGGTAAATCAGTAGGTAAATATATAAAAGACTATGAGTTTTGTTCTTATCATACTTTTCTTACCAAACAATGGTCCGTCCTGATAAAAAGTAATAATATTGCAAAGTAACATTTATGACACAGGGAGATGTAAAAATGTGACTGAAAAAAAGCACAAAGGTGATGAGTAGGTAAATGGAATTATATTGTGTTAGAGAATCACATTTGCGAAGTGAGAAATAAAAAGTGGAAAGTGTGAAGTTTCAAGTGAGAAGTGAAAAGAAAGTTGCAAAGTTTCAAGTGTGCAGTGAAAATTGGGACATATACAAGGGCCAGTATGAAATGTAAAGTTGTGCCCTATTGACTCTAAAGAGACTCTGATGGGTTAATGGCATAAAATTTTAACTCTTCAAAAGAAAACACTAAAAATTTTTGAAGGATATATTTAAGAAGCCAATAGAAAAAATTAAAATAAGAGAGTTAGAGAAACTCAAATAACCCAAAAAAAGGTAAGAAAAAAGCAATAGAATACCAAAATACAAAAGGATAAATGGGAAGAAAAGCAAAATATACACTTATAACTAACTACCTCAATATTCCTGTGATGAGTTAAAGATATGTATTATAAACCCTATGTTAATACCAAAAGAAAAAAGCATAGCTAATAATCCAACAGTAAAAAATACTGAAGACAAAAGAAAGCAGAAAGCAATAAGAAAGGGAACAAAGGAGGGGGCGGAGCAAGATGGCGGAGGAGTAGGAGACCTGGATTTCGTCTGGTCTCAGGAATTCAGCTGAATAGGGATCAAACCATTCTGAACACCTACGAACGCAACAGGAGATCGAAGAGGAGAGTAGCAACAACTCTCTGAACAGAGAAGCGACCACTTACTGGAAGGTAGGGCTTGCGGAGAAGTGAGTCCGAGGCGATATTCGGGAGGATAGACGGCGGGGGAGGGGCCTCCGTCGGCCGCTTCTGGCAAGTGCTAGAGCCGCGGAGCACAAAATCGGAACTTCTGGAAGCCGGCTCTGCTGAGGGATGTCGCTGCAGTGGCTAAGCGGGGGGTGGAACCCTCACGGGACAGTGTGGTCTCAGGACCCTCGGGGTCACAGAAAGACCGGGGGAGCCTGAGTGCGGCAGAGCTCCTAGGTATCGGAGCGGGGAAGCCGGCTGCAGAGACGGAGCCGAGGCGCGGGCTCTCAGCTCGGGGTGGCCATAAACCATGATCTGTGGCCCAGTCGGGCCACTGCTCCTCCAGCAGGGACCCAACAGGCGGCAGATCCGGGGAGACTCCCCTTCCTTCCCAGGGAGGAGCGGCGCAGGAATGCACCACAGGGATCTGCTGGCTTTGGAGACTCCACACGGGGTCGGGTGCCACAGATACCAACACTCGGTCACAGGCCGGGTGAGCACGGAGAGCGGCCGGAGACCAGGGACAAGGGAGTGACTGCTTTTCTCTGGGGGCGCACTGAGGAGCGGGGCCCCGAGGTCTCAGCTCCTCCGGGTGGAGATTGGGAGGCCACCATTTTTGCCCTCGTCCTCCAAGGCTGTGCAGAGAGCTTGCAGGGAACAAAACTCCTGAGATCAAACCCGAGCAGCTTGCTTAGCCCGGACCGACAAGGGTGGGGCAAATCCGCCTCCGGCAAAGATATTTGGGAACCACAGCAACAGGCCCCTCCCCCAGGAGATCAGCCCGAACAGCCAGCAAGCCAAGACCAAGTTTACCGATCAAGGAGAACGGGAGAACTCCAGCGCTAGGGGAATACTGCACATAGAATTCATGGCTTTTTTTTTTTACCATGATTCATTAGTTCATCAAAGTTAATTTTTGTTAACTGTTTTTTTCTTCTTTTTCCCTTTTTCAACCAACATCTTATCAATCTCTTTTTAAAAAAAAACAAACATTTTTTATTTTTCATTTTTAGAGTCATATTTTATCCCTTCATAGTCGTTACCCTTATTTTTGGCATATATATATAAGTTGTTCTCTCTTTAAAATTTTGAGGTACAGTTTCCTCTAACAGATCAAAATATACCCTAAATCACTAGTGTATGGCTCTGTTCTAGTCTCCTGCCTGATCACATTCTCTCCCTTTTTTCTTTTTTTTTTTAAATCTTCTTTCTTTTTTCAAACAACTTCTTATCTTATCAAGTCCTTTTATAAAATCTTTTATAAATTTCATCTTTACACTCATCTTCTATCCCTTCATTGTATCAACCCTTATTTTGTACATATATGTCTTTCTTCCTTTAAAATTTTAGGAGGCACTTTTTTCTAACAGACCAAAATACGCCCAAAATCTAGTGTGTGACACTGATCTATGCACTAGCCTGATCATATCTGATCACATTCTGCTTTTTTTGTATTGTTCTGTTTTTCTTTTTATCTTTTTTTCTTTTTCTTTCTCTTTCTTTTTTCTTTCTTTCCCTTTCATTTCCCCTGGTTTCAGGTCTTTTCTGATTTGTATACAGTATATTTGCTGGGGATGTTGTAAACCTGTTAGCATTTTGTTCTCTCATTCATCTATTCTCCTCTGGACAAAATGACAAGACGAAAGAAAATCACCTCAGCAAAAAGAACAAGAGGTAGTACCGTCAGCCAGGGACCCACTCAATACTAACATTAGTACGATGTCGGACCTAGAGTTCAGAATCATGACATTAAAGATACTAGCTGGGCTTGAAAAAAGCGTGGAAGTTATTAGAGAAACCCTTTCTGGAGAAATAAAAGAACTAAAATCTAACCAAGTCAAAATCAAAAAGGGTATTGATGAGGTGCAATCAAAAATGGGGGCACTAACTGCTAGGATAAATGAGGCAGAAGAGAGAATCAGCGATATAGAAGACCAAATGATGGAAAATAAAGAGGCTGAGAAAAAGAGGGAGAAACAACTACAGGATCACGAGGGCAGAATTCGAGAGATAAGTGATACGATAAGACGAAACAACATTAGAATAATTGGGATCCCAGAAGAAGAAGAAAGAGAGAGAGGGGCAGAAGGTATATTGGAGCAAATAATAGCAGAGAACTTCCCTAATGTGAGGAAGGAAACAGGCATCAAAATCCAGGAGGCACAGAGAAACCCTCTCAAAATCAATAATAATAAGGTCAACACCCTGACATCTAATAGTAAAACTTACGAGTCTCAGAGACAATGAGAAAATCCTGAAAGCAGCTCGGGAGAAGAGATATGTAACCTACAATGGTAAAAATATTAGATTGGCAACAGACCTATCCACAGAGACCTGGCAGGCCAGAAAGGACTGGCAAGGTATCTTCAGAGCACTAAACGAGAAAAATATGCAGCCAAGAATACTATATCCAGCTAGGCTGTCATTGAAAATAGAAGGAGAGATAAAAAGCTTCCAGAACAAACAAAAACTAAAGGAATTTGCACACACGAAACCAGCCCTCCAAGAAGTATTGAGAGGGGTCCTCTAAGCAAAGAGAGAGCCTAAAAGCAGCAAAGATCAGAAAGGAACACAGACAACATACAGTTAACAGTCACCTTACAGGCAATACAATGGCACTAAATTCCTACCTTTCAATAGTTACCCTGAATGTAAATGGGCTAAATGCCCCAATCAAAAGACACAGGCTATCAGATTGGATTAAAAAACAAGACCCATCAATATGCTGAATGCAAGAGACTCATTTTAGACCCAAAGACACCCCCACATTGAAAGTGACGGGGTGGAAAACCATTTACCACACCAATGGACACTAAAAGAAAGCTGGGGTGGAATCCTTTTATCAGACAAATTAGATTTTAAACCAAAGACTGTAATGAGAGATGAGGAAGGACACTATATCCTACTTAAAGGGTCTATCCAACAAGAAGAGCTAACAATTGTAAATATCTATGCCCCGAACATGGGAGCAGCCACCTTTATAAGGCCATTAATAACAAAAGCAAAGAAACACATTGACAGCAATACAATAATAGTGGGGAACTTTAACACCCCCTGACTGAAATGGACAGATCATCTAAGCAAAAGATCAACAAGGAAATAAAGACTTTAAATGACACACTGGACCAAATGGACTTCACAGACATATTCAGAACATTCCATCCCAAAGCAACGGAATACACATTCTTCTCTAGTGCCCATGGAACATTCTCCAGAATTGATCACATCCTAGGTCACAAATCAGGTCTCAACCAGTAGCAAAAGATTGGGATCATTCCCTGCATATTTTCAGACCACAATGCTTTGAAACTAGAACTCAATCACAAGAGGAAAGTCGGAAAGAACTCAAATACATGGAGGCTAAAGAGCATCCTACTAAAGAATGAATGGGTCAACCAGGAAAATAAAGAAGAATCAAAAAAATTCATGGAAACCAATGAAAATGAAAACACAACTGTTCAAAATCTTTGAGATACAGCAAAGGCAGTCCTGAGAGGAAAGTATATAGCAATACAAGCCTTTCTCAAGAAACAAGAAAGGTCTCAAATACACAACCTAACCCTACACCTAAAGGAGCTGGAGAAAGAACAGCAAATAAAGCCTAAACCCAGCAGGAGAAGAGAAATACTAAAGATCAGAGCAGAAATCAATGAACTAGAAACCAAAAGAACAGTAGAACAGATCAACGAAACTAGGAGCTGGTTCTTTGAAAGAATTAACAAGATTGATAAACCCCTGGCCAGAATGACCAAAAAGAAAAGAGAAATGACCCAAATCAACAAAATCATGAATGAAAGAGGAGAGATCACAACCAACACCAAAGAAATACAAACAATTATAAGAACATATTATGAGCAACTCTATGCCAGCCAATTAGATAACCTGGAAGAAATGGGTGCATTCCTAGAGATGTATCAACTACCAAAACTGAACCAGGAAGAAATAGAAAACCTGAACAGACCTATAACCACTAAGGAAATTGAAGCAGTCATCAAAAATCTCCCAACAAACAAAAGCCCAGGGCCAGATGGCTTCCCAGGGGAATTCTATCAGACATTTCAAGAAGAATTAATACCTATTCTCCTGACACTGTTCCAAAAAATAGAAATGGAAGGAAAACTTCCAAATTCATTTTATGAGGCCACCATTACCTTGATCCCAAAAAAAGACAAAGACCCCATCAAAAAGGAGAATTACAGACCAATATCCTTGATGAACATGGATGCAAAAATTCTCACCAAAATACTAGCCAATAGGATCCAACAGTACATTAAAAGGATTCTTCACCACGACCAAGTGGGATTTATCCCTGGGCTGCAAGCCTGGTTCAACATCCGCAAATCAATCAACGTGATACAATACATTAACAAAAGAAAGAACAAGAATCATATGATCCTCTCAATAGATGCAGAAAAAGCATTTGACAAAGTACAGCATCCTTTCTTGATCAAAACTCTTCAGAGTATAGGGATAGAGGGTACATACCTCAATATCATAAAAGCCATCTATGAAAAACCTACAGCGAATATCATTCTCAATGGGGAAAAGCTGAGAGCTTTTCCCCTAAGGTCAGGAACATGGCAGGGATGTCCACTCTCACCACTGCTATTCAACATAGTATTAGAAGTCCTAGCCACAGCAATCAGACAACAAAAAGAAATCAAAAGCATCCAAATCGGCAAAGAAGAAGTCAAACTCTCACTCTTTGCAGATGATATGATACTTTATGTGGAAAACCCAAAAGACTCCACCCCAAAACTGCTAGAACTCATACAGGAATTCAGTCAAGTAGCAGGCTATAAAATCAATGCACAGAAATCAGTGGCATTCCTATACACCAACAACGAGACAGAAGAGAGACAAATCAAGGAGTCGATCCCATATATAATTGCACCCAAAACCATAAGATACCTAGGAATAAATTTAACCAAAGAGGCAAAGGATCTGTACTCAGAAAACTATAAAATACTCAGGAAAGAAATGGAAGAAGACACAAAGAAATGGAAAAACGTTCCATGCTCATGGATTGGGAGAACCAACATTGTGAAGATGTCAATGCTACCTAGAGCAATCTACACATTCAATGCAATCCCCATCAAAATACCATCCACCTTTTTCGAAGAAATGGAACAAATAATCCTAAAATTTGTATGGAACCAGAAGAGACCCCGAATAGCCAGAGGAATCTTGAAAAAGAAAAGCAAAGCTGGCGGCATCACAATTCCGGACTCCCAGCTCTATTACAAAGCTGTCATCATCAAGACAGTATGGTACTGGCACAAAAACAGACACATAGATCAATGGAACAGAATCGAGAGCCCAGAAATGGACCCTCAACTCTATGGTCAACTTATCTTTGACAAAACAGGAAAGAATGTCCAATGGAAAAAAGACGGTCTCTTCAACAAATGGTGTTGGGAAAATTGGACAACCACATGCAAAAGAATCAAACTGGACCATTTCCTTACACCACACACAAAAATAGACTCCAAATGGTTGAAAGACCTAAATGTGAGACAGGAGTCCATCAAAATCTTAAAGGAGAACACAGGTAGCAACCTCTTCGACCTCAGCCGCAGCAACTTCTTCCTAGAAACATCACCAAACGCACAGGAAGCAAGGGCAAAAATGAACTATTGGGATTTCATCAAGATAAAAAGCTTTTGCACAGCAAAAGAAACAGTCCACAAAACCAAAAGACAACCGACAGAATGGGAGAAAATATTTGCAAATGACATATCAGATAAAGGGCTAGTATCCAAAATCCATAAAGAACTTATCAAACTCAACACCCAAAGAACAAATAATCCAATCAAGAAATGGGCAGACGACATGAACAGACATTTTTCCAAAGAAGACATCCAAATGGCCAACAGGCACATGAAAAAGTGCTCAACATCGCTCGGCATCAGGGAAATCCAAATCAAAACCTCAATGAGATACCACCTCATACCCGTCAGAATGGCTAAAATTAACAAGTCAGGGAACGACAGATGTTGGCGGGGATGTGGAGAAAGGGGAACCCTCCTACACTGTTGGTGGGAATGCAAGCTGGTGCAACCCCTCTGGAAAACAGTATGGAGGTTCCTCAAAAAGTTGAAATTAGAGCTACCATTCGATCCAGCAATTGCACTACTGGGTATTTACCCCAAAGATGCAAATGTAGGGACCCGAAGGGGTACGTGCACCCCAATATTTATAGCAGCAATGTCCACAAGAGCCAAACTGTGGAAAGAGCCAAGATGTCCATGGACAGATGAATGGATAAAGAAGAGGTGGTATATATACACAATGGAATATTATGCAGCCATCAAAAGGAATGAGATCTTGCCATTTGCAACGACGTGGATGGAACTGGAGGGTGTTATGCTGAGTGAAATAAGTCAATCAGAGAAAGACATGTATCATATGACCTCCCTGATATGAGGAATTCTTAATCTCAGGAAAGAAACTGAGTGTTACTGGAGTGGTTGGGGGTGGGAGGGATGGGGTGGCTGGGTGATAGACATTGGGGAGGGTATGTGCTACGGTGAGCGCTGTGAATTGTACAAGACTGTTGAATCACAGATGTGTACTTCTGAAACAAATAACGCAACATATTTTAAGAAAAAAGAAAAAGAAGAAGATAGCAGGAGAGGAAGAATGAAGGGGAGTATGTCAGAGGGGGAGACGGACCAGGAGAGATGATGGACTCTGAAAAACAAACTGAGGGTTCTAGAGGGGAGGAGCGGGGGGGGATGGGTTAGCCTGGTGATGGGTATTAAAGAGGCCACATTCTGCATGGAGCACTGGGTGTTATGAACAAACAATGAATCATGGAACACTACACCAAAACAAATTATGTAATATATGGTGATTAACATAACAATAAAAAATTAAAAAAAAAAGAAAGGGAACAAAGAATAGGTAGAATAGAAAACAAAAGTAAAAAGGCAGATTTAGCCCAAGCATATCAACAATTAAATACTCCAATTAAAAGACCGATTATTGGACTGCATAAAAAAATATATAAAGCAAGCCCCAACTGTATACTATCTAGGAAGAACCCATTTTAAATATAATGACACAGATGAGTAGAAAGCTAGACAGACTATGCCAACATCAGATAAAGTAGACTTCAGAACAAAGATTATTACCAGAGTTCAAAAGAAACATTTTATAATAATGAATTGATCAATTCATCCAGAAGACATACAGTCTTAAATTAGTATGCCTCCAATAACAAAGCTTCAAAATTCATAAACAAACAAATTTAAGAACTGAAAAGAGAAATAAATCCATAATTTCTGTTGGAGATTCATCAGTTCTCATTCACTAACCAAGAAAAAGTAGACTGAAAATCAGTAAGAATACAGGAGACTTGAAAAACACAATCAATCAGATTTAACTGACATTTATAGAATACTCTAACCAATAACTGCAGAATACATAGTAGTTTCAAGTGCACATGAAATATACACTGACATAGAGCATTTTCTGGGCCATATTACAAATCTCAAAATAAATTTAAGAGGATTAAAATCATGCAGAGTATGTTCTCTGACCACAACGAAATTAACACAAACATCAATAACATGAAAACGCTTCTGGAAAATCTTCAAATATTTGGAAGTTATACAACACACAGCTAAATAACCCACAGGTTAAAGAAGCGATTGAAAAAAATGTAAATTCTTAAACTGAATATAATGAAAAGATCACATCAAAATTCATACCACACACACACACACACACACACACACACACACACACACAGTCAAAATAAAAATAAATGAAATCCAAATAATAGTTGAGTTATTATTGCTGTACCATTGTTAATTTTTTTGCTTTTGATGTTTTCCTATGGATGTTACTGTTGGGGGAAACTTGGTGAAGCACACACAGAAACTCTGTTCTATTTGTGTCATTTTTTATATCTTAAACTATTCCAAAATAATAAGCATTAAATAAAGAAAAAATACATAATGTTACAAAAGAAACCAATTACAATAAAATGCAGTCATTAAAATAGTAAAAGTCAAGCTTATGATAAAGTAAAAAAGAAAATCACTCAGTGTAATTCACCATATTAACAAGAAGAGGGAATAGAAACTGTCTGATCATCTCAATAGAGGCAGACAAATTGACAGAATTCAATGTGCATTTAGGATTTTTTAAATTCCAGCATACTAGAAACAAAAGGAAACTTCCTCAAAATGATAAAGGGCATCCATGCAAAATATATCCTGAACATCATCTTTTATGGTTTAAAAAGAATCTGAATGCTATTTCTAAAGACTGGCAACAAGATGACATGTAGACTCATCACTATATCAAGGCAAAATGTGCATTTCTGTCAATGTACTGAAGGTGCAATAAAGAAAAAGAAAAGATATACAGATCAGAGAGAAAGAAGTAATATTGTCCTTTTTGCAGAAGACAACATTTTCTGTGTATGACATCCTAAGAAATCTACAAAAACACTACTAGAACTAGTAAGGGTCACTGATACAAGGTCAATATACAAGGAAGATCCACTGTGTTTCTATATACTAGCAACACACTATTAGGAATTGAAGTGTAAGAAAGATACTATTTACAAAAGCACCAAAAAGCATAAACATATGTAGGGATACATTTAATAAAATTCTACAAGAACTCTATTTTTTAAAGGTTCAAAATAATACTGAGAAAAAATTTAAATGATCTAAATTAATGGAGAGGTAGACCATGTTCATGGATCAAAAAATTCAATATGTTAAGATGCCAATTTTCCCCAAATTGACCTATACATTCAACACAATCTCAATCAATGTCCCAGCAGGATCTTCTGGAGAACTTGGGGAGCTGATTGCAAAATTTATATGGACTTGCAAAGGACAAAGAATAGCCAAAATAATTTCAAATATTGGGAAAAAAATAGTAAAAGACTAGAATATGGCAATCAACCAACTTGAACCAACACTTTTATAGAACACTCTAACTAATAGCAACAGATTGCACTTTCTTTTCAAGTTAACAGAATATTTAGCAAGATAGACCATAAATATCATCTTGATCAATTTGCAATAATCCAAGTCCTACAAAGTATGTTCTCTGATGACAATGAAATTAGAGCAGAAATCAGTAATAGAAAGATAACTGAAAAATCCCCAAATACATGGACACAAAATAACACATCCTAAATAACCCATGAGTGAAATAAGAAATCAAAAGGAAAATTAGAATGTACTTTGAACATTAAAAGTTTTATGAAACTTAGGTAATTATCATTATTTTACAGGTGAGAAATCAGCTCTGAGAGTTTAAGGGTCCTATTCAAAAGCACCTAATTAGAGTTTGTCAAAGTTGGAATTCATGCTCAAACCATGGTGGTTCTCAGACCTGATCTGTATATCTGCTCCTAGAACCCAGTACTGATTTCTGGTAGTCATAGCTACCATTTATTGAGCAATTTCTAGGGCCAGGCACTTTTAGAAGCACTCAATTTCTATTGATTTATTCATTACTCAACACAACTCTATGAGGATGGTACTATACCTATTGCCATCTGATAAATGAGGCACAGAGACGGTAAGTAACTTGTCTAGGTAGTTAGTCAAGGTAGAGCAGTGTCTGTTTCCAGAATTTGCTTAACCAATATATTATATTGCTTTCAAATTGTGAGTGGGAGGAGACAGATTTTATTTTTAATTGAATTAGTGTGTTATTTGTCAAAACAAATTAAATACATGTGAATTTATTTTTTTTTTTTAATTTTTTATTGTTATGTTAATCACCATATATTACATCATTAGTTTTTGGTGCAGTGTTCCATGATTCATTGTTTGTTCATAACACCCAGTGCTCCATGCAGAACGCGCCCTCCTCAATACCCATCACCAGGCTAACCCATCCCCCCACCCCCCTCCCCTCTAGAACCCTCAGTTTGTTTTTCAGAGTCCATCATCTCTCATGGTTCGTCTCCCCCTCTGACATACTCCCCTTTTCTTCCTCTTCTATTATCTTCTTTTCTTTTTTCTTAAAATATGTTGCGTTATTTGTTTCAGAAGTACAGATCTGTGATTCAACAGTCTTGCACAATTCACAGCGCTCAACGTAGCACATACCCTCCCCAATATCTATCACCCAGCCACCCCATCCCTCCCACCCCCGACCACTCCAGCAACCCTCAGTTTGTTTCCTGAGATTAAGAATTCCTCATATCAGTGAGGTCATGTGATACATGTCTTTCTCTGATTGACTTATTTCACTCAGCATAACACCCTCCAGTTCCATCCACGTCGTTGCAAATGGCAAGATCTCATTCCTTTTGATGGCTGCATAATATTCCATTATGTATATATACCACATCTTCTTTATCCATTCATCTGTCGATGGGCATCTTGGCTCTTTCCACAGTTTGGCTATGGTGGACATTGCTGCTATAAACATTGGGGTACACGTACCCCTTCGGGTCCCTACATTTGTATCTTTGTGGTAAATACCCAGTAGTGCAATTGCTGGATCGAACGGTAGCTCTAATTTCAACTGTTTGAGGAACCTCCATACTGTTTTCCAGAGGGGTTGCACCAGCTTGCATTCCCACCAACAGTGTAGGAGGGTTCCCCTTTCTCCACATCCCCGCCAACATCTGTCGTTCCCTGACTTGTTAATTTTAGCCATTCTGACGGGTGTGAGGTGGTATCTCATTGAGGTTTTGATTTGGATTTCCCTGATGCCAAGCGATGTTGAGCACTTTTTCATGTGCCTGTTGGCCATTTGGATGTCTTCTTTGGAGAAATGTCTGTTCATGTCTTCTGCCCATTTCTTGATTGGATTATTTGTTCTTTGGGTGTTGAGTTTGATAAGTTCTTTATAGATTTTGGATACCAGCCCTTTATCTGATATGTCATTTGCAAATATTTTCTCCCATTCTGTCGGTTGTCTTTTGGTTTTGTGGACTGTTTCTTTTGCTGTGCAGAAGCTTTTTATCTTGATGAAATCCCAATAGTTCATTTTTGCCCTGGCTTCCCGTGCCTTTGGCGATGTTTCTAGGAAGAAGTTGCTGCGGCTAAGGTCGAAAAGGTTGCTACCTGTGTTCTCCTTTAGGATTTGGATGGACTCCTGTCTCACGTTTAGGTCTTTCAACCATTTGGAGTCTATTTTTGTGTGTGGTGTAAGGAAATGGTCCAGTTTCATTCTTCTGCATGTGGCTGTCCAATTTTCCCAACACCATTTGTTGAAGAGACTGTCTTTTTGCCATTGGACATTCTTTCCTGCTTTGTCAAAAATAAGTTGACCATAGAGTTGAGGGTCCATTTCTGGGCTCTCAATTCTGTTCCATTGATCTATGTGTCTGTTTTTGTGCCAGTACCATACTGTCTTGATGATGACAGCTTTGTAATAGAGCTGGAAGTCCGGAATTGTGATGCCGCCAGCTTTGCTTTTCTTTTTCAGTATTCCTCTGGCTATTCTGGGTCTCTTCTGGTTCCATACAAATTTTAGGATTATTTGTTCCATTTCTTTGAAAAAAGTGGATGGTATTTTGATGGGGATTGCATTGAATGTGTAGATTGCTCTAGGTAGCATTGACATCTTCACAATGTTGATTCTCCCAATCCATGAGCATGGAACGTTTTTCCATTTCTTTGTGTCTTCTTCAATTTCTTTCCTGAGTATTTTATAGTTTTCTGAGTACAGATCCTTTGCCTCTTTGGTTAGATTTATTCCTAGGTATCTAATGGTTTTGGGTGCAATTGTAAATGGGATCGACTCCTTGATTTGTCTCTCTTCTGTCTTGTTGTTGGTGTATAGGAATGCCACTGATTTCTGTGCATTGATTTTATATCCTGCTACTTTACTGAATTCCTGTATGAGTTCTAGCAGTTTTGGGGTGGAGTCTTTTGGGTTTTCCACATACAGTATCATATCATCTGCAAAGAGTGAGAGTTTGACTTCCTCTTTGCCGATTTGGATGCCTTTGATTTCTTTTTGTTGTCTGATTGCTGTGGCTAGGACTTCTAATACTATGTTGAATAGCAGTGGTGAGAGTGGACATCCCTGCCGCGTTCCTGACCTTAGGGGAAAAGCTCTCAGCCTTTCCCCATTGAGAATGATATTCGCTGTAGGTTTTTCGTAGATGGCTTTTATGATATTGAGGTATGTACCCTCTATCCCTATACTCTGAAGAGTTTTGATCAAGAAAGGATGTTGCACTTTGTCAAATGCTTTTTCTGCATCTATTGAGAGGATCATATGATTCTTGTTCTTTCTTTTGTTAATGTATTGTATCACGTTGATTGATTTGCGGATGTTGAACCAGCCTTGCAGCCCAGGGATAAATCCCACTTGGTCGTGGTGAATAATCCTTTTAATGTACTGTTGGATCCTATTGGCTAGTATTTTGGTGAGAATTTTTGCATCCATGTTCATCAAGGATATTGGTCTGTAATTCTCTTTTTTGATGGGGTCTTTGTCTGGTTTTGGGATCAAGGTAATGCTGGCCTCATAAAATGAGTTTGGAAGTTTCCCTTCCATTTCTATTTTTTGGAACAGTTTCAGGAGAATAGGTATTAATTCTTCTTGAAATGTCTGATAGAATTCCCCTGGGAAGCCATCTGGCCCTGGGCTTTTGTTTCTTGGGAGATTTTTTATGACTGTTTCAATTTCCTTAGTGGTTATAGGTCTGTTCAGGTTTTCTATTTCTTCCTGGTTCAATTTTGGTAGTTGATACTTCTCTAGGAATGCACCCATTTCTTCCAGGTTATCTAATTTGCTGGCATAGAGTTGCTCATAATATGTTCTTATAATTGTTTGTATTTCTTTGGTGTTGCTTGTGATCTCTCCTCTTTCATTCATGATTTTGTTGATTTGGGTCATTTCTCTTTTCTTTTTGATCAGTCTGGCCAGGGGTTTATCAATCTTGTTAATTCTTTCAAAGAACCAGCTCCTAGTTTCGTTGATCTGTTCTACTGTTCTTTTGGTTTCTAGTTCATTGATTTCTGCTCTGATCTTTATGATTTCTCTTCTCCTGCTGGGTTTAGGCTTTCTTTGTTGTTCTTTCTCCAGCTCCTTTAGGTGTAGGGTTAGGTTGTGTATTTGAGACCTTTCTTGTTTCTTGAGAAAGGCTTGTATTGCTATATACTTTCCTCTCAGGACTGCCTTTGCTGTATCCCAAAGATTTTGAACAGTTGTGTTTTCATTTTCATTGGTTTCCATGAATTTTTTTAATTCTTCTTTAATTTCTTGGTTGACCCATTCATTCTTTAGTAGGATGCTCTTTAGCCTCCATGTATTTGAGTTCTTTCCAACTTTCCTCTTGTGGTTGAGTTCTAGTTTCAAAGCATTGTGGTCTGAAAATATGCAGGGAATGATCCCAATCTTTTGGTACCGGTTGAGACCTGATTTGTGACCTAGGATGTGATCAATTCTGGAGAATGTTCCATGGGCACTAGAGAAGAATGTGTATTCCGTTGCTTTGGGATGGAATGTTCTGAATATGTCTGTGAAGTCCATTTGGTCCAGTGTGTCATTTAAAGTCTTTATTTCCTTGTTGATCTTTTGCTTAGATGATCTGTCCATTTCAGTCAGGGGGGTGTTAAAGTCCCCCACTATTATTGTATTGTTGTCAATGTGTTTCTTTGCTTTTGTTATTAATTGCCTTATATAATTGGCTGCTCCCATGTTAGGGGCATAGATATTTACAATTGTTAGATCTTCTTGTTGGATAGACCCTTTAAGTAGGATATAGTGTCCTTCCTCATCTCTTATTACAGTCTTTGTTTTAAAATCTAGTTTGTCTGATATAAGGATTGCCACCCCAGCTTTCTTTTGGTGTCCATTAGCATGGTAAATGGTTTTCCACCCCCTCACTTTCAATCTGGGGGTGTCTTTGGGTGTAAAATGGGTCTCTTGCAGACAGCATATGGATGGGTCTTGTTTTTTAATCCAATCTGATAGCCTGTGTCTTTTGATTGGGGCATTGAGCCCATTTACATTCAGGGTAACTATTGAAAGGTATGAATTTAGTGCCATTGTATTACCTGTAAGGTGACTGTTAACTGTCTGTTGTCTGTGTTCGTTTCTGCTCTTTGCTGCTTTTAGGTTCTCTCTTTGCTTAGAGGACCCCTCTCAATATTTCTTGGAGGGCTGGTTTCGTGTTTGCAAATTCCTTTAGTTTTTGTTTGTTCTGGAAGCTTTTTATCTCTCCTTCTATTTTCAATGATAGCCTAGCTGGATATAGTATTCTTGGCTGCATATTTTTCTCGTTTAGTGCTCTGAAGATATCTTGCCAGTCCTTTCTGGCCTGCCAGGTCTCTGTGGATAGGTCTGTTGCCAATCTAATGTTTCTACCATTGTAGGTTACATATCTCTTCTCCCGAGCTGCTTTCAGGATTTTCTCTTTGTCTCTGAGACTCGTAAGTTTTACTATTAGATGTCGGGGTGTTGACCTATTTTTATTGATTTTGAGAGGGGTTCTCTGTGCCTCCTGGATTTTGATGCCTGTTTCCTTCCTCACATTAGGGAAGTTCTCTGCTATAATTTGCTCCAATATACCTTCTGCCCCTCTCTCTCTCTCTTCTTCTTCTGGGATCCCAATTATTCTAATGTTGTTTCGTCTTATCGTATCACTTATCTCTCGAATTCTGCCCTCGTGATCCTGTAGTTGTTTCTCTCTCTTTTTCTCAGCCTCTTTATTTTCCATCATTTGGTCTTCTATATCGCTGATTCTCTCTTCTGCCTCATTTATCCTAGCATTCAGTGCCCCCATTTTTGATTGCACCTCATCAATAGCCTTTTTGATTTCGATTTGGTTAGATTTTAGTTCTTTTATTTCTCCAGAAAGGGTTTCTCTAATAACTTCCACGCTTTTTTCAAGCCCAGCTAGTATCTTTAAAGTCATGATTCTGAACTCTAGGTCTGACATCGTACTAATGTCCGTATTGAGTAGGTCCCTGGCAGACGGTACTACCTCTTGTTCTTTTTGCTGAGGTGATTTCTTTCGTCTTGTCATTTTGTCCAGAGGAGAATAGATGAATGAGAGAACAAAAGGCTAACAGGTTTACAACGTCCCCAGCAAATATACTGTATACAAATCAGAAAAGACCTGAAACCAGGGGAAAGGAAAGGGAAAGAAAGAAAAAAGAAAGAGAAAAAGAAAAAAAAAAGAAAAAAAGATAAAAACAAAAACAAAACAATTCAAAAAAGGCAGAATATGATCAAATATGATCAGGCTAGTGCATAGATCAGTGCCACACACTAGATTTTGGGCGTATTTTGGTCTGTTAGAAAAAAGTGCCTCCTAAAATTTTAAAGGAAGAAAGACATATATGTACAAAATAAGGGTTGATACAATGAAGGGATGGAAGATGACTGTAAAGATGAAAATTATAAAAGATTTAATAAAAGGACTTGGTAAGATAAGTTGTTTGAAAAAAGAAAGAAGATTTAAGGAAAAAAAAAAAGGAAAAAGGGAGAGAATGTGATCAGGCAGGAGACTAGAACAAAGCCATACACTAGTGGTTTAGGGTATATTTTGATCTGTTAGAAGAAACTGTACCTCAAAATTTTAAAGAGAGAACAACTTATATATATATGCCAAAAACAAGGATAACTACTATGAAGGGATAAAATATGACTCTAAAAATGAAAAAAAAATAAAAAATGTTTTTTTTTTAAAAAAAGGGATTTATAAGATGTTGGTTGAAAAAGGGAAAAAGAAAAATAAAAAAAAGTCAACAAAAATTAACTTTGATGAAATAATGAATCATGGTAAAAAAAAAAAAAAAAAAAAAAAAAAAGAAGCCATGAATCTATGTGCAGTATTCCCCTAGCGCTGGAGTTCTCCTATTCTCCTTGATCGATCAACTTGGTCTTGGCTTGCTGGCTGTTTGTGCTGATCTTCTGGGGGAGGGGCCTGTTGCTGTGGTTTCCAAATGTCTTTGCCGGAGGCGGAATTGCCCCGCCCTTGTTGGTCCGGGCTAAGGAAGCTGCTCCAGTTTGCTCTCAGGAGCTTTTGTTCCCTGCAAGCTCTCGGTACAGCTTTGGAGGACCAGGGCGAAAATGGCGGCCTCCCAGTCTCCGCCCGGAGGAGCCGAGAACTCGGGGCCCCACTCCTCAGTGCGCCCCCAGAGAAAAGCAGTCACTCCCGTGTCCCCGGTCTCTGGCCGCACTCCGTGCTCACCCGGCCTGTGATCGACCGTTGCTATCTCTGGCACCCGACCCCGCTCGGAGTCTCCAAACCCAGCAGATCCCTGCAGTGTGTTCCCGCACCGCTCCTCCCCGGGAAGGAAGGGGAGTCTCCCCGGATCTGCTGCTTGTTGGGTCCCTGCTGGGGGAGCCGTGCCCCGACTGGGCCGCAGATCACAGTTTGTGGCAACCCAGAGCTGAGAGCCCGCGACTCTGCTCCGTCTCTGCAGCCGGCTTCCCTGCTCTGATACCTGGGAGCTCTGCCACACTCAGGCACCCCCGGTCTCTCTGTGACCCCAAGGGTCCTGAGACCACACTGTCCCGGGAGGATTCCACCCCCCGCTTAGCCACTGCAGCGACGTCCCTCCACCGAGCCAACTTTTAAAAGGTCCGATTTTGTGCTCCGCGGCTCTAGCACTTGCCAGAAGCGGCCGGCGGAGGCCCCTCCCCCGCCGTCTATCCTCCCGAATATCGCCTCGGATTCACTTCTCCGCACGCCCTACCTTCCAGTAAGTGGTCGCTTCTCTGTTCAGAGAGTTGTTGCTACTCTCCTGTTCGATCTCCTGTTGAGTTCGTAGGTGTTCAGAATGGTTTGATCCCTATTCAGCTGAATTCCTGAGACCAGACAAAATCTAGGTCTCCTACTCCTCCGCCATCTTGCTCCGCCCCCCAATACATGTGAATTTAAATACTAAAATGACATGAATTAAAAAACATAAATTTAGAAGTTTAAATATATGAATATCTGACAGGGAAAAGAGGTCTATTCATAAAAAGTCATTTAAAAAAATCCATATACTTAATTACATTAAAATTTAAACTTTTCTACCCGAAGAAATGGAAAGATATTTTTAGTTATGAGGTTAATATTCACAACATATAAATATACCTTAAAACAATAAAAAAGACATTTATTCTAATATAAAATAGACCATGGATATAAACAGACAAAATGACAGAAGAATTGGACAAGGCCACCAAACATATGTCAACAAAAAAAGAAGAAACCCCATAGTAAAGAAAAAAAATGCAGATTTTAAAACGATTTTTCAAAATTTTCATATGACAAAGATATTTTTAAATTTTGAATGAGTCCTCTTGCTTTTGTTGCTGTGGTCAAATACTTCTTTGATGAGCAAAAGAGAATGGCTTTACTCATGTCTTTTTTTGGAATTGTCAATAATGTAATTTTTCTGAG
Source organism: Zalophus californianus (assembly GCF_009762305.2). Taxonomy (NCBI): domain Eukaryota; kingdom Metazoa; phylum Chordata; class Mammalia; order Carnivora; family Otariidae; genus Zalophus; species Zalophus californianus. The sequence continues at coordinate 9,049,904 of NC_045610.1, forward strand.
GTTTGATTTGGCAATGTTTCTTGAAAGCCTAAAAAATGTTTATACTCCTCATCCCAGTAATCATAGTTTTATTAATTTATAATGAAGAAATAAGAAAATGTCTCCATACATGGAAAGACATTCCTGGTGTAGTTTATGATACAAAAAATAGGAAGTAATCTATATGCCCATTAGAGGGTTGGTTAAACATAATTGAATACGTACAAGCATTAAAAACCACCTTTGAAAGAATTTTTTTTCTAAGATTTTATTTATTTGCGAGAGAGAGAATGAGAGACAGAGAGCATGAGAGGGAGGAGGGTCAGAGGGAGAAGCAGACTCCCAGCTGAGCAGGGAGCCCGATGTGGGACTCGATCCCGGGACTCCAGGATCATGACCTGAGCCGAAGGCAGTTGCTTAACCAACTGAGCCACCCAGGTGCCCGAAAGAATTTTTAAGGAATGGTAAAATGCTACAGATATCTTACATAAAATCTCAATTTAGAGAGAGCATGACACAATTGTGTATTAATAAAACAAAAGGGAAATACATTTATAAAAGAAAAAAAGACAAAACTACAATGGTAACAATGTTTATTCTCAATTATGATATTATGGAGTATTATTACTATTACTATTATTGCTTATTTTCTGCAGTAAACATTTATTACTATCATAATCAGAAAAAAATCCCTTTTAAAATCCTCATTCAACCCATTCCTTCCAGCTGGGAATGATTTGTATTTCCTTTGGAACATTAGCTTAGAAAAATAAAACATCCGCAACTCCGTTATTTTGTTCTTCTTGTCTCCAGCCAGGTCAAACCTGACCGTAAACTGACAATGATCTTGCACGAAAAAAATATTACCACCATCCCCTGCCCAGGGACCAGAGCTTTTTAGAAGAATTTCTGAGAAATTGCAAAAGAAGAGATTTAATGACCTCGTTAGGCTCAGGCATTTCTTTGAGTGGGTTTGGAAGGAATGTTAGGTGCAGCGATCATTCCAGGAATTGATTGCTAGTTGGAACAGGTGTGCCCAGAGCAGCTCTGATGTCATAATCACATCTGCCTACAGCCCCCACGTCAAGCCAGGCAGGAATTTCCAACAGAGGTTTGTATAAATCAACGGAAGAAACTCATCATCACTATAGATTTTTCTAAGCAGATAACAATTCTGTCCATGTTTGAAAATGCAAGTAGTCTTTGGACAGTTCCTTTATGAATGAAATGAAAACAAAAGTGGCAGATGGGGCCAACTTGATCTCAGAGGGCAAAATGTTGCAACAAGATCGTCATCGATTTGCTAACTGTGTTTAGTGACAGGCCCTCCAGCAACCAATCAGGATGAGAAATGGAATCTATTAGTGGTGTTGTTAAGCGTCCCTGGTCTCTGCAGGTGACAGCCGAGTGTCTGCCTTTCTCTACAAACATTAAATCACTCTCACAAGAGAGAGACGGGGTGGGGGGTAGGGGGGGCAGAAAATACACACAATCCTAGAAAAATCTGGACAGTGATTGCTTTATTTTGGAGATGACATTGAGAACACCAGAAGTTCCAGTTAGAAACACAGGGAGATTTATTTTTATGAGTTTTAAGCCTCAGGAATTATTTATAGGGCAACTCCTAAGACAAAGTAATAATTCACCATGGACCATGGGCTCTATGTTCTGAAGCCTTGAGAATAAAATATTCATCTTTTATTATGTCTATGGCTGTGAAAATGAATGCTAAAAGTTAGTGATCAGTAGGAAGTCTGTCATCCTGTTCTATAGGCTTGCCGGTTCCAAAATTAATACTCCTTCCCCTGTGTGCCTAGAGCTTCCTGGATTCCTCTATCTTAACTTTCCAGCATCGTTATCCCTTGGACCATGCATCACATCTGATTGAAAACAAAATTTTGCATCGGATGAAAAAGAAGAATGTTGTCCCTCCTGTAATTAACTTAGTGCCACCGATCCTTGTAACAAACCAGAATGATAAAGCATGCCCCGTCAGTGAATTATGCTCACAGGCAGTCAGTTATCCCCAGCGTTAGTCATGCTGAAATGGTTTCTGACTATGACTGAAAAACATCTGCTATAGACAAAGACAAATGCATTGATCACTTTTCAGTGCTGTGGTCCCCACACCCTTGCCACCTCCAGCATACGTGCTCTAGACCAGTGTCTCTTCAAGTGTGGTTGTGATGCCTGGCAATTTAATGTATGCAGCAGTCCTCTGCTGATTCTAGGTTTTTGAGATATAAATAAATAAATAAATAAATTATAGCGTTTGGGTCACAGAAATTTCACAAGTATATTTCACAAGTGGTCAGATTATGATTTCCTCCAAATCCTTGCATGCCCCCAAGAATCATTATTTTCATAAAGGTTGAACTGCATGGCCCAGTCAGTGCCTCCTGGCTAACATTCCAGGGGCTGTATCACTTACATACATGTTCTTATTGATTTTGGCCAAATGTGCCTTCCTAGCTCTTATTATTGGGTTGCATTATATTCTCAGTCCACAAAAATGGAAAAAAGTCAATCATCGATCATAAAAGCGATGATGAAAATCACACCGCCACAAAAATACTGCTAGATTTACCACCTGCATTATTAGATTATGGAAGTTACAGGAAAAAAATTCTTCCCACTACCAAGTCTGGATTCCAAATTTCTTCTCACATAAGGAGTCTTGCTCTCCCTACCTAACTTAACACAGGCAGCTACATTGACAGTTGGAGTTTCCAAATATGGCTGTCCCTGGAGCTCAGAAACTAGTCTCTCAGCCCTGATCATAGTAGATCTCTTCTTGCATTTTTGGGTTTTACCCTAAGAGTCCTCATTCAATGCAAAAGCTGTGTGCTCCCCACTGGGGAGAAAAAGGGCATGCATGCATGGTATGGACATGGTTTTGTAAATGCAGAATAAAATATTTGGAAGGGTAGGCTCTCGATCAAACTTTTAATAGCAGTTAACTTTGAGGAATGGGACTGGAAGAGAGTGGTGTGAGAAGAGGGAGGATCTTACTTTTTACAGTGTGTTTTTGTACGGTTGTTCCAGTTCCTTCATTCAGTAGACCTTTCTGAGCCCTGCTCTGTGCCGTGCAACATGAACTAGAAATGCAGGGGACCCTGCTCTCGGAGAGCTTACCTTCTAGCAGGAAAGACTAGCAAGCACAGAAACAAAGAAATCAATTGGATAAATATGCATTAGAGGCAGCGAGGTGAGGAAAATAAACAGGCATGGGCACCTGCTTTGGAGACAAGAATGGCCCCGTGGAGGAGATCATGTTTAAGCTGATTTTGTCTGATGAGGAGGTGCTGTGGCTTCAGGGAAGGGTTGATCCAAAGAGAAGGAAGAGCACATTCAGAGCCTGGAGGGGAAGATTCCTGGGGGGTTCTGGAATCCCGCAGGAGATCAGAGTCTCAGAGGCTGGGAAGGAAGGAGAAGAGCTACAGAAGTGGGTCAGGAACAGTTCACACACACCCTCCTGGGACAAGTAAACAGTTTCAGTTGTGTTCTGAGAAACTGTATCTCTTTTAAAGAAATGTTTCTGAAGAAAAAAAAAACCACACAGAGGAAATCTTGCTGCCTTCAGTATGACCTTGGACTTGAAGGCCTTTGATGGGCACCCTCTCCCTTGGGAGTGGGCTTGAGGGGGAAGGGGCCTTAAGGTCTTACCAAAGGCCTCCATGAAGCATAAACAGAGCTCTGTCAAAGCCATAGACCTCAAAAGAGGAGACATCCAAGCCTCCATTCATTTTCTGAAATCCAGGGTCCAAAGCTTCAGCTGGCAATGGCCACATGGACTCCTCCAGCACAAGGGATTGGTTCAACCAACCATGCATGCCTGTAAGCACCACTGTTCTTGATGGCAGTAAGTGCTTAACAAATGTTGCCTGAAAGAAATGCAAATAGTTGTGCTACTTGCTGACCTATTCAATGATATGAAGAAATCCAGTATGTTGCAGACCTCAGTTAAAAGGTGAGTCCTTTCATCCCTTTTTGCAAAGATTTCTTGAGCTTCTGGGGTTCTAGAATCATCCAACTGATTGTAACCCATGCATGTCCTTGGAACCACCAAGTATCTAGAACTTCCTGTTTATCTGTTCCTTGGGAGACTATAGAGCTATATGGGGAAACCAAACACCTATCTCACTTTAAGGACCTTGAAAGGGTGCTGGAGCTGGAACGAGAGACAGAGACACTGGCCACGGGGCTGGAGGTGGGGGTAGCTCTAGCACACTGAGACCAGTGGAGCCAGCCAGGAGCCACAACCACCCAAGTTGAATGATGCAACTTGAAAATAAAGAAAATGTCTCATCCTCTCTGCTGAAGTTGACTGTAAAATTCAAAAGGCAAAGTCAACTCTTCTAAAGAAGCTGGAGAGAGTTATAGACTTTGCTCCACCATCACTGTATCTTTGCTTGCTTGGCTAGGCTTTATGTCACTGGATGAATTTCTGTCTTGTATGAATTTATGCAAGTCACTAAGACACTTGGAGCTTCAGATTCATTGGTTGGAAAACAATAGAAAAAATGCCCATTCCTCTCTCTCTCATTGGGATAGCCTATCTTTAGCTGACAAATGACAGATTCCTAGAACCCACAGAGGATGCTTCAACCCAGGTGGATCTCTCAGGTGAGAAAAGGAGTCTAGGTTTACCTGAAAATAAACCAGCATGGCATGCCTTGTTCCTTAGGGAATGAAATCAGGGAAGAGGCAGCTGAAGGGAATGCCCTTTTTTGAGCACATGGGGACAACTGCACCTGCATTCACAAATGTTTATTATGTCCCCACTGATGCTGCTCTAGGCAAAGAGGTAGATCCCCTAGCTTCTAGGCATTCACTCTGAGTTAGCGACACAGGGGATGTACACAAAGGGATAAAGAACCATACAGGGTTGCCTGTTCTAAGGAACATAGGTATGTAGACAAGGGACAGCATCAGTGTGGGCTGGTGGGGGAGTAGAACGTGTGCAGGGTCCTGAAGAAAGGCTGGGATGGAGACAGAAAGTACAGCCTGGGAGGGAGCTAAAGCTCAGAGGAGCCAAGGAGACACATCTCAGGGAAACAGTAGTTCCCTGGAGGCAGTTGTGATTGTGAAGAACGGAGATGTTGGGAGACAGGACTTTGAAGGCCAGGGCAAGAAATTTCCATCTCAGCCTGAGCACAACAGAAATGGCTGAAGGTCTTTTTGATCAAGGAAGGTGATGGGCAGAAATTCAAGTTTCTATGTTTGGGAGGGCAAAGCCTGAAGGCATGGAGTCCCATTAGGAGACCTTTAAAATAATCCAGGCTGGAAATGGATAAAGACCTTAATTAGGAAGGGGTGAATTGGAATTGGAAAAGGGAAAAAAATCCAAAACATATGATGGAAGGGATCCTCTCCATTTGTTGACAATTTGGAATATAGTAAGAGTCCTGATTGACAATGGAGGAAGGAAGCTGGGGATCAAAGAAAACCCTGAAATATCAAGGCTGAGTGACTAACAGTGGTGACACCATTGGGCAGGAACTGGGAAATGTGGGGGGTGGAGGGGAGAGAAAAACTCCTGAGGGGACGCATCTAGAATAAAGAACACTCCAGCTACCAGATCAAAGACAAGCATGAAAGGGGCCTCCCCAGTGTAGATGCAGAGGAGAATGAACTTCCCTAAGAGCAAAAAAGACATGCCTATGAAGTCAGAGATCATCCCGCACTGAGTGGTTACCCTTTGTTAAACACTGGACGCCATACATATGAGTCCCAGAGGTCCCAGACCTCTGAAGAGTCCCGTCTAGTAAGAGAAAACACAGACCATGAATGATGAGTAGCTGCAAAGCATCATGACATTAAGTGCCCCATGGTCATGCTCTCTACCAGAATGTGAGCTCCATGAGGACAGGGACCTGGGTGTTCTCACTGCTGCATCACCGGAGCACAGAGCAGTCCTGGTACCGAGATGGTGCTCTATAAACCATGGCAAGTGAATAGGACATATGAGATCCAAGGGCAATTAGGCAAAAGGATGGAATAGAGAAGTGGTTTTCTCAAGGAAAGGATTGAAAGTCAACTCATGAAAAGGGACACTAAACCGGGAGAGGTGGGGAGAAAGGAAAAATGTGTTCCAGGTAAGGGTCATGACTTGGGGGAAGGCACAAAAGTAGACTACAATGAGCAGCAAGGAGAGGAACAAGATGGCTTGCCCACAGCAAAGGGACTTATAAGCACCAAAGTCCAGGTCTTTCTGGTGGAGTGACTCAGCTTAAAGTTTCCCTAAATACAAAGATTCCAGTACAGGAAGAAAAACTGTGCTTGCCGAAGGTGAAATGATTCACCACCTCATCAAGTGCATCCTATGAGTGTACAGCTTGATTTCTCATCTTAATAAACCTTGACCGAGAGAATGACTCCTGAAATCCTGAGGCATACATAGGACCTCAGGAAAGTCCCTTCGCCTCAGTTTCCCTCAGAAGCCTCAGGTACAAAGAGGATATTGGATCTGATAATCCCCAACGCTCCCTCCAAATCTGCCCTGTAGCCCTAAATGGAAGGACCTAGAACTGCCTTTCTCCTGGTTTTAGCCGAACTCCTGCACTCAAAGCAGGGAAGGAAACCCTGCATCTGGGAGGTCCCTGGGAGGAAGGGCTCTAACTGCCACTCTTCTTACAGTGTTATGTTTGGAAAAGAGATTCTGTGAAAATGATGCCATTGATTTTCCCTATTTATTTTTTTTCTCAAAGGCTTTCATATCGAATTCACTCCCTCCTCAGTTAAAATGTGTCTGTGGAAAGCTATGCTTAGAAAAAAGAAGCTACAAAAGCCTGCCTCTCTAAAGAGTGGTTCTCTGGAAAGGAGGGTGGATGGTCACCCCGCCAATGAGCTGATCTTGCCCCAGAACCCGCCAGAATCCCAGCGAGCCCCGATGAAGCTCTTCTGCAGCTTCATCCTCAAAGCGTCCCAAGTCAGACCAAAATGGCTTTTTATGGCAATTGAGTTACTTCATCTGTTAAAGAGAGTTTCTGACCCCCTTGTGCATCAGAATCTCATCCTTTTACCGTAACTGTGCAGAGGGGCGACTCTACCCTCCGCTTTCCCACTTACAATTTGTCTCTCAATTTCCTAGAATATTCTGAGTTTCCAGAGGGAAGAAAAAATTGTCACCATCCAAAAATGTGGCAGGAAACGGAACACTGCTCTTCCTGAAATCTGTCATATTGGTGGTGAAGCATAAGCCACGGTTCTATTTATTCCATAGAAGGTTGGTTAGTTAAGATTTTGTTTTGTTTCGTCAAGATAGAAACTAGAAACAACAAAAGACCAGACAAACCACATCTTCTGCCTACCCTGGACCAGCCGCACCCTGCCTATACCATATTGGCCTCTTTATCCTTGACCAAGCCTCATCTTGCAATATGTGATGGAAGGGGCTTTGGAGCCCCAGGATTTACACTTGGCTCACTCTGTTCCATTCATGGTACTTCTGAGCTATGAGGGCTCTTCATCCACCTGTTCTGGTTGGTCTGTATTTTTCCCAGGGAGTAACTGGACCAGCAGGAGATTAAAAGATGAAAGGTTCAAAGTGTGACTATCAGATCCGTTGGAAAATGTGAAGATTGGCCATGTAGCCAAGCCAGCGGAGCTTCCAGAATTGACCTCCTGATATGGCCAGCATGGGGTGCCCAGCCTTAGAAATAGAGCTAGGAAAATGAGTGCAAGGCCTTGACTGGGAATTTTGACAGGAAGCTATATGACACCAGGGAATTAGAACTTGAGGTACAACATTGCAACTCTATGGTTGTCTGATCATTGGCCAGAAACCAGGGAATGTGTCTCACCCCAACAGTGGCTTAGCACTTTCCTGTTCTTTGTATGCATCTGTAAGGGTCTGTAGGTATGAACCAGTAGCATGAGAAAACAGAAACAAAAAAGGACCCCTCATCCCCCGAGTCATACACTCCCCCCCATTAATTCTAGTGTTTCAACACAGGCATATGTGTGCCGTTGGAGGGATGGATTTGACGAGCTTTATGTGAACTCACTTGAATGTGTCCTCTATAAACCTACTAACCTGTTTCAAAGTTGCCATGTAAATTACAGCTTCTGATTTTGCAGACTGTGTTTTCAAACTTGGATCAGCAGGGTCCCATAAACGGGTAAATGGAACACATCCGGGGCCATCTCTAAGGAAGTTCTGTCCAACAGAAATAGAATGTGAGCCACAAATGCAACCGATGTCCTTTTTTTTCAAGTTTTTATTTAAATTCTAGTTAGTTAACATACACGGTAAAATTGGTTTCCGGTGTAGAATTTCATGATTCATCACTTACACATAACACCCAGTGCTCATCCCAACAAGTGCTGATGTCATTTGTAAGTTTCTAGCAGCCACATTCAAAATAGTAAAAAGAAACAAGTGAAATTCATTTTAATAGTACATTTTCCTTAATACAATACATCCAAACTATTATCATTTCGACTTGTAAACCACAACGAGTTATTATGAAAATAGTTTACTATTTCTGCACCAAATTTTCAAATTCAGTGTGTATCTTACATTTACAGCACACATAACCCTGGACCGGCCCATAATTCAAGGTCTCCATAGTTATATGTGGCCAGTGGTGATCACACTGGATGGTCTCGTTCTAATCTGTCCTGAGTAACATTCAACTTAAAAACTGAAACTGAAAAAACAATTGTGAATATGCTACAATGACACGACTGAAGGGTAATTGTATAATGATATGTCATCAGAGTCTCAGGGGATCCAAACTCATGTCCTGGGATACAGGGTTTATTACTATAGCTAATAAATGATGATGAGAGACCTTTTTTTCTTTTGAAAAAAGGCACTCTTTCTTTTCTGCAAAAGAACAATGATGAACCAACTAGCTGCCATTTGCTAAAGTAGCTCAACATGCAGATTATCCACGGACCTCTCAACTTTAAGAACCAGATATAACCTTAAGCCTCTGTTATATGTAAAAACTAACTCAGGGACAAGCACTTGTATAAAAATTATGTGCCTGTGATACCAATCTGTTTCCAAACACTTCTTGAATGTGTACTGCATGTAAAGAATGAGTCTCTTTGCCATTACTGGTAAAGGTCACTAATTTCTAATTCAGAACGAAGAAAATGACTCCCCAAGTGCCCCCTGGGGAGAAGAAAACAGATAAAAATAAGAAATCCCCCAGAGCCCAGCAATCACAGCCCGAGAGTCAGAAAGAGCTGAAACACATTGTTCCATCCCCGTCCAGCTCATTGTGGGTCTGCAGACAGGGAGAGTCCAGTATTCCAATGGGAGAGACACAGATGGACCAGAGGAGATTGTACAAGGCCGTGTAAATGCAGCACCAAGCGTGACAAGACCATACCAAACACGGGGTCAAAACGCTGCGGATGCAACATTTAGAGCTATTGTAACAAGTCATTTGTGCTAATGTAGTCAATGAATGGCTAATCTAGAGGGGAAGAAATGTCATTTCATTGCATGCAGGAAAAAAATGGTTCAACTAAATATGTGATTGATGGGTGGGGGGTTGGGGCAAAGAAATACAGCTTAGCAGCATATTAAATATTTGCCGGTAAATGAAATGGAGGGGTTAGCAACCGGCTGCAAAGCTTGCTGCGGTTCCTGAGTCTTCCAGCAAATGGCCTTGTCAGTGTAGGCTTTCTTGTTAACGTTCTCTGGTCCCAGGGAAAATTTCCCTTTTTAGTTGACCCTCATTTGATTCTCCTTAATCCTAATACAAGTCCCTAGCAAGGGCCGCGCACCATTCCTCCTGTGGAGGATAGAATTTATTAGTCTTATTCCGCTGCCTTCTCAGTTGCTTCTGATAAGAATACTGACTCTTGAAAGAAAGAAAAAATGTGATTCAAGAGAGACTGGGGAACGAAAGAACGCCAAGTATTACGGAAATCTCCAATCTCGACCGGTTTAAAATTGGATGTGCTTTTGAGTGAAAGCACTTGCTTGATCAGGAGGTCAAGAGGCTGAAATACACTTCCTGTGACACTATCATGTCGGGTTTAAAGGGAAGAACCCCAAACCTGCTGTGATGGAGATATTTCAGGAAGAGGTAGCCTAAGCAGGACTATGGTGGATCTATAATAAGATACTATTTAAGGAACGCAGTTGAGGCGGGAGGAACTGTAGAGCAAAAAGATTGATTCACACCCAAATAAAATTTAAACAGATAAACCGAGGCTCTGAAAACTGGGTCTCGAATAAGATTAACATTACGGGCCAATGTGCTTTATCGCCCGTATGCTGAGGATGCTGAGAAGCTCACCTTTTTTTGTTGTTGCTTTTTGTCCAAGTTGCCAGGATCCAAAATGCCCTCGGTGACACACATGATGCCCCCAGGGGCAGAGCTCCTATGGAGGACACTCTGTGGACATCCCTCTGTTTTGGGGAATGGGATTTGCAGAGCGGGCCACTCATGATGGTCACCAGCTGACAAGTTTTTTTTTTAATCTGGGAATGGAAGCCCTTAGAACGGAGGTCTTGAAATGCATGGGTTCCCCAGCTCCCCTGACCATGCTGGTACAGTGGGTCTCCTTGTGTAAATTTAACACCTGTGTTATTAACACAATGTCCGTTCACCCATTCAGCAACTATGCATTGAACATTTTTCCAGAGCTGCGCACCATACAGGGCACTGGGGGTAAAAGAAGGAACCACTCCTGCCCTCCTGATTCTCACGGTGTGTAAGGAAGACAGACATTCATTAATTCATCAGAATGATAAAAGTCTCCAAAGTAGAGAACTTGGTGCTGGAGGAGAGTTTAAAAGAAGTGCCTGCCTTAGTCAGGGATATCAGGAATTCAGCTGAGTGGTCTGAAAGATGAGTACGATTGAGCAGACGAAGAACAGAGCGACGAACATTCCAGGTGGAAGGAACAGCATGTGGAAAGAGGTGGGGGAAACTCACCAACTGCCCAGAGCTGAAAGGAGGGCAGTACGTCTGGAACAGAAAGGAGGAGGGAATTCTGGAAATCTGGATGGGCTGGTGGTAACCTAGAACTAATGTAGCAGTAGTAGATTTGCAGAAAAGAGGGGAACTGGAGACAAGATGGGAGGGATGGTATGTGCCGGGCAAGCTTTGTGGACTCGGTTTTCTGCCCCAGGATTCCAGAAAACACCCACACCCTACTGCCACCACCTTGAGGATATACAGTTGCTCTCTCCCTTGTATTTGTTGTGTTTTCACATCTCTGTAGACTTTCTATTACCCTCAATTGAAGGTCATTCATTCATTCAACAAATTTTTTTTTTTTAGATTTTATTTATTTATTTGAGAGAGAGAGAGAGAGAGAGAGAGTGGGAGGAGGAGCAGAGGGAGAGGGGCAAGGTCTCAGGACCCTGAGATCATGACCTGAGCCGAAATCAAGGGTTGGACGATTAACTGACTGAGCCACCCAGGCGCCCCCCCCTTCAACAAATATTAAGTGCCTATTATGTGCTAGGTTCTTTGGGAATACAAAGAGTGACTTACTTACTCTTCTTATCCCCTGCATGAAGTCCATAGCACGACCCCCCCATGTCTTTTGAAAATATATGTAGCTGCCATGCGTGGGACCTACTGTGTGTGTCACATCCTGTGATAGGCATTTTATTATGTATATTACCTGATTGGTCCCTAAAATCTAATCCATGAGCCAGTAAAAATCACAAAAGAGTTTTTTTTTTCCAGTTTGCAACACTTCAAAAGTTTTTCAAAAAGTCAAATATATTCAATTTAAAGAACTATTCTATGTTCTAAAAGAATGTCATTTCTACTTTTACTAATACTAACATGCTCCTGTATTAAATAATATTGGAAGATTTGACCTGGGCTGTTTTACTGTGATTTTTGTGTTTTGGGCTGAGAAAGTGTGTGGGTTTCCTATATTAGTAAGAATCCTTAGACTGCAAGTGATAGAAAACCCACATAGTGTGTATTAAATGCAGCGGTTGATGGCTTTCAGGTATGGTTTGATCCAGAAGCTCCTCATGTTCCTAGAGCTCTGGTTCCTTTCTGATGACATTTTCTCTAGTTGGCCCTCCCCTTTGACAATTTCATCCTCAGACTGGGTTCTCTCATTGAAGTAAAAAAGCTGCAGCCATCCCAAGCCTCAACTCAGCCTGAGGCACTGTCAAAAGAACGTGGGGGAGTTTTTGTTGCTGTGGTCCGAGAAGAAGTTCCAAGGTTCACTCTGACTGCACCAGCTGGGTAACTTGTCCACCTAGGAACCAATCGCTGTGACAATGGGAGCACCACAGGATGGAATGTTTCTTTGTTATAACTTTTGGGAGAGAGACAGATGCTCTTTCCTCCTGGAGTTGAGGGATAAAGGAGAAGAGCAGCAACAACAGCTCACAGAGGGTACTAGGTGCCAGGCGCCTGCAAGTGCATTACCTAGATTATCTGCTTTAACCCTCACAGCCACCAGAACAGTTCTTCTCATGTGTGAGGTCACTGAGGCTCAAGGATGAAAGGTACCTCATGTAACGTCCCCCCACTTAGTATGATTGGAATCCAGAAGCACCTACCCTGGCTCCTGCCCACTATACTGCTTTTCTGCTCTGACTCATACATGAGAACTTCTGAGGCTGTCCTGTCACTGGGAGGAGAGATCCTCCCTGAGGGGAAAAAAAAAAAAAATCAACCCTGCCAAAGCCAAAAACCAGGAAAGGAGAGAAATCAAGTCCTGAACACATCATTTGAACCCGCAGATCAAACCATACATCAAACTAGCAGCACCTCTGCATGAAGCTAACCATGCATGAAGCTAACCATTCATGAAGCTAATTATGCATGAAGCTAAAACCACCTCTGGACGAAGAGATGTATGCCAATAAATTCTCTCTCTCTCTCTCTTTCTCTCTGGCTTCTGCAAATATGATCTTTTTGTTACTTGCAACAGAAGAAAACTTAACACACACTGTAAAGAAAGACAAATATTTCAGACTAGAACTTTAGAAATTCAATGCCATCATAAATCGTAGTGTTAGGAATCAATATTGTACAGATCAATGCCAGTCTACAGCTAATCCATGTATGCAAGCTTGCTGTTTTCTTTTTTTTTTTAAGATTTTATTTATTTTACAGAGAGAGACACAGTGAGAGAAGGAACACAAGCAGGGGGAGCGGGAGAGGGAGAAGCAGGCTTCCTGCCGAGCAGGGAGCCCGATGCGGGGCTCGATCCCAGGACCCCGGGATCATGCCCTGAGCCGAAGGCAGACGCTTAACGACTGAGCCACCCAGGCGCCCCTTGCTGTTTTCTTTTTAACGTTATCCGAGTTATGCTGGAATCAAAGGACTGGTTTTAAAAAGAGCAAAAATTTTATAAATAAATAACAATCAACCACGATAATCCACCAGTATGTACAAGTTATCAAGTGAAACTTCATTTTCTTTGCCTTGGGGTACGCTCCTGTGTTTCTTGGTGAAGGGCATCCAGCAACCTGATATGTGAAGCAATGTGATCCCTTCACGCTTGTAAGTTAGAGCAAAGATTGTGGTTCCTTAATAGAACATAATGCTTCTAAAGAGGGATGATCTTCTTGAAAGGACTCTACAGTGGAAATGCCCTCAATAGAGAAACCCAGACATCGTTGCTATTACAAAGAGACTCCCACCCCAAGAGAATATGGGGTCCCCATTGGGGCACTATTTACACAGCAGAAAGTGAAAACAAAATAATTAGCAATAAAACCAGTCATTGAAAAACACATCTCTTTCTTTCAAGCCAAGGTATAGTTTTTCTAACAGTGCGTGCTCTCGTTATAAATTGTTGACTAACTGTCAACACATCAATCTTTCTAACCTGTCACCCAAACCCTCCAGGGTTTCCCCAGCCCTGATCCCCCTGACACGGAGATGAACACTCCCAGAGACACCAGAACAGGAAAAGGAAGCCCGACTCCCCGATCACATTTGGTCCTGGATCTTACAATCCTGCAGAGCCTGAATGGTGAATTAATGTTATGGGGCCGAACAATTATGCATGTGGGAACTATAGTAATTATGCTAATTGAGGAGACCTCTTTGTTGTGAGATTTTCAGAGCAGGAAGCAGCTTGTGTCAGAGATTTACAGTAGAAGTCCTAAAAATAGGACCCCCAGGTGTGCCCCAGGGGGTGATGACAGAGGTAGCTGGGAGGTTAATCTGGGAACAAAGAACATGTGCTGGAACTAAACATTGATGAGCACCAACATACGGTCTAAGACTGGGAGCCTCATAAATAAGGGAGGAAGGGGGGAGTGTTGAGGGAGGAGGAGGCAAGAAGGCCAAAAGCTGTGCAAAGGAGCATCCTCTTTAGACATTCATGAGTGAAAAAACAGTCAAGCCAAGAACTGGCTTTAAACAGCAAGGACCATCGGGGTTGATCAGAAGTGAGGGAGTCAAGGTGGGTGGTGGTGGAGCAAGTTGGGTGGGCAGGATTTGGACCTGCAAGGAGAAGGGTGTAGGCGGATGCTGCCCAAGAGAGAAGCAGGAGTCCCAGAGGAATGAAGGGGCCCTCTCTCAGCAGCACCCTCAAAGGGCCCACACAGGGCACCTAGGAAGGTGCCATTAAATGTCGGGACGCGGAGCCATCTGAAACACTTCTGATTTTTTTCCTTTCAAGTTTATTCTTTTGCTATAAAAGGTCAATACAAAAACCAGATGCAAATGGACTGCTGGTTTGCCCAAACTAACTTTGAGTTGAGAGGACATCTCTTGACCCAGAAAATGAGGAATCATCTTTTTTTTTTTTTTTTTTAATTTACAAAACCAACCCTTCTCTCTGTGCGGGAACTTCTCTGTGTCCAAACCTACTGTTTTCCCAAAAAGAAAGCAAACAAAAATCCTCTTTGCATGAACTTGATTGCCTGCCACCTCTAGCTTCAACTCTGATTTTCTTCCTACTTCCATGGTCACAGCTCTGCACCAAACAGGCCACACCCACTTCCACCTCTTTCTTATCATCTCTTCCCCCTCAACTCTGGGAATCAAGACTCCTTCCTCTTCGAGGATCTCTGTGCCAAAACTGCTTTGGGATACCTCTGATCTCCTCATCAACCAAAGTCAACACCTTTCCTTGGATCCACATTATTCTTGGCCATTCTGTGGCAATCAGAGTATTACCTCAGAATTGGTGCCAGTGACCCATTTGGGGTGTGCTTCTCTAGCTGCTCCTTGACTTTGTACAAGTGGTTCTCACCAGCATCAGTGTTGCCCAGTGGCCTGACTACAGGGCAGATCGTTGGGCGCAACGCTCAGATTCAGTAGGTCTGGGTGGGACCCAGAATTTGTGTGACAAGTTTGCAAGTGATGCTGCTATAGCTTGTCCAGGAGCCACTCTTCCAGAACCACTGTTCAAATACTGTCAACTCAGCCTGTGCATTAAAATGGCCCAGGGCTGAGGTACTTATAAAAATATAGTATGTAGGCCCTACCCTGGACCAGTTTAGTGAGATTATCTGGATTAGGGTCTGGGCTATCCCTATGATTCTAACATTCGGTCAGGATTGATGGTCTCTCCATTTGCCTCCTTCCCTAGATCCGCTTTGTCATGTCACCCTCTATGGTGACCGTCTGTCAGGCTCATTCCCTGGATCTTTCCCCTCCAAGTGGGAAATTATGAGCTCTGATCTAGAGTGTTGGCTCTGGGGAAAGAGATAAGGTCAGCTTTGAGAGATATTTGGGATCTAGAAATAACTCTACTTAATGACCAATTAAATACGGGCACTGGAAGAAACAATTCACTTATTTGGTAGTAAGTATGGAAATAATAGGGGTGCCTGGGTGGCTCAGTCGGTTAGGTGTCTCTCCTCACCTCAGGTCATGATCCTGGAGTCCTGGGGTGGAGCCCCGCATCAGGATCCCTGCTCAGTGGAGAGCCTGCTTCTCTCTCTGCCTGCCGCTCCCCCTGCTTGTGCTCTCTCTCACTCTCACTCTATCTCAAATAAATAAAATCTTTTTTTAAAAAAAAGAAATATCTGTAGCCCTTTTCAAATGCTAGAAAGACCATAGTCAACATCCCTCCCAGCAATAGTTTTACACAAATATTGTGCCCAAACCTGGATCCACCAGATAGAAAATAGTTTACTCATATACTCAGAGGTCAGAAGGCAAACTCCCCTTGGTACCTTGCCAAAAAAGGAATTAGGCCTATCTGGAAATAAGACTTTGTTTTTGTTTTGTTTGTTTCACATTCTTGGATATTTCTTTTCCTTTCTTTCCTTTTTCTCCTGATAAGTCCAAACATCAGTTATCATACTACCCTTACTAGGTGTGTTTTGATATCGACTTTCTTTCTCTCTACACACACTCACACACAAAGAGCTTTTTTCTTCTTTATCTTTTACTGTTTTTCCCTCTTTGTATTCAAAGTAGTCATTTGTTCCAGGAATGGAAGATGGATCAATATTAAAACATTTTTCCATAAATTAATTGTCACAGCGAATTAGATATACAGGCAGTGAAAGGCATTTGATAAATTTCAGCAGTCACAACTATTGCTGAAATAAACAGAAATGCCCTGAGCATGATAAAGACTATTATCAAAGTGTAAAATCAAACAATAAATGTAAAATAGTAAGCAATCTCATTAAAGACAGAAAGAAAATGGGGACGCCCTCAAGCATCTATCGTATTCAGCATTGTTTTGGCGATTCTAGCTAATGCAATAATAAAAGAAAATAAAATGAGTGGTATAAATTTGGACATGAAAAGAGCAAACTATCTTTATTTATAGATTATATAACCATATGCCTATGTTAAAAAAAAAAATTCAACTGAGTAAATTTGAAGATCAAATTAGCTTTATTCAGTGATTCATGAATTGGGCAGCATCCAGTCTAGCAGACAGGAGGGAGCTCTGAGGAGCAAAATGGAAGACTTTCAGAAGCAGAAAGGGAGAAGAGCAAGAAAAGAGCAGATTGTTTCAGGCAAAGTCCCCTTCCTATGGAGAATGGGTGGGGTCTATCAGACAGATGACCTCACTAATGCTAACCAGGTAAATTCCACACTTACTCGTTAAGGTCACATTCCTGGGAGAGACTGACATTTCAATTACGTTAGGTATTACACCCTGGCTTGTTGAAGCGGGGCTTAGCACAAGTGACTCTATTTTGGACCTGTTTCTTTTTTAACACATAGAACACCCAAGAAAATATAGTAATATTTTTTTGAAACTATGACAATTAAGGGTCAAAGGTTTTTTTTAATTTAATAAACACACAAAAATGCAAAAATCATCTTTATACTAGCAGGGTTGTTTATAATAAAAAGAGAGTTTTAAAAATTCCATTAATGATCACATCAGAAACTTTAAATTTCTAAAGAATCCACACAGGAAAAGAGGTCTATGTGAAGAACATGATAAAAACATAAAATATCTAAATAAGTGGATGGAAAACATCATTAAAAAAGTCAGTCTTTCTCAATACAAATAAATTTAGCTTCCCATAAAATCATAAAGGGTTCTTTAATGAAAATGGTGAAATGACTTTAAGTTTTATATTGAAAAATCAATGCGTAAGAATTGCTAAAATATCGCAGGAAAAAAATGTAGACTAAGAAAGAGACTATGAATTGGTGCAATCAAAGTAATATGGTACTGGCACAAGACTGAGGAAATCAGTGGAAAAAAGTCCAGAAATAAATCCAAGTATATATAGGAACTTAATATATGATAATGGTGGTATTTAAATTCAGTCATGAAAGAATGGTTTATTTTATAAATGAGACTGGAATAATTGGCTATTCATCTGGAATAAAATAATGGTAGTCCCTTACTTCAGGCCATAGACAAAAATAAACTTCAGCTAGATTAAAGAAATAATATAAAAAAATTGAGGAAGAATGATTATTAAAAGAACATTTAGGAGAATATTTATCTAGCCATCGGATGTGGAAGTTCTTATTAAGCAAGAAAGGAACCCCAAAGCCATTTAAAAAACAAAATGAATTTTATTTCACAAACCAGCAATGTCTAAATGGCAAAGGACACCGTAAATAAAGTCCAGAGGCCTATGACAGATTAGGGGGAAAATATTTGCTAATATTAGAGTCAGGAATTAGTATCCCTGTTGTACAAAGAAAGAAAAAATAATTTTTTGTAAATCAAATAACTGACAAATGGGCATGGAATAAGAAGCAGGAAATTTATCCAAGGAAAAATGCGAAGGGCCAATAAACATATGAAAAGAAGATCCGGCTCACTGGTGAACAGGCAAAGGCAAATCCAAAAGCAAATAAAATGCCTTTCTTTACCTCCCCTTAGAAAAAAATGTACCCTAGTGAGGATAAGGGTGATGATGACATATCTATATTGTACTTGCAAGGTACCAGGTGCAGTTCTAAGTATCTTACATAGAACAGCTCATTTAATCCAATCAACAACCCATAAAGTAGACACTATTATTATCCTCATTTTATAGATGAGGTAACTATACATACACACTTGAAATTAAATTCTCAAAGAACAGTACTCATCCTTACCACATTCAGAATTACTATCAGATCCTATGTTACTTTACTTAAACACTGCTGATTGGGACCCAGTACATTGCTTTTTATGATACTGAAATGGTTAAACCCCACAGTGTGAACAACACTAACCCAGAGGGATGTTCATAAAATATTAAAAATATGTTTCTGAGTAATGTGTGCACTGAGATCTCATTTATGGAAGAAGAAGAAAGGAAAAAAGGGAGGACGCATTCTGTATATGAGTATGTACTTTTGTAGAAAGGCATAGTGTGTTGATGAGTACGGAAAAAGGTGTAGAAGGAGCTTAACTACTCATACTGGTTACCCCAGGGGGTCAGGTGTGGTAGGACAGAGATTTTCACTGTATTTCACAGTTTTGTTTGTTACATTGCAAAAAGAATGCTTTGCTTTTGGATTTCTTTAAGAAGAACTCAACGAATTAGGACAAAAGAGTTTTGTGATCTTTTGTAAACTTCAGTGCTCTGGGATAAAATCTAAGTTTTTCTAACTTTATTGCATCCCATGCTTAAATGGTCCCCATTCAGCATTTGGCTCCCAGTTATTAAAAAACATAAATCTTTCAATTCCATGTATAAAACGTACTGGGAGAGGGGTAAACCTGATTATGGTAACTTCTTATCAAGCTAGGAGGGTAAATGATTATTCTCACCTACAGTAATAATGCAATTGAGATTTTTTTATTTATTTTTAGAGAGAGAGAAAGTGAGAGTTTGGTGGGGAGGGGCAGAGGGAGAGAGAGAATCTCAAGCAGACTCCCTGCTGAGCAGGGAGCCTGACGCGGGTCTCTATCCCAGGACCCTGCGATCGTGACCTGAGCTGAAATCAAGAGTCAGTCGCTCAATTCACTGAGCCACCCGGGCACCCCTAATAATGCAATTGAATGAAACACATGGGATCTGCACGGGAAAATATCCAAGAAAAGTCACAAAAGATGTTTATAGAAGAGAGGTATAATTCCATTTGAATGAAGTTTCATTCATAAATCCATTCATTCATTCATTCAATCATTCAGCATGTACCTGATATGATTTAGTTTACCTTTTGACATACCCAAACTGCCACCTCTCTTTATATTCTGCATTATATATATAATAGCTCATTTCATTGTCAGAGGCTTTCCCTATAAACAAGGTTTAGTATCTCCTTGAGGCATCCCTTCAGCTGAACTGTGCAAGATTCTGGGGGTTTACTCAGCTCAAACATCAGACGAGCCTGGTTCTTTCTTCCAAAGGTTAAGAGAGAGAAAATAATTAGAAATTTCAATCAACTTCTATGGTTGTTAGTACTGTTGACCAGCTCCATCTTCTGGGCACATGCCAGGATTGCACAATCCTGCCCACTTGGGATCTGCTTTGGCCAATGAAATGAGAGCAGAAGTGATGTCTCATTTAAGATCCAGTGTGTGCATGTGCCACAACCCTTTCTGCACCTGCAAAGACAGAAACAGGCAACCAGCAGCAATCTCCATCAGTCTGAGTCTTCATGATGGACATACAGAGTGAGTGAGAAATAACTCAAGTTGTGTGAAGCCACTGAAAGTTCAGTACTGCTTGTTACCACAGCATAATTTCGCCTGTCCTGACTGATACACTCCATGAGGACTTAGGTCTTACTTGCAAACTCCTCGTGAGTGTTACTGTTATAACTCGTATCTTGCCATGAAATACATGTTTGGGCATAAATTGGAGGAAGGAAGCCAACAGCCAAAAGGGTGATGAATGCTTTAAAATTTTTATTCTATTCATTTGGGGGAAAGCTCAACTTCCTCTAATTTGAGCAATGGACGGGGTCGAAGGGGCCAAATCTGGGGACTCTAAGTCATCACTGTCTTTTATCCTGGTGAAGCCCGTCTGAGATGATATTCTTGGTGGAGCCAAAAGGCATCCAGGAATCTGCCAAGATGAGAGTTGAGTTTGATAACCTACAGAGAGTGTGGACCCCCGCCCCATGATTTATCTGCTGAAGTATGAGCTGAATTGGGATGTTCTACTTTTAATTTGGAGTGGTCTTTTGAAATCAGAACCTCTAGCAAAAAAAAAAAAAAAAAGTTAAACCACAAATTACACTCAAGGAACAATACATTATGGAGATAGCCCAGATCCTTTGAGATCCATGAAAATAATCTCACTTTCAAGAGAAATTACCCATCTTCGCTAGAAGTGCATGTGTTCCCATGACATCTGTAATGAGAGACTCCAAACAGGCTGCAGTAATAGAAATCCTTCTTTTGGAAGAAGGGCTCTGGAACAGGTCTATTTGGATCACGAGTGTACAGAAAGTATTCAAGTATCAGAGCCTGCATATCATTCCATGAATCTATGTAAGGAAAAATTGATATAGATCAGATTGATCCATTGTTTATCCATTCATTGATTCATGTATTCAGCAGACTCTCCCAGGCCAGTGCAGAGTACCAGAGATACACATATTTAACAGCAACAACAAATAAAAGGACACCCTTACCTTGCGGGTTCTAATAAGAGAGAAAATATCATAATAATATAGAGTAAGAACATTCTAATAACAGATGTCTGTATGGCATTCTAATGGATGTATGGGGAAGAGAAGGAAAAAATGAATTCTGGGTTCACAGAGAGCTGGTGAGAAACAGGTATAAATACCAGTTATCTGAACTGAGGCACGAGACCTAAGTATGGGTCCCCCCTGTTACTGACTAGGGGGATGATCAGGGATGGGGAAGCTGGCCTCAGTTTCCTCACTGAAAAATTGAGGTGTGGGCTGTAGAGTTCTATGGTCGTCATGGTATGTGTGCGTCCGTGTATGCATTTTAACCGGCAATGCATCATCTGCTTGAAAAGATTTGCACCCAGTCCAATCTTTATATTCTTGCCCATGTTTCCAAATACAGCGCAATTTCCTTGTCTTGTCTGATTAGGCTGATCTTAAGCAGACTGTGATTTAGAGGGGGAAAAAAAAGTTTCTCTAACAGTTTCAAACCATTTATCTTGATTAAAAGGATAGTCTTTATATCCAAACAAGCCTGTCTTCTTTAAACCTGCCGGAAGAAAAGGCCTTCATCCTGAGTAATGGATGATCAGTATTTTCTATAATCCTTTCTAAAATTCGCGTTAAAAGGATGTCTTGGAAACACACAAAGAGATCCAGAAATGGGCCTATTTCTGTGTTAAAACGAAACGAAAACCAACCAAGTGACAAAAAGTTATGACCCTAGAGACCCTCTAGTTATACCTTCTTCCTCCCCTTCTCGAAGGTCATGTTGGCTCCCTTGGCCTCACCTTTTTTTAGGGTGTACAGCCCACCTGCAGCCAGATTCCACCCTCACCACAACTTCAAAACTGTATCTTCCCAGGGCAACAGTCTCTCCTGGTTGCCAAACCCAGTGAGGCTCCTTGTTCTCATTCCACAGAATAAATCCCAGATTTTTGACACCGTTCTCTCTCCCCTGAGCTCCTGGGACACGAATCCCTCTGGGTCTTGCTCCTTTAAGAACATTACCTAAGTACTTATCACATGCCTGCAACTCTGCTAAGGATCTTACCTGTGTCCCATGTACATATCACCACATCCCTGTGGAATGTGTGTTAGGAATGTCCTTTCACAAAGAGTGACTGTAAAGTGAGTGCTTGGGACCGATGCCCTTCTCCCCAGTACCTACGTGGGAGCCCCTGCCCCCACGGCTTCATTGCCTCTCCCCTTCATTGTCTAATCCACCCTCACTCCCTCTCTCACCACACACTCTTTCCAGGAAGATGTTGACCATACACATATATTCAACCCTGCACTCTCAACCCCAAGCCTGCCTTTCTAGCCTTTTCCAGGTCCCAACCCATTCACACATCTCACAGTTTTATATTCCTCAGTCATCTCAACCAAAAGGGTGGGGAAAGCCAAAATGTAAATAACTGTCTTCCCCTTCACTTCCTCTTCCAGTGACGCCGCCATCATTTGTACTGTCAACCAAGCAAGAAATGCAAGTCATTCCTACCCTGATTTTGTCCCCCCACACTCCCCACCAAGATGGTTTTCCAAGTCCTACTAGCTCCATCTCACCATAAATTGCATCAGCCCATCTTCTCTTGACTCACATTGCACGTTGCCCACCCCTGCCCCGTCCCACCATCACGGGTGCCCTCATCTTTTCTTGCCAGGATTCCTTCAATAACCTCCTGACTGGTTTGTCTCCAACCATGCACACCTCTGATGTCTACATCTACAGTGTTGCAAAGCAGTCTTTCCAAACCCAAATTGTCACCCTGCTTCTTCAGCTCTGAAGTGACATGGCTGGTTGCCTTCCCAGTCTCCACTGGATGGCAGCTCACCACTGTGGGTTTGACTCCTCTTCCCATTCATGGATGGGCAGTATTCTAGACCCTAGTGTTAGCAACACGTGGAATTCCCCAGCTGCAGTTGAGGGTGAGCATGGAAACCAGCTGGTCTGGTCAGGATGACAGGATGATCTCAGCGTGGTTGTTGGATCATTAACAGAGAAACCAAAACTTTCTCTTGTTTCTGGACATAAATGAGAAGAAAGTCTTGGCAGCCACCTTATAACAATAAGGCAAGTCAGCCTTAGGTTAAAGAGGACATTTCACAGGGTTCTAAGGTCTAAGCAATTTTTTTTAGAAAGTCATTCAGGAAAATATGTATGTGTTAGGTCTTTTGGGACAGGTCTTTCCATCCAAGTCCTTTTTCTGTGTACAGAAATGACATTGCTTAACACTCTGTGTATAGAAATGATATGGTTAAAAACTCTGTCAAGACTATAATTGCATTTACCTAATTAGATTAGGCTGGTCTGTCTGAAATTGTATTTTTTTGTGGTCAAAACTTGTGGAATGTTGCCATTCTGCATGACTCATCTGATACGTGTCCATTTCTCCATCTCCTTTGGAAGTTCATTAAGAGCAAAAACCACTTTTGTGTTGTTAGAGCCCAGCAGTATGTCTTTCTAGTAGGTCAATAAATGTCTGTTAAATCTAATTGTATGGATAAATTCAATATAACACTGTTTCTAAGGTAAGGCTCTACATTCTCCTTCTACTTGTCTGAGCCTTCCTTCCCAGGGTCCTTATTCCTTACCCACAACCCTCTAAATGTAAGAATTCTCAAGGTCCTTTTAAATTTTTACTTAAGGCACTTCTCTTATGGTCTCATGGCCTCACACAGATTTGTCTACCACACACACACACACACACACACACACACACACACACACACACACACACACACCACACTATGTCTCCAGTTCCATCTCCTCTCCCAAACTCTACACTGAAATTTCCAACTTATGGCTGTCTATAGAATATCCCAGGTAGATGTCCTCTCTATATATATAGACATCTTAAAATAGAACTCATCAGGTGTCTCTACCTTCTATAAAGACATCTCCTACAGGTCTGCTCTTCTACTTCTATAGCATATCTGGCGTAATGCTGCCCCATCTTCCCAGTATCTTGGGTTCAAAACCTTGTCATCATCTTAGACTAAATCATTGTCAATTGTCCTTGCCTATTTCTAAACCACTTCTCTAGCATCTCCTCCCTGTTCCCTCGCTACAGATGCCCCACTTCATTGACGAGTCTCATCCCCCTTGGACACATCCCCTGTCCTATAGCAAGAACAATATTTCTCAACTGTAAATCATACCATACGTCTTCCCTTCTTAAAAATTTCAATAGTTTCCCAATGACACAACACAAATGCACAGTGTAAATATTTTTAAAAGATTTATTTATTTTTGAGAGAGAGCATGAGTCAGGGGAGGGGCAGAGGCAAAGGGAGAGAGAGAATCCTCAAGCAGACTCCCTTCTGAGAGTAGAACCCAACCTGGGGCTTGATCCCAGGACCCTGAGATCATGACCTGAGACAAAATCAAGGGTCAGATGCCCAACTGACTGTGCCACCCAGGTGCCCTATGCACAGTGTAAATATTAACAGAGGATTGCTTAAGGTAGAAGAAAGGAAAACAGGGAAGAGTTTCTTAGACTAGACTGCCCACAGGAAGGTGAGCTTTGAGCCAGATTTTGTAGGAAGAGACAGGATTAATCTCAACTAAGCCAGGGAGAGCAGAGATGTTGTCAAGAATAGAATTGAGAGTAAATCCTTTTTGATCCCAGGGCCTTGTAACTTATTGCATCTAAATCAGAAAATGGTATTTGTCAGACTTCCCATATCAGATGACAACACTATAGTAATTATTTTTGACAGTCTGTTTCCACTGAAAAATTGAGAAGCAAGGCCGAAAAAAACTCTAAGATCTCTGTCGACAGCATTTTATGCTACTGCAATACTCTTGCATTGATGATTCAAAGGGAAATGAAAGTATAGACAGTTTTGCTACCCAGAAACAGGCCAAATATTTAGGATTTGAATTGAAGAGTTTACTTTTGACTGGTGCAGACTTAGAACATATTTGAGTATTTGTTCCAGGAACACATTTTGAGATTCTGCCAAGCAGAATCATGATCTCCCAGGATCAAGGTGGCAAAGAACTCCTTTAATGTTTTATAAGTAGGTGTACATCAATCAATCAACAAAAATCCTTAGACTCAATGTGCTTCAATTCCTGCATTTTTGTGAGGCACGTAAAAGGGAATAATCTTTTTTTTAAATATTCATACCAAAAATAATGGAACACCCATGTCAGCTCAACGTTCCATCAACTTCTGAAGTAATTAGTACATAGAATATAAATTAGTTTTCTTTTTTCCCAAGCACTCTCGGGAATATCTGAAATGCAGAACAAGCATTATTATCAGATTTATATTAATACATTTAAACCTTAAGACATTTAAGCAATAGTCTCATTCCTTCCCACAGGCTATCAAATTCCCAGGCTTTTTTTAGGGTTATGGTAGCATTTCAATACTAGATAGTATTATAGTAGGGGATCAAGAATGAAGAAAGAGTAACTAAATGGAAATGACATCCGTAATAATAATAATAATTCATCCAGCTCAGTTACTCCTTATTTAAGGCCATCTGATGGAAGCCATCTTGGTCATTCGCTAGGAGACCTCAGGACCAAAGTGGGGTTTCCAGTCTCCCCAGCTGAACTTAGCTTCTGTGTGGGAGAAGGAGAGGTGTATTACAGCACCTTCAAATGCTTGTTCCAGGAACACAGGATGAAATTCTGCCTATCTTCCAATGGTCACGAATCCCTCTGCATCCCCTTACCTACACAGTTACATGGACTCGGCTACTGGGAGAAGAAGCTTTAACATACGAATGGTGGGGCAGGGGGTGTGGAGGACAATTCAGTTCACCACAACACTATTAGATATTGGGTGTGCTTTCCCCAGACCTTTCCTAAACCAAGGGAGAGGGAGGAGAGGAGACAAGGAAGGAGTGGTGGGGAGAGAAAGAGAGGTTGTTACTCTTTACTACAAACCTAATATTCTGTAACTACTTTTATTGACAGATTTTTTTTCTTCTTTTTAAGACTTTTATTTATTTATTTGAGAGAGCGTGCGCGCGCGCACACACACACACACACACACACACACACACACAAGCAGGAGGAGGAGGGGCAGAGGGGGAGGGAGAAGCAGACTCCCCACTGAGCAGGGAGCCCAATCCCAGAACTCTGGGATCACGACCGAAGCCGAAGGCAGCTGCTTAATCGACTGAGCCACCCAGGCGCCCCGACAGATTTTTTTTTATATTTATCCTATCATGTCAGTGCATAGAGATTCTTCTTACTGCTTTTAATATCATCAGCATAATAAACAGTATGGAGTGTATCATTAAACAATAAAATAGGATTTTCGTTCAAAAGACAGATTGAGGGGCTCCTGGGCGGCTCAGTTGTTTAGCGTCTGCCTTCGGCTCACGTCATGGTCCCGGGGTCCTGGGATCGAGCCCCGCATTGGGCTCCCTGCTCAGTGGGAAGCCTGCTTCTCCCTCTCCCACTCCCCCTGCTTGTGTTCCCTCTCTCACTGTGTTTCTCTCTGTCAAATAAATAAATAAAATCCTTAAAAAAAAAAGATTGAACAAACACCTGTATATGTATCCCTTTTGAATATCCTGTTAAAATTATATATGGGTTTGAAATATATATATATTTGAATTATATATTATATACAATTGAGTTATATATAAGTTATAAATGTATATAATTTGAAATCATATATATTATACATGTAATATATATGTAATTTGAATATACAACTGGTCCCTGGCTTATGGCTCAACTTAATGACATTTCAACTTTACAAGGTGCAAAGGGAATACACATTCTGTAGAAATCATACTTCGAATTTTGAATTTGGATCTTTTCCCAGGCGAGCAGTATGTGGTCAGTCCTCTCTCGTGATGGTGGGCAGGTGCAGTGAGACACACACCCAGTCAGCCATGTGACCAGGAGGGTAAACAACTGATACATGTCTAACTAATCTGCTCCAATACAACATTTTTTTTCATTGTCAGTACAGTATTCAACAAATTACATGAGATATTCAACTCTTCATTATAAAATAGGCTTTATGTTAGATGATTTTGCCCAACTGGAGGGTAATGTAAATACTCTGAACACATTTAAGGTAGGCTAGGCTAACCTATGATGTTTGGGGTTTGGTGTATTAAATGCATTTTTGACTGATGATATTTTCTTTTAAAAAAAAGATTTTATTAATTTATTTACAGAGAGAGCGTCTGTGTGCATGCGGGCTGGGGGAGGGGCAGGCGGAGAGGAAGAGAGAGTATCTCCAGCAGACTCTGCGCTGAGCATGGAGTCTGATGTGGGGCTCGATCTCACCACCCTGAGATCAATCACGACCCAACCCAAAACCAAGAGTCAGAAGCTTAACAGATTGAGCCATCCAGGTGCCCCTCAAATGACAGTATTTTCAACCTATGATGGGTTTATCTGGATGGAATCCCAATGTAAGTGGAGGAAGATCTCTAAATATTTGAAATCATGATAGCCCTAAACCCCTGAAAAACAAGAAAGTGTATCAATAACACAACAGAAATTGTAAATTCTTGGGCACCTGGGTGGCTCAGTCGGTTAAGTGTTTGCTTTCAGCTCAGGTCATGATCTGAGGGTCCTGGGATCGAGTCCTGCATCGGGCTCCCTCCTCAGTGGGGAGTCTGCTTCTCCTTCTGCCCCCCTCCCCTGCTCATGCTTGCTCTCTCTCTCTCTCTCTCTCAAATAAATAAATAAAATCTTTAAAAAAAAAAAAGAAATTGTAAATTCTTGGTAAAAGGAAAGCGTAACAATTGATGAAGAACTCCAAAGTGCCAGGTTTTCCCCAACACAACGAATACAACAAGAGGAGTGATTCCCCAGGAAGTCATGGGATATTTTACTTACAAAATCCATTTTAAAAAGCTATCGTTAGTAGGACTCTCCTATCCCTCTTGCCCTCCCACTCTCAATAGAGAGGTAGGCGTTAACAGCTGGACCTTTGTCTCCAAAATGAAACCAGAGAATGGGCCCCCTTGGGGGAGGTTTACTAGGGGAGAGCACACATTGACAACATTGGGTCCTAAGAGGTTCTTAAAGCAATTTGAGGTACTTCCAGACCTCCACAACAGACAGGGAGATGTTTGGGGTTGAAAGGGAAAGAAACATGATTCTGCCCCAGAATGAATTATATGAAAGACTTCCACCTCCAAGTGACAGTCTCCTTATTATGGGAATTACCTGTAGATAATCTGCTGTCTGTCCACACACCTGAAGAGCATGCTGTGTGTCCTAATGAGCCCAACCCAGGGACAGAGCTAGCAATTCAAGGAGCCTATCAGCAAGGAAGGGAATCAAAATGGCACCCAATTAACAGACAAGCCAGTCTATGGGGCGCCTGTGTGGCTCAGTCAGTTAAGCGTCTGCCTTCGGCTCAGGTCATGATCCCAGGGTCCTGGGATTGAGCCCCACATTGGGCTGGCTCCCTGCTTAGCGGGGAGTCTGCTTCTCCCTCTCCCTCTGCCCCGCCCTGCCCCCTCTCTCTTTCTCAAATAAATAAATAAAAACTGACAAGCCAGACTCAGTACCCTCCTGTTGAGAGCTGCCTGGTAGGACTGGGGAAGGAAAACTATGTGCCAGGTGCAGCAGATGCTCTTGGTGCCCAGCCCATAGCCCTTCTGCAGGCACTCACCTTTCTGAGTCAGTTGGATGGCTTCTTACCGCAAGTTCCTGCAACATCTGGCTTTCTCTGGCACTGTGCTTTTCGTCACCTGGCCTGTGCACCGGGCAGTCTATGCGGGCAGCCCTCGACCAATCATCAATGGCCATGGGCGTGGACGTCAGTGAGAAAAGCTGCCGCTTCCTCATCTGTCGGGTGCCAAGTGCCCTTTGCTCTGCGATCCCCAGTTGCCTGTTGAAGTCACCTGCTCGGGAGGACACCTGTACCGGCTTCCTTCCCTTTCCTGTGTTGTCCAACCTCCACTTACCCCTAGTGGTGCTTCCCGGAATCACCTCCAAGGTAAACTCGCCTTTTTTTTTTTATTATTTAAAATCAATTAATTAACATACAGTGTATTATTAGTTTCAGAGGTAGAGTTTAGTGATCCATCAGTTGCATAGGACACTCAGTGCGCATCACATCACGTGCCCTCCTTAATGCCCATCACCCAGCTACCCCATCCCCCACCTTTCCCTCCAGCAACCCTCAGTTTGTTTCCTAGAGTTAAGAGTCTCTTCTGGTTTGTAAACTTGCTTTTGAATCTCTGTCTTAGGGTCTCCTTCTTGAGAAACTGAACCTAAGACTCTAGGCCTGCAAGGTCTTCTCTACTCTGTGCAATTTTTATCTTTTTGCAAGTGTGTAAAATCAGAGAAGCTTGTATTAATCCAAGGAAGGCTTTCATTTTCAGAAGTCTTTAGAAATATTAAAAAAATAAATAAAAATTCACTGAAGTAAGTTGACTATTATTTTTTTCCAATCTGACTACAAATGTGACCCACTTAATCTTTTTTTTATTTAACAGTTTATTATGATTTATAAGTGTCACTTTAAAAACATCAGTCCATTAAACTATGTAGAAATAAGTACGTAAAAAGTCTGCAAAACAAAACATACTTTCAACATGTTTAAGTAGAGGGATTATCTGAAATTCCAGATTTTTCAGTCACTTAGTTATTATGCTATGGCTGCCAAGTAGTCCTTAACTCCAGTCGGAGTGAGCCTCCTGAATCCGGCTTCATTGCAGTTTCCAACCTCTATGTTGTCTTCTGTCATTTGCCCTTCAAAGCTTTTCTTTAGGGTTAATATGGCTGTATGAATGGTATCTTCAAGTTCCAGGTCTTCATTATATCTTTTCTCGAGGAAAGTCTTCCCATTCACATAGTTCTTTCCCATTGCTGTAGCTTTCCAGGCAAAGTAAGCTGCAGATGGATCTGACTGAAATAAATACAGTCGCCTCTCGTTCCAACCACAAATTAGTAGGGAAACTCCAAATGGAAGAACACCACCTGACTGAGTGTATTTGCATCACTGAAGCTACTCTGTACCAGCTGAGCTGTGAGAATGGGTTCTCGGTCTGTTGGCGGGATGGTGAGCGCTATGAATTGTGCAAGACTGTTGAATCACAGATCTGTACCTCTGAAACAAATAATGCAATATAAGTTAAGAAAAAAAAGAAGAAGAAGATAGCAGGAGGGGAAGAATGAAGGGGGGGAAACTGGAGAGGGAGACGAACCATGAGAGACGATGGACTCTGAAAAACAAACTGAGGGTTCTAGAGGGGAGGGGTGGGGGGATGGGTTAGCCTGGTGATGGGTATTAAAGAGGGCACGTTCTGCGTGGAACACTGGGTGTTATGCACAAACAATGAATCATGGCACACTACATCAAAAACTAATGATGTAATGTATGGTGATTAACATAACAATAAAAAATTTAAAGAAAAAAAAAGAATGGGTTCTTGGTAAATGAGATAGTATTGCTGAGCTAGTTTTCGAGCTCTGTGCACGAGCACTCTGTAATCAGGGCCCATGCCGCTCTACACCAGGCCTATGTGCTTGGTAATTGGTTCCACTTTGTGTACACTTTGCTCATCATACAGAACGGATTTCTGTTTCTTCTCAGTTGCTAATACCACACCATTTGCAGCTTTAATTCCCCCTGAAGGGGCTCCTCCAGCTACAGCAGCCAAAACATATTCAATCTGGACAAGCTTACCAGATGGGCTGAATGTAGTCAGCGAAAAGCTGTAACCGCGCTCCGCCATCTTTACCTGGAGTCCCACTAATCTTTTTAGGAGACAAATTGATAATTAAGCATTTCTTCTCAATTAATTGGTGGAGACCCTGGGGCTCGCATTGTCAAGAACTCCAGGATCTCCTTCTTTAAAAAAATTTTTTTTTTAATTTTTAAAAAAGATTTTATTTATTTTTAGAGAGCATGCTCAGGGGGTGGGGCAGGGGCAGAGGGAGAGGAAGAACGAGTCTCAAGCAGACTCTGTGCTGAGTGCAGAGCCCATCATGAGGCTGGATCTCACAACCCTGGGATCACAACCTGAGCCAACACCAAGAGGCAGAAGCTTAACGACCGTACCACATGGCCACCCCAGGATCTCCTTCTTGTGGCCTTGCCCCCCTCCCCACCCACCTCATGTTATAGTCCGTAAACCTCAGGCAGAGAGAGAAACAGCAAATGTGACCAGTTCACTAAGAAGACCTAGACTGGGTTTGCCATTGATCTCGTTGCTGCCACCAAAACCTGTTCTTTAAGCCTTGCTCTGCCCCAGTGGAAGCATCGTGCCCCAGGCCACTGCCCTCGGTGACTTGGTTCCTAGAACCAGCTCAGGAGTGCTCCATGTCCAGGCTCCGAGGCTGAGATTCCCAAGCCGGGCCTTGGGACCAATGTGCACGGCCATGTGAGGCCATTGAGCTGTTGAGAGGAGTCACAAGCATCTGCTCCAAGGAGATTATCAGATGTGACCAGGCTACGGGGACAGTGGAAGCATCTCTTGATGAACAGATAATGTGCAACCTCACCGAGTCCCTGCTCCATAAGTCAATGAAGGCTTTGAAAAACTTCTCAAAAAATAGATGTCAAGGGGTGCCTGGGTGGCTCAGGTCATGATCCCGGGGTCCTGGGATTGAGCTCCCCGTCAGGCTCCCTGCTCAGCAGGAAGTCTGCTTCTCCTTTACCCTCTGCTCCTCCTCCCATTTGTGTGCTCTCTCTCACTTTCTCTCTCAAATAAATAAGATCTTTTAAAAAAAAAATAGATGTCAAAGTATGGATGTTACTGCGTCCATACAGTGAAATTGGGGTCGGTTTTTATTTTTCTTTTAGTTTCTATACTGTCTAAATATCTTTCATAAAAAATGTGTTACTTCTGTAGCCAGATTTTTGGTGCTATGAATTTTTTTTCAAAAAGAAAGAGAAACTGCCATCATCTTCACTGGGTTATTCAACAGACATCTATTGAGTGTTCCTTCTGTGCCAGGCACTTCCCGGGCGTTAAGAATGCATGAAAAAACAAGACAGACAAAAATGCCTCCTCTTATAGACCTTAAATCCTAGTGAGGAAAAGGCACTAACTAGTCGGCAAATAAGCCGAAAAATAAAATGAGTGCTCTGAAGAACTCTGAAGGAGAATGAGACATTGAGGGCACAGTGGAGGGCATGGCTGCCAAACACTAGATAAGAAACCATCCAAAACTTATCTATTACAAAGGAGCCCCTTTATCCCTCTTCACTTTTTTCAGGAAAATTACACAAAGTGTTGGAAAGAAGTCCACCTTTACCTTGCATCTCAGACAAAGACCGTATCATTTACCTTCTGGATAAAGCATCTGAGATGATCTAAAATCCCATGGATTTGTCTGTTAGAAATAACATTAAAAATGTGTTTTTCCCCCAATTATATTCAGGTTTTATATTTTCAACTTTCCAAATTACTCTGGTTTTTCCCTCTTTCCCTCTCACCCACTGGACTTCTGCTCTCTGGTTGGGCGTACAGACGATCCTCGAACACATACCAACAGGCTCCATGATGAATGCAAATGGCCACAGCCACAGTGACCACTGACCACCCACCTCCCTTCTTCAGAGCCCACGCGTCAGTTGAGTGGCAAGTCTTTCTCCATCATCTGACTCTTCAGGCAGGTCAGGCCAGCACCAGCTCAGAGGCGAGGGCTGGATAATCCCTTTCACCATGTGGAGTAAGAGTCCCAGAGGTTCAGCTATCACTTACAGCCTATGCATCACCGCTGACTCTTTTCTCCTTAAAGCAGAGCATCGACTCCTCAAGAAGGGATCCCTGATCACATTTCCCTAGCTCCTTTAGAAATAGCCTGATTGACTTTCTGCTTTTCTGGTTGCCTGCCATTTCCACATGGAACGCAGGGTGTCCCGGGGCGGGGTCTTGTAGCCAATCCAGTGTGGCCAAGAGCCACACATTCACTACAATCAACACACTTGCACAAACACACACTTACACAACAGCTCTCGGGGTGCTTCAGAGAAACACAAAGACGGGCGGCTCAGATTAGAAGCCAAGGGGAGAGACCTGCCTGTTGGAGGTTCTCTTAATGAGACACCAGACAAGATCCTTGGTGTTACTGTATAAAAAAGAGCTGAGGAGCCAGAAGAGTTGATGTAAAACAATTGTTGCAAAATTCTCAAGGAAAGCACTGATACAATTTAACTAAAGTGTCCACATTCTGCAGTTGAAAGCTTTAAACTCTATCATTCAGCCTTGGGAAGTAGAAAATAGTCACCCAGCCCAGCCCTCTGATTCCACTAAGACCAGCAAGAGACAGTCTTTTGCTTCCTCTCGTGGGTCAACGTGGGCCTGAGGACATCAGGCTTCAGATATCCAAAGCTGAGAGCATAGAAGATAAAAAGACAGTTGAACAGAGACATCCCACCAAGTCTGAACACTATATCTGGACACATTTATTCATAAGAACACCCTATTTGCTTCTGTTTTAAAGCAATTCTGATAAGATGGATTATTCAGTTTTACAACCCACCACGGATTTGAGGAGGCCAATGAGGACATGGGCAGGCATGCTGCTAGAAACAGGAACACGGATTTAAAAAAAAAAAAAAATAACACATGTGGTAAAAGTAACAGATATTAATTAGAGATGTAAAATTTTTGCAAAGGCAAACAGAATCTTCCAAGCCAAAACCCCTCAGGCTCATTTAGGAAAGAGGTAAAATATTTTTAAAAGATTTTATTTATTTATGTATTTATTTGAGAGACAGTGGGGGAGGGGCAGAGGCAGAGGGGGAGAGAGATCTCAAGCATGCTGCTTGAGGAATCCCTGCTCCCGACATGGAGCTTGATCCCACAACCCTGAGATCATGACCTGAGCCAAAATCAAGCCAGACACTCAACCCACTGAGCCCTCCAGGCACCCCAAGACGCAAAATATTTTAATCCTTTCACCACTTCTAAAGATACCACAAGAACTGGTGTTCATAATGAAGCCTCTGGGTGGTTCAATATCCTTGTTGAATGAAGCAGAGGGAGTGTGTTTTAGACAACCTCCCATCCAAAATGATCATGTGGGGAGAGTGGACTATAAAGGGGCACAAAGGAATTTTGGGGGTGGTGGAGATGGTCTATATCTTTGAGTAAGGAAGGGGTTAAGGTATAGGCAGGGAGACGTTGGGAGTCCCTGACTAGGCTCTGAAACTATTCCTGGCAGGTAGAAGCACTAAGCCAGAGTGAACAAGACTTAAGGGAATAGGCCAGACCACCTGGCCCCGGATATTAGGGAGTATTTTTCTTTGGTGGCTACATTGTAATCACAGAAAATGACCAAACCTCAAAGAAGTCATTAAGGGTATTATCATAGTCCTTGCTTAAACCAAGATGCAACAAGAATCTCAAGGCCACAGGCTTCCTGGTCAGTTCTCAATAAAAGACCAGCCCTAAAATCCCTCAGGGGCAACCCATTCTGGACCCCTCTCATGCTAGAGAGCTTTTTCTTTCCTTTCTGCTCTCACCTTCACTTAATAAACTTTTACTTCACTTCACTCTTTTGTGTCCACGAGATTCATTCTTGGATTCTGTGAGACAAGAACCCTGCAATCCTGCAACATCTTGATTAGGAAGGGGGTGACATGGATGTATACATTTTCCAATTCATCAGGCTCTACACTGAAAGGGTGCATTTTATTGCGTGTAAATTATACCTCAATGAAATTGATTTAAAATGTAAAAATAGGGGCACCTGGGTGGCTCAGTCGGTTAAGCATCTGCCTTCGGCTCAGGTCATGATCTCAGGGTCCTGGGATCGAGCCCCGCATCGGGCTCCCTGCTCAGTGGGGAGTCTGCTTCTCCCTCTTCTTCTGCCCCTCCCCCATTCCTGCACACCCTCTCGCTCTCTCCCTTTCTCTCTCAAATAAATAAATAAAAATCTTTAAAAAAAAAAGATAAAAACAAGGTTCAAGTTAAAACTCGGCACTTATGCGCCAAACTCAGCCATCTGAGAATTCACTGATTTTTGCAAAGCCTACTTCCCGCTGATACAAGCTACTTACATTAATTCAAGATTCATCTATTGTGCCAGCCACTGTATTGGGTCCCGAGGATATAGAAATATTGGAAATATATGCCCTGCTTTGGAAAGCTTCCAGGCTTGATGAATTCAGTGGCCAAAAAAGATGATTTTACTTTCAAACTCTATGCATATTTGAATATGCTGTTGGGGGAATTAAGCCAGAGCGAATCTCAGACATGGGCCGTACTTGTTCCCCACTTCTTCTTGCAGGATTTCCTGACCTACACAGCTTCCTGCATTTGGGACAAAGCCCTTTGTTGAGCATCATTTTAAATGGGAATCATTACCATACCCTCACCCAGCAAAAACCCAAGGGAGTGGTTGGCAGGATAGAATTTCCTCTTGATTTGGGGGCAACAAACAGAACTTGTCACAGGCTGTCAGAATCTAGTAGTTTTGCAACCACCTATTTGGTGAGAGAGGACGCATGGCATTGAAAAAGTATGCCGTGATCCCTACACCCAGCCAGGAGGAACTGGCTCAACACTGCATAGGCTGTGACTGTCCCTGAAAATGTATCAAAAGTGACAAATACAAAAGTAGGAACAGAGTAGATCGAAAAGAACAACATCTTGGCCAGAGCCTGGCCCATAGCAGGGTTCTATCCACGTTTGTTGAATGAATAAAGAAAATACACGCTTTAGCTCTCCTGGCTGCCTAGAATAGAAAAGGGCTGAAAAGTTAAGACTCTGGCCCGAGGGACAAAGTACAGCGAGGGATTCAGTCCTGGAGTTTGGCTGAGATGGCAGCCCAGCGTGCTTTCCCTCTGCTCAATCCTCCCCTCACCCAGACTCATCCTGATTCCAGAAGGTTTATTCGCTCACTCAGAGGTTGCCTGAAAGTTTTAGTTTATCTTAGGACCTGTATCCCCGAGAGCAGCCGTTTACCCAGTGTTAACGTTGGCCGGCTATGTATGGGCACTGAGTCCCAGAAGGAAACAGACCCAGTCAGGGTTCCAGAAGGAAACAGAATCTAGCCAAGATTATAGTGATCTCCATGGAGGGAATGCTCACAGAATTGTGGCCACATTTCAGGGAACCAGAGAGGACTGGAGAAGCACTTGGACGCCAGCAACGGGGTGGGGTGGGGGTTGCTGTTACCACGCTCAGACCTAGGTCCTGATTCAAATAAAATCAAATGAAAATGCAGGGAGTTCTGTTACATTTGGCTTTCAGAAAAGCAATGACTATTTTTTTTTTAATATAAATGTCCCAAATGTCACATACACTTATACTTCAAAAGTATTCATTGCTTATCTAAAATTGAAAGTTTGCTGGTCTCCCGTATTTTATCTGCTGGCCATGCCAAGCCTGAAGGGCAACACAGTGTTAGTCTGATGCCCAGGTCGGGGGAAGGAGGGGTGACCCAGCAGGATCAGTGGTCATGGAGGGACACTGGTCCAAAGTAGAGCCTAGGACAGTAATGAGCAAGGAAGAAAGATGAGATCTCTCTCTCCTCTTGCCTTCTGATCTCCTAAGGGCACCTCCCAGAGGTTGAATGCAATCAGAAACCAGCTTACTAGAGCCTGGTTGCTACAACCCTTAGGTGTTGGTCTCCTCGAGCAAAGAGGTGGACAGAGAAGGTGGAAAATGGATATGGAGGTGGGAACTGAAGGGAGAATAACCAGCACAGGTGGAAACGATATTTTACTAGAAGCATTTTTCTATACCCACTTAGATGCATTGGTTTTTTTTATTGTTGTTGTTGTTTGTTTGTTTGTTTGTTTTGCTTTTTGCTTAAAGCCACCAGTAAAACCAGGTTTATAGAAAACAAATATTCACGAACAGTGGCCTCTGAATGATTAAACAATAGAGTCCATATATGTGGACATACTTACACATATCCAGGAAGATACCTCTTTCTTTTACTTATTTTTTGAGGTATAATTGACAACATTATATTGGTTTCAGGTGTAAAACACAATGGTTTGATATTTGTACATATTGTGAAATGATTACCACAATAAATCTGATTAACATCTGTTACCACACATAGTTAAACCATTTTTTTCTTGTGATGAGAACTTTTAAGATCTACTGTCTTAGCAACTTTCAAATATACGACACAGCATCATTAACGATCGTCCCCATGCTGTATGTTACGTCTCCATGATTTTATAGTTGGAAGTTTGTACCTTTGACCACATACACTCATTTCTCTTACTCCCCAACCCCCTGCCTCTGGCAACCACCAATCTCTCCTCTATTATCTACAAGGTTGGTTTTTGTTTTGGTTTGTTTTAGATTCCGCAGATAAGTGAGATCCTATGGTATTTGTGTTCTCCACCTGTCTTATTTCACTTAGCATAAAGCCCTCAAGATCCATGCATGTTGTAAATGGCAAGATCTCATTTTCTTTATAGCTGAATAATACTCCATTGTACCACACTGTTTTAATTACTATAGCTTTGTAATGCCATTTGAAATCAGGGACTGTGTTGCTCCCAGGTACCTCTCTCAAGGACACTTCTTTCTGAATGCACATGTGTTCAGTTCCCAGGAAGCTGGAGAAGGTATGACCATGAGCAAGGATGATAAATTGCCTCTTGGACAGGTCAAAACTTCTTGTTTTGCACCAGGGAAGTATCTCGAGAGAAAACCAAATAATTCCATTGGCCATATTCTTGCCAAAGTTAAAAACCAAACCCTGTCCCAGAGTTAATTTGCAGTCATAGTTGAAAGGATCAAGCATTTTTGGCCCTTGTGATTTTTTTTTTCAGTAGCAATCATTAGAACTAAATTCTTTTATCATCTCTAGCATCCTTGCCCCATGCGAGATCAAAATATACATTAAAGGCAGTGAAACTGAAGTCAGGGAGGCTGAAAGTGAAGCCACCTACAGACATTTGACTTTAAGGAAGTGGGTGGGGGCAGGAGGATTGAGAAACAGTGTGGGAGCACTAGGTGGGCACCTCGTGTTACTCCTGGTTCTTGCCTCCTGATTATCCCAGCCCCACTGTGCAAGTCGCTAAACCTCCCTCGGCTTCAGATTTTTTTTTCATCTGTATAATAAGAAGGGTGGTTTCAAGCCACTATTCTGATCCAAGCATTTCTATTTCAGAAACTCGATTCTGGGAAGAGTAGGTAGAAATTTTATCCAACTGCGCTAACCAAGGTGGCTTCACTGGGCAGAATTAATTGAGGATGCCGGACAAACCCACTGGACTTGAGCTTCCATTCAGATGAGATTTCCATGTCTGGCTTCAAGAGGGACCATCATGGGCACCTGGGTGGCTCAGTCAGTTAAATGTCTGCTTTCGGCTCAGGTCATGATCCCGGGGTCCTGGGATTGAGTCCTGCATCAGGCTCCCTGCTCAACGGGGAGATGGCTTCTCCCTCTGCCCTTCACCTTGCTTGTGCTCTCTCTGGCTCGTTCTCTCTCAAATAAATAAACAAAATATTTTAAAAATTAAAAAAATTTTTTAAATTATTATAATTAAAAAAAAGAGGGACCATCACTATTGTAGGAAGGGAAATGGGTAGGAAATCCTTCCTGAATACTTACGACAAGATAAAGCAGCATGCTTTCTCATTCCCACAGAATCCCAAAGAGGGATTGATTTCACCAAAGGCACAAGAGCCCTGACTTTGAATTCCCAGAGAATCCAACCAATGGCTTAAGGAGACAGAACAAAATGAAAAAAAAAAAA
The DNA here is from genome assembly GCF_009762305.2 of Zalophus californianus. Lineage (NCBI taxonomy): Eukaryota > Metazoa > Chordata > Mammalia > Carnivora > Otariidae > Zalophus > Zalophus californianus. The sequence goes on from NC_045610.1 coordinate 9,088,437, forward strand.
AAAAAGTCCCTGTAATAAACGGGCCACCTTTATGAAAGTCTATATTCTTAATTTTAGCTCATGTGTTTATTACTGCTGTATCTTTTCGTGCCCTGGCTTCACCTGTCAACTTTTGGTCCCTCGTGTTGTGTGGTCCCAGGCAATGCAAGACATCTTTGATAATTTACACAAGAATATTAAGACTCCATAGCCCACCAGGAACAGCAGAAGAAAATGTTTGGTTTCTCTGAAGGTGGAAGGGGCACCATGACACTCTCCCCAGGTCAAAAGAGCAAAAGGAAAATGGGTGCCCACATCAGTTGTCCTACATCTGAACTGCCTGATTTCACAGTGCAAATCTGATCCTTGTTTTTCTGTCCGAGCTGAAGAGTTCTAAATGCCTGGATTGTCCACTTAGGTCTCAAATTGCACAGCCTGGAAAGATCCCATACAGCAGGATCCTCCCCAGATTGCGGGGTGAGGAGAAAGTAGCCTCACACAAATTCCTCCTCGGTAAAGAAGGAGGAACATGGGTTCTCGTGCACAAACCAGTTTTCAGATGACCCCACAGAGAGACCACATTTAAAGAGCAAGCGTTCCAAACTATAATGAGCCATCCATGTCCCAGTGTGCAATGGTAATGTTCTCCAGCTTTTGAAGTCTGCCAGGAATATGAGAATCCAACTGAAGTCCCACGGACGAGGACCAGTGTCCTGCAGGACTGTGCAAACGGCAGTCCTGGAGGCATTCATCCTTGGTTCCCATTTATAAAACCACAAAATTTAAACAGACAGCTGCTGGTCAGGCTCCTACAAGGCTATCTGGAGGGAGACATGGGGCTCGCCTCGAGCGGCCCGCCCAGCAGTGAGTCTGATGGGAAATGCAGTTGAAAGAACAGCCTGGAAAGCCAAATACCTGTCAGGCTCTTTCACACTCCAGTGTTGCCAAAAGGTCTATAAAAATGTCATTGTCTCTCAGCTGCTGGTGATTATATTACCCTTTACACTGGCTGTTGGTAATAAAAAAAAAAAAAGCAAATATCATTTTTGCACTGCTCTGGCCTTCCTCTGGCCTTTTTCAAACAATAATAGACTAAATATAAAGAGACAGAAGTCATTACTTGGCTTTTTAACTAGTGCCAAGGAAAATGAATAATTAAGGCAACATTACTTGAAAGAAATTTACACTGTTGCTTTTAAGTTAGAACCAAATAAGAGCTCTTTAAAAATACATCATTTCCCCTTTCCCTTAACTTAGCATTTGTGCTCCGGAATAATATATTACGGCTGCTACTGTTTAGATCTTACCAGGAAAAAAAAAAATGCTTTTAGTTTCCATTATCCTATTATAGGTCCCAAATCAGAGACGCAGAGGAGAGAGAGAGTTTGGGGAGGCAGGGACGGCTCCGTTTGCCTTGTTTCCTTCCTTCACCTCTGGCCGAGCAACCAATGTTGCCCTTTGGTGCATCCAGGACAGCAAATCCCAAACACCACTCTCTGACTCCTCTTGAACATCCAGCTGGATCGCCAGAAACCTCGTTAGCTTTGCAAACATGAGCTCAATTTGTTCTCTCTCTCTCTTTTTTTTTTTAAGATTTTATTCATTTGACAGAGAGAGGCACAGCGAGAGAGGGAACGCAAGCAGGGCGAGTGGGAGAGGGAGAAGCAGGCTTCCCGCGGAGCAGGGGAGCCTGATGCGGGGCTCGATCCCAGGACCCTGGGATCATGACCTGAGCTGAAGGCAGACGCTCAACGACTGAGCCACCCAGGCGCCCCCTCAATTTGTTCTTTAAAGCCGCCAAGAAGAGGCACGCACAGGTGCGCCTGCAAGGCACGGGGCTCAGAATCAGGGCGGGGCAGGTCCTCCGAGGGCCCTAGAGAGTCTCCTCGCTCTCTTTGGTTCTCCTTCCCCCTCCCTCTTCCTCTCTCTGTCTTCCTTCCCCCGCATCTGGGTCTTCAGCCTCCCTCAGGCAGGATGGATTGGACAGAGCAGGCACAGGACCCAAAGCGACACCCTAGTCCCAGCTTCTGCCCAGGTAATGCTCTTGACCGGTTGGAGCGAGCAGAGCAGGAAGCCTGGGCCTCAGAGTGCTTCGGCTCAGCCTGGGGCAATGTCAGCAGGCCATCCTGAGGCTGTCCAGAGCTGCTGTGCCAAACCCAGAAGGAACCCGAAGCCTGAGCAAGTCTAGGTTCATTAATGTGCGGCTACGATGAGACAAGCTATCTGGATCCCTGATACTGACTCAGCAAACAGAGTACCCGAGGCTTCAGTCCTCAGGAATTATTTGGCATGCTTGGTCTGATAGATGGCCTGTGTCCTCAAAGGCCCTGGCCCTCCGCCCCTAGCTGCTTCAGATGGCCCCTGTCCTCCGTGTCATAGGCTGACTCAGGTCCCCCCAAATCCACACGTTGGAGTCCCAACTCCCAGCACCCCAGAATGTGACTGTATTGGGAAATGTGATCATTAAAGAGGTGACGTGTTAAAATGAGGCCGTCAGAGTGGGCTCCAATCCAGTGACGACGGGTGTTCCTTAAGAAGGTGAAGAGACACCAGGGGCACACAGAGAGAGGGCCGGCCATGTGAAGAGGCAGCAAGACTGTGCAAACCAAGGAGACTGGACCTCGGAGGAAACCGGTCCTGCCACCCTTTGATCTTGGACTTCTCCAGAACTATGAGAAAATGATATTCTGAGGTTTGAGCCATCTGGTGGTATGCGGTTATGACGGCCTAAACATACCCGTATACTCTACGTTGCTCAATCTTTGGCTACTTCCCGACAAATGACTATAATCGTTTCTGAGGGCCACAAACTGAGGGGCTTAGAACAACAGAAATCTAAGGTCGCCAAACTCCAGAGGCTAGATGTCCACGTTCATGGGCTAGGCAGGGTCTGTTCCTACTGGGGGCTGGGAGGCAGGACCTGGTCCATGCCTCTCTCTGAGCTTCTGTGGGTTTTCTAGCAATACTTGTTGTTTCTTGGATTGTAAAAGCATCCCGCCGACCTCTGCCTTCATCCTACTTGGCCTTATCCCTGGGTGGATGCCTGTCTCTGTGTCCCAATTTCTTCTTTTCGTAAGGATGCCAGCCATATTGAATCAGGCCCACCCTAATGATCTCATCATAAGCTGATCATCGGCAAAGATGCTCTTTCCAAACAAGGTCACATTCACAGATATGTTAGGTTAGGACTCCAGCGTCTTTTGGGGAGGGTACCATTCAATCCCTAGCAGCTACTTAGAGCCAAGGCACTTACTTCTGGGATGTCAATGCCAGACAGTGACTTATGAATGAACACAGGTGCACCCACCTCCATCCTGCCCCTAAGTCTTCCCAATCTACGAATTATTGTTTTGAGTTGTCTCATCAGAGAACAGAATGTTTCTGGGCCTGATAAATGGGGCTTTAGCTGCAGGTGTGTTCTGAGAATCCCTAACCCATTATGCATGGCCAAGAGTGGAACGTTCCCTGGCAGAATGTGTCGCTACCAGGTAGTGCGGGACCAACGATTGGGCTTAAAGGGATTCATGTTTGCGCACAGAGAGAAGGGGAAGGGAGGAAGCGTGTTGTCAAGACTCATGTGCGTGTGGATTCACACAGCTGCCTTTTCTCATCCCAGGGTCCGTTGTCACGTAGACTTCGCCTTTGCATCTGGAGGAGGGAATGGGGGTTCAAAGCAGCCTCTGATGAAACTTCTATGATCAACATTAGGCTTGAAGCAGAGAAAAATCAGAGGCGAGCACAGAGTCTTCTGACAGGAACAAGACAGGAAGAGAAGAAGAAAGACTGGCAGAGGCTTTAAAAGCCACCTTGACTTGTTTGCCTTGCCTGGAGGTGATTAATTACACATCATCACAGGAAAAGCACATGTTTCCGAAATGCTCTTCAGTGAACTACATCCATTTGTGCTTTTAGAGAGTCAATCCAGGTGATTAAGGCAGAAGGCAGGACTTGTATAAAGAGGAAACCTACAAAGCAGCTTCATTCCATACGTATTTGCTCTTTCAAAGCAAATTCAGCAGGAAATCCAAGTCACTGATGCAAACCTTTGCCGTTAATTTGTTCCCAGGGGCATAGTTGGGACCATTATCCCAAAGCATGTACAGGAAAATCCCATTATTTGAAATATGCTCACTGTATTTCTGTTTCACTCTAGGCTGTGCACTGAGAAGTTACCAGTAAATAGGAAGACAGTCAAGAATGACAGGAAGTAACTTTGGGGCATTTTATGCCAACAGGAAGGAAACCAGCTTGGCAGCACCCGGAGATTATCATCTCAAGAGCTTGTTTAAAAATCACATGTAGCAACAAGCCGTGGGCTGGGATGTGTGTGTGTGTGTGTGTGTGTGTGTGTGTGTGTGTGTGTGTGTGTGTGAAAATACAATCTAGCCGATTTATATGAATGGGTGCCTTGTGAAGTGCCAGGCATAATTATGAAATTCCTTGTTTCAGGAGAATCTGTTGTTCATCCCACCACCAAACTTTTAAAGTTTACACGGGAAAGCGCACAACTGCACGTTACTATTTTGTTGGTAAAAGGGAGAAATTATCAACAAGGTAAATAATTTGGAAGGCACCCTGGCATCATTTCCTTCCAGTCCAGCCCTCCTGAATGGCTAAACATCCGAGGCTCCCTCCATCTTTCTCGTATTGGTTCACTCCAGGCACAGAGCACACCCCTGGACCCCCAGCCCTGATCTAGCAGCCCATCATTTCCTCTCGTCTCAGAAAGCTGAGGAGGTATTCTGAAAATCTTTTTGTGATTCCGCATCACGAGACCACGTGAGGTCCTGAAGGATCACGGTCATTGACATTGCTTCTCTTCCTCCTCTCCAGACGGGACCCCAGGCTTTTCATCCACACTGCCTAACCCCAAGAACATCCGGAACGGTTTCTCCAGGAATCCTCTCGGTCACCAACATCATCTAACCCATGTGGCCCCCCGTGGCCGCTAGCTAGCATCACCCGTTGTTTGGCCATGACCAAAGGCCAAACCTTTCTGGGAAGGAACCAGCCCACCTGTTGCAGTAGCATGCAAGGCATTAGCTCTGTGGGGAGTACACAAGAAGCAAAAGACAGAATTCATAAAGAACTTCAGTGTCATTCAATAGGAAAAAAAAAATTTTTTTAAAGGACCTCCATACAATGGACTCTATGTGCTGGTTAAAAAGAAAGAATCTCCAGGTGCCTGGGTGGCTCAGTAGGTTAAGCATCTGTCTTTGTCTCGGGCCCCGATCCCGGCATACTGGGATTGAGCCCCGAGTCCAGCTCCTTGCTCAGGACTCCCTGCTCAGTGGGGAGTCTGCTTCTCCCTCTCCCTCCCTCCCCTGTTTGTGGGCTCTTTCTCTCTCTCTCTCTCACTCTCTGTCTCAAATAAATAAATAAAATCTTTATTTTATCACATCTCTACGACTACCATGCATTTGCCTGTAAGATATATTGCAGAGTAGGATACAGAGTAAAGAACAATCTGTATGGCATGATCCCCTGTGCATGAAAATGAACATCAAAAACTATTCTGGGGGAGGGAGAGAAAAGAAAATGTCCACGGTTTGATTTGTGCAGTTTAAAAAGTAATAATAAAAGGATAAGCTCGGTCCCAGGAGGAGCTTCTGGACAACCAAGCGAGACTAACAAATGGGACGTGTTTTGAAATAGGTGTTCACCTGTGCGGTAGAGGCTGTTTAACTGCGAGATCCCTGGAGGGAGAGAGCCAGGAGTTGTCCTGGAGACTTCCCTACAGAGGTCAGGACTTGAGGGGGGCTCTGAGGAATGGGTAAGATGCAGAAAGGTACGGAGGAGAGGCAATTAGGTGAGGTGTCTTGCCCCTGCGTCAGTCCCCACCACCAGGGGGCGTATGCATTTTCTCAGGGTAATAAAATCACTACAGAGAGGTTCGCTCTCTGGCAGTTAGTAAAATTTTAGGAAAGAAGGGCAATATGCATTATACTTCCAAAATTAAGTAAACATTGTATTTCCCATAACATAAATACAAATCAATTTGAAGCAAAGAAAAAAGCCCCAGCAGCCTAGGTACAGAGGAGTATTTTAGCTCTTATTTGACTTGTGATCATCTCCTGATAATCCATTCCCTCATCCTCTAATTACAACTATTTTAAACAGAAGCCCATTAATTCTGTAGTAATATTGTTTTTCTAATGAAAAATGGATTAAAAATTTTCTTTCCAATTGCCCTCCTTTTAGTTATAACAAGCTGCCCAAAGCCTCCGGCTTAAGGGCGCTTCCTGGTTCCAAGAACTTTTAAGTGCTTCTCGGCAGCTTCCCCATCGTAATAAAGGCGTTTGACACCCACAGCACCTCAGCTGCACCCAATTAATCCCCAGCCAGGATGCTGCTGGATGAATGATTCAGCAACCTTTCAAAGGGCCTGGCCGATCTCTATGTACAAACAACATAGGCTACAACAAAGTTAATCCAACACGTAACATCAAGGAAGCAAACAGATCTATTCACGGCGGGAGGAGACTGCGTGGGCAAATACGTGAAGGCAGGGAGGAACCTGGCACATTAGGAAAGAGCGGGGATTCTGCCTTGCAGAGATCAAAATGTTCTCCCCCACCACGGTCAGGCAATTCCTCGTGGATCAAACCAGCATTTCCACACACCACCAAAATCTGTTGCTTTGGGAGTTAGTATCATTTTAAGAACAACAACAAAAATGTTCATGGCCAAATAAGTTTGAGGAATAGTTTGAGGAGAGTTAAATGGGTGTTTTTCTTAATGCAGGACTTGTCAGAACCTTTATTATTGTGACTGTGTGCAGTGAGTCTCCAGGAGGGCTGATGGCAATCAGCATTTCTCAAAATCCTCTCAGCCGAAGTTCCTTTGTGGTCATCAGTACACGGTTTAGGAAATAAAGACTTAGACAATTATTTTTCTTGGGTAATTATAGTTTCGGAAAAAGCGTATAATGCCCCCAACAACTCGGAGAACAACTGCAGTTAGTCATGGCTTGGAGTCATGGCAACCTGGTGGGCAAAACTCAACTAAGTTGGTTAGCTTGGAGTCATGGCAACGTGGTGGGGAAAACTCAACTAAGCAATTGTATTTTTTATGGCTTAAAGTTGGTCCTTCCTTTCTGTTATAAGTTTCTTGATTACTACTGTCAGGCTCTCTACAGCCTTGTTCCTCCAAGTGTAGTCCAGGGACCAGAAGTATGGACACCATAGGGAATTTGCCAGGAATGCAGCACTGCATGCCCCTGCATGCTCCTGGATCAGAATCTGCTTTTGGACAAGCCCCCTGCACACTACGGTTTGGGAAGCTCCACTCTCCACTGTAGCACTGGTGCTCAGCATTAGCGTTCATCAGGATCAACCGCGGTGAAGGAAAGATGGAAGCTATGTGTGACGTTCTTTGACCTTGAGTTTGATAAGTCCTGAAAAACCATCTTGAATGAGTGACATCTTCAGCTCACCTCACCTATCAGCCTTGGGCTGGTTTTGAAGTTCACACCATCCCTCAGCCTCAGCTGATCCCTCCAGAGAGATAGAATGAGGGATACGTACAGATGAAGGATGGTGTTGGGGGTATTGTTATGCACCATACTTGGTAAGAACTGTTGATCCATAGGGTCATATATTTTGGTGTGACTGTTTTCATGCAGTGTCCATGACCCACAGGCCCCCAGACTGGCTGAGTCAGAATTTCCTGCCACACTTAACTTCATGTATGCAACCAGCAAGAAGCATTCTTGGGCTTAGCAAAAAAGCATTCATCGGGCTTTGCAAGGAGAGGAAGCAGATTATGGGGAATCACGCATTTGCTCTGCCCAGTGGGTTTAAGGCATGTATGCACTGCATGATTAAGAGTACTGGGTTGAGTTGGTGTCTGGGATTAGGTTACAAAGCTCTTGTCCAGGATTAAGAGTTCAGGCAACGGTCAAGAAACACTTTTCATCAGTGCGAGCTAACCAGGGAGCAAGCCAGCAACCTTGGCTCTGATGAACATGTCCAACTAGGTAGAGGGAAGCAGATGACAGGGAGCCAAGGAATACATATATGGCTAAGCAATTAGAGGGAGTTTTCTCTCTTAAAAAAGGGGGGAGGGGACGGTGCTCAGGTACTGACAGAACCCAAAGTCCACGTTTTGTCTTGGCCACTCCATCTGGATGATTCGAACACGGTGACCAGGGAAGGGAGGAAACATGTAAAACATTACTGTTTGAAGTAAGATCCTGTAGTTTTTCAAAGCAAGTTTTTCCAGAAGCTTAACTGATTGGCACAGGCTCAAACCTCTGTAGGTCATTGAAAAGTCCGGAGCTAAATGTGCATGCTTGCCAAGGAGCTGCACACGCACACCATACTACATACTACTATTAATAATAGACTTGGAACTCTTCCTGTGTGAAACTTCTGGGAAGTTCTTGGAGAAACACTGAGGTGATGGGAGATGTTCCTCATCCCTCTGGAGGATGGTCTCCCTTCCCTCTTACTTGAAAGCCCCTGGTTTTTTACACCCCCATGGTCCTCAAAAGAAGGATTCTGTGGTGTTAGCTCCACCCCATGAGGGTAGCTACTGTCTAGGAACCCAGAGACCCAGGTTATGAAAATGTCGGCATGTCCACCACACCAAAGCTGCGCTCTTTCTTCATAAACTGAGGAACTGGTACCTGTGGGGAAGAGCTCACTGGAGAGGTGCGTCAGGGGGAGGGTCTTTTTATTTAATCCCCTAGTAACACCCATGGAAGTGAAGAGGACAATCCTTAAGCCCTGTCCTTAATTTCTTTCCAGTGGCCTTTCTTTGTAGTGAGTCACTGGAATCACTGTGGACCCAGCCAGTAACGCAGATATCAATGGCTTATTTTACTATTGTTCCTTCCGCTGGAATTTCATGGGGGGGGGGGGGTTCCGAGTAAGAAAACAGTCAATCTATCCACAGGATTTTTCCCACAAATGTGCTAAGTAACTGAATGTTCCTTATAGCAATTTTTGAAATGCCAAAGGATACAGCAAAACTAAGCCTAAGAGAGATACAAACTCTCTGCAGTGGTTAGATCACGTGCATATAGGATGGAGTCCGGTCACCGGCACAGACCAAGAAGTTCATGGAGAATTAAAAAGACGGTGTGGTCGGGCCCAAGATCGAGGTTTACATGTGATGCTGAGGAGGCATGGAGGTGTGTTCCTAGTTTAGGGGAATCCTGGAAATACTTTTAGAGGAGCAGATGCTTTCGGTGTAGGTTTAAAAATAACAATGAGTCACCTGGGAAGTCAGGGAGAAAGGATATCTAGATCAAGGACAGGGCCTATGGGAAGACAAAGACAAGAGAAAAGCTTAGGACATTCACAGACAAGTAGCTCAGCGTGCCTGGAGGAAATGCTGTGTGGGTGGCAAAGTGACAGAAGCAGGTGCTCCCGTGGGGGCTTAGAGCCCCAGGGCCTTGTGAGTCAAGATGGGGAGTTTGGATTTTATGGAGTCGCTGAAGGTCTCAGAGCATTTGAGGCAGCCAGATTCACCCCGCAGATGCATCCCTCCACCCGCACTTTGGAAGATGCACTGGCAATCGGTGAGATCGCAGACAAAGAGACAAGAGAGCCATTGTATCGGTCCCAAAGTCAGGGTGGTGGGTATGGTGAAAGGGGAGGAAAGGCTGAGGAGTGCAGACTCCCTGGGAGGTTCTGCGCTAAGTTTAGGGATGGGACAGCCCCTTCCTGGACCAAGTATCCCAAGCTCATGCTCCCGGGGAGTGGGCTCAGTGGAGCTGGGAAGCCCAGGTGGGCTTGCCAGCCCTAGGGAGAGCAGCTTTAACTCAGATCGGCCCCATCCTGCAGAGATTCATGCCTATGAGATGCTATATCCCTTTCCCTTGGGGCATCCAGCTACAGTGCTGGCTATAGGGCCAAGTTCCCTGTCATCCAGGAAAACGTCCACCACTGGATCCCTTCTGATTGTGACACTAACCCCCACAGCACCTGCCTCTACTGGTGGAAGAGACTCGAAGAATATTTCACATCCCCAAGAACCTTCCCGATGTTAGAGATTTCGCCCTCAAAGGGCTTAGAATTTAATCTCCTGCCCTTGTGCCCATAGACGCCTTGAGGACTGGTATCTCAGGCCCACAGTCCTAACCACACCAAGCGAGGAGCTTTGGGGAAACCGTGGAACATCTGGTCACAGTAAAGTCCTATCAGCTAATAGAAGCATGTGTTGTTCATCAGCCGGAGGCCGTGGTGTTTCCTAGACAGCACATTCAACCCTGCTCCCTCCCCCAACCACCATCACCAGCACCACCCATGTAGTAGACAAGCGTTCTAGGATCAGTGGGAGATTGTAAAAATAAATAAACAAACAAACAAATAAATAAAAGACACAGTCCCCGTCCTAAAAAGATGCATCATCTAGCTGGGAGAAACAGAGCATTCACATATGTACAAAATGACTTAAAAACAAATTTACAGAGAAATATAATCAAAAGTAAAAGTGGGGGGAAAAATACTTCCTGAATGGAGACATAGACAGGGGATGTATTGTGGGTGCAGGGCCCTTTCAAACCTCATCATCTAGTTTTGTTTACAGTTCACTTTGTTCTGGAAAGGACTTGAGGAAATGTAGAAGAGTAAAAGTAAGGAATGAGAACCACGAAAATAGGAACACAAAAATGCCCATCATATGTCAACCTGCATGTTACTCAGCCTTCAAATCTATGTCTTTCATCTCCTGGTGAAAATGAAGGTATGTTTTCTTCTGTCGTTCCCATGATCAGGCATCAGAGGGACACTGAATTCTAGGAGGTTCCTGCTCAAAGCATGGTCCTTGGATCAGCAGCATCAGCATCAACGGGAAGCTTGTTGGAAATGAACAGTCTCAAGCTGATCCCAGACTTACTGATCCCAGACCTACTGAATCAGAATCTGCACTTTGAGAAGATCCCAGGTGACTCGTATGTACGTGAAAGTTTGAGAAGCAGTGTCCTAAAAATCTTCCTTCCTCTGGAATTTCACAGGAGGGATTCTGAGTAAGGAAACAGTCAATCTATCCACAGGATTTTTCCAACAAATGTGCTAAGTAACTGAATGTCTGTTCCTTATAGCAATTTATGAAATGCCAAAGGATATAGCAAAACTAAACCTAAGGCAAAGAGCTCTTAGACATGACACCAAAAGCACAATTCGTAAAGGAAAAATTTGGTAAATTGGACTTCATCAAAATTTAAAACTTCTGTCCTGAAAAAGACCCTGCTGATAGCATGACATGGCAAGCTATTGTCTGGGAGCAAGTATTTGCAAACAACATACCCAACAAAAGACTAGTATCTAGAATATATAAAGAGCTCTTGACACTCAACACTTAAAGAGAAATCCAGTTGGAAAATAGGCAAAAGACACAAAGAGACCTTCCAACAAAGAAGGGATATGGATGGCAAATAAGCAAAGATGATGTTCAGCCTCATAAACCATTAAAGATATGCAAATTGCAACCGTGATGATGTACCACCACATATACACAAGAGTAGCTACAGTAAGAAGTAGTAATAACACCAAATGCTGGTGAGGATGTGGAGAAGCTGGTTTTCTCACACACTGCAGGTGGGAATGTCCAATGGTACAGTCCCTTGGAAAATAATTTGGCAGAGTCTTACCAAAGTAAACCCCTACGACCCAGCAATCACACTCCTGGACGTTTATCCCAGAGAAATGAAAACTCACGTTCACAGGAGACCTTGTACACAAATGTTCCTAGTAGCTTGATTCACAGCCCCAAAGTATTAACAATACAAGTGTCCTTCACTGGATGGATGGTTAAGTCAACTTCAGTACTTTGTACAAAGTTTCACTACTCAGCTGTAAAAAGGAAGGAATATTGATACATGCCACAGTTAAGATGGATCTCAAGGGCATCATGTTTAGCGGAAAAAAGCTAATCTCAAAAGGTTACATACTATATGATTCCATTTATATAATGTTCTCAAAAGGACAAAACTATAAAGAGGAAGAACAGATTTGCGGTTTCCAAGGGAATGGGATAGGATCGGGGGTGGAGGTGAATACAAAGTGGTAGCAAGAGGCAGTTCCTTTGTAATGATTAAACAGTTCTATAGCCTCATTATGGTGGTGCTCTCACGAACTGTCCACATTATCACAGTGCATAAAACTACACACACACACACACACACACACACACTCTCTCACAAATGAACCAGTATAAAAACTGGTAAAAACTGAAATAAGGTTTTTAGTTTAGGTAACATTCCTGTATCAGTGTGAATCTCCTGGTTTTGATATTGATTTTTTTTTAAATTAAAGATTTTATTTATTTATTTCAGAAGGAGAGAGAGAGAAAGCACTAGCAAGGGAGAGTGGCAGGCAGAGGGAGAAGCAGGCTCCCCACTGAGCAGGGAGCCTGATGTGGGGCTCGATCCCAGGACCCTGGGATCATGACCTGAGCCGAAGGCAGACGCTCAACGACTGAGCCACCCAGGCGCCCCTCTCCTGGTTTTGATATTGTATTACAGTTATAAAAGAGGTCACCACTGAGGGAAGCTGACTGATGGGTTCAAGGAACTCTCTGTAATATTGTTGCAACTTTCCGTGAATCTATAGTTATTTTAACATAAAAAGTTTAAAAAAAAATAAAACTAGGGTGTCCTGGGTGGCTCAGTCAGTTAAGCATCCAACTCTTGGTTTCCACTCAGGTCATGATCTCAGGGTTGTAAGATGGAGCCCACCTAAGAATTTTTTCTCCCCTCTCCCCCTGCCCCTCCCTGCCACCCCCCATTCTCTCTCTCTCTCTCAAAAAATTAGTAGATAAATAAAGAAATATGAAGTCAAAAGGCAATTAGGTCAAAAACCAAGATAATGTGATTTAAGGTCACTGATATGTTGGTAAACTAGCTCTCTCTCAAAAACAAACAAACAAAACCCCACTCTGATTCTTAGTTTTTGTTAATTTCCATGGTGCAAATACCTTCACTAATTGGTGGGTAGCTAATTTCAAGATGCCAATAGGTTAACAACTAGTTTGCAAAATTCCTGAATGTGTAACAATCGGCTCTCAAAAGCCAGTAAAGCCAACTCAGGGCACTATGGTGTTTGGTAATCACACAGGATCCTTGGGCCACCTTCATCAGACTCACCTGCAGGGACGTGTTAAAAATTCATATTCCTGTACCCCAAGCCAGAACTATTGAATCAGAATCCTGAAGGTTCAAATAGGGAATGTGCAAGTATGACAAATTCCTTCAGTTATCTTCATCTTCATTAGAAGCTGAGCACACTAGGGGCACTTGGGTAGCTCAGTCAGTTGGGCAACCAACTCTTGATTTTGGCTCAGGTCATGATCTCAGGGTCATGAGATCGAGCCCCATGTATAGGGCTCTGCATTGAACGTGGAGCCTGCTGAGGATTCTCTCTCTCCCTCTCCGTAGGCCCCTCCTCTGACCCCCACTCATGTGTGCTTGCTCTAACGCTAAAAAAAAAAAAAAAAAGTTGAGCACACTAGTAGATGGTAAGCATAGCTCTTTGATGACCTGGCTATGTGAAGCATCAAGCAGTAGAAAGAACAGCAAACCACCAGCTTCCCCTGCAGTCAAAGGAGTGGACTGAGCCTTGGAATGTAGTGTGAGTTTTTTTTCCCCCCAACTATACAGGAGGGAATGAAAGGCTGACTAGTTTGTGGGTTGTTGAAGCTAAATCCCTCTGAATGCCTAAGTACACTCCCAGTTATACTCTAACAAGAGTTTTGCTGTGCTTTCTCTTTAGTGTTCCTGAGAAAAACCAGGGTTCGATTAAAGTATTATTGATAAAAAACATTTTCTTTTGAAAGTAACATGTACTGTTTTTAACACTTGGTCTAATTCACTGGTTCCCAACTTTGAGTGCATGTTGGAATCATTTGAGGAGCTTTAAAAAATACTGATGCCTGGTCCTCCCCCAGAGATTTGGATTCCAATGGTGTGGGATATGGCTCTGGCATTAAAAACTCCCCGGGTGACCCTAACATGCAGGGGAAACCCTGCCAGATTCTAATGCACCATAAGTCATGAATTTGGTTAACTGCTATACTTTATTTAAAATGGAAATTTCATTCTTTTTGAATAGCCAATATAATTACAATTTTCATAAAACAACATTAAAAATATATGGATATATAAAAATATAGAGAGATATATCTTATGTATATGTATATATACATAAAACATAAAAACATTAAAAAAATCCCTGCTCCATTCATGCTATTTCTTCCCTCCCACACACACACGTACACACCTATTCCAGTGTTTCCTCCCAGAATTTCTTTCTGCACATTCTATATAGGCAAATATATGTGTCTGTAATACATTCATATTTATATAACTTATATAAATAAATTCTAGGGAAATAATATAAGGCTTTAAATATGTATATAGAAATATAACACATATATATTCAAATGTGTGCTATGTATAATTAGATATGTAATATTATTACATTACATAGGCAATTACTTACATGTGTAATATATTCAAATTTATATATATCAATTCCAAGGAGACAATGCAAGGCTCTAAATATACATATAGATAGATAGTATATTGTACGGTTGACTCTTAAACAACATGAGGGTTAGCAGCACTGACCCCACCCCCCACAGTCGAAAATCCCCATATAACTTTTGACTTCCCCTCAAACTGACTACTAATAGCCTACTGTTGATCAGAAGCTTTACTGTAACATAAATAGTCGATTAACACTTATTTTGTGTTACATACATAATACATGTTATATGTATTATAGACTGTATCATTACAATAAAGTAAGCTAGAGAAAATGAATTATTAAGAAAATTGGAAGAAAGAAAAAATACATTTATAGTACTGTACTTATCAGAAAAAAATCCATGCACACATGGACCCACGCAGTTCAAAGCTGTGTTATTCAAAGGGGTCAGCTGTATATAATATATATATATGTATATATATATATATACACATATGTATCTTTACAGCCTTATATCACATCCTTAGAATTTATTTTTTATAATGAAACGAAGAATGTGTTTACATTTGCTCTTACACAAATTTAGTTAACCCAGCCATAGCTGGGCACCAATATTTACACATTTGGAGTTAAGCAAATTGCAATCGTAATGTGGAGCAAAGCCTTGAACTCCAACAGCAAATGTCATATCAGTGTGTGTGAACGTGTGTGAATGTGTGTGTGAGAGGTGCGTGCCTGTGTATGTGTGGAGTTGGATTACCCTAGCTCCTGAATAAACTGATAAGTTTTCTGAGCCTGAAGCTGAGTAACCAAGTCTGTACCCATTCATTCATCTGAACAGACACTTAGAATGTATCTCCCACCCCAGGTCCCTACCTATAACAGCCCACTGGCTTTAGCCATTTCTTTCTTTTTCTTTTTCTTTTTTATGGCTACATTTTTTTATTGTTATGTTAATCACCATACATTACATCATTAGTTTTTGATGTAGTGTTCCATGATTCATTGTTTGTGTACAACACCCAGTGCTCCACGCAGAATGTGCCCTCTTTAATACCCATCACCAGGCTAACCCATCCCCCCACCCCCCTCCCCTCTAGAACCCTCAGTTTGTTTCTCAGAGTCCATTGTCCCTCATGGTTCTTCTCCCCCTCCGATCTCCCCCCCTTCATTCTTCCCCTCCTGCTATCTTCTTCTTCTTCTTCTTCTTTTAACATATATTGCATTATTTGTTTCAGAAGTACAGATCTGTGATTCAACAGTCTTGCACAATTCACAGCGCTCACCATAGCGCATACCCTCCCCAATGTCTATCACCCAGCCACCCCCTCCCTCCCACCCACCGACCACTCCAGCAACCCTCCGTTTGTTTCCTGAGATTAAGAATTCCTCATATCAGTGAAGTCATATGATACGTGTCTTTCTCTGATTGACTTATTTCGCTCAGCATAACATTTCTCGACAACATCTCTAAGTAGCAGTTCGAAAGAATTTTCCTCGGAGTCAAAAGCTCTTCTTCCTGACCTCTAAGCAAGAGATGTCAGAGGTCATAAGTCAGGCCAGTTGTCCCCTAACAAGTTTTTCGCATCCACAAGGTGTTCTGTTTTCTTAAGACTGAAACCAGCCAGCATTTTCAACGTTGAGAACTGACCTATAAAAATGCGGGTTTCAAGTCCCTACTTAGACCATGGAGCTCATGCTCCCTTGGGGCAACAGCCTGCCACCATCTGGGGGTATGCTGGCCTCTGCGTTTCCCCCTTCATCAGGGGACATCTTCCTGAAGAATTCACCTTTCACACTGTAGTGTCAAACCAGTGGGTCAACAAGGACCAGGCAAAGACATTTTTCTCCGTTATGCCCCTTTCCAAAGCTTTGCCCATATTAACATTGACCCCACCAGCCTGTTCTGGGTTCCGCCATGTTTCCAACACCCAAAGGGTCAAGTCCCAGTGGTAGTGACAAGCTCCAAGAGCTGGAACAGTTTTTAAAATTTACTTGAAGGATGCCTACACGTGCCACTCCAGAGATGATTTAACACCGGGCCTTGGCATCTAATGGCCCTTCGTGATTAATACCGGTCATTTGTTCAAAGTTAACAGCCCCGGAGTGACAGCCATAGATAAATTAACAACATTAGAAAAACACTAAAGCAAGCATTTATAGAGTGGGTCATTGAAGAATATGATAGTAATATAGATCGGCTCCGCTTACGATCCGCTATTAATAAATTTTATATGTTGAAGCCATTTTTGCCCAGTACCTTTTTAATTGTCCTGAAGTTGTCTATATTTATCTTGATTAAAAAACAAGCCAACTCCTAGCGACATTAATGGGTTTTATGTGCTTAGAAGTGAATATTATAAGCAGATGTGGGAAGTGGGTGGGGGAGGGGAGAGCAGGCCTGGCATTGTGTTTCCATCCGTGCAGTTTGTTACAATGAATCCAAGGTGTTGAGTAATGGGCTGCTATAAATTAGGGGACTGTTTACCTCCTGACTCTGCCAAAGAAATGTAGCCAGATTTGGGCTTTGCCTTCCTCTGCTAGTGCCTGTGCCTTGTTAAAGAGTCACTTCGCGGAGAAGTAAATAGGGCTGTGGGCTCTGGCCGGGGCCCCTGGACCCAGACCCGCTGTTGCAAAGCCATTTACAAGGAGACACAGTTTAAATCCAAAGGGACTTTGTTATCTTAGCAAGAGTGTTTCAGCTTCTCCTGCCAGGGCAACACGTTTTATGAGCAGTCTGGGGGGCTCAACACGTTCTCCCCACTATTGCTTCTCCTTCCCCAAAAGAGCCACCAAGTCCCGTAGATGAGTTTCAGCAGCGTATCTCTGTGACTTTTCTGGGTCACTTGTTTTGAGAGCCACCAAGGCCCGGGAACCCTTTGCTTTCCCCCATTCCCAATGGACACCGCGGTGTGAGGACAAGACCAAGGCCGGACCGTCTAAAAGGCGGAAGGCTCCTCCAACGTCTTGTTTCTCAGATTTCAAACCGCTGCCCGGTGCATCTTCTGTTACTTGCTGGCTCTGCAACTTTGAGATGTAAATTCTCGGGGTCTGTTTCTCCCTCTGCGGCCACAGAATGATGGATTTAACTGGGGAGATCTCTGTGCTGACAGAGCTCTCCCAGTCGGGGACCACCCGAGAACCGTGGTGGCAGCTGTGATGGGAAAAGGGACAGTGGGTCCCTTGACCAGCGGAGGAGGAGGATCTTCTAAAGAAAAGCTTGACCAAGGCCACGCATTGGGGATGACGTGGCCCGCAGGGCACTTCACATGGGCTCTGACAGGTGTCCCTGGGCTCTGTGGGAGCAGCTAGTCTCAGCGGCAGGGAGCAGTGCAGAAGCACAGAAAAAGCAGGGAGGGAAAGTCAGAAGCCTCCTTTCCCACTCTGATCAGTGGCTCTGTCCTATGGGACTTGGGGCACATCTCCGCACCCCTCTGTAACATGAGCAGGCTGCACAAGACAGTGGGTGAGTACTCCTGCTCATGAGAACCCTCCAGCAAACTCAGGGACCCACAGGGGCATGAAGCAGGCTGGTGGGTGACAACCGTCAGGAGGGCCCTCGGTGGGACACCAGCGTGCGACTCTCCCGTGAAGCCCTGTGACAGTGGAGGGAGCCCAGGAGGGCTGGTGGTGAGTCTGAGGGACATGGGGTTCCTCTGCCCCACCTCGCCCACCCCCAGGCGGCTTTCTCACTATAGCCACTCAGGCACACGTGAGGAGGACATGGGACAGAACGAGCGTGCGGCTTCAGCCCACAGCAAGCCTGCAGGGGCCACAACTGGCTGAAACATTTGCCAACCCAGCCAGCCAGCCTGGTCTGGAGTCAGAGGTGCTTCCACACTGGCGAGAATAACAAGAGGGCGAGACTGGGCACCTCTAACCACCCGATGTTGAGAACCGAGACTCAGCCGGAATTTTCCAAAGACTTAATTGAGTGCCAACTGACTCCCAGGAAGTATAAATTGGGCGGGGATAGGGAGGTTGGGGGGAGGGGGAAGAGGTAAAGTGAAAGAAAAAAGAACAAAAGTAAAAGTCAAACAAACGCAAGAGGTTAAAAAAATAAATAAATGAATGGACTTCTTCCACCAGAGGACCCATCCGAACTAAGAAACACACAAATGCAATGCTACGGAAACCTATAGACGGGGACCCCCCTCCAAGGCCCAGGGCGCAGGAGAAGTCAGATCTATACTTATGCCAGATTTGGGACTCTGAGACCCCACTTTCTCTACCAGCCGCGATTTCCCTCCCCAAGTAGTTTAAGCACTCCCTAGGGGTGCCGGCGTTAAGAATCACCGTCTGACCTTGTAATTATGTTGTTTGCTCATATATTTCTTGTTGCTGTCTGACACCCTACACTAAATCCTATGATTCTATGAGCGTATGGATCTCGTCTGTCTGTCCCCTGCTCCCAGGCCGATGGAGACAGCTCTGGTCCCTGATAAGCATCTGTTGAATGAATGAATGAACGAACAAATGAACAAATAGTCACTCACATGCTGCTGCCTAATGCCCTCACCCTGCACCCCTACACCCACCCAAGTACCATCAATAGGCTCCTTATGGTAGTAAATCCAGGGATCTGGGGGCCCCACTAGCTGGGCTGGGGATGGCATGGTCCTTCATGCCAACGCTGTGCTGGGGCCCAGCCCTGCCCCAGGAATGTTGTCCCTGTTGCTAAGTCCGACTTCACTGACCAGTCTCTGTGAATTCCCTCTCTAGGACTGCTGTTCCCTCATCCAGCCTGGCCTCGAACAAAACCACCCTGGATCCATTCGATACATTTTTTGAACCCAGTGTGGCAGGATGCCGGTGCAGGTTTTAATACCCTTTATTGAAGGGAGAGCCTGCTGCCTCCATATAAATTGATGGGGGGCAAATAATGAAGGGCGGGGCTTCTCCAAGTCTCACTGGCATCCGAGACTAAAGGTAATAAGGATGGGGGAGAAGTTCTGGCTGACTCAACCTCCCACACACAACAGAACCTGAGTCCTAAATCCCCAGTTCAGCCAAAATAAATGTTTCATGATGGTAGGGCCAGGATTTCTGGACAGAGCCAGAATGCAACTGGAAAGAGTCCTCTGAGAGGAATGGGGGCCACTTTGCCCCAAGAGTGGCTCGTCACTCCGGGGAAGGACAGGGAGAACATGGGTAATGCTCATGTGCTCTAGACCTCAGCCTGCCTCAGCTGCCGGAGGAGGGAGGCAAGGCTTCCTGCCTCATTTCTAAATCCTTTAATGACCTGGGTCACAGGGGGAAAAGGCCACCCTCTTTTTCAGTAAAAAAAAAAAAGTCAGAATGAGAATACATTCCATTATTTGAATTCAACTTACAATCAAAACAATGCCACAAAAGCAGTGGGTTGTTCTGCTTTGGGCATTATTATATTTTATTTTATTTTTTAAAGATTTATTTATTTTAGAGAGAAAGAGCGAGCTTACCGTTTGATCCAGCAATTGCACTACTGGGTATTTACCACAAAGATACAAATGTAGGGACCCAAAGGGGTACGTGCACCCCGGTGTTTATAGCAGCAATGTCCACCATAGCCAAACTGTGGAAAGAGCCAAGATGTCCATCGACAGATGAATGCGTAAAGAAGATGTGGTATATATACACAATGGAATATTATGCAGCCATCAAAAGGAATGAGATCTTGCCATTTGCAACGACGTGGATGGAACTGGAGGGTGTTATGCTGAGCGAAATAAGTCAATCAGAGAAAGACATGTATATGACCTCACTGATATGAGGAAATCTTAATCTCAGGAAAGAAACTGAGGGTTGCTGGAGTGGTGGGGGTGGGAGGGATGGGGTGGCTGGGTGATAGACATTGGGGAGGGTATGTGCTACGGTGAGCGCTGTGAATTGTGCAAGACTGTTGAATCACAGTTCTGTACTTCTGAAACAAATAACGCAACATATTTTAAGAAAAAAGAAAAAGAAGAAGATAACAGGAGAGGAAGAAAAGGGGAGTAAGTCAGAGGGGGAGACGAACCATGAGAGATGATGGACTCTGAAAAACAAACTGAGGGTTCTAGAGGGGAGGGGGGTAGGGGGATGGGTTAGCCTGGTGATGGGTATTGAGGAGGGCACGTTCTGCATGGAGCACTGGGTGTTATGAACAAACAATGAATCATGGAACACTGCACCAAAAACTAATGATGTAATATATGGTGATTAACATAACAATAAAAAAATTAAAAAAAAAAAAAAGAAAGAGCGAGCTTTGGAGCGCAGGGGAGGGGCAGAGGGAGTGGGAGAGAGAGTCCCAGGCAGACTCCGTGATGAACACCGAGCCCCATGTGGGGCTCCATCCCACGACCCATGAGACCAGGACCTGAGCCAAAACCAAAAGCCAGACGCCTAACCGACTGTGCCACCCGGAAACCCCTGCTTCAGGCATTTTTAAAGGGACCTCCAATATCTGAATCCCCTCTTCCCACCTCAGTACTCAGTAAGCTGAGAAATAAAAGCAGAGAGTGAATCTGAGCACTGAAATATCCCAGTTATTATTGGTAGAGACCAGACTGGAGCACAGTGCTTGGTCTGAGAACCTGGCAGGCCTGCTAGGTGAAGCTGGGAATGAAGCAGACGGACTGGGCCAGCCTTCCCATTCCCCACCCTGCACGTTGGTAATGGCGCGCATGCTCAGATAAGACTAAGGCATGTAGAACTCCCGCTCTCTGCAGGTTTTATTATTGTTATTGTTGTTGCTGTTGATCTCAAATTTACGAATCATGTAAAGTCACTTCACCTCTCCAGGGACAAAGGAATAAAGGATCAACAGAAGGCAGTCGCCTGTGAAAAATCCCCTTGCCCAGAACTTAAGGGGGAGAAATCTTTCCCACTACACCTACCCCATCTGATAGCCTTGGTAAGCTATCTTATTGACTGTCTCCCACTGAGAAGAGCCCTCACCTTGAGGCTTTCCTCTTGCTTTGTGGCCTTGGGCAGCTCCTGTAAACTCTCTGGACATCGGTTTCATCATCTACAGCACCAACATGATGGGTTTGAGCAATATGGCCTCATAGCTTCTTTCCATCTAACGCTACAGATGGCATAGACTTTTCTCACCTTTGAGACATTCCCATTCAGGCATCAGGGGAATATGGGGGAATGTGGATTCTACCTTATGTCCTTCACTGGGCAATGCTAAGGGTACCTTATGCCACTCAGTGCTTTGTTCTAAGCAAGACGAGCACTCATCCACTCTACTGAGTGAGCATTCTTGTTACCCCACGTTGAGGGAGAAGAAGACAATCTTGCTCCATCAGTAGGATATGAGGACACTGGCAAGGTATAGGATGACACATTTGCTTCTGCTAGCCTCTCAGCATGACCTGCCCCAATGAGGGGAGCCCACGCTGCCCACTGTAGGTCAGGGCACCCGGCTTTCTCCCCATTGCCTTCAGGAGCACTAGTTACATGGGGTTACCCTTGTACCCCGGAGACTCTTGTCAATGATATCCAGTGAGCTTCCAAACAGCAGGACTTGACTTTCCCATTCAAACTAAGACCTCTCTTTGTCTAGGAGTCTCAGGTTTAAGAATTGAAGTAATAAGCAACTGGATGCTTAGTCTTGTCCTATTGCTGGTCCCTCATAAAATACCCATGTGACAGACATTAGCAATTATATGTAACATGATATTAAAATAACAATGTCTCAGTTTCCATCGCAAACGGATGCATATGTGCGTGTGCACCCACACATGCATGCACAGTCCGGCTGATTTACGTGCGAGCAGAGGTTGATTTACTTTTCAAATTACTTACAATTTGAAAAGATTTATAGCTGAAAATGCGTTATTGACTTTGTCTTACAAACCGCAGAAAGTGAAACTCAACCAAATATTATTCCTCAGTAGAACTGTGAAGACTACCATCTGCCTCTGATTGATTTTAAGGTGCAAGGATTTATCCGGATCTGGGAAGTGTGGTTGGAAAAAAAATCATACATCTATCAAATGGGGACATGAGTTTCAAACGGCTGAGAAATAACTACATCACCTGAAATGGCTAACTGAACATTTTTAGGAAATTTACTTTTTTCATGCACATAAATGGGAATATGTCTCAAACCTCTGACAAGGTTTCATATAATCTTCCAGTTGTTTGAGGACTATTTCACTACCTCCACCACTGTCCATTTCCACCCCAGTTCAGGGGCTGGGTTTTGCCTTCTAAAACACCACTGTTCAGCTCGGTGTTAAGGACTCCCAGTGCTTGTTTCAGGGGATATAACAAGTATCCTGGACCATTAAAAGGGGCAGCAGGATGGAAGATGGCCACATAGGGCAATTCGAATGGGCTTGACAAAGCCTCGCTGGCATCATCCACTAGATAATGCACAGTAGAGGCTCAGGCAGAGACTAAATGACAGCAAGACAAACAGCATGTTGGCTCCTCAACAGGACCATCGTAAGGGGCCCTCCTCTCACGGCTCCCCTCCTCTGGGTTTGGGGCACTGCTCACAAATGCTGGGCTCCAGTGTAGATGCGGACCCTGACCCTCCAGCCACGGGAGGCCGAGCCAGGCACTCTGCTCCGAGCTTCCCCAGTTTCCTTGAGGGTTCAGTCCCCTCACCCTGCTCACTCCTACATGGGACCGCCTTCTAGCATCCCCAGGCAGCCTGGCTCCTTCCAGAGTATTTTTCTAGTCTATTGCTAACGCTTAAACCTCACACTATATTTCCCTCCAAACTTGCCTTTTGTTCCTGAATTTGAAAGTTAAAAAAAGTTCGGTCTTTATTTTTTACATCCCCACCATAACAACCTCGTCCAAGGTGATGTTGACACACACACATGATTGAAGGGCAAGTCACTTCCAAGAAAATGAGGGCAGGAAATGCAAACAGATTAAAATCTTAAGAGTATTGCCATACAGTCAGACTCATCTGATGTCACGTGTTTCCAATATATGTTACCAATTTATCATTTAGTCTCTGCGTGATGGTGCATGTTCATTTCTTTTTATGATAGTTTTCCCTTTTCATAGTTTTCTTTAAAATGTAAAGTGTTTAATATTTTTGGAAGCAGGTCTATTTTTTTAAGTTTTTTACTGTATACTTAAGAGGACTTTCCTTTTCCATGTTTTTAAAAACGTGGTAGTGGATTTTTAAATTCACTTCACTAGAGAAAGAGCCGTTTCTCGGTCACTCTTGTCCACGTAGTTAATCCCTCACGTTCCCAGCTTCCCTTGTGGCTAGAGTGGTCTTGTGACCCAGTTCTGGCCAATGAGGGAAGATAGAAACTATCCTGGGGGCTTCTGGGAAAGATTTACCTCCTATAAAAAGAAAGGGGGGGAAAAAAACCATGCCAAGGAGTTCTCTCCCACCGTCCTTGCTAGGTCCTTCATTATCGTTTTTGGAAGCAATTCTGTTAAAACAGGATGCTTGGAGCTGTGGTAGCCATATTGCTTCCTTGGAGGATAGACAAAAAGTCAACCCAACGAGGAGCGCAGGGACAAAAGATGGAAAGAGCCTGATGAGGTCGTTGGACCCCCGCATCAACCTGCAAGCCCCTTCCTGCACAGTTCTTGCAGTGTGACATGAATGAGCACCTTCTTGTCTTAAGCCACCGTGAGTTGGGGAGCTTGTGACTTTCATGGAAAAACAACCTACCTGATGCTCTCACTCCTATCTCCTTTCAGTTTGTGCATGTGTGCATTTTATTGAACTCACATCTATTCAGGATTTATTTTCTTTTCTGTTGCAAACTTTGTTCATAAATGGTTAATGAATTTCCCCCACGAATCTTTATTCAGTGATTCGTACTTTGCTTAGTGTTTTCAACTGTCACCTTTACCATATATTAAATTCTTATCTATATTAGGATCTCTCAAGTTCCTCATTAACAAAATAATAATAATAATAACAATAACAATAATGTTAACCACATAAGGTTGACGGATAATACTTGTAAATTTCTAAGCCTAGGTCCTGACACATAGTAAATTACAATATATGATAACTATTATTACCATTGCTATTATTATGTGATTTCTGGCTCTAAGCTTCTTCATTGGTTTTGCTTTCTTTGTCTTCTGTCTTTGGCTACGTATTTTCATTATATACTATTTTTCATACGAATGGTAGTTAGCATTACGTGGCAAAATTATGTGTAATCTCTTTTTAACTACAAAGTCAAGAATGGAGTGGTATTTTTGAGCATTCTGTGTTTCAGATAAGCACTTTCTTATTATGAAATTTAGCACTTTTATTTTTTATTTTTATTTTTTTAAATATTTTATTTGTTTGAGAGAGAGAGAAACAGAGAAAGAACCTGAGCAGGGGGAGGGGCAGATGGAGAAGGAGAAGCTAAGCTGGGAGGCCAACCCAGGACTCAATCCCAGGACCCCGACCAGGGACCAATCCCAGGACCCCAGGATCAAACCCTGAGCCGAAAGCAGACTCTTAACCCACTGAGCCACCCAAGCACCCCATGAAATTTAGCACTTAAAAAAAAAATTCACACCTACCTATGGCCTACTCCCTCTTTTTACTTGCTATATTTACTCAGTAAAGTCTAGAATTTCTGGCCCCTATGATTATAATTAAATAGTGTTTTTATATTAAATACTTCTCTAAGAATAACTTTTGACATTTTTGTTTAGTTTGGAAGCCAGATTAAACAACTTATTCAAACTCGAATTCATGTTTATGTGATGTAAATGCTATCACAACCACTCATTCTTTTCTATCAAGATGTTATACTACAAGGCTTCTTTTTGCTTATTCTCAGAGATGGGTGCAGTACATTTTAAATAACCTTTTTTAAGAAGGATACATTGGCAAATGATACTGACAAATTCTCTTGCAGAGAATGTCTTGATGTTGCCTTCATATGAAAAGAGAAGAAAATTCTCGAATCACAATAAGAAAGGAAGAAGTAGAAAATAAGGTCAAAGAGAGAATGCAAGAGATGGGGAAGGATCCTGATCATGTAAGGACCTCTTATGCCTTTGGAAAGATTTGGGCTTTTACTGTGAATACCCAGAGGGATCACCGAAGGGTTTTGAGCTGAGGAATGGAATGTTATCATTTCAGTTTGGGGTTTTTTGTTTGTTTGTTTGTTTGTTTAAGATTTCATTTTTAAGTGACCTCTATATCCAACGTGGGGTTTGAGCTTACAGCCCTGAGATCAAGTCGCATGCTCCACGGACTGAGCCAGCCAGGCACCCCACTAACTTCAGTTTTTAAGGGATCATTCTGGCTACTGTAAATAAAAGAGGCAACGGGCACCTGGGTGGCTCAGTCGGTTAAGGGCCTGACTTGATTCTGGCTCAGGTCATGATCTCAGGGTTGTGAGATCGAACCCCATGTTGGGCTGCATGCTGGGTGTGGAGCCTGTTTAAGATCTCTCTCTCCCTCTCCCTCTGCCCCTCCCCCTGCTCATTATCTTTCTCTCTCTCTGTAAAATAAATAAATAAATAAATAAAATAGGCAAAAGGCACTGTAATAATCCGGGCAAGACATGAAGATGGTGACACCAAGGTGGTAGCAGTAGAGTTTCTGGATCTGCTTTGGGGTAGAGGCAACTGCATTTCCTAAGGGATTTGATGTCACACATGAGAGAGGAGATGAGTATGGCTCTGAAATTTGGGACCTGAATAACCGAAAGAACAGATCTCTCATCAACTGAGATGAGGAAGGCTGTACCTTGAGCCGGTTTTCAGGACGGGGGGACATGAAGAGTTCAGTTTTAGCCATGATGAGCCAGGCACATCTGTTAGATACTTAAGTGAAGATGCTGAATGGGCCATTGGATATAAAAGCCTCAAGTTTGGGAGAAAAACTTGAACATACAAATTTAGGAATCATCAACTTCTAGATGGTATTTAAAGCCTTGAGCCTTGGTCAACTCCAACAGTTTTTTTGTTTGTTTGTTTGTTTGTTTTTATAACTCCTTACATGGAGTTCTTATTTTCTTTGTATGCATATTTGAATGAGAATATAGGTTTGGGGTTTTGCTTTTTTCAAGACACTGGATCTAGAAGGGAGGAGAATTTTTCATTGGTTGTGGTCCCATTCACTGCCTACTCTAGTCAGTTGAACCCCCTCTCAGACCCTCAGCTGGAGAGCGGGCTTACACATACAGCTCCTGGCCCAACCTAGTGACCAGTCCAGTCTGCTAACACAGTCCTGGTGACCGAGGTGGAAGTTATCGCTTACCCCTCCTGCCTGATACTCCGATGTTTAAAGTATCAAGTGCTGAGACCCCATAACCCAGCATGCACCACTCCAGGGCCCCTCCACAGCTGCACTTGGGGTCTTATCACCCCCTGCAGCCAGACCCACCTGCCTGCCTTCTGTCCTGCTGCTTTTTCCCTTCTTTTCTCGAAGTTATTTCTTTAAGAATTGCCAAAGGCTAAACCTGTATAGTAAACAGATGCCTCCCCCAGGCTCAGAGTGTGCGGTGAGATATGAAATATCTCCCTACCTTTGTTTCAGTGGGACTATTACTCATGATGAGGTAAAGTCTGAGCTAGCCAGGAGGGAAAGCCCAGTTGGTTTTTCTCCCAAAGGCCCCGTCTACCTTGCTCCCCGTTCGGGCTTTAGGTTGTTCATCGGGCTTAGTTTTAATCTCATTCTGTCTTCAGACATAGTTTAGGGGGAAGCTGAAAGAGATCCATAGAGAGCTGCTAGTCAGATGCCATGTTAAGCCATTTCAACTGCAAAATAAAGTCATATAGCATATAGGTCACGTTAACACTGTAAATTTCAAAACTCTCATCACCAAAGCCAGCATGCTAAAGTCAACAGAGAAATTCCAGTTGATAGTAAGTTTCCTCTCTCAGATCCCTGAACATTTTATAACCTATCTCATTTATCTCTCCAGCCATAAATAATAACCAGTTCACTGTTGGGATTTCACTCCCCAAGGAGGGGGCAAGTCTGTATACGTTTTCCCAACAAGGTATAAATTGCATAGCTGGAAAGAAAAATATTTCTCCCATCTCTAAATACATGCATAAATATCCAATGTAGGCAACCTAAAATTAGAATATGTACATAGTTAAGGAGATTTTGCCTGTGTCCCATTTTTTCCTCCTTCCTCTGTGCCTCCACCTCAGTAATTAACATTTCCTGGGCTGGTAGGTTACCCATATTTAAGATGTACACAGCACTCACCCCTCTTTATGACCTCAAAGCCAGGAGAAAGCAAAATGTTCCTCCATCACCCGTTTCGGGGCTGTGGCTACTAAAAGGAAAAAAAGGGAAAAAGTCAGATTCACACTTTTTGGTTTAATATGTTGCTCATCTAATATAATTTCCTCTGCAGGATGCAAACTAAGCCCAATAAATAACGGACTAATGGATAAGGAACTCATGGTTAGAGTTCACCTTCAATCAGGGGCTTGCGAGAGGTGTTCAGGAATTGTGTTGCTAAGATGCTGCTTGGAGCTGAAATTACCATTCTCAAGGATTTATAGTTGAGATATATATAGTAACAAAGCTAAATGAAAGCAAGGTCAGGGCAGCACCAAAGGTCGAGGGTAAAACTCAGAGCACAGATGTAAATTTGTCTTCCTCTGAGTTACTAGAGTTTTACTTCCTTTGACACCCCTCTTTTGTTTTTATGACAATGCTTTTCTCCTACATGAACTTCAAAATACCTCCCAGAAGCCCATAATGCTGCCTTGCACAGAGTAGTCTGCTATAATGTTTATTGAATTAAACAGAAGGATTCGTAATATTCTAGATCAGCACATATGTGTGCATGCCTGTGGTTAGATTTTCTCCAGCAATGCCTAAGAGCCAAGTACAAGAGCAGGTTTAGAAGGGGGATCTGGGGAGACATCGATGCGGTTTGGTGGAAGACCTGGGCGATTTTGGGGGCATTACGTAAGGCATCGTGGAAATGGCTGACTTCAAGTCCAGAAAGAGAAAGTGAAGGAAGATGATTTCAGGGGTGAAGAAGAAGCTAAGGAACCAGAGGGGAAAGGGGGAAAAAAGATTTAAATAGGAGTAGAAACAAGGAAGATGTTGAAGATAAGGAGATTAGAAGCAAATAAAGGAAGTTCAGAGCTAAGGACCCCAGGGATCTCCAGAGCTCCAAGTTGCAGTGAGGTCTCCTGTGGGAAGGACATGAGTAACACCTCCTGAAGTGGTCAACACATGTGCTCTGCAGAAGGACTGCTCGGAAGGGAGCTGAAGTAGACACAGAGGTCAGAGAAGGTCAGAACCCTCTCTGGTCAAACTATTGGGACAATCAACCAAGTGTGGGTGGAAGTGATAGAATCATGGTAGGAGAGGAAGATGGCAAAATTAATACCCACTGTTAGCTTCTATTTCAAAATATTGAACCAAGATCTTCAACAGACCATTGAGATTGGCAACAAACAATCAATCCCCAAATCCTCAGCACCTGAATTTTTAAAGCTTTCTTTAAATTAGTTAATACATAATAATAATGCAAAATGGAATTTTTTTTCTTGGACCCCACTGGGGAAGAAAGGAATTCTCAAATCTTATCTGTCCTATAAATAAGGAAAAGTAGGCACTTGCTGCAAGTGGTAAAAGAGAATTATGGTGAAGGTAACAATTCTAGAAAAGAACCACCGAAGGGGACATAATGATAGTCTTGGCGTCACTGCCAACTGCACTTAGAAGAAGTTATTTTCTAAAGTAAGACTTTTTCACAAGAACTTGGAACAGAAGGTCTGTACTTTCTAGGGAAGTGGCCCATCATGACCGTGCGCTAACTTGGGAGACCTTGACCTAGCAACAATACTACGACTTCCCATTCTGGCCACCATGCCCCTGTGGGAAAGAGAGTACTCCTTCTACTTAGAGTTGAGAGCCGTAATTTCCACTCCTTGCCAGAGTTGAAAGTGAGAGCATTTCTCGTTAGCAACAACCTTTGGAAGAAGGCTTTGACTTTGTGGATTATCCTCACACAACTATTTTTTGGCCACTGGTTTATGTGGAGAACCTCTCTTCACACCTGGATGTCTGTACTGGCTTTTGCTTGGGAGCATGTATTAGGGTAGACGTCACTGCTGGGGGGCTGGGACAGTCAGGCACTGGGAAATCAAACTTCTTCTCCAGCCAGGCAAGTCTCTTAGGCTGGGAATTGCAGAGGGGGACATCGTGTCCCACCTGAGCTCTAGCAGGACCATTGGGGACTGTGACTCAGAGGTGCAGTGAGACCAACCACATCAGTCAGTCAGCAGAAAACAAGGGACTCATGTCCCCTGATCCAGAGAAGAGTTGGTAGATGGAGCCAGGGAAGCCAGCCTGTGCCTGCCGTGGTCCCCACTTTCTCCAGTGACTTTACCTCCCTCCCCCGATGGGACACAATGCCCCATCTCCCTTGAGCTTCCTCAGCTGCCCTCTTCTCTCTCCAATTCAGAGTCTTCCCGTAGCTTCATCACTCTCCCCTCCCTGTACCAGCCCTGATCCTTCCAGCCCCTGGGAAACGGAGGCTCACATATTGGCCAACACTCTTAAACCCATTTCCTCTCAACAGTACACTCATCTCTCTTCACTGTCTCTAAATATGTCCAGGGCTTCTATCTCTTGAGAAAAGTAAAAGTCCACCTTCAGGTCTGCTAACCTGTACAATCAGGGTCCCATCCCTTCTCAGGCTCATATATGAATGACGACCTGGGCTAATAAAAGATAAATATTTGGGTTTTGGCCTCAGTTCTGGTTCCTGGCACACAGCTCCTAAAACTCTTGGGACTCTTTGGAGTTATAAGAGTGTCTTTGTATGCTAGTGATACACTGGAGATGGTTCCCCAAACAGCTTTATGACGGGGGCTGAACACCAGAACAATTAAGGTGTGATTAGAGATTTGGACCTTTTAGCCCCAACTTTGACCTCTGGGGAGGCGAGAAAGGCTGGAGATTGAGTTCATCACCAGTGGCCAGTGATTTAAGCAACCATGCCTATGTAATTAAACCTCCACAAAAACCCCTAGGCAATGTGATTCAGAGCGATTCCGAGTCGGTGACCACATTCCAGGTGCTGGGAGGGTGGTGCACTTGGAGTTTGCCACGGGAGCTCAGCGCCCCATTCTGCATGGCTGGTCCTATGCATCTCTTCCATCTGGCTGTTCTTGTGTCGCATCCTTTCTAATCAAGCTATACTAGTAAGTAAAGCATTTTCCTGAGCTCTGTGAGCCAATCAAGCAAATATGAAACCTGAGGAAGGGGTTGTGGGAACCCCAGATTTATAGCCAGTTGGCCAGAAGTACAGGTGACAATCTGGGACTTGCAGCTGGCCTCTGAAGTAAGGGCAGCCTTGTGGGACTGAAACTTTACACCTGTGGAGTTTGGCACTAACTAGGTAGCCACCGTCCAAATGGAACTGGATTGTAGGACACCCAGCTGGTGTCCAGAGAGTTGAGGAACTGATTGTTGGTGTGGAAAAATCCCACACACATTTGGTGTCAGAGGTGTTGAGGGTTAAAACAGCTCAGAAGGCCTCTCGGCTGCAATCCTCTTCGGTCCTCCCCATTCCATTCCAGCTGTTCCAGCTGCGAAGTCTCAATTATGGCAAAAAAAAAAAACCCTCACCCTGTCGGGACTTGATCTCAGCCCAGAAACCTGTATCCTTTCCTGTGTTCCTGACTCTGATTTGAGAATTCACCCGGCTCACTTGAGAGCTTGACTTCAATTTCTGACTGCTCTACCCTCAATTTTGATCTCCCTGTTTTTAATCATTTCTGATTAACCCCAATGTCACAGAGCAATAAGAAGTAACTGATACTCTTGACATGATATCAGGCGACTCACCAGGGATAACAAGCTTTTCCTGAGTCATGTCCCTGTTACAGAATGTTCATTCTCTCTGAAGAGACCTCAGTCCCCACCCCCCACCGCCAACTTTCACCTCGCTTCTTCTTCCTTCTAGTCCAATTAGATATGTTCATCCTCCAGTCCAGGGCTGCCAAATATGCATCACCCTTCAGAGAGAGACCATTCTGATTTCTACAATGTTGCTGTCGCATATTACCGTGAATATTTGGGAAATTATTATATTTGACTTAGATTTAAATTATCTCTCAGACTGGCTAAGTCTATGAATTGTGAACCCAACTCCCCCATTAAAAAAAAAAATAAATCATCCATTCAGTATCTCCTCTCCATCTGTCATTCTTTTTCTCTCCTCTTCTCATTCCAACTTCCCAAAGTACTGCCTAAATTCACAATCACCAATCCCTCACTTCTCAAGCCCTTCTCAATACATTCTAGTGACTTCCATCCTCCTTACTCCCTCCCCGCAAAAGCTCCTCCTAAGGCCATCCAGGACCTCTTGGTCACTATAAGCAATAAACTTTTTTTCTGTCCTTAATTTTACTTAATTTCCCAGCAGTGTTTAGTAATGTTAATCACTCCTTTCTCCTTGAAACACTCTATTGGCTTCCCGGACATTCTCTGGGTACTTCTCTGTCTCCTTTACAGGATCGTGCTCCTCACTCCAATCAATTAAAGCCATGCCTGTGGCTTCAACTACCACCTATAAGTAGATTACTAACACATCTAACATAGAGTGTTCATTGGTGACTATGACTAACACCTTTGAACCTCTCCTCTGAGCTCCAGGCCCTTATGTCCGTACACCTGCTTGATCCAGCCTCACAGAAGCCCCCAAATCTCCTCACACCCAACATAAGCAAAAGTAAATTATTTGCATATCAGTCAGCCTCTTGGCCAGAAAACAATGGCACCTTTCAATAGGGATACATTAAGAAGAATTTAACAATGAAAAAAAAAATCCATAAAGAGACTATTTTCCAAGGTGTAAAATAGTAAAAAGAGTAAAAGGAAACAGACAAGGGATAGTGAGCTGTGGGAATAAATACCCTGACATCACTCTCCTGCCCTGTGGGTCTCCTGACCGCTGGGAAAACTCAACCAGAAACAGGAAAACATGGCAGCCTGTTGAGGCAGCCCATACAGGTCAGCCTCCTGGGGCTCAGATCTGGGGGAAAGGGGAGTAGAGCTGGAGGGACACATGAATAATAGCATAATGATCTCCCCACCAAAACAAGTTCTCTTCCAGAATTCCCTCCTTGGGGAATGGTACCCCCATCCCTTCAGTCAATCAAACCAGAAAACAAATATTTTCTTGACACTACCTCTCCCTTTCCTCCATATTGAAGCCATCCTGTATCTTAGCAGGACTTCTCAGAAAAATATCTGGCCTCAGCTATTTCAAAACACGCTATTTCAAATTTACATGTGTGTCTCTTTTATAGCACTCA
Source organism: Zalophus californianus (assembly GCF_009762305.2). Lineage (NCBI taxonomy): Eukaryota > Metazoa > Chordata > Mammalia > Carnivora > Otariidae > Zalophus > Zalophus californianus. Next base: position 9,121,067 of record NC_045610.1, read on the forward strand.
TTACAGATATAATGTTACATGCCTTGTAGGATTGTTTTGCTGGTACTTTCTTTCCCTGTACTCTATAAACTCCATGTTGACAGAGACTATGATACTTTTTGCTCCAGTCTCTTACCACAGGCCCTGGCACGAAGCGGGTACTGAATAGTATTTGCTGAAGGAAAACATGTTAGTATTTGCAGGGATATATGGATCACATGGTCATGTTCTATCATCAAGGGAGAAACCTGGAACCCAGTGGTGTCAAGAACTCATCCAATAATTCTAAGGCAATTTTTTGCTTTTCTCACCGTAATAACATTTTAAGTGTTAGGTTCTGTCTAAGGATTCTGTAAATGTAGCAGGAGTGGCTCTCTTGCGTTCAAACTCCAACATGCAGGAAATACTCCTTTCTCTATTTTCCTTCAGTTCAATGAAATCCAAGTTTGAGCCTTGCTACCACTAGACTGGTAGAAAATTCAGTCATTTCCGGATTCTCCTCCCAAGAATTGCAACGGAATAGGGAAGGTTTGCGCAATATTGTAGTGATAGAAAGGGCTTCTGGTCTCCAGTTCACCATCACCCTGCTGAAACCCCTCACTGTCTGAGTCTACACTGATTTGTTGAAATTTGGAAGCTCTGTGCTTCCATGCCACCTCTGGGTGAAGTTTAGGAATCAGTGCCTGGACTGGAAGCCTCAGAGCCTAGGGTCCAGCCTCCCTAAGTGTCCTAAAAAGAGCCCCCCTTACTCCCTGCTGTATCTTGACACTTGAGAAAGAGGTCTGTGAATTTGTGCTCTTACCCCACCCTGGCTTTTGTTCTCTCCTTTTATTGTAGGAGGAAACTGATCATCTCACTCTCTCCCAGTTTCCTTTTCTTCTGGTATTCCTCAAAGAGGATTCCTTAAGTGGAATTTCATCAATGAGGTCAGGACTGAGCAAAACAGTAGCTGGAAGAGAAAGTGGCTTACAGGCAACTTCTGCTATAGTCTCATTGGCAAAGCAAAGAAGCACAAAAGAGCCAATTCCTTTGGCGGAATGGGTGTGTGGGAGGGGAAAAACAGGAGGAAAACAAAAAACACCTGTATTTCTTAAAAAGCATGCTGCCACACTAATATTATTTCATGAAACCTTCTGGCAAACTTGTGGCTTAATGCCTGTAGTCTCTAATTTTCGGAAGAAAAATCAGAAACTAGGAAGCCTTCAATAACTTATTCCTGTGCAACCCAACAGGCAGGTGGCCAAGAAAAGATTTAAGTTCAAAAAATCTGACCCACCTCAAAGAATGAAGGGGGGGAATCAGAGGGGGAGACGAACCATGAGAGACGATGGACTCTGAAAAACACACTGAGGGTTCTAGAGGGGAGGGGGTGGGGGGATGGGTTAGCCTGGTGATGGGTATTCAAGAGGGCACGTTCTGCACAGAGCACTGGGTGTTATGCACAAACAATGAATCATGGAACACTCCATCAAAAACTAATGATGTGATGTATGTGATTAACATAACAATGAAAAAAATTTTTTTAATTCCACATGCAAAATCTGACCCACCTCAAGCCTGTGCTCTCTCTTCTGGACTAGGCTTTGGGGAAATGCAGAGGAAGAGAATGTCAGGTAAGGTAATATATTATCAATACCTGGTGGCATGAGCCTGGGGTGGAGAATCTAAACTGGAATTTCCCTGGTGTCGAGAAAAAGACTGTAGAAGCTAGCTTATTTTGGGAAAAGAAACAAAAAAACCTGAATTATCAAACGGGGAAATTTAGGGAAGAAGGAGCCCTTGGACTTCATGCTCTGGGTCTTAGACTCTCCATCATGAGCCATTCAACTTGCTCCAGAAGGCAAGACGTATTTCACAGCAGTACTCTTGGGTTGGGATTTCTTTGTTTAATGGATTCCAAATGAGAATCCTGTCTTCTTCGTGGAACAATCTCTTGTTTTAATGCCAAAGCTTTACTGTTTGATGGAGGAAAAGTCGTCAAAATATGGTTCCCATTCCACAGTCATCAGAAAACACATGGGAGAGATATATAGACTTCCTGAACACACACACACACACACACACACACACACACACACACACACACGAATAACTTTCTTAAATAATTTGATGATGACATTTGGAATTGATCTCATACATATTAAACCCTTCGAAAAGTCCACGTCTATGAGGAGAGGCTTTAAATAATTAGGCTGCACGGCCTACAAAGGTCAAATACACCCTCTTGTGGTAAAATGGTATATTTTATTTGCGCATGATTTCTATATGGAGCTCCTGAGAGGATAGTTTGAAGAATAATGAGTATTTGAGAAGAAACAGTGAAAGTTGTAGTGCAATTTTTTAAAATATCAATGATACTTGGGGTGCCTGGGTGGCTCAGTCTGTTAAGCGACTGCCTTCGGCTCAGGTCATGATCCTGAAGTCCCGGGATCGAGTCCCGCATCGGGCTCCCCGCTCAGTGGAGAGTCTGATTCTCCCTCTGACCCAACCCCCTCTCATGCTCTCTGCCTCCCTCAACCTCTCTCTCTCTCTCTCAAATAAAAAAATAAAATCTTTAAAAAAAATGAAAATATCAATGATACTCATCTTATGGTCCCCCCTAATCTCCAATTTTCAGATGGAAAACTAAGACTCAGAAGTCTCACACAACTTGCCCAATTTAACCCAACTAAGGAATAAAAAAAGCAAAGTGAAGCAAAGACTTTGAATGTCCTGCCTCTCTATTACAACAGATATATCGCTAGGAAAAATGATCCTTAATAATTATGACCACTAAGGGGCACCTGGGTGGCTCAGTTGGTTAAGCATTTGACTCTTGATTTCAGCTCAGGCCATAATCTCAGGGTCGTGAGATCGAGCCCCACGTCAGGCTCCATACTCAGTGCGGAGTCTGCTTGTCCCTCTCCCTCTGCTCCTCCCCCAGCTCTCTCGCTCTTTCAAATAAATACATACAATATTTTTAAAAATAATTATGACCGTTAAGGCTAGAGACCAGATGACATTGCTCAAAGGTTAAGGCAGTCATGCAATGAGTGAACGGTCATAACCCAGGAAGTGGTCAGTGACTCTGGATGGAAGGACCCTGATTTGATTATTTGGCTTTCCAGCTAATATTTGCTGCCCCTCTGCCAATCATTTATGGAGCCCATCTATCAACATGTTTTTGAGTGCTTGATATCTGCTAGCCATCCTCAGAGCTAGTGATAGAGTGATAACTGAGACAGACAAGACCCCTCCCTTCAGGAAGCTTAAATTCCACATGGTGTATGAGTTTTCTGTCACTGTGAAATAAATTACCACAAACTGAGAGGTTTAAACCCATTTATTTAGAGGACACATCTTTATATCTGAAGTCTGAATAGAATCAGCTGGAGTCCCTGATTAAGGACAAAAACCAAGATGTCAGCTCTCTGTGCTCTTACCTGGAAGAAGAATCTACTTCCAAGTTCCTTCAGACCATTGGCAGAATTTAACCCCATAAGCTTGTAGGACTGAGGTCCCCAGAACCCCTAAAGGGTTCTCTCATTTCTTCCCCAAAGGCCCCCTCCATCCTCAACCCAGTAATGGCACATCCAGCCCTGCTCATGCTTTGACTCGCTCTGGTTCTCCTCCTGCCACCAGCCAGAGAACACTCTCTGCTTTTAAGGGGCACATGTGATTAAAGTAGGCCAGCTTGGATAATCTCCCTTTTGCTGAATGACATGAGGCAGTCATACATATGACATCTCCTCATATTCCCAGCCTTGCCCCCAGTCAAAGGGATCAGACAAAAGTGAGGATCATTCAGAGTTGTTCTTAGAAATCTGCCTCCCACAGTGGGTAAGAGAGCAAGGAAAACAAGAGACTAATTCTTGGTTATGAAATAAACAAAATTAAATACAATAGGGAGATCTGTCAATCATTTATGAATAATGAGGACAAGTCGTCATGAAGCAAACTGCAAGAAGAATGTTCTAGACCAAGGGTAGTTTTCAGAAAGTCCCTGAGACAGGATAAAAATGTGTATTCTAAGAATGGAAAGAAGCCAGCAAGGGAGAGAGTGGTGCAAGATATGGAATCAAAACAAATTATTTCATTCCAAACAGACTCATGTAGTCAGCAGAGGGAAACTTTCGAAGAACTCCCTATTCTCAAGATGTTTACGATATTGCAAAAAAAAAAAAAAGGAAAGAAAAGGAAGGAAGAAGAGGCAGTTGTGAAATAGAAGAAGCATACACTCTTGCTCTTCATTACATAAAATATTATATACACACATAAACATTAAACACTACATACACACATAAATGAGGGATTTTCTGTCTTTTCTACAGTCTGGAAGCATTCCGATAAACATAGGCATCGTCTGTTCTGCTATATGGATCTCAGCTGTAAGACCATTTGAGCCTAGTTACTTGTCTTCGATGGTGGCACTGTAATTACCTTTCCTGTTTATTCTGTATTTGTTCTAGTTTTAGAGATCTTCTTGGGTCCATTTCAGAAGCGTATATTTCAATAAGAGATTTTCTGTGTTCTCTAGATTTTAAAATGTATTGCCATATTGTTGTACATAATAATCTCTAGTATTTCTTTTAATCTCTTCCATATTTGTATCTCCTTTCTTGTTACTATCATGGTATAATGTTGCTTTCTTGGTTTTATTTAATCAGAATCAGCAGGGAAATCTCTATTCCATTAATCTTTTCAGATACCAACTTCTGGTTTCATTTCAACTTTCCCTTTGTTTTCTAGTGAATCAGTGTAAGCTTCTTTTTTTTTTTAAGATTTTATTTATTTGACAGAGAGAGACACAGCGAGAGAGGGAACACAAGCAGGGGGAGTGGGAGAGGGAGAAGCAGGCCTCCCACAGCACAGGGAGCCCGATGTGGGGCTCGATCCCAGGACCCTGGGATCATGACCTGAGCCGAAGGCAGACGCCTAACGACTGAGCCACCCAGGCGCCCCATAAGCTTCTATCTTTATTAATATCCACCTCCTGCTTTTATTTGGTTTATTTTGTTTTCTTTTCCTGACTTCTGAAGTTACATCTTTTGTTCATTTTAGCCTTTTTTTTTTTCAAAATTAAAGATTGTATCATATAAAGCTATATAATTTTCTATAAACTTTAGTCTGGTGTTTGTAACGAAATATTTTCTTTGTTATTACACTTGAGAATTGTTTGTGTTTAGTTATGATTTCTTGTTTGGTTAAGGTGTTACTTCTGACAGTATTCCTCAATTTATTAAAAAAAATGTTTTTGGTCCACTTTTCATTGTTGATTCCTAGTTTCATTGGATTATGATGAAAGAATATGGTCTGCTCACTTTCTACTTTTGGTAAATTATTAAAGTTTTCTTTTGGTCAAGTACCTCATTAAGCTTTTATAAGTATTTCACAGACATAAAAAGAAGAATCACATTTTCTCCTCAAAAAGTATCATGCTATCAATGTGTATGTGCATGTGTGTATACAAAATAACCAAGTTTGGGTTGTATATTATTTTATAGATTGTGTTGTTCAAACATAATGTATAGCTGCTTATATTTTGCTACTTAATTTGCTAAATTTTAAATTTTCCCAATATAATTACATTTTTTATAAATTTTTTTTGTATTTTTACTTCTTTAGACATTGTAATCTTTATTTATTATTTTAAAGATTTTATTTATTTATTTGAGAGAGAGAGCACATGAACAGGGGCGGGGGGGGCAGCAGGAGAGGGAGATGCAGACTCCCCGCTGAGCAGAGAGCCCAACATGGGGCTCAATCCCAGGACCCTGGGATCATGACCTGAGTCGAAAGCAGACCTTAACCAACTGGGCCACCCAGGTGCCCCTAGACATTGTAATATTTAATAAATGATGCTGACATGATTTGTCCTCTATCTAGACAAAAATAAAGCCAAACTCCTTCCATACACAATAATTTATTGCACACAAATTAAATATTTAAGTGTAAAAATAAAAATCACTAGAAGAAAAGTCTGGAGAAGAATATAGCTCTAGAGATCTTTCCAAGGATTGCTACAGAAATGCAGACTCTGTAAAGGCATTTTGGCTACATAAAATTTTTAATGTTCTATGTGACCAAAAAACAAAAAGAACAACAACAACAAAAAAACCCACTATACATAAAGACCACAGGCAAATGAAGAGAGGTATAATGGCAGATGTTCCCGGGAAAATCTCTTTATCCTTTTGGGAAATTGGTTCTGTCCTGCATAGGCCATATTGCAATATGCCCTTCTTTCTTTAGTCACTGATTTGTTTAAATGAGTTGAAGCCTGTAGGTCTTAAATACAGAATGACCTTGTGCATCTTGATTAGCAAGATTAAGTTTACATTACATATTTGTGCCATGTTTAAAATTTAAGACCGAGGTTGGCCTTTACCAGAATCCCTTCAAGGAACCAATAGTTCCAGCCTCTGAAGGCTTATTAGCATCAAAGAATCACATGCCACTTGCAATTAGGAAACCCCACAAAAGTGAGGGTCCCGGGACCCATTCTCAAGAACAGACAATCTCCTACACACCAAGTTTCTGCTTATAACCTTTGTACCTGCTGAGAATTGCTAACAGAAGAAATGAGGGGGGAAAATCCATTGCTTGAGATATTGCAGACTCAACCATGTCTGAGGTCCTCGCCCCTGTCAGTCAGTGTGGTGAGAAGTTGGAGCCCTTGATGCCTATTGAGTTAGGGATCTTCCCCTTTCTGCCCCAATGGGACTGGGAGGAAATGGGGCATTGAAGCCTACTGTTTTTGCACTCATACTTGTGAGTCTAGTTTCTCTGTGTGAGAGTCACTCACATGAAAAAGATGTGGTTGTGGACATTAGAACTAGACTATGCATCTCTAATCAAACTAATAGAACCAGTAAAACATGTTGACAACTCAAATGACCGACAAAGGTTAATGTCCCCAAGATCAAAAGAGCACCTATAAATCAAAAAGGAGAAAACAAACAAGTTGATAGAAAAATGCACAAAGGCTGTAACAAGCGAGTCACGGAAGAGGGAACGCAAATGGTCAATAAGTTCATTAAAAGTTTCTCAACCTCACTCACGGTCAGGGAAATACAAACAAAGCAACAATCTAATACCGATACTTTTTCCCTCAAAACTGGCAAAAATTAAATACGCCATAGTATCCAGTGCTAGAGAAACTCTGAACAAATGGGTACTCTCATACAGTGTCAACAATGAATGTAAATTTCTACAGTATCTTTGCAAAACATTCTGGCAATACCCACTGAAAGTTGACTACGTAGACGTTTGTCCCCATGGTCCCATTTTGGGGAATGTAATCTATAAAAATAAAAGCGATTAGAGGTACAATATTATCGATTGTAGCAGCATCTTCTACAAACCTTCTGGAAACAGCCTGAGTATCAGGAATTAGCGGAATGCTTAAATCAAGCATGAGTCAGTTGTACTGGGGACCGGTACGTGAGCTTTAGAAAGAGGGAGCCAGATATGTATCTGTTGGCCCATGTGGTTCTCCAAAAATAGTTCTCTAAGGATATTAATTAAAGAGAAAAGAAACTCCTAAATCAAACACAAAAGAGAAAGAAAAAAGAAATATATAACATTAAGAAGAAAGGAGATATAACAATATATAGGAAGAATAATAAATTTGTGAGAATAAATTATGAGAATTTATGTGTACACACATATACAAAAGTATATGCACATGCACATCCTTTGAAAAGCTAATTTTTACAAAAGTGTAAGTTACACAGATTCATTCCTTTCCATGGTGGAAAACCTGACGAGAGAAAAATATTTGCAAGTATCTTTTAAAAAGTTATCCAATATTCATATGACCTCACTGATATGAGGAATTCTTAATCTCAGGAAACAAACTGAGGGTTGCTGGAGTGGTGGGGGGTGGGAGGGAGGGGGTGGCTGGGTGATAGACATTGGGGAGGGTATGTGCTATGGTGAGCGCTGTGAAGTGTGCAAGACTGTTGAATCACAGATCTGTACTTCTGAAACAAATAATGCAAGATATGTTAAGAAAAAAAAAGAAGAAGAAGATAGCAGGAGGGGAAGAATGAAGGGGAGTAAATCGGAGGGGGAGATGAACCATGAGAGACGATGGGCTCTGAAAAACAAACTGAGGGTTCCAGAGGGGAGTGGGGTGGGGGGATGGGTTAGCCTGGTGATGGGTATTAAAGAGGGCACGTTCTGCGTGGAGCACCGGGTGTTATGCACAATGAATCATGGAACACTACATCAAAAGCTAACGGTGTAATGTATGGTGATTAACATAACAATAAAAAATTTTTTTAAAAAGTTATCCAATATGACCCTCAAAATGCACTGGATCAGATGGGATGTGGCAGAATTTTAACAAACTTTGAAAAACAGCTCTGTGAATTGCTATGCAAATTGACATGGAGCAGAGGAAAGAAATCCCATTTGGGGAAGCTAGCATGACTCTGATACAAAAATCTAGCAAAAAGCACAAAATATAAGAGCTACATAATCTGCCTAGATACCAGTAAGGCAAAATTATAAAAGCCTTATAGCTACCAAATTTGGGTTAAGTAATAGAAAATCAAAATATGCATAAACATACCATAACTCTGTGTGTGAAGGTAATTCTGTGAATACTGCAATTCTTAAATAACTTCATAATGTTAATGCACTACCAGTTAAAATCCAAGAGGTGATCATTTGTTTGTTTTCTGTTTTTGTTTGTGGGGAAGAGGGAAAGAGACAGGAATCTTTACCAAAATTCTGAAGCTCATCAGAAGAATAAACATGTAGGAAAATATATATATAAGAAAACTTCTTTTTTTTTTTTTTTTTTTTGAGAGAGATAGAGTGCACTTGAGCAAAGGCGTAGGGGCAGAGGGAGAGAGAGAATCCCAAGCAGGATCCCTACTCAGCGTGGAGTCCCCACAAGGGCTTGATCCCACAACCCAGAGACCATGACCTGAACTGAAATCAAGCGTCTGATGCCCAACTGACTGAGCCGCCCAGACACCCCTATAATAAAACATTTTTAAATGAATAATAGTGAAGGTGACTTATTTCACCAGAAAGCAAGCTACATTTAAAATAACTACAACCAGGGCGCCTGGGTGGCTCAGTCGGTTAAGTGTCTGCCTTCGGCTCAGGTCATGATCCCAGGGACATGGGATCGAGCCCCACATCAGGCTCCTTGCTCAGGGGGGAGTCTGCTTCTCCCTCTCCTCCCTACTCATGCTCTCACTATCTCTGTCTTTCTCTCTCTAATAAATAAAATCTTAAAAAAAAATAAAAATAATTACAATCGATGTGGTGTTGGTATGAATAAACAGGCAGATAAGGAAGAATTGAAAATCTAGAATGCACAAAGTAAACAAATTAAGTGACACAGGTAAATTTTCAGTTCAGAATAGAAAGAGTAAGTTTTTCAGAAATGTTTAAAACTTTGGCTGTTTGGGAAAAGATTCTATTCAACTCAGACCTCAAATTTAATTTATTGGTAATCAAAGAAATGCAAGAACAGACAATACTTTCTTTGCCTCTCAGATCAGGGAGAATATAAATATTGTGGTCAAAGAGACACTCCCTCTGGTGATGGGATTAAAAATGGGCAAAACCTTTCTGCTGTGATCCTTGACCATATGTTTTGTGGCTTATAAACTAACACAGGAATTCTACTTCGACAAACTTACTAAGGAATAGATAAGGGTGTACAACCTGTAACAACAATGAAAAACTAAAGAAAAATGGGGGGAAAAATAAAGAAAAACAGATTTCCTTTAAAATACAGATTTATAAAATGAACCCAAGAAGAGTGAGAAAACCAGGATGCAGCTCGTAACAGACAAGAAATTGGAGAGGTAGTCACAGATCTACTGGGGCGGGGGGTAGGGAGAGGAAGGATCCAGTTTCAGATGATTTCACAGCTCAGTTCAACATAACCTTAAGGAATAGATAATGCCTATAAATATTTGAACAACTCCAGACTACAAAAAAGAGAGAGAATGCCCCTCCGTGAATTGTATGGAGATGGGCTACTCCTTAAGTGTGGTCAGCATGGACCTTGGTCTCCATCCCACAGTGGGAGGCTCCCCACCCCCACCCCCACCCTCACCCCCAGCTCAGGCTGGGCTCCCAGAGTCCTGCCTTTGGAAAACAAAAGGCTGGAAGAACCCTCAGCTGCCTGGGGGTTACTTAAGGCTTCAGAAGACCTTCCAGCTCTTGGAGGGAAATAAAAGCCATGGACCAAAAATGAAATGCAAATCATCTTGCTTATCATACTAAATTATGTATGCATAAATTTCAAAAGAATTTTTCAACAAATATTTTCAGAAGTAATCTGTAGTTTCTTAAGATTTTATTTTTCCTGATTGCACATTGTTCTTCATAGTCTTCCATATTGTTTGAAGCTCTGAACAATAAACATGTTCTTTTATAATAATAAAAAAAGCTACTTTCATGCCCTGTCCCCACAAAAAATCTATGGCAATTTATAGATCAATCGAGGGGGGCCATTGACATCTTTACAATATTAAATCTTTCTGTGTAGGAGACAGGTGAGAATTAACTCCATGTATTTGACATCCTGCGTGGGATATCTTAGGATTTCCTTCATGTCCTCACAGATATTTCATGGTGTTTGTTCATATTGTTAATTAGATCCTTTTTCCAACTTAACTTCCAACTAGCTGTTGCTGGCATACAGTAAGGAGATTGAATTCAATATATTTCTGTGGGCTAGCTGTCAGGAAGAAAGCTAACATCCTGGTTTTGTGATTAGCATTGGTGCCGGGAAGCCTGGGTGGCTCAGTTGGTCAAGCATCTGCCTTAGGCTCAGGTCATGATCCCAGCGTCCTGGGATCGAGTCCCGCATTGGGGTCCCTGCTCAGTGGGGAGCCTGCCTCTCCCTCTGCCTCCCACTCTCCCTGCTTGTGCTCTTTCTCTGACAAACGAATAAATAAAATCATTTTTAAAAAAATTGGTGCAGATGCCTTTGGTGTCTTGCCCTGAAGAATGGTGTTTGTGGTTTATTTCAAAAGTATGTTCTTTGTCTTGGTTGGGAAGTATCTTGTGGTTGTCAAGTTACCAGGATTTTTTTTTTGTTGTCCTGGTTAGGAATCTTTCAACAATATTTTAGCAAATGTGAAGATTTTCTTGCGGCCTTTTCCTCCAAACTACTAATATGGTCATTACTACTAATCTATTTCTTTAAAAAAAAAAAAAAAGATTGCCTGATTGATTTGAGAGAGAGTGAGTGTGTGCATGGGGGTGGGTACAGAAGAGAGAGAGTCTCAAGCAGTCTCTGCACTGAGCCTGGAGCCCAACATGGGGCTTGATCTCATGACCCTGAGATCACAACCTGAGCCAAAACCAAGAGTTGGGTGCTTAACCATCTGCACTACCCAGGTGGCCCTATTAATCTATTTCTAAGACTGAAACATCCTTGGGCTTCGGGGGGAAAAAAATCCTACCTCTTGAAGGTTTAGTATTCTTTTATCATACTGATTCTATCGCTAATATTTTTCTTAGGATTTTGCTTTCATACTTATTTATTAATGACATTTCTGTGTAGCTTTCTGTTCTAACATGCTGCATTCGTTCAGCTCTCCTAGCCAAGCTCTGCTAATTTCACAGAATGAAATGGAAAGTTTCCCATTATTTTCTAGGCTAAGTGCTTACAGGGTCTAGAAACTGTTTCTAAAAGAGCTGCTAGACCCTTGCACCCCAGTCTTGCCCAAACATTTTAAATGAATATTGTAGATTATTTTTATAATCTGATGGAATGAATACTTGATTATACAAACTATGTTGAAGAATGCCTAGACCAGATGAAATGTAATGACAAATTAAATGAAAACTGAGTTTGAGAAAGCATCTGTATGGAATACTCCCACATAACTATAAACACATCATTGAAATGAGCCAGAAAGAAGTATAACAAAAGGTTAACAGAAGTTATTTCTGAATGACGGAATGACCGGTGATATTTATTTTCTCCTCCGAGCTTTCCTGCATGACTCTATTCTTTTCACCATTGGCATGTAACATGTTTGCAATTAGAAATAAATTAATTAATGATTTGTTAAAGATGCTGAGCTCCTTAAAGTAAGAACGGAAGCCCACCAACATCAGCGACACCCCTACAAATACTTGTGTGCACTCGATCCCAGGACGCTGGGATCATGACCTGAGCCTAAGGCAGATGCTTGACCATCTGAGCCGCCCAGAGCAGCATGTTAACGAGGACACTGATTTGTGTTCATTGTCTCAGAAACCACCCTCTATGGTTTGCCTAGAGAGGTTCAACCATGCCTTTGGTCTCATCCATTAACGGTATCCAACAGGGAATTTAAAGGGGAGGGGAGCAAGGGTTGAATGTACCCCAAACATCATGGGCAGCTGTGGGATGAGAAGTATCTGCCTGAGCCCAGTGAGGGCAGTTACCACACAGGCAGGTGTTCCAATACCACTGACTAACTCACTTCGCAGACATTTCAAAGAAAAAGCAATTTGTAAAGATGCTGCCCTCATGCTGCACCATGATGCCGATCGTACGGTGGCAGTCACTCCATGCAGAAGTGAAATAAAGTTTTCCAAAGAGACACTGAGAGCAGATTTCCTCACTTTGTGGTTTTAGTCGGGCCCAGATATCCTCAAGCCTATCGGCTTTATTTACAGTTTAGCCAGTGAATCCCTCTGGCTTCTCTCTACACATAACAACATGTGGAGCTTCCCAGGCTCATGGGAGGATGTCTCTCAGCTTTTCCCTCCCAGCTCTCCCTGCAGAGACAGTGGCCCGGGGCTCCCGAGATAACGCAGAAGAGAGAAATAGCCCATCCATCTCTTTTAGGTTGTTTCCCTGCGATATCCAAACATCATTAACCCAGTGAACAATTCAGGAAAACCAGCTGTATGACTTCACAGTGACACAGAAGTAAACCCATCTTCCTGAGAGCCAGAGCGGGTCGTGAGTGTTTGCCCATGACCCGCACCCTCCAACTCAGCCCTTCTCTCCTGCAGGTGAATGGAAATCCTAGAGCCAGGGTGATGCCCCGGTGCCGAGTTACCCTCACGCCTGCGCGTGCAGATAAGACCAGCTGGTCTTCCCATAGCCACCCTGGCTCTGCCATTGCAGGATGGATGCTTCGTCCCTGATCTTTATTTCTTTTTTCCTCTTTTCTTTTTTCTTTTCTTTCTCCTTTCCTTTTTTCTTTCTTTCTCTCTCTTTCTTTCTTTCTTTTTCTTTTCTTTTCTTTTCTTTATGGCAGAAGCGGTGTCTAGCAAATTCCTAGACTGTAAACTGAATTCTAACACAGATGTTTGATCCTTTGGCACCTACCTCCTCTCCAGCAGTTTGTAGGAGTGCCCAGTGCTCATCTTGCTTCCCCCATAGATGGCCAGTTCTTGAAAGATGAACAGTCGCAACAACGGGTATCATTTAGTGCTTCCTCTGGCACGAATCACTGTGCCAAGCACTTAGTATCTATTACATTTATAATGATATGTATATGATTTGTAATATTTACATAAATACACATGCTTTACTATACCATTATACATACGTTATACTTAATATGTATATCACTTCTTACGATAATCCACAGGTAGATTCCATTATTTTTATTTTATTTTTCCCATTATACAGATGCATAAACTGAGATTTAAAGAAGTTAATTGGCTTGCCGTCACTGGCCAGCAGGTGGAAAGCAGTGCACTATGGAGCTGGCGCACTGACAGCAACTCGATGCTGGCTGGAGCTAAAATTCAAGACTTACTCATCTTGAGACCTAGCAGCCTGCCTGAGACATTGAGGAGTTTTAAGATAGTACCTATTGAACACACACGCGACACATTTAACAGCAGAGCAAGGCAAAGACCACCCAGATGAGGAAGCAGAAAAGTTTCGGGAAACTTCAGTTCCAATGTTGCATGTGACTTGCCTGAGCACCCTTTTCCTGACGGCTCTCCAAGCAGCTTCTAGTGCATTAACCGAGCATTAACTGTGCTGCATAATTGCGCACTTATGTACGTGCTTGTTCACGGGTTCAATGAATGGCCTGTGCTCCCCGCTTGATTGCAAAGTCCACGAGGAGCTCTGTTTCCAAGGCACCCCTAGCGCTGGCATTACCAGCGCAAAAAAGAGAGTGAATGAGTGAATGAATGAATGAGGGAAATGCATCATCAACTTCCCTCCGAAATGCAGCTCCTTCTCGCTTCTCTATATTTTTTAAAATTAATAATGCCAGAAGTTCTCCCCATCATTCTGGCTCCACGCACTCAGCCACCCACTACACGGGATCAATGTTTTTTCGCCCACGTTGCTTCTCCCCTCCTGCAGCGCAATTCACCGCACGTGCTGTGTGGCTGGACGCCCCGGCTGAGAAATTAACTCTGACCCTCCCCAGGGCCTGGCCTCCTGGAGGTCTGGCTTGATTTGACTTTAAAAAAAAATAAAGAAACGTGACACCTATTTATCCTCAAGTATCCTAAAGCAATAATCTTTACCGATTTTCTTTTCCTTTCCTTGCCGCCGCGATATTGGTTCAGGCCCTCGCCTCACATTAAGGCTGTGTAAATAACCTCCTTACCATAAATCACAGGATTTCCGATGGAGGGGAATTTGAAACCCGATCGATACCACGCTCCCTCTCCCTGCTTCATCTGAGAAGACACCGAGGCCCAGAGCTGTAAGGTGACTGGGGTGAGGCCAGAGCCACCAACCAGTAGGACCCAGGCTCCCAGCCTCCCTGTCCTCTCTCCTGGGACCTGCCCCGGCTGCCTTCAGCCCCCTTCCTTCTTGGGACGTTTTATAGCCTGTCTCTTTTCTGTGTTAATAAGTAGAACTAGGCTCGTTCAAGAATATAGGAAATTGCACATTTTTTAAAACATCAGCTCGACTGTGAGCTGTGCATTTCCTATAAATCTGTTTCCACTCAGTCCTAGCCCAGCCAGGTCAGGCCGGCGGTTTGCATTTGGTGGCCACTCCTACCACCCAGTGGACACAGCCTGGTACTGCACGCCAAAGGGGGTGGGGGAGCCGGGGGATCCGCTCCCAGGGAACATCTGGCTGCAATTTGCTTATTTCGCAAATGAATTTTGACCCACGTTCTTTTCTGTATCTGTGAGCCCAGCGTATCACCTTGACTTGAGCAGTATTGCCACTGGGATATGAGGGATTTTCAGAGGAAACGGGAAATCCCGCTAAAGTTCACGACTGCTCACTTCCCCTAAAAATGTGGAGCAGGGGGAGGGTCTTTAGAAAAGGCAAATGAGAACCATCCTAAGGACTTGCTCATTCTTTTGGTTTTTTTAAAATACTTTATTTATTTATTGGTTTATTTATGTATTTATTTGAGAGAGGGTGGGGAGGAGCCGAGGGGGAGGGGCAGAGGGAGAGGGAGAGAATCTCAAGCAGACTCGCCACTAAGTGCAGCGCCCCGGGAGCGGCTGGATCTGAGGACCGTGAGATCATGATGGGAGCCAAAACAAAAAGTCCATGGCTTAAACCACTGAGCCACCCTAGCGCTCCAAGCACTTGCTCTTAACTAATGCTATTTAGAATCTGCTTTGGAATGACATACCCCCCCACCTATCTCCACGTTTGGGACATCTCCCCAGACTCCATGATCTTCATGCAGGTTTCACCGTTTCCCCAGCCAGATTTTCATAATACAACCAGCATTCCCAATTCTCGGTTGGATTACCAGCGCAAAAAGACTCTAAAAAGCCCCTTGCTGACTCACAGAATCTCAGAGATACACAGGGATATACACAAGTCAACATGATGGTCTACAGTGGCTCTGGTATCTCCTAGATAACCAGGAAATTTAACTTCCAGATGTTATGGAAATACACCATAAATAAATGCCCTCAATGTCTTTTCAAGTTGTGAGCTAATAATTATGAAAAATGAACAGCAAATCAGAGGCATAACATCTATGAATAGACTTAAAAGTTTTCTCAAAATTGTACTAGTTAGTCTATGATGACTGATATACACAATTTTTCTTGTGCTGATAGGAAATGGCCATTTGTTCACATAAATGGCTACAATAATTCATCAGTGAGGATGGTTTCTTACAAGAGTCTTAAAAGTGGCTGAAAAAATAACATCAACTGTTATTTCCAATAACAAGAAGTCCAGAGGCAGGACTTTTTTTCAAGTTGTCTCTCCATTCTCATCAAAGACCGTGAGATCATAAAAACTCCAGTTCCTGGTACAGAGCTCCTAACACCCTTGTAATTTCCTGAGTGATAAGAGCCCCAGGAGCATCTTTTGTTCTAATATTTGGTCTTTGACCCTGGGTCCTGACACAGAGTTCCTCAATCTTTGGAATTTCCTGGGTCTTTTGGACTAATGAGGTGACTCTTGGTGGCCTCCTGGATGGGTCTGGTCACCAGAAAGACCAAACCATGATTAGAAGCTTGGAATTTTCAGTCCCACCCCCACCTTCTCTGGAGAGGGGAGAGGGGCTGAAAATGGAGTTAATAACTGATCATGCTTAGGCGAGGAAGCCTCCATAAACATCCCCAAAGTACAAAGTTCAAGGGACTTCCAGGTTGAATACCTCCATGTACCAGGAGGAGGTCTCACCCCAATTCCACGGGGACAGAAGCTCCTACCCTTGAAATCCTCCCGGACTTAGCCTTTGTATCTGTTCATCCAGCTATTCATTTGTATCCTTTATGATTTTCTTTGTTATATAATAAACTGGTAAACATGCGTGTTTCCCTGAGTTCCTGTGGGGATCTGACACTAGCTCCAATTAGATAGTGTCGGAATTGAGTTGTAGGACACCCAGCTGGTGTCACAGAGAAGTGCTTGGTGTGAAAACCACACACACACACACACACACACACACACACACACACACACAGCTGGTGTCAGAAGTACTGGGAGTGCGGTAGTCATGTGAGGGTACAGGAGACTCAAAGGAGGAGAAGTGGGGTTTTCTTCCTCAAAAACCCAGCCTCCATCCTCAATGTATTACGTGCCCCTCATGGTCATGAGACAGCTACTGTTCCTGGCATCCCCTATACACACAATACCCTGCTGAAGAGAAGGGGCATTTGCATGCACGTGTGTCTCTTTTACTAGAAGACAATCGCCCCTCCCAGAAGCCTCCAGCAGACTTCTCCTCAGGTCCCACTGGCCAGGTTTGGGTCACATGACCTGTCTCAGGTGCACGGGAAACTAGGAGAGTACTCAAGGGGTATCATTCAGCCCTACACCCACCCTACCAGGGATGAGCTATTAAAGGACAATTCCGTAGACCACTGATTGTCCTATAAACGTTACCTTTACACAGCCCAACTGAATAGGTACAGTGTTTCTCCTTTGTTCTTTTATTCCCAGGTGATCTTCATCACAATATAAACCTTTTCCCTGTTATCAAAAAAGAAACAACAGGTAGTACAAAATGGAGTCACTGGTGCTAAAACCCAAGTCAGCAAACCAAGACTTCGTTCCTAACCTAAACGCAATTTCAGCCCCTCCCAGGAATGTAATCCTAACCAGTCGGTCCGGAATTTGGAATTTCCTCGTCAGCACTAGTGAGGTAATCCACCAGATGGACCCCTCCTATACCCCAAAGAAAAATGAGGTAATCTACTTTTTCCTTGCTCCTGCCCCCTTCTGCCTATCAAAGCCTTCCATTTTGTGCAGCTCCTCAGAGTTCCTTTCTATCTGCTAGAAGGGATGCTGCCTAATTCTTGAATCATTGAAGAAAGCCAATTAGATCTTTAAATTTACTCAGTTGAATTTTGTTTTTTAACACCTATAAGAAGCATTTTTCTCCCTATCCCATTGTACACCCCTTTGTCTCTATACACATAGATGTACACACACACACCGGCTCACTGCATTCATTCAGCCAAGAAATATATATTTTGTCCATAATGAGCCAGACACTCAGCTAGATGCTGGGGATACAATAGTAAACAAGGTAGATCTGCTTTCTACCCTCACACAACTTATACTCTAGGCAGAGGAGCTACCCCCAGGCCACCAGGTCATGGCAGATTCTCTGAGGAATAAGCAGAATGGGGTAGAGACACAGAGCACTGAAATGCTAGGTGAGTGTGCAGGGCTGACTTGTCCTCACTCCGCCACCCCATCCTGGCCTCAGGCCACCTGCACTCAAGCTCCACCTGTCCACACCCCTGTCAGACTGTGAGCTCTGGGGCTCTGAGCAGTCAGCCAGCCTGTGCAGAGCAGATGAGGCCAGGGAGGTGTGGGGACTTTCAGGGGAGCAGGACACTTAGCAGATCACCAAGTAAACTTGGGGTTGGGGCAGGGAGATGAGAGGGAATTGTGGGGTAAGCAGAGAAGAGAGATAAGGCTTTACAAGAAAAGCTGTGTTTTTAATCACCTGTCTTCCCATCAAGTCAGCTTTCATTCTACATTGACACTGGGATTGGACAGCAAGGAAGGGAGGTGAGCAAGAAGTGGGGACAAGTCTGAAGTAGATCTGTGCTCTGACTGAGCAGCCTCCCAGTTCCTGGGATTGGAACTGAAGACAGCTGGATCTGCCCTTGGTCTTCTGGTCTAGCAGCCAGAGCACTTTCCCCTGAGATCTTGGAGATGAGCATGTGCCTGTGTGTTCAATGCCCCCTCAATCACAGATATCAGACAATGAGAAAACCAGGTGCTTAAGGATGGCTGTGGTGCAGGGGCAGAAGGATTTTAAGATCAGTAAATAAAAAGGTCCTTGACCCGAAACACAACTTCCCTCAACTTGCAGTCTGCTGACATGTTCAGATGGAGTGACAGCTTTTCATTACTTAAAGAAAAGGGGATAAATTAAAGATGCCCAAGTCTGAGCAAGACGCTGTGTGAAGTGGCTTCCCAAAGCAGCTGAAACCTGGGTTGCAGGGCTGGTCCAAAGGCCTGAGGCCTGGAGACCTGCCATGGGAAAGAACCTGGGATTGGAGAGGTGGGTAGTCTGAGGGAGATTGAACTTCAGAAGACAGGAGATGTCAGGGTGAGGTTTCGGGTGCAGAAAGTTAAAAAATTTTAGCCATCAAACCAACTCTATCATCAACAGGTAAGGCTTTGCAGAGAAAGGAGTTCAGTTCTGTTCCAGGACCAGGGGCTGAAGCCAGGGACAGACGGGACTGAGAGGAGGAAGCAGGGATTGGGACATATAAGTATCATATTTAAACAGGGTGCTTGTGGGGAAGGAAGGTGGGTTTTTTTCCTCCTACCCTTTTTGGTTCCTAGCTGGGTTTCTGTAACAAAAGATGGATTAACAAGAGAAAAGCATACACATTTATTTAATATAAGTTTTATGTGACACGGGAGTCTTCCTGAGGAAATGAAGACAGGAAGAAGCAGTTAAGTCTGAGCATTTTTAGGCTAAGTGTGATGAAAAGTAGAAAGTCATGGGAAAACGTGACAGGACAAAGGGTGTGAGCTAAGTGTAGTAAACTGGGGGAATCTTAGTAAAGCCTGTTCATTCAGATCCCCCTTGTCTTCCCTCCATCTTCAGAGATAAGGATGCTCCCTTCCTCTGGGTTTAAGGAGGGTACCTCTCAAAGTCCTTCCTGTGCCTGCCATTTCTCAAATTCCTTCAGTTTAAAATACTCAGTATGCGAGGGTACCATATCTTGGGGTAAAGTATCTTGAACCTTGTCATGCTTATTCACACAGCAAAATATCAGGAACAGATGCTAGGAACAATTTAACATGAGTTGCCAGATGTTGTCTCGGCTTCACTAATATTTTTACCTTGGGCAAAGTATTTAACTTCTCCGCACCTCATTCTCTTCTTCTTTAAAAATGGGGGTAAGGACATCCACCTTGTGATCATGTTATACATGGGGCTCTCATCGAATGAAGCCCATATAGGTATGGAGATTGTGGGGTTATTGGATGTTGCAGCTGCTGCTTTGAGGAGTGTTGTACTTCCTTAGACCAAGTACCTCTTTGTTTGGCTCTTGTCTACAGCTCTGGACCTTTCAGCTATTTCTCCTAGGTTCAAAATCTCTCAGCTAGTCTTCTGCTAGGGAGAACCCCAGAGAACTTCCCTATAATATCATGCAATTGCTTCCCTCCCTGCCAACACCTTTGGTGGTCTCTGTACCAACAGAGCAGTTTCTCTGGTCTCTCTCTCTCTCTCTTTTTTTTTTTTAAGATTTTATTTATTTATTGTCAGAGAGAGAGGGAGAGACAAACAGCAAACACAAGCAGGGGGAGTGGCAGGCAGAGGGAGAAAGCAGGCTGGCTGTGTAGCAAGGAGCCCGATGCGGGACTCGATCCTGGGACAATGGGATCATGACCTGAGCGAAGGCAGCCACCTAACTGACTGAGCCACTCAGGCGTCCCTTCTCTGGTCTCTCTTGAGGAAGAAATGAGGTTTTCCAAATTTACCTGAATTTGAAAAGGGACAGATCAGACCTCCAGGGAACCCCCAAAGTAGCAGCTCAGCCCCTGTCCCTCCACTGCCCCCACTTCCCACAGGACTGCAGCCCCTCTGCTCTGATATCCTCAGCACTTGAGCTTACTCTGCACATCCTGTGCTACTCTGAACGCACCTTTAAACAGAATGCCCATCTTAAAACAAAGATCCTCTGTTTTCCCCTCTGAGAGGGCTCCCTAATTTTTTTGATAAATGAATTCTATTGCTTGTGCATATATATAATCTGTATTATAGACTTAGAGGTCTCCCTAGTTTTTGGATGAATGAGTTATGTAATATAGTTCTATACAAATGCATCATATAGAATTATATAATATAATTAACCATATGTCTTCCCACAAGAATGAGAGCTCTTTAAAGGCAAGGGATATGTTTTCTCCATCTCTCTTTGTCTTATAACTGAGACTTTAAATAACTGTTAATTAAATAAATAAATGTTTCAAACTTGCTATGGAAATGGATACTTATTATTTAAAAAAACTTGTAAATTTAAAATATTTCTGTCAAGTAATAAAGCCATCAGTTTTTTAAATAAGAAAGCAGAAAAGATTTATAATTTTAAAGTTCGTCTGAAACACCTCACAATTCCAGACCCATAAAGAGGAAGATTAATTTGAACACAAAAAGGTGTTTTAAAAATCTCTGTATTATCAGAAAAATAAAATCATAAATGAAATCAAGGACAACCAACTGAACAAAAATAAAGACAATACACAGGAGAGCCAGATGGTTTGTTCCATTTATTTGCAAAACATTTCTACAAATCAGTAGAAAAAGTTGAGCAAGCTAACTGAATCATGAACAAGAGACACAAGCAGCTTATAAAAAAAGAATAAATACAGGAACCAATGATCATATTTAAAACATCGGACTCACACATAATTGGAGAAATATAAATTCAGCTATATACAATTTTCACTATCCAGATTGGCATTTTTAAAAATTTGCTAATATCCCATACTGGTTAGATTGTGAGTAAAGAAACACTCTTTTACAGAGCTGGGGGAATGTATATTTGTGTAGCCTCTTGGAGGGAAATGTGGCCATATCAATCAGGTTCTAAAATGCACATGACTTTTGATAGAGAATCTTCCCACTAGAAATGTTGCTTATGGATATATTTTTTAAATACTTTTAAATGCAAAAAATTCAAGATTCTTTTTGCAAGAATTGTTTGCAAAGGCCATGAAAGGCTAAATTTCTTTGCACTATAGGAGAAGAAAAACTTTTTCTTCCCCTTTAGTTTCTTTGGCTGGTCTAATAATTAAATTGATATAAAACAGATCAGCAGGAGAAAAACAGTAAATTTCATACACACAGGAGCCCCATAAAAACATGAGACCAAAAGGGCAGCCAGATCATTGAGGTGTATACAGCATCCTGAGTTAAGGAAAGGGATGGGGGTTCACGGATACAAAGGGAGGCAGGCCACTCACAGGGAGGCAGAAGAGAAATCTGGAAAACAAAATTTGCCCTGTTATGCAGATAAATTTCTTAGGTAAAAAGATACCTCTGGTAATAGCTCTTTTCCTGGTACAGGCTCCTTTTCCAATGTAAATTTAGGCAGTGCAGGGGGAGGAAAGAGCTTTTCCTGAATCTGCTGGGCTTTGATTTCTTTTGTTCAAAATAATCCTCACACCAAAGTGACACATTTTGGGGCGGTAAATTCTCCTTGTCACCATTTTTGCAGCTTATACCAAAGAAACTAATTTGTAGGCATGGCTTGCGCTGGAAAAAGTGGACCCCAGCACACACATCGGTCACAAAAATTAATATGTTGATATTAAAATAATAACTATATAGATGAGAAAGTGACCTTTGAATTCCCATCAAAGTGAAAACTCAAAATTCTGAAAAGTATGTTCTGACCACTGGCCTTCATCAATCACAGAGTCTTTCCTTTGGACACAGATCCCTTACCCCACTCCCAACACCCCTGCCCGTTCATTTCATAGACTCACTTTTTTTGTTTGTTTGTATGTTTTTGTAAATCCCTCCACTTGGGTGGTTTCCTCCTTCTCTCTCCTTATCATCCTTCCATTTCTGTTACCTGCAACCTTACTCTCTTCTTCCAGTATTTCCTCCATGTAAATACTCTTGTCGGGGCTAATTTCATATTACCAACAATTAGTCACAGAACTCAGTTAGAAAGAGATGCACCCAAGCTCTCCTGAACCAAGCTGACCCTGCACCTCAACATTGTGGTCCCCATATTAAAAGTTGTGTCAGTCACCAACCATTAGAGACGATGGACTCTGAAAAACAAACGGAGGGTTCTAGAGGGGAGGGGGGTGGGGGATGGGTTAGCCTGGTGATGGGTATTAAAGAGGGCACGTTCTGCGTGGAGCACTGGGTGTTATGCACAATGAATCATGGAACACTACATCCAAAACTAATGATGTAATGTACGGTGATTAACATAACAATAAAAAAATTTTTAAAAAGTTGTCAGTCAGTCACGGGTGTAACGAAACACATCCTACATACCCGTGAACTTTAACTTTCAAAGCAAATCATAAAGTAACTTTATGTACACTTACCATCTTCTGATGTCATTTAAATGTATTTTTGCAGATCCTTTCCTTCACTCAGTGTACAACTTCTTCCCATTTCCAGAACTGTTCTGAGCCCCCATGAGGGAACAGAAGGCTGGCTGAAGACAAAGCATAAGCTGACACCCTGCAACCTCTCCCCAGCCCCCACTCCTGGGTGGGACATGTGTGACAGTCTTCCAGGAATCTGGAACTATCTTAATGTTAATGCCTTGCTAGAGGGGAAAAATGACCCTAACTTGACAATGGCAAGGCCTCTGGTATCTTGTAGGTCCTCCTTAGCATATGAAAGTTCTCTTGAAACCTCCCTTTTCCTTACCTCCCCCAACCCCCATAGTATATCGTCAGCCACCCCTCACAACCCTGGGGCAGCAGCTCTTTCTGCCCATGGTTCCTGTCCCTGCGCTTTAAGAAACCACCTATTTGCACCAAAGACATCTCAAGAATTCCTTCTCCGGACTCCACCCCACTGAACCTTACCTATATTCCAAAACCACGTCATGCCCATTTGCAGTGATGTGGCTGGGAAAAAGTCAGATACAGAAAGGGATGGCAGAAACAAAACCTTAGTATTTATTCATTTATTATATCATGTAGATATATGCTAAATTCTACCTTTTCTTTCCTTCCTTAACTCCTGGGTTTGAGGCGGTTGGGAAGTAAGATGGGGAAGGGGATGAAGACATCTAGAAGAAACCTATCACATAAAGGGGGCATGAAGGTGATCATTTCTCTGTCATTTTCTGGCTGATGCTGAATTGGTTCAACTGTTAATAGAGATCACATGAGAGAAAGAATGCACTGGAGATGTTATTATTTTTATATATAATAATATAATATTTATTATCTCATTATTTTCACTATAATCTGCTTTCTACTATCTTTCTGATAAGTAAATATTCATGCTTTTAGCATAGTATAGCTCGCAAAATCTTCAGGAAGTGAAACGACAGGATGCCTAGCTCATTCTGTTTGAGCATTACATACTCAGAATCAGTATTTTAATTTTAAAAATTTGCTGTTTGGGGGGGGTGGTCCCGGGATCAAGGCATCTGATAAGAATGACTGTAAAATACATAAAAAATACATAAAATACATAATAATTTTCCTCGCGTGTGATCTCAGCATCCGGACTCAACGCTTGTGACAGATCCACATTATTTGGTAAACCGATTGAAAGCCAAGAGTTTATTGGGAACGTTTCTTAATCTGGTCTTTGAGGAAGAAAATGCAATAAAAAATGAGGTCAAGCTGGGATTTTCTAGCGAAGTCAGCAGCTCTAAATGAAGGCATACGAATCTTTGCCTTTCTGTTGTGTGAAAAATCTGCCAGGGGCTAAACTTTGTTGTTAAACTGGCCTAAACAGGCTGGACAGGGCTAGCTGGGGTAGGAGAGAGGCTGGAAGAAGAAAGGGAAGAAAAATGTGGCTTCCTGTGGTTTTAGGAGGGTCACATCAGTCTTAGGAAGTGAGGACACTGGGAGAAGCTAAATACATGCAAATGAAATGCAACTTCTCAGGGGGATTTGTCAAGTTACTTCATTAGCACCAAGGCCAAGGGCAGTCGAGAGCTGATGCAAAGTAGATCTGAGGGTTTCCTTTTGTTTGCTTGAGGTCTTCAGGGCAGCGGGAGTAAAGGGGGAAAAGGGGCTGCGATGTCCTTGAAAGGGACCAGAACCCCAAGCCCTTTTGGCCTGAATGCCAGCTTTTGTCTCCTAAGGGCCTTTGCTCAGCTCCCCAAGAATCTGTAATGAAGCCCTTGATTAAGACCTCATTAAAAGTTCATTGACATTCATTATGACTGGGGCCACCACTGCAGCCCAGTGAGATGGAGGGAGCATGGGACCAGCCAGAAGCATAAAATCTGGATTTGAATGACCTTTCTGCTACTTCACGGCTTTGTTTTCTTGGGTAGATTTTCTAATCTCTTGGGACGCCCCTTTCCTCGCCTCCAAATTATCTCCAATGCAATGTTGCCGTGAAAAAACTTTCGTCGTTTGGTGCATCCTCATTCCTACCATCCACACCTTTCCTGTCTTCATCTGGTTGTGACAAGCCCTTTTGGACCAGCCAAGGACTTTTATTTCTTGCAACACAGCACTGGGAAGCTTCCCAAGACAGGAAAGTCCTCTGAGACATATCACCAGGTTATAGGGGAAAACAAGAGCCTCTTGTTTGGTAGGTGCTAATGTAATCCACTTGGCCTCCAGAAAGACAAAGGGTAGGCAGCTGAAAGAGGCATTCACAGATGATAAGTGAGAGTCTGATGTGTCCTTTTGCCCAAATTCAAGCTCCTGGCATCAGACCCAAGAACTAAGCACAAGAGCAAATCCCAAAGTGTTCCATAGAACATTCTTCCCTATGTTTGATATTCTACCCTTGGATCAGGGGTAGGGAATTCTGGGCTGCCTTCCCCCAGTGAGCTCAGGAATCTGCAAAGCTACCTTCACATCCATATGGTTCCATGTCAACCTCAGCCAGTGCAACTCAACACCCACATGTTTTAATTTGTTTAGTTTGGTTTCATTTGGACCTAGTTAAAAACAAAATTCAACTGAATAAAGTTTGAAGATCTTATTGGCTTTATTTAATAATTCATGAATCAGGCAGCATCTGATTGGTTGATAGAAAGGAGCTCCGAGTACCTATACAAAATGAAAGACTTTTACAGGCAGGAGGAAGCAGAAACAAAGAAGTTATACTACCAAAAAAAAAAAAAAAGTAGTTTGGTTATTGCAAAGTCACTTTCCTTTAGGGGACAGCAGGGATTTATCAGGCAGATGACCAGGTAATTCCTGATGGACTGGTTTGTTTTTATTTCTGGGAGAGAGCCAAAACTATAATTAAGTAAGGTCTTACTTTGGTGATGCAGGACTTAGCATAAGCGACTCCATATTGGACCAATTGTCTTATTTTTAATAGACTTCTTTAAGGCTTGCATTTTCCCAGGTCACACCTTGGGAAGTCAGAAAATGGCCTCTTCTGCTCTGGAAACCTGTCAGCTCCTCCAAAGATTCCATGAGAATTTCCATTCCCTCCACCATCACCTCCAACCTCAGGTAGCCTCTCATGTGTCCTTTCTCACCCATGGTTTTGTATCTTCCCTTGCTCTGGGCAGAGGAAAGATTTTCACTTTATCTTCAATTCTTCACATGCTCTGGTTGATGATAAGAACTTCATGTCTGATTCCCCCATTCAAAGCCAAGTTTCTAAAAAAAATCAAAGATTTTCATTTCTCTTGCAGAAGAGTCATGGCTTTTAATTCTGTATTTGGCTATAGATTTATAAAGCTTCTGAGCTCAAAAGCCAGTGAATGGATTCTTTGTTCCCTCTGATTCTTCCCTACCCAGAGGACAGTATTTATAGAGTCCTACTGGCTGTATGGTTTTGGTGATAGAAGCAATGTCTGCAGAAAGAGGGATTAGACGTAGACAGCCATTTTTTTTGGCTTTTTTTTTTTTTTTGGAGAAATAGTTGGCATATAACATTGCATAAATCTGAGGTGTACAATGTGTTGGTTTGATACATTTTTACATTGCAATATGATTACTACAGTAGCATTAGCTGACACATTTATCATGTCACATAATTATCAATTCTTTTTTGTGTTCAGAACAGTTAAGATCTAGTCTCCTAGCAACTTTTGGAGTTTATAATACAGTACTGGTGACTATAATCACCATGCTGTGCATTAGAGCTCCAGAACTTATTTGTCTACTAGTTGCAGATTTGTACCTTTCAACAGCATCTCCCCAATTCCCCCACCCTCAGTCCCTGGTAACCACCATTCTACTCTCTTATTATAACTTCAGTTTTAGATTCCACATATAAGTGGTATCCTACAGTATTTATCTTCATCAATCTGACTTACCTCAGTTAGCATAATGCCCTCAAATTCCATCCATGTTGTGGCAAATGGTAGGATTTTCTTCTTTCTCGTGGCTGAATAATATTCCATTGTATAGATACCACATGTTCTATATCAGATGAAGGACATTTAGGTTGTTTCCATATCTTGGCTATTGTGAATAAGGCTACAGTGAACACAGGTGTGCAGGTATCTCTTCAAGACAGTGATTTCAATTCCTTCAAATATATACCCATGAGTGGGATTTGCTGGGTCATGTGGTATTCAATTTTTAATTTTTTAAAGAAACTACCATACTGTTTTCCATAGTGGCTATACCACTTACATTCCCATCAACAGTGTATAAGGGATCCTGTTTCTCCACATACTTGGTGCTGGCATTCTCTTTTTTTCTTTTTAAGACTTTATTTATTTATTTGAGAGAGAGAGCAAGAAAGAGAGGGAGGGAAAGAGAGCATGTGTGGGGAAGGGGCAGAGGGAGAAGCAGACTCCTTGCTGAGTAGGGAAGCCTGAAGCAGGGCTCCATCCCAGGACCCCAGGATCATGACCTAAGCCAAGGGCAGCTGCTTAACCGACTGAGCCACCCAGATGCCCTGGTGTTGGCATTCTTAAAGGCCAGTAGATTAACGCTGTTCGATCTTCTCCTCCCAGTACAGAATGAATAAAAGACATTGGAATCAGATGGAGATTGATATGAATTAGCTTGATTACTGATAAATACTGGATTGGATGACACGGCCTAGATGCACAGCCCAATGGACTTGCTAATTCCTTTGCCCCTGAATTTAAAAATTCCCCCCACCCATCACTGCCCAGCTTGAAGCCCAGAGGCCTTCCCTATAATGTCATTCCCTGGAGAGCAGAAGTGGCTTACCTTCTGTGTAACTAGCCTCTCTACAGGCCATGATGACTTCTTCAACACTAATCAGTTAAGGCATCCCTCCTCCCTTGAGAAGGAGAGAATAAGAGGGAAAAGAAAGAGTGGGAATTTTCCTTTGAACATGTAGAATCAAAACCAAGGATCCTAAAATTATATATGGAATTAGAAAAACACCCCATTTAATACCAAAACATTATTTGCTAATAGCATCATAATCAAGTTCTGAAATCAATTTGCTAATGTTTTACTTCGGTATTTTTGCACCTACATTCTTAGGTTAGATTGTTCTCCACTTGTATTCTTTGTGCAATTCTTTTTAGGTTGTACTCAAGTCATTGTGGTATCACAGCACGCAATATGACTTCCATTTGCCCCTCTAGAGCCACCTCCACCTTTCTCTATCTGCTCTCTGCCCTAGGAAGTTGACTCACGTGGACCACACCAATGGACTCCATTGACCTATGGCTTCCAGTTGGGTTTGGTCAATGAAGAACCTAGGAAGGAAAATGATGTGATGGCATCTATTCTCCTAGCTCCTTCCTTTCAAGGTCGGGGGAAGCTCTCTAGATCCCGGGAGATCGCCACTCCCATCAGGCCCTCCTACTAAGTTCTGATAATCACCTCTCCCATGTCCCCTTCAAGCCAAGGGTTGGTAACAAGACTGCATATCCATCTGGCATTTCTACACCCTTTCCACATCTTTATGGAGCTCTCTTCAAATTATCTAATGTGAGTGTGACATCTGTTTTTTTGCTGGAAGCTGACTGACACATGTGGTTAGGCTAAGTTAGTAAAATGAACAGGAAAAATTTCTATTTTTAATCTATGCTCTGGAACACATTAAATATTGCAAGAATTTTCTAGTCCTTGAAGGTCAAAGAACCAATCTTTAGTGGCCTCGTGGCCTAGTATTTTAAGGATGGGATAGTTCTTTGGCAAATGTTTAAAATTTTTCTCATGGTCATTGCTTTATTTAGGTTTCTTCTTCTTGTGTCAAACTTGGTAACTGATCTTTCCTAGAAAATCATCCAGTTCCTTAAGAATTTTATATGTATTAGCATGGCATTGTTCAGAACCCTGTTTTTCTGTTTTAATCCATTTAGAATCTATGTCCACCTTTCCTGTCGCACTTCTAATGTTGTATAATTATTTTCCCTTATTGTACTGGTTAAGTTTATTCCACTTGTGTATGTGTGTGTGTGTGTTTTCTTTTAAGAGGTTTATTTATTTAAAAAAAAAAAAATTCATTGCAATCGACTAACTTGTAATGACCCACCGCTAGAGTTTGAAAAATACCATTACTAAGGAACCTCTGCATATGTGTAACAGTTGGCATAAGAGAAGATATTCAGGGAAGCACTAATAATAATTGGAAAAAGAAACAACAACTGGAAACAAAACTGGCCACTGACAGAAGAATGGCTAATAAGCTGTGACACATCCACACGACGGAATATTATTCAGAACGCCAAAGAATGAGTCTTGGCAATTCAAATCCACCTCAATGAAACCTCAAAACATGATATGGAGCAAATTGCAGGAGACTTCTTGCAGTATGATTCCAAGTTCACAATTATGGAGGGATATATACATATTTGATAAACTGTCAAGATAAGCAGGAAAGTAATAAGCAGAATTCAGGGAAACGGTTACTTGAAGGGCAATTTGGGGAAAAGAGGGAAATCGGAAAAGATGACCGGGAGCTTCGAGAAATTTGGTAATGTTCTACTTCTTCATGAAGCATTCACAGCTCTTCATTTTATTATTTTGCATCATAACTTCAGTATACTACTCAGGTACTTTGGGATGTTAATCTAGTTTTTTTTAAATGTATAATTAACTTTTATAACTGTCCTATGGATATTTGATGAATAGTGTCTGAGGAAGAGAAAGTCCTACATCTCCTTCAAACTTATCTTATTTTTTGGCTATCTGACCTCTCTGTCATATTTTTAAGTCTTACCTTATGACTGTGAATTTCTCATTGTACTTTTAAGTATTCTTGGCTTTAAATATTTTACTGTGATGTTATTTGGCACATAAATTTTTATGATGTCATATCCTTACTGTGCAGTGATCCCTTATCAATAAAAAAACACTCCTTGCTCCATTTTTGCTTTTAACCTGAATTTGCCATCATCTGATATTAATATTCTACCTCGGCTTTATTCTATTTACATTGCCTCATCTCTTATTTAACCTTTATGTGTCATTGTTTCCTTTACAGTGTTCTTTTCCTGGCTCTCGTTATGCACATTGTTTTATTTTCTTTTTACTGACAAATTTTTGATGTTGTGCCAACCTTTACTATTCTACTGGTGGTAACATCTGGATAAAAATAATTATCTACATATTATTTAACATTATTCAATATTTTTAAAGATTTTATTTATTTATTTGGCAGAGAAAGACACAGTGAGAAAGGGAACACAAGCAGGGGGAGTGGGAGAGGGAGAAGCAGGCTTCCGTGGAGCAGGGAGCCTGATGGGGGGCTCGATCCCAGGACCCTGGGATCATGACCTGAGCTGAAGGCAAATGCTTAACGACTGAGCCACCCAGGCACCCCTAACATTATTCAATTTTTAAAAAGAACTTATTTTTCTGTATTTACTAACATTGAAAAAGACTCATTCTTGAGTAAGATAAGATATGCAACTTGTTATTGCTTCTGCACTTCCCTCCAGACCCTCAAATCTCAATTTGTGCTGATTATAAACTGATGTTTTACATAATATCGCCACAGAATGTGATTTTTGAATTATTTAGTTTCTCATTAAACAATTACTTTTTTGACATTTTGCAGTTTTATAACAATACCAGTAAGAATTATTTTTTTCATACTATATTTTCATGGTCTCATTTCATATATAATACTGCTTCTTATTCTTAAATTCCTTCTTTCTTTCTTTCTCTCTTCTCTCTCTCTCTTTTTTTTAGAGAGAGACAGAGCATGTGAGCGGGGGGGGGTGGAGGGAGAAAGGGGTAGAAGGGCGGGGCAGAGGGAGAGAGAATCACCACCCTGAGATCATGACCTGAGCTGAAATCAAGAGTCAGATGCACAACCGACTGAGACTCCCAGGTGTCCCATAAATTCCTAATTTTTATTCAGTCTCCCACTGAATTATAAAGGTACTTGTTTGGCAATATTTTTAGAAAATGTATAGCGACAGTATTTTTGGTGAACCTGTGATTTCAGATTGATTGGAATTTTTTGGTTCACAAGGATTTCCCTTAAAGTTTTCTAGATGATTTTCTGTGGTCATCTGACATTTAGTGTTGCTGAGAAGGCTAAATGATAAACACATTTTTTTTCATTCATAAGTTACATTTTTTCTTTAATTAATACAGACTTGGTTTTTTTTTTCAACTTTAAAATTCAGAAGTTCAAGGGCGCCTGGGTGGCTCAGTCATTAAGCGTCTGCCTTCCGCTCAGGTCATGATCCCAGGGTCCTGGGATGGAGCCCCGCATCGGGCTCCCTGCTCGGCGGGAAGCCTGCTTCTCCCTCTCCCGCTCCCCCTGCTTGTGTTACCTCTCTCTGTGTGTCTCTCTCTGTCAAATAAATAAATAAAATCTTTACAAAAAAAATTAAAAGTAAAGTTCAGAAGTTCAACAGAATATGTCTAGATAGTGTTTTGTTTTGTCTTGATAATTCTGTCTGCTATTCAATGAACACTTCCCATCCCAAAACCCTAGTCTTTCTTCCTTCATTGCAGCAAATTTCTCTCTATCACTTTTCAGTTATTTCTTACCATTTATTTGCTCTATTCTTTCCCTGTAAATTATCTGTTTATATACAGAGAAGCAGTGCAGCTTAGTAGTCATAAGCATCAGATCTGGAGTCAGAAAAATCTGATTGGAATTCTAGATTTGCCACTTATTAGCCATATGACCTTATGAAAGTTTATTCGTGTATCTAAATCTCAGTCTATGCATCTAAAAATAGGGACAATAATAATACTTACTTAATGGATTGTTAGTAGAATTAAATGAGCTAACGCATAGAAAAAGCCTAGCAATAATGCCCGGCTCTTCTTAAAATGCTTAATTAATGTTGTGCATCATTGTTTTTTCATTTGTTTGTTTTGGGTTTGTTCCCCGTGCCCCCAGAGAAACTTTTAGACTCTTTACTTTCTTATTTTATAAAGCAATATAAAAACCTTAGCCAACATTTATTGAGAGATAACTAATTGCCAGGCATGCCAAACATTTTACATATACTTTCATATTTAATTACCACCCCAGCGAAGGGAATAGGAATCTGTTTTTTAATTGAAGAATAGTTGACATACAATATTATGTTAGTTTCAGGTGAATAGCATAGTGATTTGATATTTATATACATTAGGAAACAACCATCAATAAAACCTCAATTAGTCTAGTTACCATCTGTCACCATACAAAGTTGTTACAGTGTGTTATTGACTATATTCCCTATGCTGTACATTACATCCTCAAGACCTTCATTTTATACCTGGAATATTGTACCTCTTTATCACCTTAACCTGTATTGTCCATTCCCCCTACCCCACTCCACTCAGGCAATCATCACTTTGTTCTCTGTATCTATGATCTGTTTCTATTTTGTTTGTTTTGTTTTTTAGATTCCACATTTAAGTGAACTCATATGGTATTTGTCTTTCTTTGACTAATTTTACTTAGTATTAGACCCTCCAGGTCCATCCGTGTTAATTGCAAATGGCAAGATTTCATTTTGTTAAGGCTGAGTAATATTCCATTGTATGTACAAACTGCATCTTCTTTATCCGTTCATCTATTGATGGACACTTAAGTTTCTTCCATATATTAACTATTGTAAATAATGCTGCAATGAACATAAGGGTGCATATGTCTTTCTGAATTGGTGTTTTCATGTTCTTCAGATAAATACCTAGAAATGGAATTGCCGGTGGTTCTAGTCTTAATTTTTTGAAAAACCTCTATGCTGTTTTCCACAATGGCTGCACCAATTTACATTCCCATCAACAGTGCACAAGGGTTCCCTTTCTCCACATCTTTGCCAACACTTGTATATTGTCATTTTTGCTAATAGCCATTTTGACAGCTGTGAGGTGATAGTTCATTGCAGTTTTGATTTGCATTTCTCTGATGATTAGTGATGTTGAGCATCTTTTCATGTATCTGTTGGCCATCTGGTTGTCTTCTTTGAAAAAATGTCAATTCAGATCCTCTGCTCATTTTTTAAATCACATTTTTTTATACTGAGTTGTCTGAGTTCTTTATATGTTTTGGATACCTACACCTTATTGAATATATCATTTGTGAATATTTTATCCCATTCAGTAGGTTGCCTTTTCATTTTGTTGATGATTTCCTTCACTGTGCAAAAAGCTTTTTGGTTTGATGTAGTCCTGTTTTGTTTTGTTTTGTTCTGCTTTGTTTTGCTTTGCTTTGCTTCACTTTGCTTTTGTTGTCCTTGCCTGAGGAGACAGATCTAAAAATGTATCACTAAGACCAATGCCAAAGAGCTTACTGCCTGTGTTTTCCTATAGGAGTTTTATGGTTTTACATTTAAGTCTTTAATCCATTTTTAGTTTTGGTGTAAAAAAGTGTCTAGTTTTATTCTTTTGCATGTAGCTGTCCAGTTTCCCAACACCATTTATTGAAAAAATTGTCTTTTTCACATTTTATATTCTTTCTTTTTCTTCTCGTAGTTTAATGAAGCATGGGTTTATTTCTGGGCTCTCTGTTCTAAAACATTGATCTATGTGTCTGTTTTTGTACCAGTACTATACTGTTTTGATTACTATAGCTCTGTAGCATAGTTGGAAATCTGGGAATGTGATACATCCAGCTTTGTTCTTTCTCAAGATTGCTTTGGCTATTTGTGGGCCCGTACAAATTTTAGGACGATTTGTTCTAGTTTTGTGAAAAATGCCATTGGTATTTTGATAGGGGTTGCATTGAATCTGTAGATTGCTTTCGGTAGTATGAAAATTTTAACACTATTAATTCTTCCAATCCATGGGCAATCCATATATCTTTCAATTTATTTGTATCATCTTTAATTTCTTTCATCAGTGTCTTATAGTTTGTAGGATACTGATCTTCCAACTCACTGGTTAAATTTATTCTTAGGTATTTTATTCCTTTTGATGCAATTGTAAATGGGATTGTTTACTTAAGTTTTTTCTGATAATTCATTATTAGTGTATATAAATGTTACAGATTTCTCTGTATTGATTTTGTATCCTGTAACTTTACTGAATTCATTTATTAGTTCTAATAGTTTTTTGGTGGAGACTTCAGGATTTTCTGTATATAATATCATGTCATCTGCAAATGACAGTTTTACTCCTTCTTTTCCAAACTGGACGATTTTTATCTCTTTTTCTTGCTCAGTTGCTATGACTAGACCTCCCAGTACTATGTTGAATAAAATGGTGAGAGTGGGCATCCTTGTCTTGTTCCTGATCTTAAAGGAGAAGATTTCAGCTTTTCACCATTGAGGATGATGTTAGCTGTGGATTTGTCATATATAGTCTTTATTATGTTGTGGTGTGCCCCCTCTATATCCACTTTGTTGAGAGTATTTATCATAGATGAATTTTGAATTTTGTTGAGTGCTTTTTCTGCATCTCTGCATTGAGATGATCATAGGATTTTTATCCTTCATTTTGTTAATGTGGTGTATCATGTTGATTGATTTGCAGATATTGAACCATCCTTGCATTGGGAATAAATCCCACTTAATCATGGTGTGTGATCCTTTTAATGTATTGTTGTATTCAGGTTGCTAATATTTTGTTCAGGATTTTTGCATTTTTGTTCATCAGGGATATTGGCCTGTAATTTTCTCTCTCTCTCTCTCTCTCTCTCTCTCTATTTTTTTTCTGTAGTGTCTCTGTCTGGTTTTTGGTTATAGGGGTAATGCTATTATTGTAGAATGAGTTTAGAAGTATTCCTTCTTCTCCAATTTTTTGGAATAGTTTGAAAAATATAGGTATTAACTCTTCTTTGAATGTTTGGTAGAATTCAAATGTGAAGCCATCTGGTCCTGAACTTGTGTCTATTGTGGTTTTTAAAATTATCATTACTGATTTAATTTCATTACTAGTAAGTGGTCTGTTCAGATTTTCTCTTACTTTCTGATTCAGTCTTGGATGACTGTATGTTTCTGTGCATTTATCCATTTCTTATAGTTGTCCCAATTTGTTAGTGTATAATTTTTTTTGGAAGTGTTATAACCCTTTGTATTACTGTGGTGTCAGTTGTAACTTCTCCTTCATTTCTGATTTTATATCTTTATGACTCTCTCTTTTGTTTTTTTTGTTTGTTTTGTTTTTGTTTATAGTTTGTTGTTTTTGATGAATCTGACTAAAGGTTTATCAATTTTGTTTATCTCTCAAAGAACTAGCTCTTAGTTTTATCAATCTTTTCCGTTGATTTTTTAGTCTTTATTTCATTTATTCCTGCTTTCATCCTTATTATTTTCTTCCCTCTGCTAATGTTGGGCTTTTTTTTATTTCTTTGTTCTTTTTCCCCCCTAGTTTCCTTAGGAGTAAGATTACATTGTTTATTTGAGATTTTTCTTGTTTCTTGAGGTGGCCGTATCACTATAAACTTCCCCTTAAAACCATTTTTGCTCCATTCCATAGATTTTCAAGTGTTGTGTTTTCATTTTTATTTCTCTCGTGGCATTTTTAAATTTTTTTCTGATTTTTTCATTGACCTATTAGTTGTTTTGTAACATGTCATTTATTGTCCATATATTTGTGTTTTTCTCCAGTATTCTTATAATTGATTTCTAGTTTCATAGCCTGTGGTCCAACAAGATGTTTGATATGTTTTCAATCTTCTTAAATTTATTGAGACTTTTTTGTGGCCCAACAAAATTTATCTTGGAGAATGTTCCATGTGCTCTGGAGAAGAATGTGTATTCTTCTGTTTCTGGAAGGAATGTTTTGTATATGTCTATTAAGCCCATATGTTCTAATGTGTTATTTCCTTATTAATTTTCTGTCTGGATGATCTATTCATTGATGTAAGTGGGGTGTTAAAGTCTCCTATTATTATTGTTATCACTTTCGGTTTCTTCCTTTTTATCTTTTAATATTTGCTTTATATATTTACGTGCACCTATGTTGGGTGCATAAATATCTACAAATGTTATATCTTCTTGTTGGATTGATCTCTTTATCATTATGCAATACCCTTCTTTATCCTTTGTTACAGCCTTTGTTTTAAAATATATTTTGTCTGGTAAAATTATTGCTACTCTAGCTTGCTTACCACTTCCCCTTTCAACAGGATATCTTTATCCACGCTTCTTTTTTGGTCTGTGTGTGTCTTTAGGCCTGAAGTGAGTCTCTTGTAGGCAGCATATAGACGGGTCTTGTTATTTTATTCATTCAGCCACCTTATGTCTTTTGATTGGAACATTTAGTTCACTTACATTTAAGGTAATTATTGATAAGTATGTATCTATTGCTATTTGGTTCATTGTTTCTGGTTGTTTTTGTAGTTCTTCTCTCTGTTCCTTTCTTCGTCTATTCCCTTGTGATTTGATGATTTTCTTTAGTGTTATCTTTGGATTCACTTATCTTTATTTTTTTGTGTTATCTATTACAGGTTTTTGGTTTGTGGTTTCCATGAGGGTTATATGTAATAACCTATGTATATAGCAACATATTTTAAATTGGTGGTCACTTAAATTTGACCACATTCTAAAAGCACTACATTCCTCTCCCATGTTTTCTGTTTCTGATGTCATATTTTACATCTTTCTATTTTGTGTGTCCCTTAACTAATTATTTTAGACAGAGTTGATGTTACTTCTTTTGTCTTTTAACCTTCATACTAGCTTTATAAGTAGTTACTCCACTAACTTTATTGTATGTTTGCCTTAATCAGTGGGCTATTTTTTTGTTTGCATATTATCTTATTTCTAGTGTTGACCTTTTTTTTTCTATTTAAAGAAGTCTCTTTAATACTTCTTTTAAAGCCAGTTTAGTGGTGATGAATTCCATTAGCTTTTGCTTCTCTAGGAAACTTTGCCTTCTTTTCAATTGTGGATGATAACCTTGCTGGGTAGAATATCTTTGGTTATAAATTTGTTGTTTTCAGCACTTGGAATATATTACTCTACTCTCTCCTGGACTGCAAACTTTCTGGTGAAAATTTAGCTGATACTCTTTTTGTTTTTAATTTCAAAAAATCGTTGAATTTTTGTTATACCTGTGGCTTCACTTGGAGATATATAACTTGCATCTGAGATTTTACGAATATATTATAGATTTAATGTTTCTCTTTTAATAAACACAGAGATGTTCATGAAAAGAAGATACTTCATAATTTTATGGAAACCAGAAAGAAGTAACTAGAGGAAATAGAAATAGAAAGAAGAAATAGAGGAAGCTATCTTTCATCAGCCTCATAGTGCAGGGGCTTCTAACCTTTGTCTCTTGTGATAGGCTTACCAGAATGATGAATCAATAGTCTTATGGGGGTCCCCTTATACATAACTAATTGATTTACTCTTTCTGGTTTTAAGGTTCTCTCTTTATCTTTAATTTTTGATAGTTTAACTTTAGTGTGTTTTGGTGTAGATCTCTTTGGGTTCATCTTGTTGAAGTCTCTCTATGCTTTCTGGACCTGGATATCTGCTTCTTTCTCCAGATCAGGGAATTTTTCAGTTATTATTTCTTCAAATACCTTTCTTCCCCTCTCTCTCTTCTCATTCTGGGACCTCTAGAATGAGAATGGTAGCATGCTTGGTGTTGTCCCAGAGCTCCCTTCAACCATCTTCATTTTTTTTAATTTTTAATTTTTTTATGTTTAGTTTGGGTGATTTCCACTGCCCTATCTTCCAGATCCTTGATCTGTGCTTCTGCATCATCTAATCTGCTTTTAGTTCCCTCTAATGTGCTATTCATTTTTGTTATTGTGTTCTTCCGCTCTGGTTGGTACTTTTTAATATCTTCTATCTCTTTGTTAAAATTCCTTTGTGTTCTCCATTCTTCTCTCAAGTTTGGTAAGCATCTTTATGATGATGACTTTGAACTCCTTATTGGGTAGATTGCTTATCTCCATTTAGTTTAGTTCTTTTTCTGAAGTTTTGTTTTGTTCTTTCATTGGGAACATATTTCTCTGTCTCCTCATTTTGCCTAGCTCTGTTTGCATGTATTATGTAGTTCAATTATATCTCCTAGTCTTAAAGGAGTGGCCCTATGTAGGAGATGTCCTTTG
Source organism: Zalophus californianus (assembly GCF_009762305.2). Lineage (NCBI taxonomy): Eukaryota > Metazoa > Chordata > Mammalia > Carnivora > Otariidae > Zalophus > Zalophus californianus. Next base: position 9,158,923 of record NC_045610.1, read on the forward strand.
GAGCCCAGAAACACAACCCCCCTTCCCCACCAGACCTGTGTGCTCCAAAGTTGTCCCCTATGTGGACACACATGCCTTATTGTTGTGGTGAAGCCATAACTGCTATTGGCATGCTGATTGGTAGGGTTATTGTCCTGTTGACTGCAAGGCCTGGCAAAGGCACAGGATTGTGTTAGGCTCTCAGTAGGGTGTGACCCCTGGCATTAGCCATCTAGAGGGAGGATTCCAAAATGGTGCCTGTTAGCACCAGGATTCCTCCTGACTGTGGAACACTGTGCCTTGGGTGTTGTTTTTTTCCTTAGTGAGACCATGTCTCTGCCTCTTCTACCCATCTTGGTACTGTCCCTTTTTATGGAGGCTCTGTTCATCAAGTTTCTTGGTCCCCTTCAGAGGGAATTTTCCCATATGTAGTTGTAGATTGTTGTGTCCACGGGTGGAGGTGAGCTCAGGATCGTCTTGCACTGCCATCTTGAACCCTAACTGGTCATCATTGTTATTATTATGTTCTCTGGGTTATGGTCCTCTTGTCCAACTCATTTCCTTCCTATGCAATTATTCCATGAGGCACAATACTTTTTGTTCTACTTGGCCATCCAGAAATTGTGTGCTTACTTCCTCGTGTTTGGGCACATCTGCATCTTTTTAGTCTGTGTTCTCCCTTGAAGTCAGAAATTCACTTACTTAAACTCCCTGAAGCTAGGACATGTGATCCACCCATACAATACCATCAAAAATATTTATTCACAAAGGACTTTGGGATTTCATAATGCAAACATCATTGGTGCAGGTTGTTGATGCAACATCTAACTTTCAGAGGCTACACTTGTTCTAGAGGTTATACCCAATGTCTCGTTTTAAGTGACACGTTGAGGTCACTGGGCTCAGCAGGGATAGTAACAGTATCTCCATGAACACTGTTCTCATGTGGTTTAAACTGGTGGTTATTACTGACTCAATACTCTTGTTCTCTGGCTCTCTTGAAGAATGAGTGAGGTAGCTGATTGTGATGAGCTGCATTGTGTGTCTCCAAAACTTTGTATTGTTGAAGCCCTAACCCCCAGTACCCCAGGATGTGACTTCATTTAAAGACAAGGTCTTTAAAGACTAAATTAAAATGAGGTCATCAAAGAGACCCTTAATCCAATCTGACTAGTTTCCTTATAAGAAGAAGAAATTAGGACAAACAAATGCAGAGAGAAGACCATGTGAAGACATGGCAAGAAAATGACTGTTTGCAAGTCAAGGAAAGAGGTCTTTCCTAGAGGAAACCAATCCTGCCAACACCTTGGTCTTGGACTTTCAGACTCCAAAAATGTGAGAAAATAAATTGTTGTTTAATAAACTAAACTGTTGTTTAATTCACCCAGTATGTAACATTTTCTTATGGTAGCCTTAGCAAACTAATACATTGATATTGATCAATATATTTATTTCCTACTTGAATTTACTAAAATTGACTTGGTTGTTTGAAACTAAGGACACCAAGTCTGCATATTATATAATTATAAAAATGGTTTCCACTTCTGACATGAACGAGTAAGTTGTTACTGAACCAATCCTCTTGCAGATTACAAGTATAAACTCTAAATAAATTAAACAAACAAAAATTAAAAATTAAAAACAACAACTTCAACTAAAGACACTGGAAAGCAACCAAAAGCAGGCATATTCTGGAAGAGGCTTGGCACTTGACAGATGGGAACAACACTGAATGTTTCCCATTTTTACAATTTCTAGCCTGAAAGCAGGCCCTAGTCTTTGCCATGTGGAGATGGCTAAAACTTCAATAGAAAATCTGCTGGGTTTTGGCCCAAAAACCTGAAAGAAAGTGTTTGAGGAAAACCCAAGCACTGGAAAGTGAGGAAGGAAACTTAGAAAGGACAGAGCCAGAGGAGGGAGCCCCCCCCTACCGCCCACGTTCTGTGTATATACTTGGATCACATTTCTGGATAATTCCCAAACCACACATGTATGGGACAGGCTCCAAGCAGCTTAGTTAAGGATAAAATAACAACTGAAATTTGAGCTGCTGCCCAAGAGACATAATTTGCAGTTTTAGTCCTACCAAATTAATTGCCTGTTAAAATAAACAGAAAGCCATCCTCTCAGAGGAGTAGTTTAAAAATCCAGAGTCTATATAATACAACATTTATAATATACAAGATACATTTCAAAATAATTTTACATATGGAAGCAAATAAATGTGACCTATTCTCAAGAGACAAAACAATCAATAGAGACTACTCCAAGATGACCCAGATGTTTGAGTTAGGATTTTTAAACCGTTATTATAAATAAGCTCTAGGAAGTAAATGAAAATATACTGACAATGCATGCAGCGATAGTAATTTTCAGTAGAGAAAGACCAGTAATAAAATATCTAAAGGGAAATTATAGAACTAAAAAGAATAATATTTGATTATATAAAGACATATATAAAAATACAGAGACATACATGGGAATCTAAAATAAGAAAGTGAGCAGCAGTTTCCACAAGGAGAATGTTCTCTTTTAGTCTAGATTGTTACCCAGAACCTAGGAGAGAATACCTTGGCCCCTGACCCTTCAAAGGCTGCCAGATACTTCATGAGAGGGTGAATAGAAAAAATGGGATAGTCTACTGAATTCATTAGCAATAATTGCCTTATTCTGACAAGATAAAACTTTTTTTTGAAAGTGAACTTTTATCACTACTATCGTTTCATTTGAAAAGAGAAACTTAGGGGCACCAGGGTGGCTCAGTCATTGGGCATCTGCCTTTGGCTCAGGTCATGATCCCAGGGTCCTGGAATCGAGTCCCGTGAGTCCTGCATCAGGCTCCTTGCTCATCGAGAAGACTGCTTCTCCCTCTGCCTACCAGTCCCCCTGCTTGTGCACACTCTTTCTCTAAATAAAATCATAAAAAAAAAAAAATTGAGATCTACATTTTACCTTATCATGTGTTTCAATACTTCATTTTTATTTTAATCCAGGTAAAATGTGAAAATCCAGTTTCACATAGTCTTTTCTTAATGAAACAAAATCCTTAGGACCATTTCACCTAATTTATAATATCCTAAGTTAACAGAATTTTCTAGAAGAAAAACTCTTTCTTAGGTCTCATTACCTATGGGATGGGAAGAAAGCAAGTGACAGCAGGAATGATTCTGATGATACAGGCTGCAAGAATGGAGCTAAAGATACTCTCCAATCAGTGGCTTTATACTTGTGCTCCAGTGTAACTCAGAGTCCTGGAGACCAATGCAAAGCCTAAGGAGTTAATTGCCTCGGTGAGCATTTCTATATGGGTCAGCCATGGGGGAATATTTAGTACCCACTAATCTAGCATCCTGAGGAAATATGACACACAGGTTCTGACTTGGTCTGAGAAATATGTAAACCCCAAGCTTGCATCCTGGAATCCAGCTGGGCCACCAGGGCTGATTAAAACTAATGAAGTAGAGTCCAAGGACTTCTAGCTCAAGAGTGCTTCCAACTTTCTTCAGGGTCATCCATGGGATCCGTCAATCTTCCCCTGCCTACCAGACCTGAAACTGAGGTTTTAATTTTCCAGCATCAGCCAGGCCCACTTTGCTCAAGAGAACTACATTTAAAATTTGTATTGCACTAAACCTCCTGAAATGGATGATTGTTTAATTTGGGGAAGATACATATATAAACTCTCCTAGGCCAGTCACCTATAGCATTTATCTATTACCTCGCCATTATCATGTCTTCTAATTCATGTCATCTAATTCTGATGATTTTCAGCACAAATCAAAGTGTTTACTGCCTTCATTTTTTAACTTTGACAGTGGTTTCATCCTTATGCAATCTCACATTGTTGCCATAGCTCACGTTTTATAGATGCGATGCCATCATGAATCTTATTAAAACACCAACTGGAAGATTTTGTTTTTTGAAAGTCTCTTCATTCCACAGGGCAATTCTGTTTTGAAGGAGAGAATTACTTTATACCATATTGCTTCTTTTCTTGAACAGCTATATATTTTCAAGTGACTGTGATTTATATGTGTTTTTTCCAACTTTTCAAAGGGTGTTGATCTAGTATTTGGAGTAGAAATGGATTATTTTTAGGAATTGCTTTTTTAATATTTTTGCCCTTCTGGGAGAAAACAACTATTTAAATTTACTCCAGTGTCACTTTGCCGGATCAGAGACCCAGCAGCATGGAGAAATATCCCTTAGTCATATAATTTCTCTTTCATATTTGTTGTGGTAGCTGGAACTTATCTGACCAACAATCCCCAACTCTCACTAATACATGTCCCTTTGTTGGGACCTATTTGTGATAGCACCCATGCTTTATGCTGGCCAGGACCGCTAACTGAGTACATGCTAGAAGTAAACACCCCAGAGCATTGCCAGCTATGTGATCTCCTGGAAGTGGAGGTAATGTTTGCATTCTAACCCCTCCTTCCATGACCACAGACCCCAATGTCCACCCTCTTGACCTCTCTGATCTAAATTAGAAGGCATTAAAGGATGCTTTCACTTATTTCTTAAATGAGCCATTGCTTTTCACATGTAAAACAAATATTAGTTGAACATTCTCTTAAATTCATTGGCTATTGAGCAAATGTGTTTCAAGGTTTCTAGTATGTGGTTGCATGCTACGCGGACACAAATTTTTCCTTATTTTTAAGTGAATTTGATAATCCAAAAAGTGAAACTTCAGGATGCACATAAAGAGAATTAAAGATATGTGACCCAAGTCTCTATCTTTACTCAATTATAATCTACAGTGCATGTATTATTTTGTCTGACCAGCACCCTTATTTAAGGAAACAACTCCTTCATTTTTTATCCATCCAGTTTGGTGGGTTAACCTCATTCCCACTACTACAGAAGTGAACACAAGACCCAGGGCTGACAATCAGTTTTCCAGTCCCAACCCATATTTTTCCAGGGTGAACACATGACCCAGTCCCGGCTAGGGTCCTCCTCAGAACTTAGCTTTAAAGAAGCTATCAGAAAAAAAGTGTATTCCTCTCTCTGGAGTCAGGGGCTCTAAGGACCATATGGGCTGGTGGCTGCAGAGGCCATCTTGCAGCCATGTGGAGGGAACCTATTAGAAATTTTCCAAGCAGAGGCAAGAATTTTCAGGAGATGGGGAGAGACGGAATCCTGATGATGTTGTTAAGCCTCTGTTATCATATGTGCCTGTGTTAGCAAAACTTTAGTCTTTTCTCCTGTGTGTCTTTACTCTCACACAATTACTACACTTACAATACTTCTGATACCAGATATGTGGGGTTTTTGCTCCACCAAGAAATTCTCTGAGATGTGTCCTAAAATTTAATTTAATATGACACTATCTACCTAGAGAGAGCATCAGATCCCACAGGTTAAGGGCTCAATCCCCCAAGACTGCCCCCTACTTCAGATGCTAATCACAAGTAGTAGGTCTCTAGGTTACCCACAACCTCTGTCCAACTTGGCTACAAATCAGAGGTTCCCATGACCCCATCCTTGGGTTTGATTAATTCACTAGAGTGGCTCTCAGAACACAGGGAAACACTAAATTATGTTCACCAGTTTATCAAAGGACATGGTAAAGGATACAGATGAACAGCCAGATGAAGAGATACATAGGATGAAGTCTGAGATGGTACCAAGTGCAGGAGCTCCTGTCCCCGTGAAGTTGGGGTACTTCATCCTCCCCATATATGGATATGGTCACCAATCTGGAAGCTCTGTAAACCCCAAACTCTTGGGATTTTTATGGAGGCTTCCTCACTTAGGTAAGACCAATTACTAACTCCACTTCCAGCCCCTCCCTCCTCTCTGAAGAACAAGAGATGGGACTGAAAATTCTAAGCTTCCAATCACAGCTTGGTTTTTCCTGTGACCAGCCCCTACCCAGCAGCCATTCAGGAGCCCTCCCAGAGTCACCTCAGTAAAACAGAGGATTCCCTATCACCCAGGAAACTACAAGGGTTTAGAAGCTCTGTGCCAGGAACCAGAGACAGAGATCAATTTATATTTTCTATTATCTCACAGTGCCTGATGCCAGGTTTGCTTTCTTGGATTTTCCAGTTACAAATGCTAATCAATTCCCCACCTTATTTAAGCTACTTTGAGCTAGATTTCTGTCACTTACATCCAAAGTCGTTCTGACAATTATGTACTCTGACCTACCTACTTCTCTTATCATCACTAAATATTTTAGTAAAATAACCTTTTCATATTCCACCTGGCTTATACAAATTATATGGCCTACTCCATATTTCCTACCCTATCAATCATTCACTATGAAAAGATAACAAAAGCATGAGAAGTAGAAGTCTGAATAAAATATTCACTGAGCACATATGTGTCAGGACTCATGCTAGGCCCTTTATATCTGTTACTTGACTTAATTTTTGAAATTCTCTTTTATTTCTACATTTAATTCTTACAACCCCTGTTAAGATTGTGGATATCATTTTCACTGCTGTACAGATAAAGAACCCCAGAGTCTCTACGCTGAGTTCTAAAGCCCTTTGACCACCACCATGTGCCCTCCCTCACTCCCTCCCCCACCACTTAATTACCTCACAGAAATGAGGATGTAGTGAAATTAGATTAATACAACAGGGTATAGAACATTATGATGCCAACTTTAGGCTTCATGAAAATCCCTGATTTTATAGCATCTTTCATTTGTTTTAAATAGACATGTTAAAAATACTTTGCATTTTAAAACTTTAAAAGTTGGGATATGCCTACAATTGGTCATACATTTCAACAGATTTCTTTTCTTTTCCTTGAGAAGTTTTTGTTAAATCAAGGGTATATCATACATTAGAAGTATGTGAGGATTAAAGACACGAGTCAATAAATCTCTTTCTACTTAAGCCAGATTGTGCCATTTACTTAGCTCTTGGAGTGCATTAGTCCACCTGATGGGTTTCTCAACCAGCAGTCAACTGAGGCTAGACACAGGAGACTTGGTAGAATAGAGAGTAAGAATAGAGATTTGCCACCCCAAAATATCCTTCTTTTGGCATATTGATTATTTTGAGCAAACTGAAGGGGCAGGAAGAAGCTTTCTCTGAACTCCCCTGATCTGCTTAAAGACAGATCTTCCAAAGGAACTCAGTGTCATAAATCTGATCCCCAGGAGTTTCATCACCCAGGGAAGATCGATTCTTGTCCCAGGAGAGGAGCCTAGAAGTTAACCCCGCACCCAGACAAAGTTTGTCACAGACTGTGACATCTACCATCCACAGGGCCCATTCACCTTTCCTAAAAAATCATTTGCTCTCCACTGGGAGGCTGACATCCTCCGCCCCTTTCTCTTTTAAGATGATATTGTTGAGTAACAAAAATTCAACTGAGTACATTTTAAAGATTCATTGGTCTTACTAATCAATTCATGAATTGGGCAGCAGCATCCCATCTAGCAAGTAGAGGGGAGCTCCAAACGGCTGCAGATAGGGAAAGGTTTTTTAAGGCAGGACAAGGAAGTCATAAACAGAAAAGGATTATTTCAGGTGAGGTCACCTTCATTTGGGGGGCAAAAGGATTTTAGCAGGTGGATTAGCTCATCTCCCTTTGGGGCAATGGGGAGGGCCCATGTGACAAATTACCTCCTTGGTGCTGATCAGAAAAATTCCTGACTGACTGGTTAAGACTAGATTTCTGGGGGATTGAAACTGCAGTTTGGTTAGGTATTAAGTCTTGGTTTACTGACTTGGGGCCTTAACCTAAGTGACACATGTGGTTTTCTTTCTTTCTTTTTTTTTAAAATTTTTTATTGTTATGTTAATCACCATATATTACATCATTAGTTTTTTAATTTTTTATTGTTATGTTAACCACCATATATTACATCATTAGTTTTTTAATTTTTTATTGTTATGTTAACCACCATATATTACATCATTAGTTTTTGATGTAGTGTTCCATGATTCATTGTTTGTTCATAACACCCAGTGCTCCACGCAGAACGTGCCCTCCTCAATACCCATCACCAGGCTAACCCATCCCCCTACCCACTTCCCCTCTAGAATCCTCAGTTTGTTTTTCAGAGTCCATCCTCTCTCATGGTTCGTCTCCCCCTCCGACTTACTCCCCTTCATTCTTCCTCTCCTGCTATCTTCTTCTTTTTCTTTTTTCTTAAAATATGTTGCATTATTTGTTTCAGAAGTACAGATCTGTGATTCAGCCGTCTTGCACAATTCACAGCGCTCACCGTAGCACATACCCTCCCCAATGTCTATCACCCAGCCACCCCATCCCTCCCACCCCCAACCACTCCAGTAACACTCCGTTTCCTCCAGTAACATTCTTAACACATTAAGAATTCCTCATATCAGTGAGGTCATATGATACATGTCTTTCTCTGATTGACTTATTTCACTCAGCATAACACCCTCCAGTTCCATCCACGTCATTGCAAATGGCAAGATCTCGTTCCTTTTGATGGCTGCATAATATTCCATTGTGTATATATACATGTGGTTTTCTTTTTAACAATATTTAAGTCTGGTTTCTTAAGCCACCTAGGGGAGTTACTTATTTCTCCCTGGTATCTCCCACATATACATGAGGTATACATCTTAATAAACTTGTTTGCTTTTTTTTTGTTAATTTATCTTTTATTCAGTGGTCTCAGCTAAGAACTCATAATGGTGGAGGGAAAATCATTTTTCCTCCCTGACAAGAATAATACATCTCCTAGCCAGGGCATTGCCAAAAGAAGTCTTCGGTCCACCATCATCGTACAAAGGTTCCCCAGAAATGCCAGGATACTGACAACTCAGAAGAGGAATGAAGCAGAGTGGGCAACTGTGCTAGAAGGAGAGAGAAAGAAGACAATGCACCTACTAGATCAGCATAACTCAAGAGCAACCACGTGTGCTATTTCCTTTTATGCTCTCTATTTGATATTCTTATCAAAAAAAATTAAAAACTTGGGCTTAGATGAGTGAAATAAGTCAATCAGAGAAAGACATGTATCACATGACCTCACTGATATGAGGATTCTTAATCCTAGGAAACAAACTGAGTGTTACTGGAGTGTTTGGGGGTGGGAGGGATGGGGTGGCTGGGTGATAGACATTGGGGAGGGTATGTGCTATGGTGAGCGCTGTGAATTGTGCAAGACTGTTGAATCACAGATCTGTACTTCTGAAACAAATAACGCAACATATTTTAAGAAAAAAGAAAAAGAAGAAGATAACAGGAGAGGAAGAAAAGGGGAGTATGTCAGAGGGGGAGACGAACCATGAGAGATGATGGACTCTGAAAAACAAACTGAGGGTTCTAGAGGGGAGGGGGGTAGGGGGATGGGTTAGCCTGGTGATGGGTATTGAGGAGGACACGTTCTGCATGGAGCACTGGGTGTTATGAACAAACAATGAATCATGGAACACTGCACCAAAAACTAATGATGTAATATATGGTGATTAACATAACAATAAAAAAATTAAAAAAAAAAAAACTTGGGCTTAGAGCACCTCAAACTTCTTCTATATAAAATATTATCTATCATTTACAGATTCAGGCTATTACAAAGGAATAAAACATCAAATCCAATAAATGAATGTAAAGCCCACCATTTTTCTAGTTTTATTCCACAATGTGTCTATGACTGAGATATGCTTTATTAGGCATATTCCATGGTACAAGGCCTGGCCTTATATCACTATTGACTCTTAAATTTCCATACAATATTACTTTAAATTAATGTCTTTTCATTTATCTCATCTGATCTCCACTGTTCTGTTGTGAGATAAGAGGGAAAATTTGATTGCCCTCCTTTTTCAGCTAACATGCCCAGAGTAGATCTTCAATAACTGTTTATTGAATAGATAAAAAGAAGAAATTGCAATTCAGAGATTGTGTGTGTGCTTTGCCCCAGGTCACACTTGGCACAAAAGACGGAATCCGTATTTTCTGGTATCAAGCCAGGATATTTTGCCTGCAAATGATAGTCTTTCCTGAGCCTCTACTGGCCAGTCCTCCTGGTGAAGGACCAAAGTGAGCCCCAGATCTGACCAGGGCCAGGCCCAAGGTGAAAATTTCAGGAATCACACAAAGGAGCAAGTAAATTCTTTCACAGCTCTGGGTCCAAGTCATATCTTGGGTGGGGCCTGTGACGTAAATGATGACTTTCAGCCAGATCACCAGGCAGAAAAGAGGGAGGGCCGGAGAAGTCTCTACTCTGGAGAGCTGGATCTCTTGATTTTCTGGAAGAAAATACTTTTAATTTTCATCAACACAAGACTATGTCCCAAACCAGAAGGGGTTTGCCTAATTCATCATGCTCCCTGGCCATACAATGGGACCTCTGACAAGCAGAACATTGGGGAGTGAGAGAAATGAACATCATGAATGCTCATGAATTGCAAATATTTCTTTCTTAAAGAATTGTCTCTTGCTTGGGACCATCTGCTTGATATAACTGGTCCAGGTCTTCGGGCTAGAAACATCTGCCACTTTAATAATTGTACCTCTTAATTAAAGCACAACCGTAAGGGGGCCAAGCATATCTATGACCCTGGACATATCAGACGTTAGCCATACAGAGTAGAGAATGCATCTGCCTCGGTTCAGCATGAATGAGAACACATAGGTGTGTAGTTCACCCAATGTATGTGTTTCCTACTGAGATAAAACAAATCCAGGCAAATAAGTCCCCTTTCCCCCATTGACTTCAAAAGTACTTTATCTTCAGATTTAATTGCGCTTGCACTGGTAGGGCCTCCTGACCAGTTGTCTTTAATGTTGCTCTGCCCTGCAGTATCTTGGTCAAGTTGTTGATGACCTATAAATAAACACTTTAATACATTAAGAGAGTTGCTGTTTAAGGGAACGCTGCATAAATCCTTTTGTACCACGAAGAGTTCTTTTATAATGCAAATAGTCACCCTTTAATTGATCTATTTTGTAAGTTCAGACTTTCATATTAATTTCACATGCATCATCATAGAAATAATGTGTGGAAACCCTCCAGTGCATACACAGTAAAGCACTAGATAAATGGTAGGTGATACTATTATGTCTCACTTTGGGATGCACCCACATTTATTGAACTTGAGTCAAATTGTAAGCATGCCACAGAGATTCTGGGTACACATCTGTCTACCCCTGCCCCATTAGTCTATGGTCTCTCTAAGAGCCAAACACTTACATTGCTTTTATTTTGTTTCTCCTCTAGCTATCTTTTACTGAGTTCTGTGCCTTGGTAGTGGATGCTGCAACGTGATTAAGTGAGAAAGAAGACCCATCATTTGTACATCATTCATTCATTCAACAAATTCTTATGCACTGGGAATATAGCCATAAGAAAGACAAGGTAATGCCTTTGTAGAGCTTTATTCAAGTGGAGGAGAGAGAACTAAATATAGAAATAGACTGCTCGATAAAATGCCAGTAATAAACATTACCTACGAGGAAGAATGAAGCAGAAGATAGAGATGGAGAAGGTGTTTTAAGTAGGTTTGGTCACAGAACACCTCTCTGAGGAGCTGAGGAGCATACTGGAGTGTGCCATAGGGATGTCATATAGAAGAAACAGCAAGTGGAGTGGCCCTGAGATTGAAGTGTGTTTGGTATCTTGAGGAACAGCAAGATAAGAATACTGGGTGGGACAGGAGTGGTAAAGGAGATGATGGGGTAAAGGAAGCAAGGTGTAAGAGGTATGTAGGTGCCAGATCATGTCAAACCTTGTGGGTACCAGGGAAAGGATGAATGTCATGTCTCACTGGACTGTGAGAGAGACGACTTGTTATATTCCTTTCAGTTTCTTCTCTGGAGGAAAAGAATACAGCTGGATGATTATGAAACCCACAACAGCATTTAAGAGCCTCTAAAGAGCCACCAAAACTTCTAAAACTACCAAGGTGTCAATGGAAGACCGTAAAAACCCAGGATCCTGCTTTGACAGTTGTAACCTGAATAAATTCTGGTATTTTATATGATCCAGGCTCAAGGAAATGTCTGGCAACAAAAATAATTAAAAAGTCATTCAAATATTTACTTGAAGAAGTGTAAGGGAGATTAAATGTATACTGAAAGACTGCTTAAAGCCTCTGTCTTCTACCATTTGCTCACACCCCACCACTGCTTTATTATAGGTTCTCTTTTCCTGGTTTCCTCAGCTTTCTCCCCCCAAATCTCACAAACACCCTGAATTTAGGTAGACACACTATTATGTCTCAGCAAAGAGCTCCTTCATCTATTTATTTATTTATTTTTATTGTTATGTTATGTTAATCACCATACATTATATCATTAGCTTTTGATGTAGTGTTCCATGATTCATTGTTTGTGCATAACACCCAGTGCTCCATGCAGTACGTGCCCTCTTGAATACCCATCCCCAGGCTAACCCATCCCCCCCACCCCCCTCCCCCCTAGAACCCTCAGTTTGTTTCTCAGAGTCCATAGTCTCTCATGGTTTGTCTCCCCCTCTGATTTCCCCCCCTTCATTTTTCCCCTCCTGCTATCTTTTTTTTAAACATATAATGTATTATTTGTTTCAGAGGTACAGATCTGTGATTCAACAGTCTTGCACAATTCACAGCCCTCACCATAGCACATACCCTCCCCAATGTCTATCACCCAGCCACCCCCTCCCTCCCACCCCCCACCACTCCAGCAACCCTCATTTGTTTCCTGAGATTAAGAATTCCTCATATCAGTGAGGTCATATGATACATGTCTTTCTATGATTGACTTATTTTGTTCAGCATAATACCCTCCAGTTCCATGTATGTCGTTGCAAATGGCAAGATTTCATTCCTTCTGATGGCTGCATAATATTCCATTGTATATATATATACCACATCTTCTTTATCCATTCATCTGTCGAGGAACATCTTGGCTCTTTCCACAGTTTGGTTATCATGGACATTGCTGCTATAAACATCAGGGTGCACGTACCCTTTTGGATCCCTACATTTGTATCTTTGGGGTAAATACCCTGTAGTGCAATTGCTGGATTGTATGGTAAGAGCTCCTTCATCTAAACAAACACCCCAACAAGAAGGTGTCACTCCTGCCCCCAGAAGGTACCTGCCCCTGCCTGCTAGCTGTGTAATGTCTGCAATGGCCAAAGAGACCCAGAACCTCCACACCCCAGTCATCCTTCCTTCAACACTTCCTGGAGAGTATAGTTCTTCTCCCCTTCCACCTGCTTTTCTCGTGGGAATACCTTGAGAATCTGGAACAGAAATCATTCATTCGGTTCCATGAATGAGAAAAGATTGTGCTCAGAACAGGGAAGAAGCATGTCTAAAGAGTAAAACTAAGATCCCCCTGTGCTTTCAATACAACAGCACTTTTTCTAGGATGGATAAAACACAATGTATATATGCCAGATGCCAGGCATTTACACCTGCACCATCTCATGGGTCTCCAACAGAGGAAAACATTCAGGCTCAGAAAGGAAGATTTTACATTCCCAATGACACCCAGCTGCTATGTTCAGAGCCTGGATTGGAAGCCAGGACTACTGAGGTCTAATCAAGTTCTCTTACATCTGGGCTTCTAATTTCAAACCTGGTGCTCTCACACTAAGACAAAAGAAGAGATTCACTGTCTTCAGACTGTCAAAAGCGAGGATCCATTTTCCCCCCTGAGGGCAGAATTTGAGAGAATATTATTGATTTCCTATTATCTGCTTTGTGAATCATCCATGTCACACAGTTTATCTGTTTGGGGCTTATTTGTTTCTGTGGATGGAGAATTCAGCCATGGCACCATATTCAAAGGGTATGAATGGGCTACAGTGAAAAGCAAGCATCCTTACATACTCCAAAGTTATCAAGGTCCCTTACCTACCTATTTTTCCAGAAGTATTCTGTGCATCTGCAAATGGTAGATTGATATATCAGTGATAGATTACTAAACTGATTTCCATCTTGTGGTTTTATAAAACACATTTCATATATTGTGTTTTCTATAATAGTGTATCTTAGTTCTTGTTTCCTGTTATGATACAAAGAGCTTTCTCATTCTTTGTGAGAGCTAAATAGTGTGCCATCGTGTGGATGCACCACAACTATTTAACTGGTCTTTTGTTGATGGACATGTACATTACTTTCACAACTTGACCATTACCAATCTTGCTGCCATATTTAATTTCATGTCATTTATCATGTAGGCAACTATATCTAGTGTATACCAAGTCATTTACCTACCTTGGAATTACTGCATCAAAAGTATTTTTGCATTTTAATAAATATTCAATTGCCAAATTGACCAGGGCCTGTGCCAGTCTACACAGCAATCAGTGAAGTATGAGCAGGTAAAAATACTTTTGTCCTGAATTAAAAATCTTACTCCAGGACAGACACCAAATCATTTTCTTAACCATGCATAGGGCAGGTGATTTCACATTAAGCTTGAGAAAGAGCTAATCATTTTGGAAAATCTACTAAAAAGTAAACATAAATGTGTATACTTTATAAAACATTAGTATTTATGAAGAAAGTGACAAGTTGTACTATCTAATTTCTAAAGAACTCTCCAATCTGGACTTTAAGAGGACAGACATTTATAGATGATGTTTCTTCTTGCTAATGAAAGAAGCAGGGTGGAACATTTTTCAATTTTGGTGAAAACTATAAAGCCACAAATCCAAGAACCTCAACAGGCCCAAGCCCAAGAAACATGAACAAAACTATGAGGCACATTATAATAAAATTGCTCAAAACCAGTGATAAAGAGAAAATGTTAAAAAGTAGCTGGGGGTGGGGTGGGGGTGGAGATACGTTACCTAAAGAGGGGCAAAGATAAGGCAGACAATGGAATTTTTGTACAATAGAATGCAAGTGGGAAGACAATGGAGTGACATCTTTAAAGTAATGAGAGAAACTACTAACTTGGAAATCTATACACAGAATAATCATCTTTCAAAAACAAAGTGAAATGAAAACTTTTGGAAAACATAGAAAAGCTGAAGGAATTCATTTCCAGCTGACCAGTGCTACAGAAATGTTAAAGGAAGTCTTTCAATCAGAAAAAATAACAGTGCCAGATGGAAAACAGATCTATAAAAGGATAAAAAAAGAAGAGCACTAGAAATAGTGACTGTGTAAATAATATAAATTTAGAAGATATTTTCTTATTACTTAAATATTTTTAAAAGATCATTGATGACTTCCATTCTGGGCAAAATGGTGTAGATTTATCTGTCCCTGTTCCTTCCCACTAAGCACAACAACAAATCCTGGAAATAACACAAGAGACAGCCAAAGGAGAATTCTGACAGGTGGAAAGATAAAGGCAGACTGTTCAGAATCCCAGAGCTGGAGGAACAAGATTGTGGCAGTGTGTCAGATGACCCCTCCTCCCCAAAGCCCTTCACACAACAGAATAAGGCCTTCCAGCATTTCCCAATCCACAACCTACAAACAGAAGATACCTTAGGTAAGTTCATTTCTTCCCCGGATCAAAAGAGATACCCAGTGACAACACCAGGAAGCTTAGCAGAACTGGCAGGGGGACAGATCAGAAGCCCCCAGCCCCCTAATAATAAGCTGCCAGTATGGGTACCATTCTTCCCTGTTGGGCCTGATACTCTTCTCCCTCATCCAGAGACATGGCATAACCAAGATCAGCAATGAAGGCGAACTTGCACAACAAATTTCCCAGCTCAAGGAGCACTCTGCTTCTGTGCAAGTCCTGAGATACATCTCTACCACCAAGACTCATTGCTTGGCCAGGGACAGTGGCAAAAGGGATCCCAACAAAATAAGCACCCATGTCAGGAAGAGCTCTCTGTTCCTGTGGATCAGGGTCTTCTACTTGAAGACATTGGGAAGGGTCTGGTCTGAGGAAGCCCCTTCCACCCTCACTGGCAGGAGGAACCAATGGGAGCCATAGAAGCATCAGATAAACATAACAGACCCAGTGGCACCACAAAGCATATGAAAATTAAATTGTGATTAGAACCTCAGCCCACAAAAATAGGCCAGGATCTATGAGCCAATGTTAAACAGTGTGACTTCTTGACAAAATTTGAAAATTTAGAGAGTCTCCTAAATTAATAGTCAACATCTGTCCAGAATAACAATACAGAAATCTATTGTCATACCAAGAATCAGGAGAACCACAACTTGAATGAGAAAAGACAATTGATACCAACACAGAGATAAATCAGATGTCGGAATTATATAAACAGGGATTTTTAAGCAGATATCATAAAAATGTTTCAATAAGCAATCACAAATTCTCTTATAAGAGAAAAGGGGAGAAAATATTGTCAGAGAAAAGGGGAGAAAATATTATCAGAGAAAGAGAAATATTATAAAAGAAACATGGAAATTGTGGAGATGAAACATACAGTATCAGAAATAAAGAACATGCTGATGTGATCAATAGTAGAGTGGAATGATAGAGGATAGAATCATTTAACTTGAAGACAGAGCAATAGAATTAACACAATCTGGGGGTGCCTGGGTGGCTCAGTCAGTTAAGCATCCAACTCTTGATCTCAGCTTAGGTTTTGATCTCAGGGTTGTGAGTTCAAGCCCCATTTTGGGAGCCTACTTAAAAAAAAGGAATTTACACAATCTGAACAGCAGAGAAAATTAATAATAATAATAATAATAATAATAATAATAAGAGCATCAGGGACCTGTGGAACAATAAGAGAAGATCCAACATTTGTGTCATTGGAGTCCCAAAAGAAGACTAGAAAGAGGGGGGACTGAAAAACTATTTGAAGAAAAAAATGAGAGAAAATTTCTCAAATTTGGCAAAAGTCATAGCCCTCAGATTCAAGAAGCAAAGCAAACCACAAATAGGATAAATCCAAAGAAAGTCATACCAAGACACATTAGAGTTAAACTTCTGAAAACTAAAGACAAAAAAAAAAAAAGCTTGAAATTGGCCAGAGAGAAATGATGCATTACCTTAGCATCAACTTAAATGTCAGCTGATTTCTTACCTGAAACCATAGAGAAGAGAAAGAAGTGACATTTTTTAGGTACTGAACGAGAAGAACTGCCAACAGCAAATTCTATAACCAGCAAAACTACCCCCCAGCAATGAAGGGTCAATAAAGATGTCCTCAGACAAAGGAAAATTAGCAGAATGTGTTGCTGGCAGACCTACCCTTAAAGAGTGGATAAGGAAATTCCGCCAACAGAAAAGAAGTGACAAAAGAAGAAATTTTAAATCACCAGGAAAGAAGATATATTTTTAAAAAAAAGGAGAAACATGGGTGTATATAATACATTATCCTTCTCATTATGAGTTTTATAAATCATTTTTGATGACTGAAACAAAAATTACAACATCATCTGATAGTCAAGATTTTTAAATGGGGAAGGTAAAAGGACCTAAATGAAAGTAAAGACTCCACATGTCATTCAAGTGGTGAAATGTTGGTATCAGTTTATATCAGTAAAAAGTCATATATGCAACTTTCAATACCCAGAGAATACACTAAAAAAAAAATACATAGATATAAAAACACTATAAAAGATACCCAAAATAATTGAAATCTGAGTCTTAAAGAGATATTTGTACACCATGTTCATTGCAGCATTATTCACAATAGCTAAGATGTGGAAGCAACCTGTGTCCCTCATGAATAAGCAAAATGTGGTACATGCATTTGATGGAATATTATTCAGCCTTCAAAAGGAAGGAAATTCCCACACAGGATACAACATGGATGACTCCTGAGGACATTATGACAGATGAAATAAGCCTGTCATAAGAAGGTAAGTACTGTATGATATCATTTATATGAGATACTCAAAGTAGTCCAATTCACAGAGACAGAAAGTAGAATGATGGTTGCCAGAAGTTGGGGAGGGGGGAGAACAGAGAGTTATTGTTTAATAGATATGGAGTTTTAGATTTACAAGATGAAAAGAGTTATGGAAATGGATGAGAGTAATGGTTGAACAACATTATGAATGGGTGCAGTACTGCTAAACTATATACTTAAAAGCAGTTAAGATGGTAAATTTTGTTATGTGTATTTTACCACAATAAATAATTGGGGAAAAACACTATAAAAGATTATTGTTTAGACAAGCACAATAGTAATATGTGAGGTTGATAATATATGTAAAAATATAATGGATAACCAGAATAGCACAAAAGTTGGAGGGAGAGAAATTCGAATATACAATTGTAAGGTTCTTCTACTGTATATGAAGAGCATAATATTAATTTAAGTTAGAATATTTTAAGTTGAAAACCCTAAAGCACTAAAATAAGAAACAAAGAGCTATAGCATATAAGCCCACAAAGGAAACAAAATCCTGTGATCGTTTTTGATGGGTCAACTTGGCTGAACTAAACTCCAAGGACAGGAGGAAGAATAGCAGTCATTTTGTGGCATGCACAGACCTCCCCAGCAGTTCAATCAAACACTGATGCGATGCTGCAGTGAAAGAATTTTGCAGATATAATTGATGTCCTTAATTAGTTGACTTTAAGTAAAAGAGATTATCCTGGTGAGCCTGACTTTATCAGTGGAAACCCCTTAAAAGAAGGCTTAGGCAGTCCCTAAGCCAGTTACTGAACAACAGCTGACTCTACAACTGCTCTCCGTTTGCTGGATTTTCCCTCCCTAATTGTCTAAAGGCAACAGCTTTGGCTCGTGTTCCCGGGGTTCTAGGTTACTCCTGATCTTCTCTTCTTGACCGCTGGACTCATGGACTTCAGAGTTGCTTAAACAGACCCCATAATTATCTAAGCCTGTTCCTTGTAATAAGTATCAATCATCCCTCAATCTCCTATCTATCTATCTATCTATCTATTTATCTATCTATCTATCTATCTATCTATCTATCAATCATCTATTCATATGCATGTTTCTCTACTGGTTCTGCTTCTTTGGTTGAACTCTGAATGATACAAATGGAATCATTAAAAAATATTTGGTTAATCCCCCCAAAAGCAAACTTTTTCTTCAATGACCAGATAGTAAATATTTTAGGCTTATAGACGTATAGTTTCTGTACCAATTACTCACCCTTAACATTGTAGTAAGAAAGCAGCCATATACAGTACATAAACAAATAAATTAGACTGTGTTCCAATAAAAATTTATTTGCAAAACACATGTTTGGCCCACAGTCTGTAATTTGCCAATACCTGCTCTAGATAGAGTGACCTGGAAGAGAAACAACACAAGGAACCAACATTGGGAATGAGAAGGATAACAGCCTGCATTATATCATGCAGATAATAAAAGGAAAATAAGGAAATTTATAAATTTGATAAATTACATAATCTAGATCATATGACCAAGTGTTCCTTGAAAAACACACACTACCAAACTCCTTCAAGAAGTAATAGAAATCTTAATAACTCTATAAATATTTTAAGAAATTGAGTTTGTAGCTAAAAGCTTTCTCACAAAGACATCTTTAGGCCCAGAAAGCTTCAATGGTGAAAATTTATCACATATTTAAAGAGTAAATAACACTAATTCTCTACAAACTCTCCAGAAAATTGCAAAGTAATGTACACTTCCCACCTCATTCCTTGAGTCCAGCATTATTTGAATACAAAAGCCAAACAAAGACATTATAAGAAATGAAAACTATACACCAATATTCCTCATGAACATACATCTAAAAATTCCAAAGAATATTCTATCAAATCAAATCAACAACATAAATCAGGACTAAGAATATTTTATCCCAAGAATTCAAGGTTGGTTTAACATTTGCAAATCAATCAATATAGTCTTCCATATTAACAAATAAAAATAAAAAACCATATGATCCTCTTGATGGTTGCCAAGAAAACATTTGATGAAATCCAACATTGATTCTTGCTTTAAAAACAAAACCAACTACCACCACCACCACCAAACAAAACAATAGAAAACAAAACAAAACTCTTAGCAAAGTAGGAACTAAAGGAAATTTCCTTAACCTGATAAAGGACATCAAAGAAAGATGTGTAACTATCATCATACTTCATAGTGAAAGACTGAATTCTTCTCTCCTATGACTAATAATAAGCCAAGGATGTGTACTCTCACCACTTCTATTAGACATTGTCCCAAAGGTTCTAGCCAGTGCGCTAAGACCAGAAAAAGAAATACAAGGCATCAAGGTCAGACATGAAGAAGTAAAACAGTAGTTATTCACAGATTACATGATTGTTTACATAGCAAACCTGATGGAAACTACAAAAAAAGCTACTAGAATTAATTAGTGAGCTTAGCAAGATTGTAGAATATATGTGACAATTCAATTATTTGTTTTGGAAATTTTTGGAAATTGAAACTAAAAACTAATACCATTTAAAACAGCATCAAAAATGTGAAACACCTAGGGATAACTCTGATAAAATGTGTATGAAACTACAAAGCATCATACTAAATAGAGAGATGCACTTGTTCATGAGTTAGGAGACTCAATTTTGTTGAGATACCAGTTATCTCCAAATTTGCCTGTAACTTCAGCACAACCCTCATCAAAACCTCACAGATGATTGCAACTGGTGTCTGCTGTGTGGCGGGGGTGGGGGGCAGTCTTGTGGGCCTTAACCTGAAGGATCTGATGCTGCCTCTGGGTAGGTAGCATCAGAATTGTGTTAATTGTAGTACACCCAGCTGGTGTTGCAGAGAATTGTTTGGTGTGAGGTAAACCTCACATTTGGTGAGCAGAAGTGTCAGAAATGTGTTCTGTGTAAGCAGTAAAGGAGACTCACAGGGAAGAAGTACACAGTAGAAAAGAACTAGGTTTTTCCCCCACACGGGAGGGGAAAATGAATGGGTTTTGTTTTTCTTTTTTACACATTCTAATATTTATACAGTGGTATCTCATTGTGCTTTTAATTTGCACCCTCAAATGAAGGTTGTCGAGCATTTTTTGATGTGCTGGTTTTCAACGAGCATATCTTTTTTTTTGTGTGTGTGTGGTTTCAAGTTTTTATTTAAGTTCCAGTAGGTAAACATACAGTGTAATATTAGTTTCAGGAGTGGAATTTAGTAATTCATCACTTACATACAACACTCAGTGCTCATCACAGTAAGTACCCTCCTTAATACTCATCACCTATTTAACCCATGCCCCCCACCTCCCTGTCAGAAACTCTGTTCCCTAAAGTTAAAAAGTCTGTTTATGGTTTGCTTCTCTCCTTTTGGTCGCTGTTCATGTGTTTTGTTTCTTGAATTCCACATATGAGTGATATCATATGGTATTTGTCTTTCTCTGACTGACTTATTTCGTTTAACATAATACCCTCTAGCTCCATCCATGTTGTTATAAATGGCAAGATCTCTTTTTGATGGCTGAGTAATATTCCATTGTATGTATATACCACAACTCCTTTATCTATTCATCTGTCAAAGGACATTTGGGTTCTTTCCATAATTTGGTTATTGTTAATAATGCTGCTATAAACATCGGGGTGCATGTACCCCTTCAAATCAGTATTTTTGTGTTCTTTGGATAAATATCTAGTAGTGCAATCGCTGGATCATAGGGTAGTTCTATTTAACTTTTTGAGGAACCTCCATACTGTTTTCCAGAGTGGCTGCACCAGTTTTCATTCCCACCAACAGTGCAAGAGGGTCCCCGCTTCTCTGCCTCCTCATCAACATCTGTACAGAATCTGTAAATATTTGCTCCTAGTCTGTGGTTTCACTTTCCATTCTCCTAACAGTGTCTTTTAAAGAGCAGAAGTTTTTAATTTTAGTAAAGTCCCACTGGTGAATTTTTTCATTTTGTAACACAGAATGGCAGTTTCTTAAAAAGTTAAACTTATGCTGACCAAAGGAATCAGTCGTTTTATCCCTAGATATTTGCCCAAGAGAAAAGGGAACACATGTTCATTCAAAGACTCGTACACAAATGTCCATAGCAGCTTTATTTGCAGTAGTCCCAAAATGGAAACAACTTAATGTCCACTAACAACTGAATGGATGAACAAAATGTGTTAGTCATACAGTAGCGTACTTACTTGTCCACAATGAAAAGGAATGAACTATTGGTACAATCAACAAATATTATCTTTAAATACTTTCAAAAGTGTACAATGAAACAGATGAAATTAATTTCGAAGATGTATTATATTTAACCCAATATATCTAAAATGTTCTCATTTCAACATATAAGTATATATAAACACTGTGATTAAAGTCAATGTAAATTAATTATAACTAAATAAGGTTAAAAATTCACTTCCTCAACTCACTAGCCACATTTCAAGCCCTCAGTAGATGGCTATTGTAAGGAGAGTGCACTAGACCACTCAAGAATACTCTAAAGTTTCTCTGTGGTCAGTATCTATGCAAAAACCAAAGGTCAACTTAATCCTTCAAATACTTGGAACCCACCTACAACAAATGACTGGAGCTTCCATATATAGCAGCAAAAGGGAGAGAGGGATCTCTTTTCTCCTCTCCATGACTTAACACTTCATTTTTAGAAAGAGATGCAAGTGGCATTTTGAGAACAGCTGAATGTGTTCAATTGACCCTAGTCCTTTGGACCCATTCTCCCTCATCCCTGTAAGCCTCCAAGCTCCCTGAAAACAATCATTTATTTTTGCAACCTCAGGTTCCCCCAGCCTCCCCACCTCTCATTCTAACAGGGGTGCAAAAATATCTACAAAAAATATCTCGGGGTGCCTGGGTGGCTCAGTCGGTTAAGCATCTGACTTTGGCTCAGGTCATGATGTCAGGGTCCTGGGATCAAGCCTCGCGTTGGGCTCTACACTCAGCATGGAGTCTGCTTGTCCCTCTGCCCCACCCCCCACTCATGCTCTCTCTTTCTCTCTCTCAATAAATGAAATCTTAAAAAAAATCTCATAACTCAACAACCCCTCCTCTTGCAAACCCTGTTTTATTTTTTTCACTACAGATGTCTGGAACTTCCTTCCATCTAAAAGGCAGACTAAAGGGTTATAGGAGAAAAAGAGTGAAGTCGATTTTTTAAAAATAAGGTTTAAAACAGCAAACTTTTCTCTTGCAGACTCAGAAGTGTGAGTGACTCTCTGGAGAAATCCAGTGAATAGAGACCAGTGTAAGATAATCCATTAAACCCAGAGCACATGAATTAAAATCTGAACCCTGATATTGAGAGTTGTGTTAATTTATTTAGTTTGTAGTAGACAAGTAGTGGTAAAATTACATTGTTGTACACACAATGACAGGGGCTTTTTCCCTTTCATTTTTCCCTAACTAAAAAAAAAAAAAAAAAAAAAGTTTCTGGTGCCTTGAAGTGAGAACAATCCTTGGAGCTGCTTTGTTGGCTTGGTCATAGGGACTGTCTTTGTGGGCTTCATCTTCTAAGACATTTTCTTCAACAACTAAAAGGAGATTTTTGTGTCTACTCTCCCAACCATGTCCATTCCCACCCCCCAGAAACACAAACCCCTCAGGGTTTTGGGAAGAGGAGAAAATGGTACAGTACTCCTTAATTCCTACAGATACTACATAATAAAAATATGCCCAGGCTATGAAATGGGCAAAAATTATATATCTATTAAGTGTAACAATTGCCTAATTATGTGCCCTGCATTGCTGGTAAGCTGCTAAGGGTGAAGCAGAGCTGGCAGGAATTTGGGAAGGAATTAGAGGTTTTAAATGAAGGAATTTAGGACACCAAAGACAAACGACATCTAATAAAATCAACAATAACAGTAATACCTAACATACATTAGACACTTGTTATTTGCCAGCATGTGTCACTTAGGTTCAACTCTGCAAAGTAAATACTGTTATTGTCTTGGAAAGGTTGGACAACGTGTCCCACTTACACAGTGAATGAGTGCAAGACCTGGGGTCTGAATGTAGGGTGCCTGATTCTGAGCCCCATGATCTTAACCTCCACCTCATTGGGCTGCCTCTGAGTCTACATGGCTCTTAATAGCAACTCTGATGAGTTCCTAAAACTGGTCACTTCAAGAATGAAAAGAACAAGTAAACACCATTGTTTGGCATTACAGAGACAACCGCAGGATTGAATCTATGATGAGTAGGTATTCTTTTCCCCCTAACTCAGAGAAGTCACTAAGGAGCCACTTTGATTTCATTCCTCAGACAGTGCTCAGAATGCTTCATCCCCCAAGAGAAAGGACAAGGCCCGGACTGAGGTTTTACTGCCAATCCTCACCAAGGATGGATCCTGCCCTTCACTTTACTCATCTGAGGCTTTGTCTGAAAACTGCATGATAATTAAGGTTTAGGTGACTGTGATTCCAAGGTACTATCAACCACCCACTCAAAGCCTCTTAAGTGTGTTAATAAGTATGTATCTGGACTCCTGGGTGGCTCAGTTTGTTGAGCATCCAACTCTTGGTTTTGGCTCAGGTCATGATCTTGGGGTAGTGGAGTCTAGCCTTGCATTGGCTCCAGGCTGGAGGGAAGTCTGCTTGGGATTCTCTCTCTCTCCCTCTCCTCTGTCTCTCCCCTGCTCATGCACTCTCTCACTTTCTCTAAAATAAATAAATAAATCTTTAAAAAATAATAGTATTAAGTATATATCATTTAACTGCAAAATAAATGCAGTAAGACCAAGAAGCCCCAGGACAGATGGATAGGTTCTGAATATTCCATGCTTTATGGTAAATCACCAGGCACCAAACCCAGAATCCTGAACGCTGGGGGATTCCTGCCCTGGGGTCTAGACATAGAAACAGTAACGTGGTTCATTTCAACCAAAAAACAAAAAAAATCTTGCGTTTATTGTGCAAATAGAGCTGGGGGTAGAAAAAATATGAAAATGAATCCTATTCAAAATCTTTAGGGAAGGTAAAAGGGAACTAGGAAGAAAATGGTCCCTCCATAGTATTACCCACGCAAGGGCTCCCTCTACTGGAAATCTGCTTTGACCCCGTAAATTGTAATTGACTCCTTGAACAAGAAAAGCACCCATAATTTAAACTTTCAAGACTGACATCACCTGTCTACCTAGGTAATGATAGCCTTTCAAATTCTTTTGAAGCCAAGGCACTGATTTAGTAAAGGAATATTCATTTGCTTTAGGATGAATAAGAGGAATATAAAAAGATGCTATAAATCTTAGGAAAATGCTACTAAAGAATGGTGGTTGTTTTTGTTGCTATTCTTAATTTGGCAGAGCTGTAAAATTACCCTGGGAAATACCTAATGGGACCCAAAGGAACAAAAAAGAGTGAAGGGCATGATTTTTCACTCAACACGCTGATGGGCAATGAAGGAAATGTTTTTTGGCTGCCGTCCATCTGAGATGTGGACTCACTGTATATTTCTCAGAGATTTAGGTCTTGATTAATGGTGTAGGCACCCCAAGGTGATTGCTATACCTCTCCAACTCTTAAACCTACATGCCTTCCCAGTATGGATCAGCACATTGAAGACTTTATATACTAAGTCTCTGATGTAGTTATAAAGCTCCGGCATTTTAAAATCCTATATTGCCCTCTTCTTGGCTCCATTTGGATTTTTTTTTTTTTTAAAAAGCACCGATATAAATTCCAAACAATATCCATTTGAAATTCTAAATACGTAGAGTTAAATTTTGGAATCCACATATTAGATTGTAAATGACCGAGTCTAAAAGACATAACTGAGGGGCGCCTAGGTGGCTCAGTTGGTTAGGCATCTGCCTTCAGCTCAGGTCATGATACCAGGGTCCTGGGATTGAGCCCCGCATTGGGCTCCCTGCTCAACGGGGAGACTGCTTCTCTCCCTGTGCCTGCCGCTCCCCCTGCTTGTGCTCTCTTTCTCTCTCTCTGACAAATAAATAAATAAAATCTTAAAAAAAAGGTATTACCAATTGTGTCAAATCAATAGGTGAATTAATTGTGAATTGTCTTACAATTCCCAGCAGTCATTTGCACAAAAGTATACACAATGTGAAAACTGCAAAATGCCATAGAAAGCCAGTCTTCCATATAGTGGCCGACAAAACAAACTGACATTCTCTCTGGACAGACTGAGTTTGTACCACCACATTTTCATACTACACACACACATCCTAATAACACTCATGCAGTCTGACCCGTTGAACAGCTTGAACATCCCAAAGTGAAGAATCACAATACAATTCAATAACATTCCCTGAATACCTTCTGTCAATTCCATGAGAAATTTGTAAGCATGAGCAAAGTCTAAAAGACTATAAAAGGAAATAGGGTAAGAAGTGTTCACAAATAAATAACTTTTCTGAGCGTGAGTTAAGTAGTTTATTCATTTTCACATTGAACTGGAGATTCATGACTCTATTAACACTTTGATTTTTGTTATAAACCAGTTTTGTTGTAGAGAAATCTTCTCCCTCACAAAGAATATAGCCTTGTTTCCCTACATCTATTAAAATATAGTAGATAGTATATAAAAATGTGTAAAGTTGAAATGAATAGAATTATATTAAAATACTGTTTTATAGCCCGCTTTTTTCGTTTTACAATGCATTCTGATTGTATGTCCATTTTTATAAATATTCTTCTATTACAACATTTCATTTTTAATAGCTGATATTCCATTTTATGGGTGTATCACAATTTATTTAAACTGTTTCTTATTTTTCCAAGTTTTCTGACCCTATAGCTCAGGGGTTAGAGCACCGGTCTTGTAAACTGTTTCTTATTTTTCCAAGTTTTCTATTATAAATAAGTCTGAAATTAATATCTTTGAAGCTAAATCTGCACACAGCTTTGATTATTCTTTTAGAGTAAAATCCATAATGTAGAATTATTAAGGCAAAGGATATTTTCATATGTAATAATTTTGGTGTACATTAACAAATTGCCTCCCAGAGAGGCTATACCAATTTATGATACTATACTAACTTCTCTTTTCCAGTTTAGTAGACCAAAAAAAGGGGGGGAGGGATCTTGTTTTAATTATTTTTGAGAGAGAGAAAGAGAGAGAGCAGGGGGAGGGGCAGAGGGAGAGAGAGAAATTTAAACAGGCTCTATGGCCAGTGCAGAGCCCCACACAGGGTTAGAATTCACGACCCTGAGACCATGATCTGAGCCGAAATCAAGAGTTGGACACTTAACCGACTGAGCCACCCAGCAGCCCCTAATTTTTATTTTTTGGTTCGTATTTAGCAACTTTTATTATTTTTTATTTATAAATTGTCTGCTTATAACAGTCACCCATTTTCTACTGGTATGCTTATTATTTCTTATTTATTGGCAAAAAATTTTTATATGCAGCATTAAAAATAAGAACCCATTGATATGTGTTAGAAACATTTTCCCATTGATTTACTCATGCAACAAATATTTAGTAAGTGCCTACTATGTGCAAAGATATATATTAAACCCCATAAGCAAAAAGAGAAAAAAAATCAGGTAGTCTTTAAGAATGAAAAATATGCCTGCTCATAGGTTCCTAATATGCCACAATGAACACGAACAGATAATATTGTATCTAGCATCATGGGGAGAAATCTGTGAGCCAGGCATTTTATATCCAGCCAACTTACGTATTCAGGTGACAGAAGGTCATTCTCGTTTATTCACAGATTCAGAAAACACTGTGCCCATGTTTCCTTGAAAAATTAGTTGAAGATGTCCTCCAACAAACTATAAAATGAAGCTCATTTAAGAATTCAAGAATGGGGAAGGCATGGTACAAAAATATTGGATGAGCTCCAAAAGCCATGAGAACAATCACAGTAAAATAATGGCTGATACAGTTACAAAATTACAAAAATGAACTTAAAAAAAAATCTCCAGTGCAATACCTGATAAAAATAATAAGCAAGATAAAGCATCCCAACACTTAGGAAAAGATCATAGTAAAGAAAACATAGTCTGTGCCAAGAGGGGCTATTAAAAGATGCTAAATGTGGGGCACCTAGGTGACTCAGTCGGTTAAGTGACCAACTCTTGATATTGGCTCAGGTCATGATCGCAGGGTAGATGGATTGAGGCCCACATGAGGCTCCCCACTAACCCTGGAGTCTGCCAGGGATTCTCTCTCCCTCTCCCTCAGCCCCTTCTCACACCCCCCTACCCTGCTTGCTCATGCATGCGCCCACACACTCATGCACTCTCTCTCAAATAAATAAATAAAATCTTTATTAAAAAAGTTGCTATATGGGGGGCGGAGCAAGATGGCAGAGGAGTAGGAGACCTGGATTTCGTCTGGTCTCAGGAATTCAGCTGAATGGGAATCAAACCATTCTGAACACCTACGAACTCAACAGGAGATCGAAGAAAAGAATAGCAACAACTCTTTGAACAGAGAAGCGACCACTTTCTGGAAGGTAGGACGTGCGGAGAAGTGAATCCGAGGCGATATTCGGGAGGATAGACGGCGGGGGAGGGGGCCTCCGTCGGCCGCTTCTGGCAAGTGCTAGAGCCGCGGAGCACAAAATCAGAACTTCTGGAAGTCGGCTCCGTGGAGGGACGTCGCTCCAGTGGCTAAGCGGGGGGTGGAACCCTCCCGGGACAGTGTGGTCTCAGGACCGTCGGGGTCACAGAAAGACCGGGGGAGCCTGAGTGCGGCAGAGCTCCCAGGGATCGGAGCAGGGAAGCCGGCTGCAGAGACGGAGCCGAGGCGCGGGCTCTCAGCTCGGGGTTGCCATAAACTGTGATCCGTGGCCCAGTCGGGCCACTGCTCCTCCAGCAGGGACCCAACAAGCGGCAGAGCCGGGGAGACTCCCCTTCCTCCCCCGGGAGGAGCGGCGTGGGAGCGCACCGCAGGGATCTGCTGGGTTTGGAGACTCCACACGGGGTCGGGTGCCAGAGATAGAAACGCTCGGTCACAGGCCGGGTGAGCACGGAGTGCGGCCAGAGACCGGGGACACAGGAGTGACTGCTTTTCTCTGGGGGCGCACTGAGGAGTGGGCCCCGAGTTCTCGGCTCCTCAGGGGCAGAGATTGGGAGGCCACCATTTTCACCCTGGTCCTCCAAAGCTGTACCGAGAGCTTGCAGGGAACAAAGGCTCCTGAGAGCAAACCCGAGCAGCTTGCTTAGCCCGGACGGACGAGGGCAGGGCAATTCCACCTCCGGCAAAGACATTTGGGAACCACAGCAACAGGCCCCTCCCCCAGAAGATCAGCACGAACAGCCAGCAAGCCAAGACCAAGTTTACCGATCAAGGAGAACGGGAGAACTCCAGCGCTAGGGGAATACTGCACATAGAATTCATGGCTTTTTTTTAACCATGATTCATTAGTTTTTCAAAGTTAATTTTTTTACCTGTTTTTTTAATTTTTCTTTTTCCCTTTTTCAACCAACATCTCATCAATCCCTTTTTTAAAAAAAAAACATTTTTTATTTTTCATTTTTAGAGTCATATTTTATCCCTTCATAGTAGTTACCCTTATTTTTGGCATATATATATAAGTTGTTCTCTCTTTAAAATTTTGAGATACAGTTTCTTCTAACAGATCAAAATATACCCTAAATCACTAGTGTATGGCTTTGTTCTAGTCTCCTGCCTGATCACATTCTCTCCCTTTTTTTTCTTTTTCTTTTAAATCTTCTTCTTTCTTTTTTCAAACAACTTCTTATTGTATCCATTCCTTTTATAAAATCTTTTATAATTTTCATCTTTACAGTCATCTTCCATCCCTTCAATGTATCAACCCTTATTTTGTACATATATAAGTCTTTCTTCCTTTAAAATTTTAGGAGGCACTTTTTTCTAACAGACCAAAATACGCCCAAAATCTCGTGTGTGACACTGATCTATGCACTAGCATGATCATATTTGATCATATTCGGTTTTATTCGTATTGTTCTGTTTTTGTATTTATCTTTTTGTTTTTGTTTTTTTTTCTTTTCTTTGTTTTCTCTTTCTTTTTTCTTTCTTTCCCTTTCATTTCCCCTGATTTCAGGTCTTTTCTGATTTGTATAGAGTATATTTGCTGGAGATGTCGTTAACCTGTTAGCATTCTGTTCTCTCATTCATCTATTCTCCTCTGGACAAAATGACAAGACGAAAAAATCACCTCAGCAAAAAGAACAACAGGTAGTACCCTCTGCCAGGGACCCACTCAATACGGACATTAGTACGATGTCGGACCTAGAGTTCAGAATCATGACTTTAAAGATACTAGCTGGGCTTGAAAAAAGCGTGGAAGTTATTAGAGAAACGCTTTCGGGAGAAATAAAAGAACTAAAATCTAACCAAGTCAAAATCAAAAAGGCTATTGATGAGGTGCAATCCAAAATGGGGGCACTAACTGCTAGGATAAATGAGGCAGAAGAGAGAATCAGTGATATAGAAGACCAAATGATGGAAAGTAAAGAGGCTGAGAAAAAGAGGGAGAAAAAACTACAGGATCACGAGGGCAGAATTCAAGAGATAAGCGATACAATAAGACAAAACAACATTAGAATAATTGGGATCCCAGAAGAAGAAGAAGAAAGAGAGAGAGGGGCAGAAGGTATATTGGAGCAAATAATAGCAGAGAACTTCCCTAATGTGAGGAAGGAAACAAGCATCAAAATCCAGGAGGCACAGAGAACCCCTCTCAAAATCAATAAAAATAGGTCAACACCCCGACATCTAATAGTAAAACTTACGAGTCTCAGAGACAAAGAGAAAATCCTGAAAGCAGCTCGGGAGAAGAGATATATAACCTACAATGGTAGAAACGTTAGATTGGCAACAGATCTATCCACAGAGACATGGCAGGCCAGAAAGGACTGCCATGATATCTTCAGAGCACTAAACGAGAAAAATATGCAGCCAAGAATACTATATCCAGCTAGGCTGTCATTGAAAATAGGAGAGATTAAAAGCTTCCAGAACAAACAAAAACTAAAGGAATTTGCAAACATGAAACCAGCCCTAAAAGAAATATTGAAAGGGGTCCTCTAAGCAAAGAGAGAGCCTAAAAGCAGCATAGATCAGAAAGGAACACAGACAATATACAGTAACAGTCACCTTACAGGCAATACAATGGCACTAAATTCATACCTTTCAATCGTTACCCTGAATGTAAATGGGTTAAATGCCCCAATCAAAAGATACAGCCTATCAGATCAGATAAAAAAACAAGACCCATTGACATGCTGTCTGCAAGAGACTCATTTTAGACCCAAAGACACCCCCACATTGAAACTGAGGGGGTGGAAAACAATTTACCATGCTAATGGACACCAAAAGAAAGCTGGGGTGGCAATCCTTAGATCAGACAAATTAGATTTTAAAACAAAGACTGTAATAAGAGATGAGGAAGGACACTATATCCTACTTAAAGGGTCTATCCAACAAGAAGATCTAACAATTGTAAATATCTATGCCCCGAACATGGGAGCAGCCAATTATATAAGGCAATTAATAACAAGAGCGAAGAAACACAATGACAACAATACAATAATGGTGGGGGACTTTAACACCCCCCTGACTGAAATGCACAGATCATCTAAGCAAAAGATCAACAAGGAAATAAAGACTTTAAATGACACACTGGACCAAATGGACTTCACAGACATATTCAGAACATTCTATCCCAAAGCAACGGAATACACATTCTTCTCTAGTGCCCATGGAACATTCTCCAGAATTGATCACATCCTAGGTCACAAATCAGGTCTCAACCGGTACCAAAAGATTGGGATCATTCCCTGCATATTTTCAGACCACAATGCTTTGAAACTAGAACTCAATCACAAGAGGAAAGTCGGAAAGAACTCAAATACATGGAGGCTAAAGAGCATCCTACTAAAGAATGAATGGGTCAACCAGGAAATTAAAGAAGAATTTAAAAAATTCATGGAAACCAATGAAAATGAAAACACAACTGTTCAAAATCTTTGGGATACAGCAAAGGCAGTCCTGAGAGGAAAGTATATAGCAATACAAGCCTTTCTCAAGAAACAAGAAAGGTCTCCAATACACAACCTAACCCTACACCTAAAGGAGCTGGAGAAAGAACAGCAAATAAAGCCTAAACCCAGCAGGAGAAGAGAAATACTAGAGATCAAAGCAGAAATCAATGAAATAGAAGCCAAAGGAACAGTAGAACAGATCAACGAAACTAGAAGCTGGTTCTTTGAAAGAATTAACAAGATTGATAAACCCCTGGCCAGACTTATCAAAAAGAAAAGAGAAATGACCCAAATCAACAAAATCATGAATGAAAGAGGAGAGATCACAACCAACACCAAAGAAATACAAACAATTATAAGAACATATTATGAGCAACTCTATGCAGGCAAATTTGATAACCTGGAAGAAATGGGTGCATTCCTAGAGATGTATCAACTACAAAATTGAACCAGGAGGGAATAGAAAAGCTGAACAGACCTATAACCACTAAGGAAATTGAAGCAGTCATCAAAAATCTCCCAACAAACAAAAGCCCAGGGCCAGATGGCTTCCCAGGGGAATTCTATCAGACATTTAAACAAGAATTAATACCTATCCTCCTGAAACTCTTCCAAAAAATAGAAATGGAAGGAAAACTTCCAAACTCATTTTATGAGGCCACCATTACCTTGATCCCAAAACCAGACAAAGACCCCATCAGAAAGGAGAATTACAGACCAATATCCTTGATGAACATGGATGCAAAAATTCTCACCAAAATACTAGCCAATAGGATCCAACAGTACATTAAAAGGATTATTCACCACGACCAAGTGGGATTTATCCCTGGGCTGCAAGGCTGGTTCAACATCCACAAATCAATCAACGTGATACAATACATTAACAAAAGAAAGAACAAGAATCATATGATCCTCTCAATAGATGCAGAAAAAGCATTTGACAAAGTACAGCATCCTTTCTTGATCAAAACTCTTCAGAGTATAGAGATAGAGGGTACATACCTCAATATCATAAAAGCCATCTATGAAAAACCTACAGCGAATATCATTCTCAATGGGGAAAGGCTGAGAGCTTTTCCCCTAAGGTCAGGAACGCGGCAGGGATGTCCACTCTCACCACTGCTATTCAACATAGTATTAGAAGTCCTAGCCACAGCAATTAAACAACAAAAAGAAATCAAAGGCATCCAAATCGGCAAAGAGGAAGTCAAACTCTCACTCTTTGCAGATGATATGATACTGTATGTGGAAAACCCAAAAGACTCCACCCCAAAACTGCTAGAACTCATACAGGAATTCAGTCAAGTAGCAGGATATAAAATCAATGCACAGAAATCAGTGGCATTCCTATACACCAACAACAAGACAGAAGAGAGACAAATCAAGGAGTCGATCCCATTTACAATTGCACCCAAAACCATTAGATACCTAGGAATAAATCTAACCAAAGAGGCAAAGGATCTGTACTCAGAAAACTATAAAATACTCAGGAAAGAAATTGAAGAAGACACAAAGAAATGGAAAAACGTTCCATGCTCATGGATTGGGAGAAGCAACATTGTGAAGATGTCAATGCTACCTAGAGCAATCTACACATTCAATGCAATCCCCATCAAAATACCATCCACTTTTTTCAAAGAAATGGAACAAATAATCCTAAAATTTGTATGGAACCAGAAGAGACCCAGAATAGCCAGAGGAATACTGAAAAAGAAAAGCAAAGCCGGTGGCATCACAATTCCGGACTTCCAGCTCTATTACAAAGCTGTCATCATCAAGACAGTATGGTACTGGCACAAAAACAGACACATCGATCAATGGAACAGAATCGAGAGCCCAGAAATGGACCCTCAACTCTATGGTCAACTTATCTTTGACAAAGCAGGAAAGAATGTCCAATGGAAAAGAGACAGTCTCTTCAACAAATGGTGTTGGGAAAATTGGACAGCCACATGCAGAAGAATGAAACTGGACCATTTCCTTACACCACACACAAAAATAGACTCCAAATGGTTGAAAGACCTAAACGTGAGACAGGAGTCCATCCAAATCCTAAAGGAGAACACAGGTAGCAACCTTTTCGACCTTAGCCGCAGCAACTTCTTCCTAGAAACATCGCCAAAGGCACGGGAAGCCAGGGCATAAATGAACTATTGGGATTTCATCAAGATAAAAAGCTTTTGCACAGCAAAAGAAACAGTCCACAAAACCAAAAGACAACCGACAGAATGGGAGCAAATATTTGCAAATGACATATCAGATAAAGGGCTAGTATCCAAAATCTATAAAGAACTTATCAAACTCAACACCCAAAGAACAAATAATCCAATCAAGAAATGGGCAGAAGACATGAACAGACATTTCTCCAAAGAAGACATCCAAATGGCCAACAGGCACATGAAAAAGTGCTCAACATCGCTCGGCATCAGGGAAATCCAAATCAAAACCTCAATGAGATACCACCTCACACCCGTCAGAATGGCTAAAATGAACAAGTCAGGGAACGACAGATGTTGGCGGGGATGTGGAGAAAGGGGAACCCTCCTACACTGTTGGTGGGAATGCAAGCTGGTGCAACCCCTCTGGAAAACAGTATGGAGGTTCCTCAAACAGTTGAAATTAGAGCTACCGTTCGATCCAGCAATTGCACTACTGGGTATTTACCACAAAGATACAAATGTAGGGACCCGAAAGGGTACATGTACCCCAATGTTTATAGCAGCAATGTCCACCATAGCCAAACTGTGGAAAGAGCCAAGATGCCCATCGACAGATGAATGGATAAAGAAGAGGTGGTATATATACACAATGGAATATTATGCAGCCATCAAAAGGAATGAGATCTTGCCATTTGCAACGACGTGGATGGAACTGGAGGGTGTTATGCTGAGTGAAATAAGTCAATCAGAGAAAGACATGTATCACATGACCTCACTGATAGGAGGAATTCTTAATCTCAGGAAAGAAACTGAGTGTTACTGGAGTGGTTGGGGGGTGGGAGGGAGGGGGTGGCTGGGTGATAGACATTGGGGAGGGTATGTGCTACGGTGAGCGCTGTGAATTGTGCAAGACTGTTGAATCACAGTTCTGTACTTCTGAAACAAATAACGCAACATATTTTAAGAAAAAAGAAAAAGAAGAAGATAACAGGAGAGGAAGAAAAGGGGAGTATGTCAGAGGGGGAGACGAACCATGAGAGGTGATGGACTCTGAAAAACAAACTGAGGGTTCTAGAGGGGAGGGGGGTAGGGGGATGGGTTAGCCTGGTGATGGGTATTGAGGAGGGCACGTTCTGCATGGAGCACTGGGTGTTATGAACAAACAATGAATCATGGAACACTGCACCAAAAACTAATGATGTAATATATGGTGATTAACATAACAATAAAAAAATTAAAAAAAAAAGAAAATAAGAGAGGGAAACCACCACCACAACTAATCAAGAAAAAGCAAACACAAATGTGCAAAATTAAGAACAAGAAAGTTGATACGGAGGGTTTAAAATTAGTAGAAAAACCTGTATCACTTTAAAAAGTAAATTGGAAAATCTGAATAGATAATTTCCTAGAAAATACATAAATCGTCAAAATAAATGAATTCAAACACTGAAATAGAAAACAAATCGGGAAACAGAAATTTGAGGAAGATACCAGAGTGCTATTCCATAGCTGGTAGCATCACTCTACAAGAACCAGAGAATTTCCACCATTGAGTACTATCCCATCTTAAAAAAAAACAATAATACCTATAATACAGAAGTCCCATAAGGAAACATAATAAACATAGTCTTCATTCCTGTGATAACCCTTACATAGCCCTAAGATTAAAACTTATGAAAGAATGCACATAGGAAATTTAAAAATCAATTTAATTTATAAACATGAACACCAAAAAAGCCTCAATAAAATGCTATTAAAATCTGTAAAAGCAATTTGTCAAAAGAATAGTGAAAAGGTAGCTTTTATTCCATTAACAAAATGGGCAAGTCAATATTAAGAAAACTATTGATAGGATTTACCATAGTAATTAAAGGTAGAAAAAACCCAGGATTCTTGATAAAGACTGAAAATATTTGATAACATTTAATATAAATTCTTGGTCGAAATTCCTATTGAGAATCAAGAAATATATACTTACTGAAATAAATTATTTTTAAATAAATTAATGATAAGCACTAGCATTCTCATTAAATTCAGAACAAAATAAAATGACATCTACTATCAGCTCTTATCTGGCATGTTCTGAAAGTTTTAGATAATCAATAAGGTGATCAAAAATTTAAGAACTACAAATATGGGAAGGGAAAAAGAGGCACATTATCTCATTTTTCTGTTTTTGCCCATGCATTGATTATCTATGTGAAATGTCAAGATAATCAGAGAAATATTGAAAATAATAAGACAGTTCTGCAAGGGAACCAAGTATAAAACTGGTTAAGAAAAGTCAGTAGTTTTCCAACATGTCCACAATAAGTAACAATAAAATACAGTGGAATTAAAATCATTCACAAAAATCAGGAAACATGTAAATGTGTAAAAATGGAATTCATATAAAAGTGTAGGATCAGTATAAAGAAAGCAAAATATGTTATTAAAGTATAAACTAAGAACTGAATGATTAGCATTCATTCATACCCTGTACGTTGTCGGGGACAGAAAATTCTCCCTCTAACCAAGGTCTTCCAGCCAAACTAAGAATTAAATTTAGGTGACACAGGTTAACAACAGAAGAAAACCCCAAAGTTTTATTACACATTGCCTGGAGGTCCAAGGATGAAATTGAGACCCAGAGAAATGATGAAGGTAGGCAGTTTTTATACATTTTAGGCAAAGAGACAGTAAATTTGTGAGAAGTGTATAGGATAAGGAAAACAGGTATTTGGGAGTTTTAATTAGTAAAGAATTCAAAAGCAGAATTTGGGCTGAGTTAGTAGATTAGCAAAAAAGTAACAAGGTTTGTTTTTACAGTTTTCTCCGCTTTAAAGTCCCTGTCTCTGGTGGTAAGGATGTCTTTTTCCTTAACAGAGGGAGGGTGCTTTTCACATGGGAGATTTATTTCCTGCTTAGGGGGACAAAGGAGTGTCTGAGTGTCCTTTCTACGTGGTCTATCTCGTAAGTAACTTCTATTTAAAATAATCAATATGCCAGGGGCACCTAGGCAGCAAAGTCCATTAAGCATCTGACTCTTGATTTCAGCTCAGGCCGTGATCTCAGGGTCCTGAGATTGAGCCCCATGTTGGGCTCCAAGCTCAGCATGGAGTCTTCTTGAGATTCTCTCTCCCTCTCGCTCTGACCCTCCTGCTTGTGCGCGCTCTCTCTCTCAAATAAATAAATAAATCTTTAAAAGAATCGGTATGACAAAGTGGTGCATTTGGGGGAAGCCTGGCCTGGTCCCCTACAACCTGCCTGGGAAGATACCGATTTTCTCCCAACTAAAATTTATAAATTTAACACAGACTTTTTCAAAGTAAATAAGGAATTTCTGTTTCTAAAATAAAAGGGCCTCCGCATACAGCAGCTTCCAGCAGATCCATTCTCCTGGCCGCCAACTACTGAAAAATCTGAATAAAATTTTTCAAAATCTGTTTGAAAGCATCATTGTGACACCAAGGCCACCAGGATTTGAGCCAGTGGATCAGAGAAAAGGAAACCCAGGGAGGTGCGCCCACCACTAATTCCGAATTTCCCCTCAAGGGGTTTGCCAATTAATAAGCAGCAGAACGAAAGATTGAAAAGCTGTCTAAAAGCAGACGCTAAGGGCAAAAAGATGAAGCCGTTCTCAGCACTTCAAAGCACTGCAGACAAAATTGGAGTTTAGAGTCTCCTAAAACATGAGGGTACAAGATCCTGGAGAGAAAAGAAATGGGAAGAAGGATGCCTGCACCCGGAGCTGCTATCCCCACTCCGCGCATTTGCCATTATCCCCGAGCCTGAACCCACGGCAGAAAGTAGCTGTTAAGAGGGTGGTTTCTAATCAAAACTCCATTTGTGTAAATTCCTAAGATTGAACTATCTCTCAGAAGAGCTCCAGGATGGAAAATAAATGTCATCCAAACAATCCCCTGGGAAAACCCGAGATTCTGTTAGCGAAGAAATATGTTAACTGTTCATCTTCAACATCTTGTCCTGCTTTTTAGTACTCAGAAGGAATAAGAATCTTGTCCCTTTAAACAAAATAAATAAACGAAACCACGAAAATAAAAGATGTATTACTTTTCAAACAGAACAGACTTAATGAGGGCACTACCAATAGCTGGAACAGACAGCGGTCTCTTTTCTTCTTAGTATCAACAGCTTTATTGAGATATAATTATCATAGATTAGTCACAATTGACCCACTTAAAGAGTACAATTCTTTGGTTTTTAGTATATTCACTTCTGTGAAAAGATGTGCAATGACGGTCAATTTTAGAACACTTTCATCACCTCAAAAGGAAATATGGTACCTGTGAGCTATTACAACCCTACGTTCCCATCCCCCTTCCCCAGCCTTAAATAGCCACTGATCTGCTTTCTGACTCTGCAGCATCCCGCATTCTGGACTTTCAAAGAAATTGACTTACATAATATACAGTCTTTTGTGACTGACTTCTTTCATTCCACATAAGGTCTCCAAGGTTTACCTGTGTTATAGCCTATAGCAGAACATCATATCTTTGTGTCGACAAATAGTATTCTGGCAGGTGGATATAAGACATTTTGTTTATCCATTCATCAGTTGATGGACATTTGGGTTGTTTCCACTTTTGGCTGTTATGAATAATACTGCTATAAAACACCCACGTACGAATTTCTGCCTTTTGTGTGTTCATGTCTCTCAGGTATATTCTGAGGACAGAAATCACTAGGTCATATGGAAACTCTATGTTTAGGGGGCGGAGCAAGATGGCGGAGGAGTAGGAGACCTAGATTTCGTCTGGTCTCAGGAATTCAGCTGAATAGGGATCAAACCATTCTGAACACCTACGAACTCAACAGGAGATCGAACAGGAGAGTAGCAACAACTCTCTGAACAGAGAAGCGACCACTTACTGGAAGGTAGGACGTGCGGAGAAGTGAATCCGAGGCGATATTCGGGAGGATAGACGGCGGGGGAGGGGCCTCCGCCGGCCGCTTCTGGCAAGTGATAGAGCCGCGGAGCACAAAATCGGACCTTTTAAAAGTTGGCTCGGCGGAGGGACGTCGCTGCAGTGGCTAAGCGGGGGGTGGAATCCTCCCGGGACAGTGTGGTCTCAGGACCCTTGGGGTCACAGAGAGACCGGGGGTGCCTGAGTGCGGCAGAGCTCCCAGGTGTCGGGGCGGGGAAGCCGGCTGCAGATACGGAGCAGAGTCGCGGGCTCTCAGCTCGGGGTTGCCATAAACTGTGATCTGCGGCCCAGTCGGGGCACGGCTCCCCCAGCAAGGACCCAACAAGCAGCAGATCCGGGGAGACTCCCCTTCCTTCCCGGGGAGGAGCGGTGCGGGAACGCACTGCAGGGATCTGCTGGATTTGGAGACTCCGAGCGGGGTCGGGTGCCAGAGATAGCAACGCTCGATCACAGGCCGGGTGAGCATGGAGAGCGGCCGGAGACCGGGGACACGGGAGTGACTGCTTTTCTCTGGGGGCGCACTGAGGAGTGGGGCCCTGAGTTCTCGGCTCCTCCGGGCGGAGACTGGGAGGCCGCCATTTTCGCCCTGGTCCTCCAAAGCTGTGCCGAGAGCTTGCAGGGAACAAAAGCTCCTGAGAGCAAACTGGAGCAGCTTCCTTAGCCCGGACCGACAAGGGCGGGGCAATTCCGCCTCCGGCAAAGACATTTGGAAACCACAGCAACAGGCCCCTCCCCCAGAAGATCAACACAAACAGCCAGCAAGCCAAGACCAAGTTGATCGATCAAGGAGAATAGGAGAACTCCAGCGCTAGGGGAATACTGCACATAGATTCATGGCTTCTTTTTTTTTTTTTTTTTTTTTTTTTACCATGATTCATTATTTCATCAAAGTTAATTTTTGTTGACTTTTTTTTATTTTTCTTTTTCCCTTTTTCAACCAACATCTTATAAATCCCTTTTTTTTTAAAAAAAAAATTTTTTTTTTCATTTTTAGAGTCATATTTTATCCCTTCATAGTAGTTATCCTTGTTTTTGGCATATATATATAAGTTGTTCTCTCTTTAAAATTTTGAGGTACAGTTTCTTCTAACAGATCAAAATATACCCTAAATCACTAGTGTATGGCTTTGTTCTAGTCTCCTGCCTGATCACATTCTCTCCCTTTTTCCTTTTTTTTTCTTTTCCTTAAATCTTCTTTCTTTTTTCAAACAACTTATCTTACCAAGTCCTTTTATAAAATCTTTTATAATTTTCATCTTTACAGTCATCTTCCATCCCTTCATTGTATCAACCCTTATTTTGTACATATATGTCTTTCTTCCTTTAAAATTTTAGGAGGCACTTTTTTCTAACAGACCAAAATACGCCCAAAATCTAGTGTGTGGCACTGATCTATGCACTAGCCTGATCATATTTGATCATATTCTGCCTTTTTTGAATTGTTTTGTTTTTGTTTTTATCTTTTTTTTCTTTTTTTTTTTCTTTTTCTCTTTCTTTTTTCTTTCTTTCCCTTTCTTTTCCCCTGGTTTCAGGTCTTTTCTGATTTGTATACAGTATATTTGCTGGGGACGTAGTAAACCTGTTAGCCTTTTGTTCTCTCATTCATCTATTCTCCTCTGGACAAAATGACAAGACGAAAGAAATCACCTCAGCAAAAAGAACAAGAGGTAGTACCGTCAGCCAGGGACCTACTCAATACGGACATTAGTACGATGTCGGACCTAGAGTTCAGAATCATGACTTTAAAGATACTAGCTGGGCTTGAAAAAAGCGTGGAAGTTATTAGAGAAACCCTTTCTGGAGAAATAAAAGAACTAAAATCTAACCAAATCGAAATCAAAAAGGCTATTGATGAGGTGCAATCAAAAATGGGGGCACTAAATGCTAGGATAAATGAGGCAGAAGAGAGAATCAGCGATATAGAAGACCAAATGATAGAAAATAAAGAGGCTGAGAAAAAGAGAGAGAAACAACTACAGGATCACGAGGGCAGAATTCGAGAGATAAGTGATACGATAAGACGAAACAACATTAGAATAATTGGGATCCCAGAAGAAGAAGAGAGAGAGAGAGGGGCAGAAGGTATATTGGAGCAAATTATAGCAGAGAACTTCCCTAATGTGAGGAAGGAAACAGGCATTAAAATCCAGGAGGCACAGAGAACCCCTCTCAAAATCAATAAAAATAGGTCAACACCCCGACATCTAATAGTAAAACTTACGAGTCTCAGAGACAAAGAGAAAATCCTGAAAGCAGCTCGGGAGAAGAGATATGTAACCTACAATGGTAGAAACATTAGATTGGCAACAGACCTATCCACAGAGACCTGGCAGGCCAGAAAGGACTGGCAAGATATCTTCAGAGCACTAAACGAGAAAAATATGCAGCCAAGAATACTATATCCAGCTAGGCTATCATTGAAAATAGAAGGAGAGATCAAAAGCTTCCAGAACAAACAAAAACTAAAAGAATTTGCAAACACGAAACCAGCCCTCCAAGAAATATTGAGAGGGGTCCTCTAAGCAAAGAGAGAACCTAAAAGCAGCAAAGAGCAGAAACGAACACAGACAACAGACAGTTAACAGTCACCTTACAGGTAATACAATGGCAGTAAATTCATACCTTTCAATCGTTACCCTGAATGTAAATGGGCTAAATGCCCCAATCAAAAGACACAGGCTATCAGATTGGATTAAAAAACAAGACCCATCAATATGCTGTCTGCAAGAGACTCATTTTACACCCAAAGACACCCCCAGATTGAAAGTGAGGGGGTGGAAAACCATTTACCATGCTAATGGACACCAAAAGAAAGCTGGGGTGGCAATCCTTATATCAGACAAACTAGATTTTAAAACAAAGACTGTAATAAGAGATGAGGAAGGACACTATATCCTACTTAAAGGGTCTATCCAACAAGAAGATCTAACAATTGTAAATATCTATGCCCCGAACATGGGAGTGGCCAATTATATAAGCCAATTAATAACAAAAGCAAAGAAACACATTGACAACAATACAATAATAGTGGGGGATTTTAACACCCCCCTGACTGAAATGGACAGATCATCTAAGCAAAAGATCAACAAGGAAATAAAGATGTTAAATGACACACTGGACCAAATGGACTTCACAGACATATTCAGAACATTCCATCCCAAAGCAACGGAATACACATTCTTCTCTAGTGCCCATGGAACATTCTCCAGAATTGATCACATCCTAGGTCACAAATCAGGTCTCAATCGGTACCAAAAGATTGGGATCATTCCCTGCATATTTTCAGACCACAATGCTTTGAAACTAGAACTCAACCACAAGAGGAAAGTCGGAAAGAACTCAAATACATGGAGGCTAAAGAGCATCCTACTAAAGAATGAATGGGTCAACCAAGAAATTAAAGAAGAATTAAAAAAATTCATGGAAACCAATGAAAATGAAAACACAACTGTTCAAAATCTTTGGGATACAGCAAAGGCAGTCCTGAGAGGAAAGTATATAGCAATACAAGCCTTTCTCAAGAAACAAGAAAGGTCTCAAATACACAACCTAACCCTACATCTAAAGGAGCTGGAGAAAGAACAGCAAAGAAAGCCTAAACCCAGCAGGAGAAGAGAAATCATAAAGATCAGAGCAGAAATCAATGAACTAGAAACCAAAAGAACAGTAGAACAGATCAACGAAACTAGGAGCTGGTTCTTTGAAAGAATTAACAAGATTGATAAACCCCTGGCCAGACTGATCAAAAAGAAAAGAGAAATGACCCAAATCAACAAAATCATGAATGAAAGAGGAGAGATCACAAGCAACACCAAAGAAATACAAACAATTATAAGAACATATTATGAGCAACTCTATGCCAGCAAATTAGATAACCTGGAAGAAATGGGTGCATTCCTAGAGATGTATCAACTACCAAAATTGAACCAGGAAGAAATAGAAAACCTGAACAGACCTATAACCACTACGGAAATTGAAACAGTCATCAAAAATCTCCCAAGAAACAAAAGCCCAGGGCCAGATGGCTTCCCAGGGGAATTCTATCAGACATTTCAAGAAGAATTAATACCTATTCTCCTGAAACTGTTCCAAAAAATAGAAATGGAAGGGAAACTTCCAAACTCATTTTATGAGGCCAGCATTACCGTGATCCCAAAACCAGACAAAGACCCCATCAAAAAAGAGAATTACAGACCAATATCCTTGATGAACATGGATGCAAAAATTCTCACCAAAATACTAGCCAATAGGATCCAACAGTACATTAAAAGGATTATTCACCACGACCAAGTGGGATTTATTCCTGGGCTGCAAGGCTGGTTCAACATCCGCAAATCAATCAACGTGATACAATACATTAACAAAAGAAAGAACAAGAATCATATGATCCTCTCAATAGATGCAGAAAAAGCATTTGACAAAGTACAACATCCTTTCTTGATCAAAACTCTTCAGAGTATAGGGATAGAGGGTACATACCTCAATATCATAAAAGCCATCTACGAAAAACCTACAGCGAATATCATTCTCAATGGGGAAAGGCTGAGAGCTTTTCCCCTAAGGTCAGGAACGCGGCAGGGATGTCCACTCTCACCACTGCTATTCAACATAGTATTAGAAGTCCTAGCCACAGCAATCAGACAACAAAAAGAAATCAAAGGCATCCAAATCGGCAAAGAGGAAGTCAAACTCTCACTCTTTGCAGATGATATGATACTGTATGTGGAAAACCCAAAAGACTCCACCCCAAAACTGCTAGAACTCATACAGGAATTCAGTAAAGTAGCAGGATATAAAATCAATGCACAGAAATCAGTGGCATTCCTATACACCAACAACAAGACAGAAGAGAGACAAATCAAGGAGTCTATCCCATTTACAATTGCACCCAAAACCATTAGATACCTAGGAATAAATCTAACCAAAGAGGCAAAGGATCTGTACTCAGAAAACTATAAAATACTCAGGAAAGAAATTGAAGAAGACACAAAGAAATGGAAAAACGTTCCATGCTCATGGATTGGGAGAATCAACATTGTGAAGATGTCAATGCTACCTAGAGCAATCTACACATTCAATGCAATCCCCATCAAAATACCATCCACTTTTTTCAAAGAAATGGAACAAATAATCCTAAAATTTGTATGGAACCAGAAGAGACCCAGAATAGCCAGAGGAATACTGAAAAAGAAAAGCAAAGCTGGTGGCATCACAATTCCGGACTTCCAGCTCTATTACAAAGCTGTCATCATCAAGACAGTATGGTACTGGCACAAAAACAGACACATAGATCAATGGAACAGAATTGAGAGCCCAGAAATGGACCCTCAACTCTATGGTCAACTTATTTTTGACAAAGCAGGAAAGAATGTCCAATGGCAAAAAGACAGTCTCTTCAACAAATGGTGTTGGGAAAATTGGACAGCCACATGCAGAAGAATGAAACTGGACCATTTCCTTACACCACACACAAAAATAGACTCCAAATGGTTGAAAGACTTAAACGTGAGACAGGAGTCCATCCAAATCCTAAAGGAGAACACAGGTAGCAACCTTTTCGACCTTAGCCGC
This sequence comes from Zalophus californianus, assembly GCF_009762305.2. Taxonomy (NCBI): domain Eukaryota; kingdom Metazoa; phylum Chordata; class Mammalia; order Carnivora; family Otariidae; genus Zalophus; species Zalophus californianus. The sequence continues at coordinate 9,203,228 of NC_045610.1, forward strand.
AGCAACTTCTTCCTAGAAACATCGCCAAAGGCACGGGAAGCCAGGGCAAAAATGAACTATTGGGATTTCATCAAGATAAAAAGCTTCTGCACAGCAAAAGAAACAGTCCACAAAACCAAAAGACAACCGACAGAATGGGAGAAAATATTTGCAAATGACGTATCAGATAAAGGGCTAGTATCCAAAATCTATAAAGAACTTATCAAACTCAACACTCAAAGAACAAATAATCCAATCAAGAAATGGGCAGAAGACATGAACAGACATTTCTCCAAAGAAGACATCCAAATGGCCAACAGGCACATGAAAAAGTGCTCAACATCGCTTGGCATCAGGGAAATCCAAATCAAAACCTCAATGAGATACCACCTCACACCCGTCAGAATGGCTAAAATTAACAAGTCAGGGAACGACAGATGTTGGCGGGGATGTGGAGAAAGGGGAACCCTCCTACACTGTTGGTGGGAATGCAAGCTGGTGCAACCCCTCTGGAAAACAGTATGGAGGTTCCTCAAACAGTTGAAATTAGAGCTACCGTTCGATCCAGCAATTGCACTACTGGGTATTTACCACAAAGATACAAATGTAGGGACCCGAAGGGGTACATGTACCCCAATGTTTATAGCAGCAATGTCCACCATAGCCAAACTGTGGAAAGAGCCAAGATGCCCATCGACAGATGAATGGATAAAGAAGAGGTGGTATATATACACAATGGAATATTATGCAGCCATCAAAAGGAATGAGATCTTGCCATTTGCAACGACGTGGATGGAACTGGAGGGTGTTATGCTGAGTGAAATAAGTCAATCAGAGAAAGACATGTATCACATGACCTCACTGATATGAGGAATTCTTAATCTCAGGAAAGAAACTGAGTGTTACTGGAGTGGTTGGGGGTGGGAGGGATGGGGTGGCTGGATGATAGATATTGGGGAGGGTATGTGCTACGGTGAGCGCTGTGAATTGTGCAAGACTGTTGAATCACAGATCTGTACTTCTGAAACAAATAATGCAACATATTTTAAGAAAAAAGAAAAAGAAGAAGATAACAGGAGAGGAAGAAAAGGGGAGTATGTCAGAGGGGGAGACGAACCATGAGAGATGATGGACTCTGAAAAACAAACTGAGGGTTCTAGAGGGGAGGGGGGGAGGGGGATGGGTTAGCCTGGTGATGGGTATTGAGGAGGGCACGTTCTGCATGGAGCACTGGGTGTTATGAACAAACAATGAATCATGGAACACTGCACCAAAAACTAATGATGTAATATATGGTGATTAACATAACAATAAAAAATTAAAAAAAAAAAAAAAAAAAAAAAGAAACTCTATGTTTAATCCTTTGAGGAACTGACAGAATGTTATCCAGACCAGTTGCCATTTACATTGCCACCATCAGTGTATGAGGGCTACAATTTCTCTGTATCCTCACCAACATGTGTAATTATCAGACTTTTTGATTCTAGCTAACCTAGTAGGTGTGAACTAATATCTCATTGTGGTTTTGATTTCCATTTCCTCAATAACTTACAATGCTGAGCATTTTGGAGGGGGGAGTGTTTTCTTGCCATTTATATTTATTCCTTGGACAAATGTCTATTCAAGTCCTTCACCCATGTTTTAATTGTGTTGTCTTTTTTATTATTGAGTATAAGTGTTCTTTATAAATATATTCTGGATACAGGTTCCATATCAGATATAATGATTTGCAACATTTTCTTCTATTCAGTGGTTTGTCTTTTCACTCTCTTGATGATGTCCTTTGAAACACAGTAGCTTTTCATTTTGATGATGTCCAATTCATTGATTTTTTTCTTTTGTTGCTGGTGATTTTGGTGTCATATCTAAGAATCTTTGCCAAGCCCAAGGTCATGAAGATTACTCCTAAGTTTTCTCCTAAGAGTTTTATAGTTTTAGCTCTTAAATTTAGGGCTTTGATCCATTTTGAGTTAATTATTTTATGTGCTGTTAATTTTTTTGCATGTGGATATTTAGTTGTTCAAGCACCATTTTTCGAAAAGACTGTTCTTGTTCTCCAGTAGATGGTCTTGTCAAGATTCATTTGATCATAGATCATGGTCAAATATATGTGGGTTTATGATATATGATCATAGATATGTGGGTTTACTTCTAGACTTTCAACCTGATTCCACTGATCAATATGTCTATAGTTGGGCTAGTACCACACTATCTTGATTACCATTGCTTGTGTAGTAAGTTTTAAAATCAAGAAGTGGGAATTCCTCCTACTGTTTTCTTTTACAAGATTGTTTTGGTTACTTTGGATTTCCAATCATTCCATTTAAATTTTAGAAACAGCTTATGAATTTCTATAAAAAAGTCAGCTGAGATTCTGATGGAAATTGCCCTGAAAATTTACAGTAATTTAGGAACATTCCTATCTTAAGAATGTTAAATTATCTGATCCATGAACATGGGATATTTTTCCAATTATTTAGATCTTCTTAAATGTCTTCCTTGATGGCCTATAATTCTCAAACTATAAAGTTTTGCACTTTTTTTGTTAAATTTATTCCTAAGCATTTTATCCTTTTTTTGGATGCTATTCTAAGTGGAATTGTTTTCTTATTTTCATTGTTTAATTGTTCTTTTTTTAAAGATTTTATTTATTTATTTATTTGACAGAGAGAGAGCACAAGCAAGAGGAGTGGGGGAGGGAGAAGCAGACTCCCCGCTGAGCCGGGAGACCAATGCAGGGCTCAATCCCAGGACTCTAGAATCATAACCCGAGCCAAAGGCAGATGCTTAACCAACTGAGCCACCCAGGCACCCCCGTTTGATTGTTCATTGCAAATATAGAAATACAATTAATTTTTATACATTGATATTGTGTCCTACCCCTTTGTGAATTCATTTATTATTTCTAAGAGTTTTTATTGGATTACTTAGGATTTTCTATATATAAGATCATTTATCTGTGAATAGAATTAGTTTTAGTCTTCCATTTTAATCTCAATGCCTTTCTTTTACCTAATTTGCCTAAATGTTCTAGCTAGAACCTCCAAGTTAATGTTAAATAGAGGTTGTATGCACAGACACCCTTGTCTTTTTCCTGATTTTAGAGGGAAAGCATTCAATATTTTACCAATATTTAGGTTTTTTATAGATGTTCTTTATTAAGTTGTGGATATTCTCTTATTCCTAGTTTGTTGGGTGTATTTATCATAAAAGAGCATTGGATTTTGTCAAATGCTTTTTCTGAGTCTATTGATTGGGATGTCATGATTTTTGCCTTATTGTACTTTTCAACAACCTAATTTCCATTTGTCCCTTTTTCATAATTTCCATCTTTTTATTGATATTCTTTATCTGATGCAACATTGTTATCATACCTTCAATTAGTTCTTTAATCATGATTTCCTTTAGTTGTGTGAACATGTTTACGATGATTGCTTTAAAGTCTTTTTCTGATAAATCTGACATCTGTTCTCCCTCATAGAGTTTTTCTGCTTTTTCTAATGTATGGGTCATACTTCCTGTTTCTTTGCATGCCTCATGATTTTTTGTTGGAAACTAGATATTTTAGATCATATATTGTTGCATCTAGATATTTTATAATATATTGTTCCTACTCTGGAGTTTGTTACTGTTATTCGATTGTTTAATTATAGGCACACCTCAGAGATATGATGGGTTCAGTTCCAGACCATCACAATAAAGCAAGTCAAATGTTTTTTCTTTGTTTCCCTGTGCATATAAAAATTGTGTTTACATTGTACTGTAGTCTACTAAGTGTGTGATGACATCATGTATAAAAAACCTAATGTATATACTTTAATTTAAAATACTTGGTTGCTGGGGCACCTGGGTGGCTCAGTCGTTAAGCGTGTGCCTTCAGCTCAGGTCATGATCCCAGGGTCCTGGGATCGAGCCCCGTGTCGGGCTCCCTGCTCGGCGGGAAGCCTTCTTCTCCCTCTCCCACTCCCCCTGCTTGTGTTCCCTCTCTTGCTATCTCTCCCTCTGTCAAATAAATAAAATCTTAAAAATAAATTAATTAAAATAAATTAAAAAATTAAATACTTTGTTGCTAAAACATGCTATCATCTGAGCTTTCAGCAAATCATAATCACTGGTCACAGATTACCATAACAACTGTAATCATGAAAAAGTTTGCAATATTGCTAAAATTACCAAAACGTAACACAAAGAGACAAAGTTAGCAAATACTGTTGGGAAAATGGCGCTGATAGATTTGCTCAACGGTGCTGATAGACTTGGTCAATGCTCAATGCCACAAACCTTCAATTTGTAAAAACAAAATAATCCAAGATCTGCAAAGTGCAGAAGCCCAAGAAAATGAGGTATGCTTGTATTTAGTAACTGACTAGATTATTTTAGTGAGGTCTCTTTCCTCCCGACAGTGCTCAGCCTCTGATGTTGTTCCTCAGGGAGCCACAGCTTTGGAACGCTGTCACCCTGGGATGACAGGGGATTCAGTAGGCTTCTCTTTTTGTCTTTCCCAGACCACATCCCATGGTTAGACCCCATTGATTTACTGCTGGTTTTTCTATTGTTTTCAACAATGTCCTGGGTCATAAATTGATCTACCAATTAATCCAGTCAAATTCTAACTCCTTGGAAGGAATAGTTTCTGAAGCCAGGGCTTGATTTTTTTGTTCTGATCCCTGGAGGGCTCCTCCTACATGTATTATTCCCTTGTTGTCACCTGCAAACCAGCCAGCCTACAGCTCAGTTTGTTGTCTTAAATCTCCTCCCAATTGTCTTCCCCGAGAACCTCCGCTATTCTTGAGAGCACTTGAGGCTTGAACTTCTTCACTCTCTGGTGCAGATGTGGTCTGTTCCTGGGAAAGAGAGTAGAAATTATCTGTTTTGTGGATGTTTCTCCACCCAGGCAAAAATCTCTGAGCCAGGGCTCAGTGAGGTGGGTGTAGCTACACAGCAAAATACGATGCAGAATTTTGAAAGAATGAAACCGAGGTCATTGAAAATAATGAGGTATATGCTGATGTAGAAAGATCGCCAATGTATATCATTCAATGAAAAGAACACTGTGGTAGTAGTAGTTTAATCCCTTTGGTGTACATTTGTCAAATACTTAAATGGGTGTATACATGTGGGCATTGCCTTTTTTTGTGGAAGACACCATAAGCTATGTCTTATGGGTTATTTTTGGCAAGAGACTATGGGGAGGTGGGGAGCCTTTCCCGTGTTATTTTCCCCTCTAGATGTGTTTAGGATGTTATGATCCTAGATATATCTTACTTTTTTTTTTTTAATGCCGAAAGCATATCCTAGGTGGGGAGATTTGGGTCACTTTTGCTTTTCTTCTTTATTCTTATGTATATAAATTTTTAATTGTTAGGTTAATGTTATAGAGGAAGGTTTGTGAAATGGAAGTGTACTTTTCATGAGTACAAGCTCATGAAGTGAGGCTCCTCGTTTTCCCAATTACCTATGTCTCATGTGCACCTGGTGGCCATCTTGCCACCTGACTCCATCTATCCAAGTCACAAGCAGAGTTAACCGATCACTATTGAAAACCTAGAAAGAGGAAAGCCCTCCTGTCAGAGCTGTTCAAAGACACAAGAGCATGAGGTGCCTGAAGGCGGCTTTATTCAGACCGTTGCTCCTCAAAATGTGGTCCGTGGACCAGCAGCATCAGTGTCGCTTAAGCACAAATTGGAAATGACGAACCTCAGTCCCCATCCCAGACCTACTGAACCAGATCTGCATTTTATAGGATTCCCAGGTGATTTATTAGCACGCTGTCTGAAAAGCATTTGACAGGTTCCCGGCTTATCATCCCCTGCTATGCACTGTAATCACCTGCAGGGTCCTTTAAATCCATCAGGACAGGGTGGGTCCCAACATAGACAGAAGGAATCCACATCTGTGGGGTGGACCTTGCATGGGAGATTCTAATGTTGGGCCTGGGAATTCGAATTCCCCTTCAATTTGTAAATTGCAATACACCTCAAACATCGCATCTGTGATAACCACTGATTTACAGAGGGCTTTCTATCTAATGCTCACTATACTAAGCACTTTATACATTCCACCTCTTTCTATCTCTACAATCCCATAAACTTGGCATTGGTATGTTCATCTTACAGATGAGAAAATGGAATCTTAGAGTTGGTCTGTCCCTAGTCTCCTGTAGCTGGTAAGGGGCAGAGGGTAGGTTCAACCCAAGGAGCTTCATCTGTATGTTCTCCATTACAATATAGCTGTTTGCTTGCGCCTCTCATAAAATATTACCCTTTGTGCCTAAGAAGTATGTGATCCTAGGGGCACCTGTGTGGCTCAGTTGGTTAAGCATCCAACTCTTGATTTCGGCTCAGGTCATGATCTCAGGGTCATGAGATTGAGCCCGGTGTTGGGTTCCGTGCTCAGTGCGGAGTCTGCTTGAGATTCTCTCTCTCTCTCCCCCTCTGCCCCTCTCTCCACTCGTGCTGTCTCTCGATTTCTCTCTAAAATAAATAAATTAAATCTTAAAAAAAAAAAGTACGTGATCCTTTCTTGATCTCTGGCGCCCAGTTCAGTGTAGATACCCAATGAGAATTGGAGCAACTTTGAGGGCATCACAAGCTTGATGTTTGGACGTGTGCAATATAACGTCAATGGGTAAAAATATCTATGGGTGAGACGCGGGCCAGGGCAGTCCAGAACCCTGGCCCTAGATGACACATGCCTGTGCCCTCCCTCAGGACCCCATCAGGAACTTAGTTGATGCCTACTAATGTTTTATCTGAAAGCCTGGCCTCCCGTCATCATCATGCAGACTTTCCGCCATAACATACCTCCCCTTCTTTGACAGGTTAGGGGTCTGTGCTGCTCATGCCAACCTTCCCCATATGTTAGGTGAACGCATGACATGCTTCCGCGGCCCCCCATGCGGTTCATCAGAGAAGAGAGCACGAGAGAGGGTTGAGCTAAACAAACACTCAAGTCCCTTCCAGCCCCATTTACGGTTTCTGTTTCAGCTATAATTCCTGGTCCTCCCCAGTGAGCAGACATCTGCACAGGCTTATGGAAGGCACGATGTGCTCCCCGTCACCTGTAAGAAAGCCAAAATGCAACCTAGACCACAAGTTCAACCTTGCTTTCCGCCAAAGTGCTTCTTCCCTCCGCTCTGAAAGGCACCTCCCCACCCACGTCGAAGTCCCCACAAAATCCCAAGAGAGATCAGTGAGTTACTCTGATGTTTATTTTAATGCATCTTAGTCCACACAGTTGGTATAAAATCAGAAAAAGCAAAGCCAAAAAAAAAAAAAAAGGTCTGGAGTCTTAGCATCAGAAGGGCACCGTATATACATCTACAGTTGGTGGCCAGTACGAGTCATTGCCAGACAGTCCTTGGAAGCAGAGAACAGTCTAGACCCAGCTGAGCCCTGGGAATGCACAGTCCCAGGCAGGGGGGCGTCTAGAGGCTTGTCCCGATGCTCCGACCGTAAGAAGAATGTGGGAGCGATAAAAGCTGTGTTTATTATTTCTTTATTATTGTAATAACTGCAGCCTAGCTAGGTACAAAAGCAGTTATAAACCATTTATAGTACAGAGAATTATTCAGGTCTCCATTCTACTTTATGTTGTAAAATCGTTAATTGAATTTCCAGTGAGTAGTTTAGATGATTAGTGATAATAAGGAATGGTAAATACATAGCACCATTTCATAGGTTTGTTGTCACCGATTTCTCATCTCGACGTGTGACTGAGACACCCACCGTCAAGGGCAAGTATTCCAAGGCCACAAGCCATGTTTTTGCCGAGGGCTCCAGTTTGGGGGTTTTGTCCATGTGAGTGTGAGGCTTCGCACGTAGGTGTGGGCGGTGCCCGTCTCTGTGCGAGATGCACTGGGTCACCCACAATTTAAGGGCTTTTGGCCATTCGGAGTTTCTACCCATACTTTGGTTTTCTAATGAGGTGGAGTGGAAGGGAGGTATCTTCTTTCAGATAAAAGGGAAGGGGCAAGACGGAGTTATTTCATGTCCGGGCTAAACAAAGAGAACGAAAAACAGAACAAAAATACTGAGCTCGATTACACGGTTAGGATGTAAAGTTCCTTAGCTACTTCTTTAGGATTCAACACAAGGCTGATGGTCAACATAAAAAGCAAACAATACTATGTACATATATGTAAAAAGTGTTATAAATAGGTTTATAAACCATAGATATTATATACATCTTCAGTCAACACTAACCCCCCCTTCAACTGCTTTCTGTTTGGTTTGGTTTGAGTTTGGGTTTTTTGACTAGCTCTTTTTTTTGTCTTTTTGTCTTTTTTTCTTCTGGTTTCTGGTTTCCTTCCTCCCTTCCCCTATGTATGCTCAGTGCCTCAGACCAGCTGTCTGGGAGCCTCATTCGCGTTTCCGCAAGATCACGTATATGACGCCGCTGAGCAGGGCCAGGGGGAAGGCCACCCAGGCCAGGATGTAGGCGAAGCCATAGGAGTACTCAGAGTTGAAATGCCATTCCGGGTGCCTCACCGTGTAGATGGATGCTGCGCTCATCACGCACAGACCTGGGGAAAGAGAGGGACAAGTAGAGGGAGGGAGAGGTGACAGAGAGGGGTCCCCTGTCCACCACCCCCAGTGCGGATCCCGTGGGACCCTGGGTACCTGCTCTTGACTCACACACACTCACACGCACACACCCCAGGTCACCCAACCTTTGGCAGACAACAAACACTGTGCAAGAAGAGTGTATCTGATTCTGGAAGGAATCTTCTCCCAGATTGAGAGGAGGGGTCTCAAAGATCTAGAAACACGGGAAGCGATCTGTTCTCTGGTTCTGATCTATGTGACCCAGACCAGCATTTCCACAGTCCCTTGTCATCTTTTCTGCCCCATCTCTGTTCCTTTAACTGTCACCAATTCCTAGTTGACAGCAAGAATTTGGGCTGCAAGATAAACCTTGCTAGCTCTTTCCAAGGAGGGTTGGGTGTGGGAGCCCCTGGAAATCTATGAACAGCTCTACAAATGGGTGGTGGCCTCATCTGAACCAGGAAATTGAAATGACACTCTGCCATTACCTGAGTCATGCGAGGACCAGAGCACTGGGCTCCAGGCAGAACCCAGGGCCCCTTAGCAGGACTGCCATGGAACAGGTCGAGTGATCCATGCCCTACGGGCATCGCTTAGGCATACAAAGGAATAGAGAGAGAGGAAAAAGAAGACGAGGAGGAAGAACAGGATATGAGTGGGAAGCAGAGGGAGGAGGAAACTATCATTGCACTTGGTTCCTTCCAACAGTTCCTGGTGCCCCCAAGGCTGGGGCTGAAGCCCAAAGAGGAGAGAAAGGTTATTGGATACACAGACAAATCCCCTGTCCACCTCTGCAGCCCTTTGGTGTGGGGAAGACAAGAAAAACCTCCACCTAGGGGCTCTTGAAGCAGGCAAGTTCAAGAGTGATGGCCAATGCCCGCAATGGCAGTCGGCATCCCCCTGCAGGGAGGGGTCCAGTGATGTCAGCACCCCAGCCCAGAGCTGCACAAAGCCCGCTCTGTTCCTTCTGTTCCCTCCTGAAAACAGGGTCTGTGAGAGGCTCTGAGTGACTCTATTATAAATCCAGCATGCTCTGCGGGATTCCTGTGGTTCCAAAGCTCCCAATGCCCCAGACCACCTACATTTAACCTCACTGCTATTTGGGCTGCCATTCTGCGGGACACTGCAACTTTGTTTGAACAAAGTGCATTAAGTGGGAATACGTTACATTCACCACCCTGATAAGACTGTCCTTCTCCAAGTCAGAGAAGAAAACTCCCACGCGGTTGGCCCCAGCTGAGAACATGCTTTATTTGCCCTGAGGCCGTGATCCCCAATTCTCTTCCCCCCCTCCCCATGCCCCCATGACTCACCTCGGCGAAGTGCAAATCTGTGTCTTTAAGAAAGACTGAGGTCTCTGGGGCAATACTGACCTACCTAACGAGGGCAGGGCTACGAGATGAGAAATGTGACCGAGGGAACAGCGTGCAAAAAAAGGCCAGGCTGATGCTTGGCATGCCGGGAAGGCTTCCAAATGGGCCATGCGTCTACCTGGCCACCACATGAAAAAAGGCCATGGGGAGCTGTGTAGACCAGCCATGCCCCGATTTCACTGGCAAAGATCGAACATTCTATCTGTGACCAAGAGGGACAGAGGAGGCAGGATTCACAAGTATAGTGACTATGTAGATGGCCTAGTTTATATGAAACTTGCCTGAGGAGCATCTCAGAAGCCAATGAACTGGAGCTTCGCCACGATCAGCAATGAGCAGAGATACTTTACAAAGTCAAGTATGGAGAGTGGATACACGCTTTGTAATTACTGTCATCGGGAGACTGATGTTTTAGGGAATATGTTATCACAAGGCTGCCTGGCTGTATAGCATTACAGGTACACTGGGATATAGGGTAGTTGATGCCACACCGTAGTCCCGAAAGATGTCCCCGTAAGTGGGTGGGAACTTGCTTCCTCACCCATCAGTAGGTGGGGGCGCAGGGATGAAGGCCCCCTATGGGGAAGGTGAGTGCAGTTGCTGCTGCACCAGCAGCCTTGTACCTTCCTTCCTCACGGACGAGCAGTCTGTGCTCTGGGAGTGATGGGGTTGCCCCGGCAGGGGCCTGAGTCCGGAAGGGTAGTCAGCTGTCAGTGGCAGCCCCGGACCCCATCCAGACAACATTCGAGAGTTTCTCCCTGTCAGGATGGCTGGATCTGCAACCAGCCCCTTAAAGCCCCCTTGAAGAGGAGGCTTCAAGCCCCCTTCACAGCAATAACGACCACGGGTGAGCGATCAGAGCCCAGAACCTTTAGAAGGGAGCAACCAAGGGGCCAAAGGCGAAGCAAGAAACGGAGGGAAGTTTCAAAACGTCCTTATCTCCATTCTGTTTGGCTCCGAACACGTGTAATGAGTGCCTAGTGTGTGCAGGCACTGTTCTGGCTACTGAGGGCACCAAGATGGATAAGACATGGCCCCTAGCTTCAGGGCGGAGTGTCATTCAGCAGCAGACATGTCCACAGAAACTTCCGATATGGTCTGACATGATTTCAAGAGAGGGAGATGCTCTGACAGGATGGACAGGCATGGAGTCCAAAGTGGGGGGCCCAGGGAAGCCTGACAGGGCAGACGGTGCTCGACCCGAGTCTACAGGGTGTGGACAAGGTAGTCAGGGGAAGCGGGTCCTGACAAGGATCTCCCTTGACAGGGGGACGGCAGTGTGTGGGGAGGCTGGGAGTCCTGAATGGCACGCTGAGGAAGTTGTGGTGGGAAGCACATCTTCAGCAGAGGGGAAACATGATCCGAGGTGTGTTTTAGAAAGATCTCTCTGGCAGCAGCGTGGGAAATGGATTTCGGGGTAGCGACAAAACAGGGGACGGGAAGGCGCCCGAGGTGACTTTTGCATGAGGGTAGTGGTATTCATGAGGACAAGAAGAGAACAGAAGTGGACACAATGTCCACACAGGGTGGACTGGGTCTGGGGTAAGGGAGAGAGGGGACACCCCCTCGCCTCCCCGGCATGGCCCCCTGATGGGCTAACTGAGCTCACCAGGGAAACAGGGATGTCCGGAGAGCCGGGAGGAGTGAGCAGTCAACAGAACTGAAAGGAGTGGAGGGACTCTGCCAGTGACATCAGGGAGTTATATCAGTGACCTCCGCAGAAGCCGCTCATTCGAAAACCTGGAGCGGAAGCCAGAGGGAAGTTGGCTACAAAGTCAATGGTGCCTCATGGTGTTGGTTGGAGGAGTGAGTGACTCTGAGTCACCCCACCTGGTCCTGAGCATCATGAGGTGGGGCAGAAAGAGGCTGGAAGGTCCCTTCCTCTGAAAGCATTGGGCTCTCTGTCTGACCTATGCAGAACCTTCTCTGTGCTGCTGGTCTGATTTCCGATTTCAGCATCTAAGTGACCCTCACTGCCTCGAAAGCCACCCACTGCACTCCTGGATTCCGACCTGGGCTCGGCCAGGGCAACATCTGGAACGGTTCGCTGCGAAGGGGGGGGGTCCCCTTAATGTGGCACCTGGCTGCCAATGGCCTTTGAGCCACTCGGAAGAGGGAGGGCACTGTGCTTTTTTATTCATCCCCCAAAGTCTTTTGTTCTAAAGCCCGACGTCTGTATCAGTCTGTTTCACAGAAGAAACAGAACAAACAGAAACACTCACTCAGGAGTCTCCTTTTACCGTCTTCTCTGTTTTTAGTAATCACAATAAATAGTAACTACACATGTGACCCGTGTTTGATTCTGCCAAGGGAATACAATTACCCAGTCATCCAACAAGTGGGTTATTCAGGGACTTCTATGTGGTGTGCCCGGAGCTCGGTGCTGGGTGTTAAGTAGTGAAATATAAATCCAAACACGGGGCTCTGTCTTTCAGGTCGGTATCTCTATGAATTTCTTGATGCTTTTTTCATCAAGTGCAACCCAGCCCAGCAGACGTAGGATCATGGTAACCACTGTCTGAGAACAGGGCGGTACCAGTTCTGAAAATAAAAAAGACTCCAAAATCCAGGGAGAGGATCAGAATGGCTCTTCTCTAAGAAGGGGGTTTAGAAGAATCTGTGGCTCACGAGTGGGATGAGTCTTTGGCAGAGAAATTCCTAGAGGACCTTACAGTGGGATTAGGGACAGTGTGATGGCTACACCAACAGTTCCCAACCCTGGATGAACATCAGAGTCATCCAGGGAGCAGCCCCACCCAAGAGCTTTCCAGGGATGAAGCCTGAGCACTGGCATTTTTTTTTTTAAAGCACCCTCTTTTTAAAAAGGTGATTAAAAAAAAAAGATTTAATTATTTATTTGCGGGGGAGGGGCAGAGGGAGCAGGAGAGAGAATCCCAAGCAGGATCCCTGCTGAGCACAGAGCCTGACACGGGGCTCGATCCCACGCCCCTGAGATCAGGACCTGAGCCGAAACCAAGAGTCAGACGCTCAACTGACTGAGCCACCCAGGCGCCCCTAAAGAGGTGATTCTGATGTACAGCTAAGATTGAAAAGCAATGAACTGGATGGAGCCTCTTGACACATCGCCAGGAAGCAGTCAACCTAAGAAGTATGTAATCAAGGGAAGACAGCTCTTCAATGTGAGACTTATGGCTTATTATGAAAAGCAGAAGGGGATGAGTCAGCAAAGCAGGCGGACCGATAAGCACCCGCAGACGTGTAATCTAGAGCAAGCAGAGACGGCTCCTAAAGCTACAGTCAGCCCCAAGAGCCCCCCACACCTTGTACCTGCCTTTCCCGCACACTCATGTGTATGATCTATGAAGACTGCAGCTGGGCCCTCCAAAGGAGAGCGAGGCAAAGACAGTGCAGCCCAAAACAGCCACCTGGGAGACTCTGAAGATTTTCCAGTGGCTTCCACTTAAAATGCTTCGGTGCGGGGCACCTGGGTGGCTCAGTCGGTTAAACGTCTGCCTCGCCTCAGGTCATGATCCCGGGGTCCTGGGATCCAGCCCCGCATTGGGCCTGCTTCTCCTTCTCCTCCCTGCTTGTGCTCTTTGTCTCTCTCTCTCTCTCTCTCAAATAAATAAATAAAATCTTTAAAAAAGATAATAAAAACTTAAAAAAAAATGAAGAACCAAGGGAATCTCTAAGGGAAGCCCCTTCCTCTTTTAGTCCTCAACTTGGGTGGCAAAACCCTACAGAGCAAGTTCAAATGCAACATTCTGGAGAGCCTGTGATGACCAGAGGACTCACTTTCAGCTCACATGAACTGGAGTTCAAGTTAGGAACAGAATATTCTTTGGGCTTATAGATTACGACCACTCCTGTGGCTCGACATGGCTAATTCAAGACAACTTCTTGTTGGAATAGGGGCCGCCAGGCTGACAAACTGATAAACTGAAAACTGGATCCCATGAGAGATAAGAAGCTACATGCAAAGAGGAAGAATGAAGAATAAATCATGTGCTTTTAGACTTAGCAGGGTTTTTTTTATAGCAGAATTCTAACGGGCTTGCATTGAGTTCAGAGGAGATTCAGAACAGGACGGGTTAGCAAATACATGTTGGAAAAGCAGAGTTTCTGCCTTGGATTTTGGGTTCCGTGGCAATTTTGGTGGATTCTGCATCTCTAACGATCAGGAGGTTCCTAACTAAATATTGAGACCATGTAGAATGCATTCTGTTGTTCTTGTGTGGGTTGGGCAACCTTGGGTACTCATGACACTCTCCTGGTCTCAGTTTATTTATCAGTAAAGTAACACACTGGGGCAGGTCAAATATAAACATTTGATGAAAGTTCTGGTTCCTAAGTCTGGATTGTTTTATCTCGAGGACACATCCATTGATGCAACAAGTATGATCATCATTTGGCTTGATATCAAACTGTAAATGGTGAGCCGAAAAAGAAGTCCCAGAATACATTCTAGTTTTGCATATGACTTCTGGAAGCGGAGTGACTAATGATAACTCTGCTTCTAATATACCTAGGCATGATATCTTACTCCATAATTTGTGATTTAACAAAACTGGCAACACTCCAGTATACCAAACCTGTCTTGGTATAAAAAAACCATGCAAGTAGCAAAGCACTATTCGGTTTTGAAATCCTCAAATGGTACATAATGAAATGAAATGCTGTGTTTGAGGATTTAATGAGAAGTAACTGTCCAGTCTAATTCCTTCTTCCAGGAAAGGGTAACTCTCTGGCTTCTAGAAAAGGTCATCAACATTCAACCTCAGGCTGTGCCTTAACATACAGCCATGTGTAAGCCATTATACCCCCACATCCATCCATCCATCAAGGACATGCGGGCTGTTTTCAACCCTCCAATGATGCTCCTGAGCACAGGGTGGTGATTCAGCACCATGGACATTCTGACAACCAACCAAGAGATAGCGTAGCCCTTTGCCTACTCAGCCAGACACTAAAACATCTCACAGTACATATGGTATATATGGAGTTTGTGACTTATTAACATGGATTCTAGGAGCCACCACCCCAACTGCCTCTTACTTCTCTCTAGTGCTTGCTGACTCAGTCAACTGGTAGTCAACAGACAGAAGAAGGGTAAGTGTCAATGAAGGAAGACATTGCTCAGAATCTAGAGACAAAGTTGGAAGATGTCACCCTCTATAACAGAAGCTTCTCAGACTCTGTATGTTGTACATATGGATAACATCCAGCGGGGGGACGTGAAGGCAGTTTAAGGAGGAGTTGAAGGAGACCTCTCGTGTGTTGTTATGGCCCTATGTTTGGAAATGATGGCATATTACACAGGGGTGCCAAAATGAAGATACCTGAGGATGACAATAGTAAATCAAAGCCCACCGGAAGCCTGGAGGGGGAGTAAAGGAGAGTAAGAATTCACCATGGCTTCATCACTGCTTAGAGGGAGGAGACACAAGCTCAGCAGCATATCGGGGCCCCTTCCCATGCCCAAGCAGGGATAGTTCCTCGGGGCATAACATAATGTACGACGATACGCCCTCAAAACTGGCCTTGGTCCTACTGATACTCTTGGCATTCACCTCTGATTATGTCTCCAGATTGTAGCTTCGTTCCTGGTGACAGGTCTGGCTGGGTTAGGGACCTTCCTTCCAGAGCCCCTAAGTCTTATTTCCTATGGATCTCGTTCCATGGCGTAGTGGAGAGTTCCCAAATTCTAAGGTGTAGGTACACACACTCACACACACACACACACACACACACACACACACACACACACACACCCCTTCCAAAACCATCCAAGGTACAGACTCACAAACATCAGTCCTTCCGGGGCCATGTCCCTCTACTGACTGATCATTCACCAGCCTTGGACAGGCACAGTCTCCACAGGAACTGGATATCATCTCCAACTTACCAGCAAGGATTTGGAAGACTCCGGTGATGTAAAACCGGCCCCCTTTGGTGAGGGTGAAGAGCTGGCAGAAGAACAGGAACAGGGACAGAACACTGAAGATGATGGACAGGATCATGGTGGCCTGGACAGACTGCAGCCATTCTGGAGGGGAGAGACACCAGGTTAGGAAAAGCCCGCCAGGGCTGGGGGAGGGGCTGTGCCATGAGGAACATGGCGCCCGGCGCACCGTGACCCCTAAAACCCACAGTCCTCCCAGGTGGCAGAAGCCCTCTTTCATGAGCAGAACTCACTTGTATAATTCACTTGTATAATACCTACTTAATTGTGGTCCTTTTGAGAAAGGGCTGTACAAACACCGCACCAGTCCCACTACTAAGAGTTAAACTCAAGTTAAAATATATTGAACTCGTTCCCAGGCTTTTTGCCAAATGTGTTACTCCCACATAAGTACACGTGTTAAAGAGGGTCTGAGCCCCACCCACTGCCTTCTCTCTTCTTGCCCTCAAAGGGCTTTCAAGGGCTTGCTTATTGGAACCCCTGTATTCCAAGAATAATTTAAAATCACTGTTCAAAATATCAGCATCCCCCAAGGAGAGATAGGGATCGTGAGGATGGTTGGGAAGAACAAACAGTATTGATGCCAAAACCAATTTTGTAGTAAATTGGAAGAAAATGCTGATGGAGAAGAGCGAGCTATGAAAATCCATTTGCTCGGCCAAGCTCTATCTTGGTCAGTCGTAACCCCAGTCATGAGCCTCAGCACAGAGCGCTCTGTGCTTAGGCAAATCGCCAGGTGGGATGCTGGGATTCTACTTCCGCAGCTTGGTTGAACCCCCCAGCTTGGGATAAAATCCCCAAGCTTCCAACTGAAATGCAGGCAGAAAAGGGAGTTCTGTAGTTCACCGTCTACTGCAAAAGAATGTCGTCTCAGGAGGGAAGGGAGAAGAAGACACAGCATGGGCTCAGCACTACAGAGGGAACCTAAGGTGTCCCCCTAGGAGAGCTGTATTTGGCTTTGCCCACTTGTCACCCGCGTCCTTTCCTCCAAGTGCCAAAGAATCACTGGGGTGGGTGCTGCTCTAAACAAGGCAAAGCAACTGGGGAAGCCACAGGGCTTTATCCTCTC
This sequence comes from Zalophus californianus, assembly GCF_009762305.2. Classification (NCBI taxonomy): domain Eukaryota; kingdom Metazoa; phylum Chordata; class Mammalia; order Carnivora; family Otariidae; genus Zalophus; species Zalophus californianus. The sequence continues at coordinate 9,220,118 of NC_045610.1, forward strand.
AGCCCAGTAACTGAGTAGTGTGCAAAAGCTTTGAGAAATGCATCGATGCTTAACACAGTACTCCAAGCTATGAAATCTGCATGACTTTTAATCAACCACTGAATATGATGAACGTCGTTTGAGTCACAAGGAGATCACGGCAGAATTTTAAGGGCGCTGGCGGGGTTAACTGAAGAAATGTCGGAGATCCATTAATCCAGCTCCTTTGTACTGAAAGAGACTTCCGGAGATGTTCTGATGAGCCCAACAGGCAAGGCCAACTCTGGGAGGCCCTTGATTCCAGCCTAGTATTCTTTCCACTGTGACAGAACATTTGTTCCTTTTATGTTTTCAATGTCTTTGTCAATTAAGGTAAGAAAATGATGTCCCAGGTAGTGAGCCATCCTGACTTCATTTTTTATATACCTCTTCATTAAATCTGTCTTTCTCCAGCCCTAGTAATTCCTCTAGGGGAGCAGTCTGCAATAAAGTTAATGTTGCCGTAATGCTATTTTTTCAAAAGTAAACCAATTATCTGGTGCTCTGGTAGGTGAGGCTGGAAACATGAAGATACATGAGACCCAGATCCAGAACGAAAACAGTGATTGAGTTTTTTGGCTGGGAAACGTTCTTCCGGGTACACCCTCCCAGGCAGAGTGGCTGGGGCAGATGACAATCTGGATTTCCTCCTCCAATTCTGAAACCTTTACCTTACTCTTTACCTCCCCTACCACTAACAACAGACTTCACATTTAGAGAAAACTCAAAATCTTTGACGCTAAATCTACAGGAATAGGAAAAATCCCTTAGACTTAGAAATGCAACTAAAGCCTTCTTAAAACTTCTTCTACCAATAATTTGAACTTGAGTCCCAACGCCATTACAATGGAGTTATTTTGCCATAAGGTGTCCAATCAGATCAGAATTAGGGGGTCAAGGAAGTTTTTATTCAATGGGCATTTATTTGCTGAACACTTACTATTTTGAGGCCGGCTCTCTGGTAAGCCCTGGGAATACAATGTTGAAGAAGGTTTTCAACCATAAGTACAAATAAATAAAATACAGACATGAAGATAGTAAATCCAACTACATCATCAATCACAATATATGTAAATGGGTTCAAGTCACTCGTGAGAAGATGAAGAATTTCACCTTGAATTACATAATTCCCATTGATAGTCTGAAACAAGAGATACACCTAAAACAAACAACAGTGGAAAATTGAAAGATTTTAAGAAGAGGTGGCAGGCAAATACTAACCAAAAAAAAAGTAAGTATAGTAATAATAGCATCAGACAACACAGAATTTAAATTGAAAAAGATGAAAGGAGGCAAAGAGGGATACTTCATAGTGAGGAAAGACCCAGTTGACCACGAAGAAATGCTAGTCGTAAACCTTTATGCCTATAAAATAACATGGCCCAGAAAAAGTATAAAGTAAAAGATAATTGGGAGAAGAAACTGACAAAGTCACAATCATAGTGAAAGGCCTTAGCATACCTCTCTCAGAATAAACAAGTAACTAAAAAAAATACAGTAGCAGAGAGATTATGGATAACAAGATTCACCACTTCAATTTAGTAGATATATAGAAAATTTGTGTCCATATAACAAAGAGCATGAATTATTTTCAAACGTACAAGGAACAGTCTTACACGCTATGTATTAGGCGACAAGTAAATCTCAATAAATCTCAAAGGAAGCAAAAGTGATACAGGCATAAATCGAGGCGAACAGAAAGTAGGAATGAAAAACAAACTGGCCAAAATAAGATTGGAAATTTAAAAATAGTATTTGGACAAAGAAATCAAGATGAGAACTAAAACTTTCTTCAGCAGAGGTTGGGATTCAGAGAGTCGTCAACGTCAAATCTATGGGCGGTGGTCCAAGCCATACTCTCAGTGGAAAATGTACGCCCTTAGAGCATGTACTAAAAAATACAAGTATTGGCAAAGAATGAACTAAACTTCCCACTTAAGAAGTTAGAAAAGGAATAATTAAACGGATCCAAAATGAACTGACTCATTACTGATGAGAGCAATTGTTAATAAAATTTAAAAAGGACAAAAATACAATTAATTAAAGAATCATGTTCTTTGGTGGGGGGTGCTCAGTAAGGCAGACAAATTTTATTAAAGCACATAAAAGAAGTGCTAAAGACATAGAAACATACTATGTTTCCAGATAGAAATACTCAAAGTCTTAAAGATGCCGTTTTCCCCCAAAGTAATGTACAAATTCGATGATATCCTAAATAATATCCCAACCGGAACTTGACAAATGCTTTAAAAATTTATCTGAGGGCCACTGGGTGGCTCAGGCACTTTAAGAATTTGCCTTCGGCTCAGGTCATGACCTCGGGGTCCTGGGCTTGAGCCCCGAATCGAATCGGGCCTCCCTGCTCAGCAGGGAGTCTGCTTCTCCCTCTTCCTCTGCTCTTCCCTCTGCTCGTGTGCTCTCACTCTCAAATAAATAAATAAAATCTTTAAAGAAGTAAAATAAAAAAATAAAAACTTATCTGAAAGACAATAAGTAATGATAGCCAAAACAATTTTTGAACCAAACACAAGAAGAAAAGACAAAAATACACAAACAAAAACAATGAGTCAGAACATCACCTACCAGATATCCAAATATAGATATGCAAAGCGTATATTTATATTATAAAGTTCTAGCAGTTCAAACAGTGTGGTATTAGCCATGAAAGAGAAATAAAACAATGGCACAGAACTAAGACTTTGGGAGTGTATCTGTGAATTCAGTATGTAACGAACATAACATATAAATCAGTAGAGAAAAAATACAACAGATACCAAGTGGGGATGGCTAGCCATTTGTCAAAAAAAGATCTCTAGCTCACATCATCCACAAAGTTCAATTCCAGATGCATCAAAAAGCTCAGTGTAGAATGATAAAGTCGTACAGACACGTGATTGACAAACGAGAAATAGGAATAGCCAATAAACATCTTTAATGGTGTGCAACCTCCTTAGCATCCAGGAAAATGCAAGTGAAATCCAGAAAGAATATGATGCCAATGTTTATCTATCAGATTTGCAAAAATCAAAAAGGTTGATAATGTCAACAGAGTACATGTATGAGAGATACCTCTAAACACCGTTCAGAGGAATGATTAATATAATTATCCTTCTGTGACCAGCAATTTGGCAGAATATATTTAAATTGTTAAATGCCAATAACATGACTCCACAATTTAATCACTACATCGTGGATAAATACTTAAACATATCCTCAAAGAGAAATGAATAAGGATTGCTCACTATACCATCACTCCCATGAGTGGAAATAAATTAGGGTAAATCCCTACGATGGAATATTTTTGCAACAGTGAAAAAGTCACGAGTTGGAAAATGAACAACCTCTGAAAGATCTCCAAGACAATGAAAAGACTAAGGCGTCCATACAACATGATGTCATTATGTAAATACACACCAAAAAAAAAAAAAAACTTTATAAATACGTGTAAATGTGCAAATACACGCATGAATATGCGTGTGCATGTTCACTGGAAAAAGAGCCAAAGATGTGCCAACTGATATCCACGGCTGCCCGCAGGAGCTGGAGCTAGATGGAGGAGAGTTTGGTCTTTGGTCAGTATCTGCATCGTCAGATTTATTTTTAATACGGAGAATACTTTCCTGTAACATCTGAATAATTAAAACTAACTTAAAAGATCACAAGGCAAAGCAGACATGGCAGCGCACAAGAAGGATTCCAAAGCTCAAAGAACAGGTGGAATCTGGACGGGATTGGTCTTCCACTTGCCGAGAGTCAAGGGACTTCTCCTGCCCTCCATCGCTATCAGATCAGAAGCTACATACGGGAAGGCCGGGGAGATAAAGAACGGAGCCAGGAGGTAGCAGTGTCCATCCTAGCTCCGACAGGCTGGCTGAATTATCCAGAAGGAAGCCCACGAGGTCCTGAGGAGATTCTGAAGTGCAGAGGACATTGCTCCAGAGCCAGAACCCTTCGCCTGGATTGGATTCGACCAGGAGCTCGGGGCATGGCAGGTGTTTGATCCCATGTGAGGACTCGAGCCAAGCCTGACTGCTGGGCAGCCAGGCACTCTACTCACCACAGCGCAGGAGATGGTTCTGCCACCTACTTCTGCTCACCACCGGCTTCACTTGCCACTTAGCATGTGTTCGGCCTTGAATTTCTCTTCTCTGACAGTGACATTGCAACTCTCTCGTAGGGCGATCGCAATGATCAAACTGATAGGAAAGCTCTACTGGAGGATGATACAAATCACCCCATTTTTTTAAAAAGCTGATGTTGAGGACCGGGGCAAATAAGCATTTACGGACTGTTGCAGGGTACAGTTTCTCCGGGGTCGATTTGGCTGGGTCACTCCGGTAATGACACATGGGGACCACAGTGTTCGCGCAAGCCACATGATTAGGGCACCAACCAGAACTCCGAAAGCATTTGCAAGTATTTGCAAATTATCTGGAAAGAGGCAGATTGTGACCATGTTAGGCTTTGGAGGTCAAAGGTAGGGTCTCCGTGGCCTCTCCTTGGTTTTGGCCTCTTAGCACAAAATCGGTCTTAGTCAATATGTAAATGAATGGGTGGGGCCCACTCATCCAATAACGCCTGACTTACAAAATCAGGCGGTGGGCCAGATTTGGCCTACAGGGCATAGTGGCCAACCTCCGCTATCGCAAAGCAGGTCAGATGTCCATGATACCATTATTAGGGTAGAGAGACATCTGATGTAAGGGACGGAGCTCTCAATGACAAACCTGTTTTATATGGAGCAAACCTAACACGACACCAACATTCCAAGGGGCAAATCTGAGCTCCTCTCCGAGCCCCAGGGCAGGGAGACACTTTCTCTCCAGTTGCAAGTTTGTGATCATTCGCTGAGCCAGTAATGAGCACCCACAGTTATCCTCCAGGACCCACTCAGTGGCTGGCCCCAGGTGGATGCCTGGGTAAATATCTGTGGAATTCCCCGTGGAATTTTAATTTTAATCTCCAACCTTGGTGCAGAGCATAGGAATTAAATGCCCTAAAACTCTCTGCTGGCTCGGTTCTAATGAGAGTGCCAGGTCCAGGGGCTGCTGACAGCTTTTCTGACGTGGGCCATGGCTGCAGGCAGACCCAGCTCCCCCAGCAGATAAGCGCAAGCTTGAGTTTACTCAATGATCAAAGCTCGCCTCAAGGTCAGATTCCTGCTGCCGTGGCAGCTAAGCAGTGAAGGAAGGACATCTGCCCCCGCAGCTGTATTCTTAGCCCCGGCCTGCAGTCCAGTGAGCTACGGGCTCAGAGAGGATGAAGCTACTTTGAAATGTGCCAGATCATCTGGGGCCTTCCGCATCCTTCATTACCAGCACTGAGCCACCTGCCCCTCCCATCCCCGGCCCCGCGGGGACTCCGAGCGACTCCTGAAAGCTTTCTGACTCAATCAAGAGAATGGGTTTTCTTGGAAAGAAGAGGAAGGACAGGTGCGGGAAAGTCGGCATACATCGGGGAGGGCAGGAGAGAATAAAGCATCGAAGAAAGAGACCATTGGAGGAGACGAAAAAAAATCATAATTTAAAAAAATTAAAATTAAAAAAAAAAAAGCACGGGACCAACAGGGCCTGGCTCCCCACCCTCAAACTGCCCCACCCACCTGCCATCACACACTGCCATTTTCCTTACTTCTGAGTAGGAATGTCATTCCAGGAATAGCTGACTTACCAAGAGGCCTCCATCCTCAACAATGTGGCCTTTAAAAGGCACTTACGCTTCGCCCACCAGCTGGAGCACGTGCCGGGCCTGGCGTGGGTCCCCCACCCCGGGGGGGTCTTCAGTTTCATCCCCACCCAGACAAAGCTGACAGCTCTGAAGGGAGGTTCAGGTCTCAGGCTGGATGCAAACCAGAGAGGGAAAGACCGTGGCCGGGAGCTCACAGAGCTCAGGAAGACCACATAGGAGGAGGCTCTTCCAACACATAATCGTAGAGGGCATATTAACCAGAGCAAAACCCACGAAAGAAACTTCATGTCAAGGTGTTTCAGCTAAACCTGACACAATCAGTCAATTAACCGCACTCCTAATTAACAGGCTTAGTGGTAGACACAGGAAGGAGTCTTTCAGAGTCTAACTTATATGTGTGGTTTGAAACCTACAGTCTTACTCTGCTAACTAGTCCTGGGGCTTGAAAAGGATAATATAGGACAGAAGGTACCTGAAAATAGGAAGCTGCTGGAGGTTTCCTTTATTTTCCGGTTAAAAAACTCTAGTAACTAGAGGATCGGGTTAGGCTAGGCTGTGTTTCTCAAAGAATTGTTGTGGGACCGCTCAACCCACCCGCTGATTAAAAAAACAAAAACAGAGGGGATGGGTTCCACGGTCAAGTCCATTATCGTCCCACCTTGGATGTTAATTATAATGTGCAATGAAATACTAAAGGCTAAGGGAATTCTTGCCATATAAGAAGAAGCCTTCTTAACTTTCGAATTTTTATATTTTTCACACTGACTCATCAGAAAACCTTTTTGTTTTGTTTTAAGAACAGACCTCTTGGAACCACTGGGTTTGGCAGGAAAAATGGCAGTCGAGGACAGAAAGGCACTGTTTAAGAGCTGTACTGTCCGAGAGAGTACAGGGGATGAGGGGGGTGCCTGCGTTATTCTCAGGATCTTTGGGTTTGAAAGGCATTCTCCATATAATAATCACCATATGATCTCCATCTCCATATAATAATCAGAAGCGCCCTCTCCTTTTAATCCTGGAAGTGTTTTCGAAAAGGCCAAGCATCACGGCGAGTAAGAGCTAGAATGGAGTCCCTACCCCACCAGCCACAGTAACCCCCCCCCCTTCCCTTCCCCTAGCACAACGCCCTACTCTCCCCCGCACAGCTACTGAAATTCTACCTAATTCCCAAGGCCCAGCTCAGAGGCCACCCCAACTCAGGACGCTCCCCCACCATGTCACAATTATATCCTGAATGTGAACAGGCCCCAGGACGTGATGTGGTAGGTGCCAGCTCCAGGCCTTACCTCCATGCTCGCTCTGCTAGACAACCAGGGCACCTGCCCCAGGTTCTCAGTTTGTTAGAGGCAGGCCCAGGGCAAAAAAAAAGCAAGGACCCCTGAGGTCTACTCTACTGGGTTTTCCACCACAACACACGGGGGATACTGAGAGGTCCAATAATGTGTTTGAAACCTAATGAATTAAACGACCCCACTGCCTTTCTTTAGGTTTAGAATTCACAGAAGCTAGGCAGGGAGGAGGGAGAATGGTGTGGCGAGGTAACGGGGTCCCCCCTTCTCTGCTCATCAACCTGGCAAAGCCAAACCACCGCCCCAGCTTCCGGGGGGCCAAGAAGAGGCTCATGCGTGCTCTCTCTAGAGGCAAAACATGACATGGCTGGGACTTCGGAAGCCACTGAAGGAAGGAGGCATCACCCAGACAAGGGGAGAGTCTCGAAAACAAAACTGGGGTCTCTGAATATTCGAAGTCAGCCGAGGGACCCTTCAGAAGCTTAAACCAGGCAACCTGGTCAAACCCCAGTCTAGCACATCAGGTGGGAAGGAAGCCGTCAGAAATGAGCGGACCTAAGAGGGGACAGACTTGGGTCTAACAGAGGCACCGCTTCATGACAATACCTCAAGGCACCTCTCCCATATCACTGGCCACTCTTTCCCCATCCCTTCTGCTAACTCCTTCCCGCACCCCATTTACTCACTGGGGTACCCCAACACTCAGCTCTGGACCCTGTGCCTTTCTTCTTGCCCTCCCTTCCCATCCCTTCCTCCAGCCTGCACACTCAGCCACGCTGGACTCTTTCCATTACCTCCTGGAATATTCCTCCTGTGATTCTTCCCGTGACCTGTCCCCCTGGTGTCCACCCACAAGACGGCCTTCTGTAACCAGCTCCCCCAACCTTGGTGACTTTCTATGTCATCACTCTGTCGCCTTCAGAATCCTTTGCACTCTCCACACTTGAGTATTTATTGTATATTCTGGGTGTCCCCCCAAGTCACCGTGAGCCCCACTAGAGCAGAGACTTGGTCTTTCTTGTTCAGCTCTGTGTGGTCGGCATGTGGATGTGCTCAATATATTTGAGGAATGTAAATGAAGGGACCGTGCTGTTCGCTCTTGAAAGGTAGTGAGTTCCCCATCCCTGGTAGGATGAACATGGGATGGGCTTAGTGGAGAGGGGTCTGAAGCGAGGTGTGGCAGGAGAGAGGGATGGACCTGATGACCTCCCAGGTCCCTGCCAACATTGGGAGTCTATGTGTGTGTCCATGACGACACACTCAGGAGGCTTCCTGCCAGACATCCTTCTCTCGGGCACTGAAAACCAACACCCACAACCTCAGGCCTCATGACAGCCCATCCCCGCTCCTGAAATACAAGCTTTCTTGACTCTGCTAGAATCCTGGGAATGCAATTTAAATTTCTGAAGAAGCAAAGACTGAGTTTCAAGGGCCCTGTGGTTCAGAGCTAGGTCTGAACAAGCATGCAGAATTAACTCCTGGATCTTGGCATCTGATGAGAAACTTTGCAGGTTGCAACATTAGCATTCTGACACCACATCCCATCCCTTGTACCTCCCTCGCCTGGCAGGGCCTCAGCAACCCACAAGGGCCTGTAAAATCAGGAGCCATTACTTGGGCAGAGATTGTGGGTTGGCCCAGAGAGCTGCGAAGATTTTAAGTTGCAAAACATGAACCATAAATGCAGAGGGCCTCCTGTGTTCTCTAAAATCCGACCAAGAGCTGAGCCACAGACGAGGAAATGGTCTGATGCCCTTGCCGAAATGACAAGGCCACCAAACGGATAAAAAAGAGAGAGAGAGAGAGAGAGAGAGAAATCTGGAATCAGGGAAGACACAGACGACAAGTGACCATCGGGGCTCAAGCTAGGGGCTTCCGAGACTGGCAACATTTATATTTTTCTGATTTTCAATCCAAAGCATCAATCTAATGCTGTCCACCACCTGATTGCCATGAGTTTGTTGTTGCTTAGAATGGAAAGGAAAAGCATTGACTGCTCACTTTCTTGGCTTGAGATCCTGGCTCCAGCCCAGCTCCAGAACTCTGACCCATTGTGCTACCCACCAGAAACCCACAGATAAAACAAAGAGGGGGAGAATGCCAGTGTGTATTTGGACCTAAAATGTGCAGAATATGGAGAGTTCAAAACAAAAAGCATTAGTTCGGTCAATTCAAGGCACATTTTGCCGAACTTTCTGGGTCAGTAGATTTTAAACTCACTCATGGCCTACGGGCTCCAAGGAGACAGGCGCCTTCAGACCTGGGGAGAAGGCTTGGTGCATCGCCCCTGCTCCCCAGATCCCAGCCGGAGCTGCTCAGATCTCATTAGTTTGAAAACCAGGGCTCTACAAGATGTCCATCGACAGATGAATGGATAAAGAAGATGTGGTATATATACACAATGGAATATTATGCAGCCATCAAAAGGAATGAGATCTTGCCATTTGCAACGACGTGGATGGAACTGGAGGGTGTTATGCTTAGTGAAATAAGTCAATCAGAGAAAGACACGTATCATATGACCTCACTGATATGAGGAATTCTTAATCTCAGGAAACAAACTGAGTGTTACTGGAGTGGTGGTGGGGTGGGAGGGATGGGGTGGCTGGGTGATAGACATTGGGGAGGGTATGTGCTGTGGTGAGCGCTGTGAATTGTGCAAGACTGTTGAATCACAGATCTGTACTTCTGAAACAAATAACGCAACATATTTTAAGAAAAAAGAAAAAGAAGAAGATAGCAGGAGAGGAAGAATGAAGGGGAGTAAGTCAGAGGGGGAGACGAACCATGAGAGATGATGGACTCTGAAAAACAAACTGGGGGTTCTGGAGGGAAGGGGAGTGGGGGGAGGGGTTAACCTGGTGATGGGTATTAAAGAGGGCACGTTCTGCGTGGAGCACTGGGTGTTATGAACAAACAATGAATCATGGAACACTACACCAAAACAAATTATGTAATATATGGTGATTAACATAACAATAAAAAATTAAAAAAGAAAAAAGAAAAAAGAAAACCAGGGCTCTAGGAACTGGCGTCCTCTGTCTCTGGATGGATGTCTGCTGGTATAGACACCGCCCCACGGGCCCTGCCTGCCATACCCTGAGGCTCCGCTTTCTTACTCAAAGCAGAAAGAACCTATTTGTTACGGGATACTAGTTTCCTACCAGGAAATAACATTTATGGCTATTTTGAAAATTAAATGTGAAATAGGTAAATCCCTACGGGATTTTGTGTAAAAACAAAAGAACTCAGTGAGGAAGATGGGCAACGTGGCAGAGGAAAAATAAAAAGCAATGATGAAAGTGGTAAGAATCCCACGTCTGGGGACAATGACCGGACATACGTCAGTGCATTTCTACTGTGCAAGATTTCTGATGTGTTCCGTCTTAGAAATGATCCGGACTGCCGCTGCAACTTGGAAAAAAATGGACAGAGATGCATACAAAACACAGCAAGGCTAAATGAGACTGTAAAAAAGTAGAAAAGCACCCATATGGACCAAACCGTTTACTAGGGTCTAGAAGGATCTACAGGCCGGCGTGCTCTTGTACCCCTCACCCTCTGTCTTCCCACGGTCTGGCCTGCCCTTGGTCCCTCAACGCTGCCAGGCCCCTTCCTTGCCCAGAGAGCCTGTCCTGGATGGGCCCTCCGCCCGGAACCTTCCCCAGATGCTCATACGGCTGACTCCTGGTCATCCTCACGGGGTCACTCCTGCAAAAGGCTCCCTTCTCTACCCCAATCCCTCATGACACATTAGCCTGTTTCATTCTCTTTGTAGTTCCCATGGCTGCCCCAAATTATCCATGTTTCCTGGCTGTTTATTTCACCTGCTAAAATGCAAACTCTTGTTCCCTCTTGCATCCTCAGCGTCTACAATAGTATCTGGTCCAGGGTAGACAGCCAGCCAGCAGCTGTGCACCAAAGAACAGAGGAAGGGAGAAAGGCAGAGAGGGGGGACCTTGAGGTGGGAAGTTCATGATCAAGGAAGTAAAAGGAGGCTAATATTCCAAGATGAGGGAGAGAGAAGAGATGGGAAATAAGGTTTCATGGGAACAGATCGTTCAGGTAGATCCTATGGGATTTGGTCAAGATCTCCACCTGAAGATTAAGACCACGGAGAGGCCTCTGAAAGCCTTCAAATCCAGAGTCATAGGCCTGGCTTTGTATTTTTAAAAATATCACCCTGGATTCAATGTGAAACATGAGTTACAAAGAAACAAGCAAGGGGAGGGGTTAGGGGGCCACCTCTGTGGCTCTGATAAGTCCTGCAGGCATGGTGACCCACAAGGGAATGGCCAATGGCCGGGGCGGGGTGGGTGGGGGAGGAAACCTAGGAGGGTGCTGAGGAGCAAGGCGGAAGCACATCCAGCAGGCCGCAGACATGAGCAGCATTCATTCAAATCCCAGAAACTATCAAAGAGGTAGGTTCGGTGGAAGAAGGTGCAGACTGACTAGTTCAGGGGGTGCCTCTGAGACATCTCTGTGGAAATATCTAGTGGATGGCTGGATATGCAGGTCTGGAGTTCAGAAGAGAAGTCAAGGCTGGAAGAAAACAAAGATCCCAAAGACATCGTGAAACAAGACTTAAACAAGATTTAATGATGGGAGACGGAGAGAAACAGAGGGAAGTCTAAGGGTTATACACTTTCCGATATGGGGCTCTGTCAGAATGGCGGGGCGGCTGATGGAGCCCAGGACAGAGGAGAGATGAAATATTTGAATAATCCGAAAATAATGGGGCTCTGCTCGGAAACTGCATAGGACCCAGCAGAGCTATGGTAAAACAGTATGAACGGGTACAGAGCGGGGGGATGGTCAAAGTCCTGGAGAGAAGCGTTTCAAGCCAGGCTTACGGGGAGGTGCTTGCTATGAAATTTCTAGGAATTGAGAAGCCATGCTTCCCACGAGGCCAAATGACTACATTCTCGGCCTCCCTTGTTAACTAGGTATGGCTGTGTGACTCAGTTTCTGTAAAAGCTAGAAAAAGAAGTGTGTGGTCTATCTGGAGATAGTTCATGAAAGGGCACACATTCTTCTCCTCCTCTTTTCTCCACGCTGCTGCCTGAAGCGTGGATGAGATGGCTGGAGCTCCAGCAGCCCCTTAGTCCGTGAGGAGGTGGACCAAATCTAAGAGATGGCAAAGAAAGGAGCTAGAAAGTGCCTGGGTCTCTGACGCTTTCATACAAGTGCCATAAACCATCTTATTGAAGCCCCTGCCCCTTGAAGATGTCCTGCTACATGCAGTCAATCTTAATCCTAACCGGAATACGAGCCAACAGTTCCGACACGTCCCCCTGCATTGCTGTCCCCTTGCTGGTGGTCACGTCATTGCCTGGACAGGGAATATTCTCCTCCTTGCCTGTATTTATTTAAATCCTGCCCATCCTCTGGAGGATGGATCAAATCCCACCTCCCACACGAGACTTCTCTTCCACTTCCTCCCCTGAACTCTGGTACTGCCTGTGTGCCCCCACTCCTTGAGCATCTGGCCTCCACTGCCTTCACAGTGACTCATCCTTCCACACTTATCCCCTGGCTCTTCAAAGAGGCTCAGGACCCTCAAGGGCAAGGTCCCCAGTTTCCAAGGCCCTGTATTCCCTGGGCCTGAGCGGCATTCAAGGCTAGGTGATGATGCATAGGCCCCACGAAGGCTCTTTCACCTCGACCTGCAGCCAGGTTCAGGATGGAGCCAGAAGGTGTGTAAATATGTTCAGAAAATATGAAGGCAGGCAGGGTTGAGGGCAGCTCGTAAGAAATCTGAAACCACTTCTAATAGCAAGGGGTAGCTGGGGGAAAGACCTGAGACCTCGCCTTCCAACTACATAACACAGCAGTTTGACCGCCATGAGGTTAATGTGGTGAGCGAGGGGCACCGTTCATGCAGAAGACGAAGTGCACGGTAACCCCCTCACCCCCCCCACCCCCCACTCCGAGAGGGGCCATGCTCTGGCCCCATACTTACAAACACAAGCCCCTTCAGGAAAAATCAGCAAGCCAGATCAACCCACGTCGGTTCACATAACACACTTGCAACGCGCTCTTCGCAAATGGATATCAGTAGCGAGTTGCTTTTGATAACGTCCGTAAAAAGTATGTTTGGAACATCCTGAGGGCCATCGAGGACCAAAGTCGGTGGCTCACGACTTAATACAGTTTCATTCGTAAAGGGCGTCTAAGTTTTGTAATTATGTATTTTTGCACCCACTGTTTGCCACGGAGATTTTTCAGCTGGATCAGCAAGGCAAAGAAGGCCCAGAGGATTCTGCCCCCCATCGGAGCTGACCCACCAGGGAGACATCAGCAGAGTTAACAGCTCCTGGGGAAGCTTCCATGGGAACTTCTAACTTAGAAGAAGCTCAAATCCAAACAAACCCAGCTTACTTAAGGGCGTGCCCAGATTCCCTCAAAACATCTGAGAAAGCAGATGTGGAAGAGAACGCATGCTCCCCCCACAAAGCAACCACGTGGATTTGGAGCCCACAAGAAAGACCCCAAAGTCATTGTCAATGAACCCAAGGAATGAGCTTGGCACATGAAGAGCCAGTTAAGAGACAAGAGGTTTCCTGATGAAAGTAACACTGGTCCCTCTTTGAGATGAACAGGCCCCGAGGTAAGACCGCTCTTCTTCCCGAACACGGTGGGAGCACAATTTAGAGGGCTGCTCCTCTGCCCCCTTCCGGGCCAAACCCACATGGCCCAACGCCACTTGGGAGGGGCGCCTGTAGACACGCCCCTCCGCGGGGAAAGCCACCCTTTCGGGCCGCGTCACCACTTGTGACCACCAGGTGTCAGTAGTGAGCGCGGCACCTCCCATCCCGAGGCTTCAGGGAACTTGAGCCAGACCCTGAAAGGGGGAGACACCGGATCCTGCGGCTTTGGGGACATGCAGGGCTATGGCCACATTCTCAGGCACGCATGAGTATTTCATTCCATTTGCCTGGTTGCCAACTCACCATGCAAACTCACTGTGCACCCTCTGGGATGTTTTTAATTCCGTATCTTTCATGCACTCCCGAGGAAAAAAAATGACAGAGAGAGTCCTTTCTTTTCTTCTCCCCAAGGAAAATGAGAACATAAAGCAGGGTTTTCTACCCCTTGCCTATCCTCCCCACAGAAACTACCAAATAACTAGTCTAGCACTTTCTTTTTATACTGAGGCTCGAGATGTTTGCTTTGTAATGTTTCGGTGACAGCTTGGGTATTATTGGGTGCCGAGCCCACAGGAAGCAAAGCCCAGCAAGGAAACTGCATTGTGCAAAGCCAGAACGAAGGGTCCCTTCACTGCCCGCTTTACTGCGCTGGGTCTAAATTGGTCTCTCTCATCGGTCGTCGCATCTTCAACAGAGATGCTGGATCATGAGTACCTTCGGCAGCAATGAAAGCCACAGTCTGTTGGCCTTTTAAAACTCAGGATGTCAAGAAAGCTCTCTCTGCCCATCCTACAATGAACTCCCCCCTCCAGGCTGAGGACATATCCTTTGAAACATGAGACTGTACCAAGCCAAGCCCACTTTGTCCTCAACACCAAGCACTGCGGCCCCTCCCGGGGGCCACGATGCCATTGAACAGCACCCAGCCACCCAAGAGAATGCACCCTCTTTATCTTGGCCTCTCCACATCCAAACACACAAGACTCCCTGCTGAGTACTGAGGTGTCCAGTGGGTGTTTTACTGTCACTCAACCCCCCACTTGAATCCAAGTCAGCCTGGTTTCAAATATCTCACAAGCAATGACGTGGAGGACAGAGGAGAAACACAATCCTCTGGATGGAGGACCCTCCCAGGCTTGGTTTAGCATTCTGCAAATAGCTTCGAGTCCCCATCTTGCCACAAGGAAACACTCAAAGGTTCTGATGCTAAATGGCAGCAGGGAGGCCCACGACCTAGAAAAGCAGTCTTGTAAATGGGGGGGCCAACAGCTGGACCAAAGACTACCCTTGGGACCGTCACCAAAACAGGCAGAGGCAGGACCTTTCTGGATAGAGACAGCCACCAGAGCGAAGATGCCAGTTGGATCCAAAGTCCCAATGGGGTTAGCCTAAAGTCTTGCCATTGAGCGGCCTCCATCGCCTATCTGTGTCTGCATTTCTTTGCTCACAAGGAGCATTACATCAAGTGATAAGGTGGAGCTCTAGGACATCTTTCCAGAAAGAGATAATGTACAATGATACCCAGGGTCCTGGCTTAGCCAGGGAAACTTCTGCTCCTCTCCTTTAGTCTTGGATTCCTGGTCCCCCATTGCATTCCGCCCCACCCCGGCAACAACGCTGGAGCTGTGTCTTCCAAGAACAAGTGTTTCCAGGTCTGGACTGAGAAACACGGCACCCACAGACCAAGACAAGCGTGTGGAGCAAAAACCCAGTCTCACCGTTTGCGGATGATGAGTAACAGTGGTGGACGGTGCCCGAGGAAGAGGTGCTACAGTTCTGCCAGAGGTCGGTTGCGTGTCCATTGCCCACGATCCATTGCTAGAAAGAACCAGACATCTTAAGTCAGACAAGTTGGGGAGGAGCGAAGGCAAGGGGAGAGTGAAGACGAAGGGAAGGCAGAGAGGCGGGGGTCTGGCTCAGGGAGGCCCAGGGTTTGCAAGTGAAAAGCACTTTGTTATTAGAAAAGTTGCACACACGCGTGTAAGCTAGTATGTGCAGAAGGATGTACTATAGTAGAAGGAGCCTCAGACTGAGCCCAGGACACCTGCATTCAAGCCAGCTCCCCTCCCCGATCTCCTGAGTGTCGCTCCCCCAAACTACCACCCCTCTGAGCCTCTCTCCTTACCCATAATTCCTATTAATCAGACAAGATTAATTAAGATGCTGTAAAGACACTTATAAATGATAGAACAACGCACAAGCCCCCAACATCAGTATTTCTCATTCCCACGTAATTATCTCTCAACCTTTGAAACGGGGGAATAGCGTGCCTGGAATTTGCCTTACACTAAGAAGTTAAAGCCACAGTCATAGTTTCAAATCGAATGTGCTTGATGTTGGATGGTTTCAAATCGAAAAATGTGCTTGATGTTGGATGGTTCTGTGACCCAAGTTGTACCCTGATAACCTGTTCCTAGAGTGGAGGCTTAATAGTGGAAGGCACTGGGTCCACATCACAAAGCAGACCCAGGACTGTGGGTCTTTTCTGGAAGAGCCCATGTTAACCTTCCAATAGCCAGCCCTCCAGGGGTGTTGTATGAACTAAGCCGACCATTTGACCCTATGACATGTGGAGAAAAACAAAACTCCATAAATACTCCGCTTCCTTCCTCAACGAATCTACAGCGAGAAAAAAAAAACAAAAAAAAAAAAAAACGTGCTAAGCAATCTCATCAAATGAAGGTCGGGGAACCCTGGCTCCACACCGAAATTATTTGGCATAAATGGAGGCCTGCGCAGCTAACCTAGTCCAGCGATTGCTTCCTTCCTACCCCTGAATCTGCTCCGGTTTTCTCAAAACAACTGAAAGGGGGCAGATTGCCAGAAACTGCAAAACGCCCGCGGGGACGTCTGAGACTTCACGTTGTCTGCAAAAAACACGGCGGCGCTGAACTGGGGGGAGCACAGCCGGAATCGCCTGTGGGAGGCCGGAGCACGGCGGGGTGGGGAGGGGATGGGGGAGCTCGGGGTGCCCCGCCCGCCCCCCGCCACTCACGCTGACAATCGTGGAGACGAAGAGCAGCACCAGCACTGCGACGTGGAGGACGATGATGCCCAGCAACAGGAGGAGCATTCTGGAGGCAAGTTGCGCTCAGCGGAGTTTCTGCCTGCCAGGAAAGAGAGCCGAAGCTGGACGTGAGGCCGAACCAACTGGCGCGAGCGAGCGAGGGAGGAGGGGCGCGCGGAGGGAGGGTCCCGGCGCCGGCGGAATGCAGGGGGCTGGCACCGCGCCCGCCCGCCCGGCCCGGCCCGGCCCCGGGCGCCCGCACGCCTCCCGGCGGCCGGCCGAAAGAGGGCAGCAGCCGACCGCAGCATCCCCGCCCGGCAGCGGCCGGGCCCGCCTGCGACAGAACATCCTTTGCTTTGGGAACAAAGCAAGGGGTACGCACGTCTAAGTCACCCCAGGAGGACAGGGTTTTCCCGAAGGACGAGCGGAGGCCGCGGCACACCTCCACCCACCCGGGGTTGCCTCCGGAGCCCAGGCCCACGTGGGGAAGGGGCCAGAAGGAGGAGAATGTGCCCCCTTCCCCTTTACGGAGGGGGAGGTGGGGGGTCAGGGGGTAGGAGCCCAGATTTCTGCCGGAGGCCTGGGGACACCAGCGGCACGCTGTGAGGGAGAGCGCGCGGCTGGGAGCTGGTTTCCCAGACCCGGTGCGCTCCGCATTCCGTTAGTCTCCGAGTTTCCACCCCCTTCTGCCAGCGCTGGGGAGCCGTCCTGGCCCCAGCTCAGCCTGGCATCCGCACGGGCGGCCCCGGAGAGGAAGCGCAGAGCCGGGGGAGTGTGGGCAGGAAAGAGTGGCCCGGAGAGTGGCCCGACCCTGCGCTTCCCGCCCACCGCGCGCCTCCCCAGGCGGCCCCGGCGGGCCGGGCCCTGCGCCCCCGGGCTGGCCCCTCGCCCGATCGCCCGGGTCCCGGCCGCGCCGCCGGCACGCAGAGCCGAGACGCAACCCGGTCCAGCCGCGGCGCTCCGGGCCGCGCGCCCAGGAGCGTCCATTGAGGGGGCCAGACGTCCGGTGGGCAGGAGAGGCGGAGGACGAAGGGCTGAGTCCCAGGAGAACTGCAGCCCGCCAGAGCCCGCAGGACATCTTCCCTCCGCAGTTGTGCGGTCCTGGCCCCTCATTTTACAGACCTTGGGGAACTGAAGACCCGGGTGACCCGTTAGAGGATACGTATGGCTGTGAAAACCCTGCTGCACTTGGGCGGACCGTTTCAGTACAGGGCCTTGGGCCAGGGAGACGACGTTTCAGGAACTCATAAAAGTACCCGGTAACCAGGCCCCTCCGTTGCTCTCCATAAGCAACACATTCAAAAGAACCCTGGAATGCACGGGAAGAAATAAGCCCGGTTTTCCGATGTCTCCCAGAAGGTTTAAATTAAATCCAGTGGCTCCGAGAGCCGGGGAGGGACAGAGAAGGATAATCGGATAGAGGGTACGTGGCTAGAAATTGGGGGACCACGGGGGTCCAGTAGCCCTCCCCCCAGGTGCCCACCACAGGAACCAATTTGCCAGTGAGTCCCCAAGTAGGCGCTTCTCCAGCGAGACGAAAACTGCTCAGCTCCTGCCCCACATCCCGACACCACCACCCGCGCCCCTTACGACTTCTGGACCATAAGGCAAGCCACGCCATATCCCCTACAAACCCCTTAAGAACTATACAAGACAGACCGCGGTCTGTCTGTCTGAGCTCGGAAAGACAGCTCGGAGACCTGCCCAGCCCAAAGCCCGCGCCTGCTCCGCGCTTTCTGGCACCATCGACGGAAGATGCCCACGTTTCTCCTCCATCTCCTCCACTTTCCCTAGCAAAGCACTTACAGCCCAAAGGGATGGTTGTCCCCGATCCTCAAAGTGGCCTCCGGCACAAACAACTCGGTGCGTTCGCTCGGCTGCTAGCGTCCCCGAAGAGAGCTGCGCTGCTGGGCTGCGCGCGCCAAGCGAGGGGCCAGAGGGAGGCTCCCGGCGTTCCCCTTTAACGGGAACTACGCCCTGTCTGCGTCGCTGCAATAGGGTGTGTCCCTGGGTTAGCGTCTGCAGGGGGGCGGGCCTCAGGGAGGGGAGAGGGAGGGAGGGCAGGAGAGAGTTACTCGGCCTCCACTCCGCCTCAGGAGAAAGTCGATCACTGCAAAACAGCTGCGACTTCTACTCGAAACTAGGCGGCAGCTGAGCTTTCTTACCTCCGCTTCCTCTGGCTCCCCGAGGCCCTGGAGCCCAAGTGCTGGCCAATAAACTGGTCCCTCCGCCCCCCTAGGCCACGTGGGAAAAGCCCTCCCG
The DNA here is from genome assembly GCF_009762305.2 of Zalophus californianus. Lineage (NCBI taxonomy): Eukaryota > Metazoa > Chordata > Mammalia > Carnivora > Otariidae > Zalophus > Zalophus californianus. The sequence goes on from NC_045610.1 coordinate 9,239,032, forward strand.
AGGTCGCCCCCGGCGGTGCCCCGCGCTGGGCTTCGGGGCGCACGCACGCGGACTGCGCCCACGCGGGGGCCGAGGCTGGAGTCCTCTCCTCCGGGAAGAGGGGGAGCTGACACTTCAGCGCTGGAAGGCGTCCCTCTCCTCTAGGGTCCGGGCGCGCCTGGCCTGCTGTGGCATTTCAGCCGGGCACACCTGCCCCGCGCCCGCCCGCGGTGTCGGTGTCTGCACCTAGGCCGTGTGCCGGGCTCCCAGGACTCGAGGGGACCCACTGGCGGGCCCTGCTTGGGTGAGAATTAGCCGGAGGAGGGAGAGTCCCGCCGGCCACCGAACAGCGTGCCCGGGTAGGGGGGCGGTCTGGCTCCTCCTAGCCTGAGCAAAACCAGACCACAACCGGGTAGGCTCCAGGCGAAGTTTGCCTGGCCTGGCTCCCAGCCTCCGCCGGCGTCCCCGGCCGTAGGGTGGGGAGTTGGCCATTGGACTTGGGGGAAGAACAGCTAGGGAAATCCGCTGATTCATAGTCGCCTGAACGTGGTCTGCCCAGTGTCACCCGGAAAGAGGCTAGCCCTTCTGGGCGTGGCACAGGTGGGCCCAAGTAGGGCTCCCTGATGGGAGAGCCCTGATGCGCCAACAAGGAGCCTTAATGTGGATTCTAAATGTCTTTGCTTACTAACGCAGCACTTTTGCACACCCGGGCACACAGACGCCTTCTGCTGGTGTCCTGTGTCATAAAACCTTATTGCTCTAAATGAGTCAAACAGTTCCATAGGATTTTACTCTTTGAACGTAGCTGCTCAGGGTAGCCGATTGCATATTCTTATCTTTAAGTAAAAGTACATTATCTGAAATATTCCTTGAGCAATGGTCTTTTAAAAATTCTCATGAGATTAAAAAGGTGACATGTAAAAATTTCACTCAATGCCCATTATGTGGTTGGCACTTTAGCAGAACTTTACACATGATCTGGGAGACGGGGAATAGGGCAATGCTTTAGGCACTCCGGCTCTGGGCTCAGACAAACCTGATTACTCAGGGTTGTGAACTTGGGCGAGCCGCTGAAGTTCAGTGAGCTTCCATTTTCTTATCGGCAAGCAGGACTGGTAATGCCTATTTTATGGGGGTGAGTAAAGGGGATGAAGTGTATGAAGCAGTTAGCATAGTGCCTAGAACATAGGAACCAGGACTCAGTAAATTGTCATTGGTTATTATTGGATCATCTTTAGCCCTCAAGGCAAGGCAGACACCACCCCCCCCAAAACCGCCCCAGCTAAAATGGCTTAGAAATCCCACAGGTCTGAAGTTCATATGCAAGTAGAAAAACCAACCAGAGGAATAGCGCTGTGTTCTCTCCTCCTGGGTCATTTTATAGCAGTGCCCCAGGAATCATGGCCTCACTTTATGCCATTTCAGACTTTTATTTTGTTTATTTAACCAACATTTATGTGGTCACTATGTCCCTAGGACTATTCTATAAGCACTTCACAAATATTAACATATTGAACTCGGGATTTTCTTTCTCTTCTTTTCTTTTTGTTCCGAGTAAACTTTTTAATGAAGTATATACATCTAGAAAAGCGCACACACACTGTAAAGAACAGCTTGTTTCTTCCTCTCACGTGAACTCAATATTTTAGTCCATGAGCAGGTGACGCCGCGCTGTGGGTTTCAGAACACGTGAACCTGAACCCTTTGGTTCAGCCCTTACTGCCCCTCGCCTGCCTCCCGCCTGCCCGGTTCCCAGGGTAGGAAAGGAGACACTGCCCAGGGCAGTGTTGACCAGGCTTGGCTATACCCAGGGCCCGGCCAGTGCTTTGTTACAGGTGGAAACTTCTCCTTGAGCTGCTTCCCAACCTGAGGTCCCCTGCCAGCTGTGTGTGCAGAGCTGTTTCCCATCAGGGAAATAGCATCAGGTCCCCTTTCTGCCTGCAAATCTGAAGGCGCTGGGCTTCCTAGATGCTCTCAGATAGCCCTTCTCTCCTCCCCAGCGAGAGTATACAGCCAGCTCTTCATCAAGGATTTAAAACATCCTCTGACTCTCTGTCCGTTGCAACACAGCACACCATTTCCACTGCAATCCCTACCAGTCCTGGTTTGCAGTGGGTGGGGGATCGGGCCGTTCTCCCACAAGCATAAGCGCGCACTATCCAGAGAGACAGTTTGCCAAGAACACTCACCGAGCCAAATGGGGTAACCCCTTCCTCCACGCGGGTTTCTTTGCAGTCAAACACAAGGGATGCCAAGGCAAGGCTCTCCCCACAGGGTGGCGGAGAGACCAGCAGGCAGACTGTAAGCCCCACTGCTTGCAACCAGGCTCCCTGAGATGTTCCCTGGTGGTGCTCCCTGTAACTGAAGCCAGACCAGGCATCTTTCCAGTTTATTCAGGGGCTGGTCCAATGCTGGGATATGTCATGGTGGCCTGAGAGCTTCTCAGTCTCTACTACTTAAAGAGACAGCACCCTGTTTTGTGTACTAGCCAGAGCACAGTGATCCCAAGGGGCCCTCCTGAGCACAGAGAACCGGAGGTCAACAGGGCAAGGACTTGGGGTATGCCCACAACCTGGGAAGCCAAGCTTATTCCCACTGTGCCAGCCTGAATGATAACAGAGCACCCCCAGCTCCCAGCACCCCACCTCTCACCCCTCCAGGGGATTCCACAAGGAGGAAATACACTGTGTGAAGAGTCTGTGTGCATCGTGTCGTATGTGTTACCTGCAGACTCAGTCTCATTTTTAATCGACATCATCGTTTTAAGGAGCTCCAACATTGCGCAGATAATGTCGACCTTCATGAGATAATCCAATCCAAGTAAACAAGTCTCTGTTGAAGACATTCCACCCTGTCAGGCAGGACAGGCTAGGAGAGCAATTGCAAAAGTTATGGAGAGGCAGACAAACGAAGGTACCGTCTTCTTCAGGCTCTTTGCACTTGATGCTCCTTCAAGCTCTCCGAAAGGGTCCTCCATCTCTAGCAAGTTCTCCTGGGTGAAAGCACCAAGACAGGGCACTTGGTTTTATTGAAAGAGTCCCTTGGAATTCTGGCAATTTCCCCCACCTCTTATGTCGGGGGTGGGGGAGATAAAGGGGGGTAATCTGTAGTGTTCTGTAGAGTTTGGGGAAGTCTCTCTCTGCCACAAACACTTTAATGTTTTGTTAGGCTCTGCAGGCAGAAGGGGTCCCAAGGGCCCGCTCACCGTTCTGCTCCCCCCCAGGATCTTTCCGGTCCTGGTGAAACAGTGTAACACGGCCTTGGGTCTCATGAGATCTGACTGCTCGTTAAAATGATGGAGAGCTTTGCATTCCGCCTGGCCTGGGCCTGGGCCTGGGCCTGGGCGCCGAGTGGCTGACTCAGTGGTCTGGGATGCAGCTCAGGTGTGGGTAATTTTTCACATTCCTCGAGATGTTCCAGTGTCCTGCCAGATTGTCACAAGGCGTCAGATGGTCCCCGGTTTCCTTCTAGCTGCCTTCTGTCGTGGGGCCCAGATGGAAATAAGGCCCAGTGTGGGCTGCAGGGTTAGACAGGGTTACGGTTCAGTCTCACCAGGTAACACAGGGGCGTGTGTGTGTATCTGGGGTGTGTGTGTTGTGTGTCTGTGTGTGTGTGTGTGTGTGTGTGTGTGTGTGAGAGAGAGAGAGAGAGAGAGAGAGAGAGAGAAGCTCCCTCAATCCTCCCCAACATAGAGGGTGGGTGGCAAGAAGCGTAGGGCAGGGTGCAGGTGGGAGGCATGGATTTTTCTTCCGGCTGGATGTGCCAATCTGATCAGCCCTCCATCCTCCCAAGAGCTGCATGTTCCAGGACCAGCTCTCTTGGACCCCTGTCTCCTTCGATCCCCCCATCTCCTGCAGCCAAGCTCTGAAAACTCGCTGGCTTTGGCTGAGACCTGTTTGAGGAGCTCCTTGAGGCTTTAATGCAGCAGAGGTGGTCCCTGCTGTGCTCCCCACTGACCCATCCATCGGGCACCAACACACTTGTCTCTACCCACCTGGGCCAGGCTCTCTGCCTCCTCTTGGATCTCTCTCTCCCCTGTTCTGGAGGCACTCCTTGGCCAAAAGAAACCCCAGTCCATCTGTGCTGAGCAGTGCATCCTCAGGGCCATGGAGAGTATCCCCCGGGGTCACTTGCCATGATAACGAATAGCATACTGACCAAGTCATATTTTACTTCTATTATTATTTCTGCCCATTTTATAAACAGGGACGATGAGAGTCAGGCAGACTGGGAGCCTGATGCAGGGCTCACTCCTAGGACCCTGGGATCATGACCTGAGCCAAAGGCAGACGCTTAACCAACTGAGCCACCCAGATGCCCCCCTTTACAACAACCTTATGAATGGGTACCCTGATCGTCCTTTCTCCATATGAGGGGAAACTGAGGCACAACAAGACACTGAGTGGCTTTCTCGGGGACAGCCCACCCCAAGAGAAAATGGCAAAGGCCAGCTGCGAAGCAGGCATCCCGGCCACAGAGGCCACGCTCTGTACCCCATGCTATCTTGTACCCTAACTTTGGCCTTCGCAGAACATCCATACTTTGTCACGATGCTGCCATACACATCACATAATCCAATTTCCTTTTTCTGCCAAAGATACAGTCTATCTATTTCTACATCCGCATTTCTTTTTTCCATTAAAAAAGCAGGAAGATATCCTAAGACCTCCACTGCTCCCACCAGGCCCGTGAGCTCCCCTCGCGGGGGTCCTGCCTGCTTCTGCCCACAAGGTCTCTGTGTCGCACACCCGTGAAGCTCTGTATCCTGCAGATGACAGTTTGATTTCGTCCACAGGGACGGGATCTAAGCAGGTGCTGGAAGTGGGCTGCAGCCCCTTTTCCGTCTACATTTCGAGTTTCGGAAATGCTTCCGCCCATCCGTGGTAGCTTACTCGACGGGGGGATGGTTTTTGAGCATCTTCTATGTGAAGAAGGCGGAGCTTGGAGAATTCGCCGTGTTTCCTCCAGCCACCGGCAAGTACCTGCCAGGGCTGGGCCCCGAAACCAGTTCCTCTAATTTCCAATCCTGTGTTTTTTTTTTTTTCCATCATGTGGACTCCCCAAGGGGGGGAAAGAAAAGCAAACAGAGGTGAGTCTTAATTGGGCATTTGTCCCGTTGATGAAGCGGTCATCAGAGGCTCAGTGTCGCCAGGCACTGGGTCAATATCTGGGGAAGTGTTTACACCATAAATGAAGCCTTTCCTGTCTTAGTGCAGCCAGCAGCCTGTGTGGGTGTTCTTGGCGAGGCCTGCTCACATCTGGTCTGGAAAGGTCCTCAAAAGGGAGGTTACTGCCTCATCTACACTCCTCTGACTCTTCTAAGCAGCTTAGTATTAAGAGCGCAAGCACAGGGGGGGAAAGAAGGCAGAGGGAAAGGGAGGGAGGCCAAAGAGAAAGAGAGGAAAGACGAGGAGAAGGGAGAAGAGAAGGGATGGAAGGAGCCAGTTTGACGTCCCTGAGCAGGTCCCTATGAATAGCCATGTTTGGAATGATGGCAAATCCAAGCCCCGAGAAGATGTTCTCCATGACCAACAGAAGCAGGTAGAAAGCAGCCTGAAGACACACACACACTCAAATTGGCACAGGGCCCGTCTCCTCAATTACTGTCTTTAAAATTCACAAATTTATCTTGGGACAAATGGCGCTTTAAACTCCTTCACCTGTGGGAGCGAGAAAGCACAGAACGATTATGCTGTGCCCTTGGAACGGTACAAAGTACAAAGAATTCTTTGTTCCCGAACTGCTTGTTGCTTAGGAAAGCCAGATTCCATAGATGCAAGCAGAGGGCAAGAGAGCGGGCTTTTCTGATATCTCGTGAGCTGGCGGACAAGGGATCTGGGAGCAACTTAAGCAGGAGAGGGTCCAAAACTGACGTGTGCTTGAGATGGAAAACTCTGAAACTTTTCTAAGACTCTGAACTCCTCAGGGACATTTTTCTGTTCCAGGCCAGGGAGAGGCCCATGGAGGTGGGGAAGGCCATTAATCTTGCCACACGCCTGGGGCTGGGATAAGCGAGAACGGATGGATTTTCTGGACCCCTCAGACAGGGTACGATAGTGCCAAGGAAGGCAGCCTGGGCGCCATGTTGGAGGTTGTCCTTTTTGAGGGAGGTGGATAGGAGAGTCCACTATAAGCCAAGGGAATGCTTGAGTCAGGTAGACGAAGCCACACCGAGCCATGGGGGCATTAATCTCCTGCAAGAAAAACAAGGTGAGCACCAACCATCCCAGAAGACAATCCGAGTGAACAAGCCCCAGGATGCATCCTTGTCCTCGGGATGCATCATCCTACGAGTGCCTCTGAGCTAAAGGAACAGCAGTTGCACTAAAAATGAACTTGAACACAGAGGTTTTCTTCATCTCTGAGTCCCTGAACCACTTATCAAGGGTGAAACCTCAGCTCAAGCCAGGGAAGTTCACGGACAAATGTCAGATCCCTTTGAAAGGTCCAAGGCAGAAGTGGGCAAAGCTTCAAACATGTTTGCTCTTCCCTGTTAAAGACCAGGGAATATCTATCCAGGGGACTTCAGTGGTAAGCCTGGGCCTCCTGTGGCAATTACCTTCGAAATCTGATCCGGAAATTAAAATTCTAGAAGTGTATCTCACCTGAGTGATGGATATGCAATAATTTGGCCATTAGAACCCTTTATACCATGAAGGAAAAGTGAGCATCCTAAATCTCAAACCATAGGGAAATGACTGGAGAAACTTTGGTGCCGTCCTAAGATGAGATATTACGTAGATATTAAAAATAACATTGAAGAAGGTTATTTAATGAAATGAGGAAAAGCCAACGATGCGTGCTTAGTGGGGGAAAAGTTGGGAAATAATATATCTATAATAGTGCTTGCCAGGCACTGTGCTAGCCCTCTCATTTAATACCTACGACAATCCCAGGAGGGCTGGACATTTCTGACCCCTAGGGCACCAAGAGGTTAAGTACTGTCATGGGCACAGAGCTGGAATGGTAGAGCCAAAATATAAATGTTGACAATGCGAAAGCAAGACCCTGCATTCTCAGCCACCAGACTCCAACAAATATATACTTTCAGACACATCCCAAGTTCCACGGTGACAAAAAATGAAAGCAAAATCTGAAAGCCTGCAAAGTTTGAGAATGCAATGCAACACTGTGCTTTCGAGTTCATCATCAAGTGGGAAAAATACATTTGCATGGAACTGAACTTATCACAGGGCCAACCATGACTAATAATCACCCGTCTTAGTCTTGTGCCTCCATCAGCTGAATCTGTGACTTTCTGGCTTAAGTGGAGGAAAGGGGCACTGGGCCTACCCCAGGGAGGGGTCAGGAGAGCCACGGGCCAGGCCTTGCTTCATCTCTTGTGCTGTCTCCAAATGGAGTCATACGTCCAGACCCAGAGGTATTGAATTCAGTTGTGCATCTTACAAGGAAGCAGGTTGTGCATCTTACGATGTTGATGGAATAATGTAAGCACTTATATGGACCATGAGTTTCATAACTTTATTTTGTACTTATTTAAATACATCAGGAGACTCACAAAAAAGGAAGAGTCTTGGACCCTTATTGATCTTGAGGGACCACGAATGAGCCAGCAGTGCATTGGTCTAGTTATGTGACTTTGAATCTGAGGATCCCTATGACACACAGCAAAAACATGGTCAGATGTAGTTCAGATGAGTAAAAGTGCACTGACCGGTTATGGTCCATTGACCAAGGGGGAAAGCCCTACATGGTTGTCAATGCTCTATCTCCAACCACACTGTCTTCTCTCTCTCTCCCTCCCTCTCATGCCTCATCCATCCATTATGGTATGCAACCATAATGCAATCAAAATACTATTACTATCTGATTTTCACTACCTTGTGAGCTCCTCAGCCATTGGGAGACCTCAACCATTGGGACACCTTCCAAGGAAGGTATTTTCAAGAGGCTTCCCAGAGGGTGGTCTACTTGACACAGTCTTGTGCCTCGCTCCTATACAGTCTTGGATCATTGCATACGCAACTCAGTCTTGAGAACCCTTAGGCAGGGACTAGATTATGAAGCATTTTTTAAATTTATTGGACCGTTGAACTTTTGTTCCCAGATTCTCTCCAAGATGTAGACTCCATGGAACTCACTCTTGGAAACACTTTTATTGAAACACTGGGCTACATGACGTCTCCAGCTCTGATGTTCTAGTCTTTCCCAAATAGAAGAAATGGCATTCCTTCAAATTGACTATAGACATTTCAGGAAATGAAGAGATAGATTTGATGACAGGAGGCTTCAGCTAAGGACTCCAGGCCAGCGAACTTTCCCCAAGCGGGTAAGAGAAAACATCCATGGAGGCCAACTGAGAGCCTTATCGCTGTGATCCTGAGTAAGGAATTGGGTGGATGTCCTCTGAGGTCATGCCATGCCATGTCACTCAGCGTCATGTCACCACACAGTGGCCACTCAGCCCCTCCCTTGTCATGTGTTTTTTCTCCTTCTGGAGAGACCACAGTGTTTCAATTCAGGGGGTGGTCTTTGGAAGAACACCGCAGAAAACCGTTCTGGTGTTATATGAGTGACCCAAAGGTGTCCTCTGTGTATTGGTCCCTAGGTTGTGTATTTCTCAAATTTCTCTGTATACCTCAAAAGCCTGCCGGTGTCTAAGTCAAATTTTTACACATCAAATTATTTTAAAAATTGCCCCAATAAGCAGATTCTTATCCATTTCGAACCTGTCTGCTTTGCATAGCCCATGAAACCTCACCGAGCATCTATAAGCCATTGATGACATAGAGGCCTATGGTTATAAGACCCCAAGCTGCTAGGGCCCTTCCGAGTTCCAACCCAGAGGCTGCCCACTGTGTTGATGAGCAACATCTCCTACACATGTAAGCCCCCTTCTATATTCTCCTGTCTTCCAGGATTTCCTTCTCCCTCTTCCTTTTGGAGGGTAGCCTCTGTGCCTACCCACCATAGCCACTGGGCAGTCTCATGCTGAGAGGGACCTCCCCTCTCATGTAACCCTACCCAAGCACCACCTAATAAAGTGTGTTACCTGTCACTCCCTCTACTGGTTATATATTTTCCCCCTAGATCTGTCCCAGAGTCCCTCAAATGAACCCCACATACATATGGAGAGATGTGAGACACAGAAGAATCCCGGAGCCAGCGCACGAAACCCAGCGATGGCCCTAGGATTCACGCATGCAGAGAAGGGCAGAAAATCCTCCAGAGAAGCAGAAGCATCCCAGGGGTATCATCACAAAGGCCATTCCAGCTTCCTCAAATACCCAGCTTTATGGGTTTGTTTGTTTGTGCTTGTTTTCCAGAGAGGCTAGGGTGCAAGGAGTTGATGTGGATTGCAGTGGTGGGCCGCCAACGGGGAGACGCTTCTCACTCTCAAGCTGGGAGAGAACACCTGTCGCAAGGCTGAAGGCATGAAGTGCTCCGCTATGTAGCTATGGAAAAAGAACAACCTAGTACAGAGATCTATATGTCATCTGGTGGCAGCCCACGAGAGCCCTGCACCCAGACAGCACACCATTAGGTGGACTCCCACTTGGGTGACTGATGGACCCATTGTTTATCCAGCAATTTCGGCAACTGATCCTTATCCGCAAGGCTATGTGTGAATACCTGGTAGGGCTGAAACCAGCTGGTGTGGTCTGAACAACCGCACAACTGAAGCACCAGCTCCCAGTCTACACCAGCGGTTGCTTCTATAAAGGAAACAAAAGCCATATAGTTCCTCTCACTGAGGTGACTGGATTTTGCTGGCTTCTTCCATGATGAGAGACTAAACAGAGGATGACTCAGTATTCTTGGCATCCAAAGCCATCCACAGGCAGATCCAGACTCTGGGAGAAGTGTATTTTGAACATCTTAACCTCAGTTACATGAGGTGGAGGGAAACTAAGGCTCCTTGCAACTACATTCATTCAACAGGGATTTATTGAGCAACTACCAAAGATCAGAAGCAAGCAATGTCACTTGGCTTCTTCCGTCTCCATTAGAATTCAAAAGATTCCCATCCTCCTAGACGTGCCTCTTTGCAATGTAGCTTTTCTATATTCTCCATCAAAAGGTGCAGCCTGTTCCTCCACTCTTTGCATTTGGACCTGGCCGTGTGACCTGTTGGGGCCAATGGGACATTCTCAGCAGACACAGAAGCTTCAAGAGTGCTTGCTCCTTGGGACTTGCCCTCTTCCTGCTGGGGACGATTCTTCCATCGTCGGAACAAGCCCAAGGAATCTTGCTGGATACTGAGAGATCAGCCATCCCAGCTAAGGCCCCGGAAATGTGAGCCACCCCGGGGTGGGAGGTGGGGGTGAGAGCAGTTAAGTCTGGCTCAGACCATAAGGGATGGCACACAAAACCCAGCCAGCACTCATTGCTGAAAACCAATGATTTGTTGTTTCAAGCCACTGAGTTTTGGGGTGCTTTGTTACACATAAAAAGCTAGCTGATATATTAACAATCCTAGAATTGGGGCTAGGTGCCAAATACATTCTTTAGGAGCAGGACTCTATGCCAGCAATTGACTTGCACTCCGTCATGGTGCTCTGGGGCCTGGAAAACTGACCTTCTTACTGGGCTCAACTGATTCTCTGAGGGAGGAAAGTGGTAAGGTCAGGGAGATTGAACAGATTCCTGGGGCTCTGTGAGGATTGCTGGGCCTCTCTGGAAACTCGCTGGCATTTTCCGAGGGTCTTCTTGTTCTGTGAGGATGCCACGGGTCTGTAAAGAGCCCTGTGGATTTGTGGGGTGCTCTGAGATGCAGAGTCGAGCAAGACTGCTCAAACTAACTGTGGCAAAGCCCCATGCTCGTTTTTCCTCTATCTCTGATCCATTGCAGTCAGCTGCATGACTCTACCCGATGTGCAAGATGGACACGCCCACTGATTGTGTACTTGGATGCCATGCAACACAAAATTGCTATGAAAGTTTCTAAATTCTTACTCTCAATTTCTGTATTGACCTCACCACCACCCTGTAACAGTTTGTGAGCTGGCACTGGTCCCATATGTGGACCACGCTTTAGTCGAATTTCTGCAAAGAGGGCCGAGGCTGGCCCTACAATATGCACAGCCCCTGGCTCAGAACCATGAACTCTCATTTGTGGCACGAGCTTAACTATTAAAGTTTTTCTTTGGACACGAAGCCAGTTGGCGGTTCTTCCACCCCCAATGCAAGGCCTATGGAAAGTCAAATAACCGGACAACTTTTGTAAAGAACAGAACTCTTACTTGGGAGAGGCGCTGAATAATAAAATAATAACTCTCAACTTTTCGCACCTCATTGGCCAGAAGATGCGGTTGTCCTAAGGACATTGTTCTGTGACCATCAGTGAGTCATGGTCTTGACAGCGATGCCAATCTGCGTTACCAGCCCTCCCCTGAATGCCAGTGTGGGAGCTGCTGGGCAGTTTGCCCCAGGGGCTGCAGGAAAGGCACTCCTGGCCAGGGAGATGATGTACCCCGACACTCGGCAGTCATTCTCCTCGAAGGAGCCCCCACTTTCTTAATCTGCAGACAGCAGGAGCATAAGTAAATCCCAGAAAAAAATCTAGAGTGCATTAAGGAGTGTCCCTCGGAGCATCTTCCTGGGGGAGGGCCTTGCAGCATTGGATAGGGGTACCAGGAGCATGCAGAGGGAAGATGCTAAGGACACTTAGTGAGCACCAAAATGCACCAGGCCTTAAGTGGCTGACATATGATTTCTGTATTCTTCACAGCATCCATACAGCCCCAAGCTAACTGAGGCCTGGAGAAATTAAATGAGATGCCCAGAGTCATGCAGTGACCATCTCAATGGTGTAATTTTAGAATTTTTCCCCCTGAATCTTTTTTATGCCTAAAGTGGACAATGTTGGTGCTCTGCCAAAATACCATCAAATCCTGTCTTATCATTTCTGTGCACCTGCTCCTCAACCTGCCTCCATCATTGTGTTTCCAGTGGCCAGTACCTGCAAGCTCTTTTTGAAGGGCTGTCCTTGGGCTTCTGGAATTCTCTACCTGCAGGCATGGAGAGCCAGAGATACCTGGGAGCTCACATACCTGCTTCCCACACCCACCTTGACCATTAACCAAACTGCCAGGTTAAGGAGAATGAAAGCACAGATCCCTTGCTTTGGGTTGGGGCGACTCTGAGGTGTACCTTACCCTCCAGTATTCTATAGGGTGAAGATAATGCTGTCCTCCATGGGATGTTTCCCAAGACGGTGGTGTCTTTGCTTGGCTTCTATCAACTGCCCTGCATCTCCATCCTTTACCAGTCCACCATGGGGGGAAATCTGCTTAGTAAATCACTTGCTCACAAATCCCTATCTCAGTATCATCTTCTGGGGAACCCGATCTAAGGCACATTTCCTGAAAGTTGGCAGGGAAGGAAAGGGAAGGAAAGACCGGGGGCGGCAGGGGCGAGAAGGAGAAATACTTTCATTTTGGATTACCCTCCATTGGCCATGGTCTTGCACATTTTAGCTTGAAGTTTCTGAGACGTCTATGTCCATGCCATTGTGCCACATAATTGTTGCCTGAAATTACAAACATGATACGACATTAAGTTTGTCAAATACTCACATAGACTAGAAGAGACGTTGGAGATTGGAAAATGAGCAACCAACAGGCTTGAAGTCACCCTACTGATGTTTGGTTTACTTTCTAATTTCCATTTTAATTGATTTCTGGACCTCTGGGTTGTTTAGAGGTATGTCATTTCTTTGACAGATATGTGAGGACTTTTCCCGGATCTGATGACTGATCTTTTTTTTTTTTAAGATTTTATTTATTTATTTGACAGAGAGAGACACAGCAAGAGCAGGAACACAAGCAGGGGGAGTGGGAGAGGGAGAAGCAGGTCTCCTGCTGAGCAGGGAGCCTGATGTGGGACTCGATCCCAGGACCCTGGGATCATGACCTGAGCCGAAGGTAGACGCTTAACGACTGAGCCACTCAGGCGCCCTGATGACTGATCTTTTTATTTAATTCAGTTATAGTAAGAGTACATGCTCTGTCTGACGTTAATCATTTTAAATTCATTAAGATTTTTTATGGCCTTCCTATGGCTTATTTTGATTAATGTGCCCTATGCACTTGAAAAGTTTATGTATTTTGCTGTTTCTGGATGGAGAAATGTTCATTATAAATGTTAATTAGATCCCTCCATTAATAGTGTGCTTCAAATGTTCTGTATGTATCCTTCCTGATTTTCTGTCTTTTTTTTTTTTAAGATTTTATTTATTTATTTGAGGGAGAGAGAGGGGGAGAGGGAGAAGCAGTCTCCCTGCTGAGCAGGGAGCCCAATGCAGGACTGGATCCCGGAACCCTGGGATCATGACCTGAGCCGAAGGTAGACACTTAACCGACTGAGCCACTTGGGCGCCCCTCTGTCTATTTTTTTCTTCTATCAAATATTTGAAAAGGGTGTTGTAACATCTAACTCTACTGGTGGCTGTGGCTATTTCTTTTTGCAGTTTCATAAGTTTTTGCTTAATTTATTTTGGAGTTCTATTATATGCATAAGCATTTAAGATTGTTATATCCTCTTGATTGATCCTGTTATTATTGTAAAATGTATCTCTTTGCTCTGAAGTCTGATAATAACCATCCAATATTAACTGAATCACTTCAGCTTTTTAGGAATTAGTCTCGGTATATCACATCTCTTCCCCTTCTTTTCCTTCCTATTTATGTCTCTATATCTGCAGGGGGTTTCTGGGATCAATGTTCTTTGCTGCCTGATGTCCATTGTCCAGTTTCTATATATTTTGTCTGGGTTTTTTTTTTTTTTTTTTTTTGGTTATTTCTAGTCAGAGGGTAAATCCAGTCCTTATCACTCCTTCTTCGCCAGAAATTAAAGTTCTTTTGTTTGATATTTTTTATCAGTGTTTTCCAAAATGGCATGGGTCCTTCTCATCCCTGGTCAGGACATGACTTATCTACCAAGAATCTGCCCCAAGATCACCTTCCTGAGTCTTCCCCTGACTTTTCCCTCCTACCACTGCACCCTTTGTAGAGAATAGAGCGTTTCTATTCACAGGAATACACTCTGAGTTCCTCGTGAGTTCCCGCGGTGGGGTCCACCAATACAGTCTACCTGTTTTTTCTGGATGCTTTTATTCTTGATAAGAGCAACTTAGACATCTTAGATGTCTACCCAAAGAAATGTTTAGACTAGCTAAGAACTGCTTCCTTAGACATCTTTACTTCTTGTTTCCATCATTGTCATCAGCAGCTGGGTTTTGTCCCAAGATTGTTCCCCCCCCCACATAGAGAACCAAGCCTTTCTGGAACGTGGGTGATGGGCGATCAGCTGGTCTCCTCACTAGTTTGGAGACTTGTTCCTGCCCATACATTTCACGCTGTGCCCTCAGCAAAATTAAAATTGCTGCATGTCTAAATATGCTGTGATACATCTAGACAATGGAATATTATTCAACACAAGAAGAAAATGAGCTATCAAGCCATGAAATGACATGGATGAAACTTACCTGCATATCACTAAGTGAAAGAAGCCCGTCTGGAAAGGCTGCATACTGTATGATGCCAACCATAGGACATTCTGGAAAAAGCAAAAGTATGGAGGTAATAAAAGGATCTGTGGTTTCCAGAGGTTTGGGGAAGATGTGAGGGATGAATAGGCAGGGGGAAAGAAAGATTTTTAGGGCATCGAAATTACTCTGTATGATACTATAATACTGGATCCATGTCATGACACATTTGTCCAAACCCATAGAATGTTCAACGCTGACTGAACCCTAAGGGTAAACTCCAGGCTTTGGGTGATAATGACGTGTCAATGTAGGTTCATTAATTGTAATAAATGCACCCCCCTGGTGGGAGATGTTGATAGTGGGAGAGATGGTGTATCTGTGGGGAAATTTCTGTACCTTCTCAATTTTTCTATAAACCAAAAGTTCTCTTAAAAAATTAGGTCTTATAAAAATCATGTCACAGATCTGTGTGACCACGGATAGGCTGTTGACACCATGAATACCACATCCAGTTGTTAAAATCTAATTTTATTTACTGCATTATTTGTTCATTTATTTCTTTACCATATTCCTCCTTCAGTCCATAAGCCTTGGAAGGCTGGGACTTGTCTTACTGTTTTCTGATTCCTATGCCTAATTATAGTCCCTGGCATAAAATAAGCACTTTACTAATATTTGTTGAATGAATGAATGAGAGTATAGTTAGAAAAACATGTGAATCTCCAAACCTCCATGTATTTCTAGAATGCCTGCCCTGTGGTGACCCCGTGTTTATATGTACCACACCTGTTGGCTGCTAAACATTGCTTTGAGCTCTTTTACAATTCACTTATTTATATTACTTCAAACAGCTTAAATTTCCAACCTAAGGGTTCACCTAGGATCCGTTCTGTCACTTGGACTTGAAGACTGGTTTAAAAAAACAAAAACAAGAGCAAAGTATAGCAGAATCATAGGATGTCTCAGGAATGCCTAGTGTAGTGACAGCCACAGTGAAAAGGGCCAGCAGGACATTATCTTTCCACCATCTTTCTTTTTTTTACCCCACCGCCACCATCTTCTGGGCTGCTTCCTTAGCACCTGTTGTATGCATAGACTTTGCGAGCCTTCCTATGGCAAAGTCAAATGCTTTTTGCTTTCCAATTGGATTAAAAACAAAGGAGCCATGCGTATGAAGACACGCTATTATTATTTTTTTATTTCTTCCACTTTATTTCTCTTTTTCTCAATATTGTTTTGGTTATTCTAACCCATTTGCCTTTCCATATAAATTTTAGAATAGTCAGGTTCATATCTATGAAAAAACTCACCTGGATTTTGATAGGAATTATGTTAAACCGGTATCTAATTTTGTTTAATTTAAATTCAATTAGCCAACATATAGTATACCATTAGTTTTTGATGTAGTGTTCAGTGATTCATTAGTTGCATATAACACCCAGTGCTCATCACATCACGTGCCATCCTTCATGCTCATCATCCAGTTACCCCATCCCCCCCCACCTCCCCTCCAGCAACCCTCAGTTTGTTTCCTCAGAGTCAAGAGTCGCTCATGGTTTGTCTCCCTCTCTGATTTCTTCCCACTCACTTTTACCTCCCTTCCCCTATCATCCTCTGTGCTGTTTCTTATATTTCACATACGACTGAAACCATACTATAATTGTCTTTCTCTGATTGATTTATTTCACTTAGCGTAATACCCTCTAGTTCCATCCACGTCGATGTAAATGACATGCTATTATTATTATTATTCCTATTTTACACATGAGGATAATGATGTTCAGAGTATAAAGACACTTCCCAAGTCCATTAGCCAGAAGATCAGAATTGGACCCTCCTGTGTGAGCATGGTACCCCTGCCATTAGCTCAGTCTAAAGCTTTCGCTTTCTCACGGGTTCATTTTATCTCAAAAGAGATGAACGCTTGACAGTGTTGGGTCCCCAGAACAGTGGATCTGATAACTTTTTCTTCTTTTTCAAATTTTTTATTGTTACGTTAATCACCATACATTACATCATTAGTTTTTGATGTAGTGTTCCATGATTCATTGTTTGTGCATAACACCCAGGGCTCCACGCAGAACGTGCCCTCTTTAATACCCATCACCGGGCTAACCCATCCCCCCACCCCCCTCCCCTCTAGAACCCTCAGTTTGTTTTTCAGAGTCCATGTCTCTCATGGTGGATCTGATAATTCTTGACCAAGCCACAGCTTGGAACAGGATCAGGATTTTATGTGAACTATTTGAAGCCCTCTGATGAAAGGCTGTTCAGTGAGAACATTCAGTCATGCTCAAAACATCTGAGGGACTGAACTATGTTTATCCAGACCTGGCAATTCCTGTGTTCAAAACTATTTTCCTGGAGCACTCTAGAGGGCTTAGTCCTTGCCAGGGAATGTTCCTATAATGTTTCTCTCGAGTCAGAGGGAATCACCACCCCTGCTCTCTACGTGCAGGGACGGCAGCTGCCGGTCCTGCCTCTCTCGCAGGCAGGCTCGCGGGGCTGTAGGAACATGCAGTTTTCATCAAAGCTTATAAACACCTCGTTCATGGTGCAGCCTTCCCAGCGAGTGCTTAGGGACACCATGGCCTTACCGATCCCCAGGATGTCCAGACGGGTTTGTGGGACAAACCTGGAGGCTGCGATGCTGGATTCTATGGCTCTTTTCTTGGCCACACCCCAGCCACAGGCCACCTGTGGTCTGAGGCTTAACCCCCTTCTTTCAGCACACGTGAGCACGTGGATCTGTGATAAAGTGACAGAGCTGTACTGTGGGGGCTCCCCATCTGAATGCAAGAGGCAGCAATGGGATCCAAAAGCATCCATCCCTGGACACATCCTTTTATGAATGGGATGGGTTGCTGGAGTCTTAGAAAACCAGCCATTTTGCACAGGCTCGATTGCCTCGTTTTATCTTAGTTTGCGGGTTTGGGTCCCCTTTGCTGCCTCCCAAACTTTAATTTTAAATGTCTTCTCTCAGCTGTCCTATAAAACACCAAGGGAATTCGCCTTCCGTACACATTGGATGAGTTTGTGAGGGCTGCCATTCCAAAGTACCACAGGTTGGTTGGCTTGAACAACAGAAGTTAATTTTCTCATGGTTCTGGAGGCTGGAAGTCTGAAATCAAGGTACCTCTTCTGAGGCTTCTCCTTCGATTGTGGGTGGCCATCTTCTCCCTCGGTCTTCACGTGGTCTTCCCTCTGTGCGTGTCTGCATCTAAATTTCCTCCTTTTGTAAGGACACCAGTCATATTGAATGAGGGCCTGCCCTCAAGACCACATGTTGACCTAATTGTCTCTTTAGGGACCCTTTCTCCAAACACGTCACATTCTGAGGTACTGGGGTTTAGGACTTGAACATATGAATTTTAGGGGGACACGGTTCAGCCCATTACACATCCATACACAGAACAGTGTGCTGGGGCCTTGGCAATTAATGAGGGATCTCCAACGGGGAGAGAAATTTGAGAGGAGAGAATGACAGCTTCAAGTCCAGCCACCCCGTCCTCCAAAAGAGATTCTTCTTCCAGAGCAATCTTGGAGTTTCTGGGTTTTTTTCTTCCTTTCAATGAAAATATTGAAAATATTTTCTGAAAATGAAAATATATTTCTTTGCAGTCCCTCTCTTAGCCAAACTCACTTCCGGCCAAACCTTATCCCACCAACCACTAACTCTACCACTGCCCAACCCTCCCTTCTTCCACAGACCCCTTGACTATGGACAATGCATCTTCCCAAAACGCGGCTCAAACCCTAATGTCTCCTCATGGACTAGTCAGTAAAGTTAAAATCACTCCCCCAAAGGGCCCCAATATATCCTCCCAGGGATGTCCTCCACTACTCCCCCCAGAGAACACTTTGTTTCAGCCAATTAAAAAGCACACCTTCTTTCTATACCTTCATTCATACAATCCCTTTGACATTTTGTCTGTCACAATTCATCCTATTAATCCATATCCACCTTTAAATCCCACCTCCTGGGGGCGCCTGCGTGGCTCAGATGGTTGGGTGTCTGCCTTCGGCTCAGGTCGTGATCCCAGGGTCCTGGGATCGAGCCCCACATCGGGCTCCTGGCTCGGCGGGGAGCCTGCTTCTCCCTCTCCCTCTGCCTCTCTCCCGGCTCATTCTCTCTCTCTCTCTCTCTCTCTCTCTGTATCCCTGTGTCTCAAATGAATAAATAAAATCTTTAAAATAAATAAATAAATACATAAATAAATACCTCCTGTATTAAGCTTTTCCTGATCCCAAAAGCAAGAGCTCCCCAACTTCCATCCTTATCTCCTGACACCACTTATTTTGTCTCTCTTGAATGGCACTTATCCTACTTCATACGATACCTCTGTAGGAACTACTTCCCCGGGCCCCTTGAGCATGAGGTCAGCCCTGTTTCCTCTTCACATCTCTATGAAGTGCCCAGTATAGGACCTGGCCCATAAGGATCCAATACAAGTTCAGTTGCATAGAGTTGCTGCCCCTCCTATGTGAGCCCTACGAACACATTCAAGTTCTTGACTGCTACTGCTATTATCAGAGACAATGTCTTATATGAAATATCACAGTTAATGAACAACAGAAACTAATTTCTCAAGTTCTAGAGGTTGGAAGTCCAAGATCAAGGTGCCAGCAGGTTGGGTGTCTGGTAAGAACCTGCTTTCTGGTTCGTAGACCGCGATCTTCTTGCTGTGTCCTCACATGCTGGAAGGGACAAGGGAGCTGTCTAGGGCCATTTTTATAAAGACACTGATCCCACTTAGGAGGGTTCCATCTCCCAGAGGCCCCATCTCCTAATACCACCACCTGGAAGGTTAGGTTCCAACATATGAATTGTGGGGGGGGATACAAACACTCAAACTAGAGCAGATGATAAACACTAACGAGGGAACATTTTTCTCTACTTCTTCTTATTTTGGTTCATAGAAGATGGACCTTGCTTTCTCTTCCCTATGGAAGAGTGTTGAAGAGAACACGGCTGGCCTTTCTCTACCCCCTTCCAAGGTCCTTCCTCAGGGAGGAATGGCGATCATGGATTCATCGTGATTCATCGTGTTATTGGTTATGAAGTTTAAAGGGGGATCAATTAAAAAATTTGGGGTGTCTCTTACAATAAAGGCCGAACAACACCCCAAAACCAGTTGGGGATATTTAGAAGAACATTGTTGGATAGAATGGAGAGGGGGAATCACATTCTCTGAGATCACAAGCTTTGAACTTTTCGGATTGTTTACCATTTTCTGAAAATCAAAGAGGTAGGATTTTCTACTTCTATCTGTCTCTGGGGATACAGAGTTCTGCTTATATTGTTTCACAAGTTATCCAAATGTAGGTTCTCCAGGGCACATGAGTTACCCCTCATCTAAATACCTTACTCAGAAATACTCTAAACTTAATTTGCTGGAAAATTATCTTCCCAACCCACACACCCAATGGGAAAACATTTCCTGCTGAAGACTGTAGAAAATGAGATATACTTTAAAGTCAACTTCTACTAAACATGTCCATCCCGTACAATGAGGTCTACCTAATTCATGTAAGCACTTCTTTTTATTTTCTTTGTACATTACCCTTTGTTTTTTTATCTTTTTCTTGTTGTTGTTATTGCCCATCTTCTGTTTTAAATCCCCAGTTCACAAAAAAGAATCAATGACTCCGGGGCGCCTGGGTGGCTCAGTCGTTAAGCGTCTGCCTTTGGCTCCGGTCGTGATCCCAGGGTCCTGGGATCGAGCCCCGCATCAGGCTCCTTGCTCCGCAGGAAGCCTGCTTCTCCCTCTCCCACTCCCCCTGCCTGCGTTCCCTCTCTCGCTGTGTCTTTCTCTGTCAAATAAATAAATAAAATCTTAAAAAAAAAAAAATCAATGACTCAAAAGTGGTTTGTTAAATAAGAGTGTAATGAAAATAGTAATATAAATACTACAGTTCAAAATAAAATCATAAAGGAAAAAGAATTCCAGCCTAACTTAAATATAGACTGTGAAGTCGCATGTGCTAGAGAAAGTGACAGGCTAGTAAATCTCTCACGAACAACCCCCAACTAAAGACTTGAAAGGGAAACCTGAAAATGAATTTTAAAATCGAATTTCACTGGGGGCACCTGGCTGACTCAGTCCGGGAGCATATGACCCTCTATCTTTGGGTCATGAGTTCGAGCCCCATGTTGGGTGTAGAGATTACTTAGAAATATAAAACAATAAATTAAAATTGGATTTCACTGGACCAAGGAACTTACTTGTTTCTAATCTGCAATGATTTGTCTGTTTAGAAATTCTGTTAAATAGGGGACGAAGATTTTGCATCATTTTCCAATAGTGACCTTTTTCACAAACCTGTTGGGAAATTTTTTTTTTCTAGGATAAGCACAAGATATGGCTTTCCAGTTGTAAATTAGATATTTTTTATCTAAGGAGTTTAAAACTTCAAAGCCAACTTTCAAAGCCTTCTCCAAAGCATAAACAGGTTTGAGTCAAAATATTTTCCCAAAGTTTGGGAAACAAATTTCATAGCTTTTGACATATTTATGCTTGGCAAGGAAGTCAAATGAGCATGTGGAAGTCATTAGTACTCTTCACTACCTATTTCCAGTTCTTCCCCTTCTGTGTGCATGACAGCCCCCTATCTCCCTGCTGCCTTTGAAGCCAGGCATGGCCATGTGACCTGCTTTAGTCAAAGAAATTAGAGTGGAAAAACAACTTTAAAAGCCAGTGTGCAATTCACCATGTTCTCTCTCCCCCTCCCGCCATGACACCTTGTCCATGTTCCAGGAGTGCCTGTCCCACCAGCCTGGATCCCAGAGTGAGGAAGACATGCAGCACCGCCTTCAACTGACATGTGCTAGACATGAGCTTCACTGGGTGAGATTTGGGGGTCATTTGTCACTGCAGCATAACTTAGCCCATCTCGAGTGATACACAGTGCTGGAATTCTTTAATCAGTGGACACAAGTTGAGTGAAGCAGAGTATTAACAGCATGTAGTATGGAAGAACAACGTCATGAGGGGTGGTAGTAAAGCTTGTGTTTGTTTTTGGTTTGTGGTTGGATTAAACCACCGATGTACCAACATTTGAACTCACTCTTGAAATATGAGTGACGTATTCAAGGAAACAGAGGCTGGTGACGTTTTTCTGTTGGAAACTATGGTACAGGAGAAGAGGTGTTTATTTTAGTTAACAATTATTTTGTGAGTCATGGTGAGGATTGGAAAATGTGCATCGGGGCCAGGTACATGGAACACTCGCTAAGTAAGCATCGAGGAAGGGAGTTGCCATCAAAATAAAAGAGGTTGCTCCTAAATATCAGTCTTCTCAGTATTATGCTTACTAAACATCACGCAATAACACAGGAAATACACTCATGTTGGAAATCGAAATCAAGTGGTGCCCATTTGAAATATGTCTTTTCAGCACGTGGTTTGAAGGTATTGGCAGGAAGTACGAGACTTTACTTTCTACACAGACTGTATGGATTAAAGAAACTCAAGTGAGTATTTGAAATATGGCTCAGTGGATTAAGCGTCTGCCTTTGGCTCAGGTCATGATCCTGGAGTCCCAGAATCAAGTCTCACATCTGGCTCCCTGCTCAGGGAGGATTCTGCTTCTCCCTCTAACCCTCCCTCCTCTTGTGCTCTCTCTCACTCTCTCTCCCAAATAAATAAATAAAATCTTAAAAAAAAAAGAAATTAGGACAAAGTTATTGGGTTTTTGTTTGTTTGTTTGTTTGTTTTAAGCATTACTTCATGGCATTGCTAATGTCAATTAAGGCCATTTCAGTGATGTTAAGTGATTTGCCCATGTGGCATGTGGCATACCTTACCTATATATTTGGCAATATTGAGGATTCTTAAAGGATGGACACTTGGTGCAAATAACTTAATTGCAAAGAATTTGACTCCTTCCTGGTATTTGATGATTTTCTCCAATTACTAGAGGAAGAGATAGATGATGTTATTGAGTAGATGGTATTTTAAAACTGTAATCAAATGATGCCACAAAATTTGGAAAATTTCAAAGCCCAAGTCCACCAAAAAATGCAATAGGGACTATTCACTGCTACCTCCCAGCTTCTGACTTTAATATACTCTTATCGTACTTCTGGATGTTTGAATAGTTTCAGAGAGGATGGAAGGGTTTCTCACCACAGCTACTTAACTCTACATCAGATGCTTTCCAACAGAACCACCTAGAATTTGCTTCGTTTCATTGGCCTGTAGCTGTGAGTTAGAATTTTATGCTTTTGATGTGCTTAGATTACTATTAAATTTATGTACATTTTCTTTTAGTATTTTCATGATCTTTAATTTTTTTAAGATTTTATTTATTTTTTTTAAAGATTTTATTTATTTATTTGAGAGAGAGAGAGAGTGCAAGCAGGTGGGTGGAGGAGCAGAGGGAGACGGATAAGCAGACTCTGCGCTGAGCACAGAGCCCAATGAGGGACTCAATCTCATGACCCTGGGATCATGACCTGAGCCGAAATCAAGAGTCAGACACGTAAGAAATTGAGCCATCCAGGTGCCCCTGTATTTTCATGGTTTTTTAAAACTCCATAACCAGCTAAAATTTATGTCAGTATATCACATGAAATTACAAACTAAAAAAAATTTTTTTTGTAAATAACCAGTTCTTGAATAATCCATTTTTTTCCTCCCGCTATTATAAAGTATTGATTTTGTTAGATCCACATATATATGTGGGGCTATTTTGGACTTTCTGTTTCATTGATCTGTCTGCCTATCCCACTTCCAATTACTATAGCTTAAAAATGCTGTTTCAGGATGGGGCACCTGGGTGGCTCAGTAGGTTAAACATCTGATTCTTGATTTGGGCTCAGATCATGATCACAAGGTCATGGGATAGAGCCCCACAACAGGCTCTGCACTTAGGGTGGAGTTTGCTTGAGATTCTCAGATTCTCTCCCTTCCCCTCCCCTCCCCACGCTCACTCACTCACTCCCTCTCTCTAAAATAAATAAATAAGTCTTGAAAAAGGTACTGCTTCAGGAATAATAAACAAGTAAGAAGGGCTGTTTTTTTTTTTAACCATGTAGAGAGAACTACGTGCCGTATGATTCTTCTAATACGTTTAATTTCTCACTCTCTCCGCTGCCTTCTTTCCCTTTGCCTATAAATGTGAACACACTTTTTTCTATCTTGAAGAGACTTGCATTGACTTCCTTGTGTTTTTCTGGTTGTTGCTTTTCTGTCCTTCCTTTCACTGCCAATCAACCCCTGCAACCCATAGAACATAATCCTCTTTCCCTTAAATTCCTGTGTTATCTGGCCACGCTGTGCTCCCCAAAGAGGACTATTAAAAGTTATCAGTGACCTCCCTCATGTCCTTCGAGTCTATTTCTAATCTTCAACCGCCTGCAACCCCTGCAACTGTTACACCAGTCAACACACAGCCTGGACTTGCCTTTCTCCTCTCTCGCCCCTGCCCCATTCTGGACCTCCTCTGTCTCTTCGGAGGCGACTTCCCTACCCCTTTGCTCTTCCTGTACTTTCTGTATACACTTCTCTTCCAAGACTGGCTGGCTGGCCTTGCTCAGGTTACTTTACTTTCCCTCGATTCCAAAGAGCATGGGGTGGTTTGCTCTGTGTTCATCAGGCACATTTCCGCAGCTCGGTCCTTGATCAGTTAATATCTTCTGGACCTAAAAATGAGCTGCTGACCTTCCGGTGGACTCCCAGAACAGTTCTGGTCCTTGATGTTCCGATACTACCACTGTCCTAGGCACCTCTAAGACATCTTCTGGGTGTGAGAGAAAGCAGCCCCTAAGTCACAAAACCTTGATATATGGTTTTTCTTAAAGCCCCCCCCCATCTCTCCCCTCTAACACCACTACTGGGTTATTCTTCTTACTTCCTACTTCTTCAGTAGCTTCCACTGAGAAGTTCATTCAAAGACTCTCTGGATGACTGCTGCCAGTGGATCAAATCCAAATTTCTTAGCCTGGCACTCAAGACCACCAGAGTCAGTGCACAAACTATGTTTGCAACATCTGTACCACCTGCTATCCTAATTAATACTGGAGTCAAAAGGATTTAGATTTCAATCCGGACTCGATCTCTTAGTAGCTGTGTGGGCTTGGGTAAATGACTTAGCCTCACTGTCACCAAACCCAAAGACCTTGGAATGGCATAGTGGATGAGACTGACCACTTGTAGTTTGTGTGCGTGTCAAGCACTAAAGAACCTTCAGTGATCAAGAGACTTGTCTATCGAGCACAGAGGCAGAACCCCATCTTGTGAAACCATCATAGTAACACCTCTGGACTCCTGAAGGTGAACACAGGGACTGTCCCTCTTCTTCTTTGCTCTTAGAGGTCAACAAAGTGATTCTGTCTCCTTATTGCTAACCCCCTTTTGACCAATGGAGCCACCTTATTTCTTCGCATCCCCCAAATACTTAATACACTTAAAAGATGGTCTATAAAACTTTAAAAATAAATGCTTGTTGAGATCACCCATCGTGGTATAGAGAAGAGATCACCAAGAAGCAGAACACCCAGGTTTATGTCTGGAGTTGCACTATGCTTGTTCCATGATATGGAACAACTAAACAGCATTCCTGAGCTTTGGTGGCCTAAATTTTCATGTGGAACTCTAATCAGTGTTCAATAGTCATATGTGGTTGGTTGCTACCATTTTGGACAGAGAAGATATAGACTATTTCCATCATTGCAGAAATTGCTGTTGAACAGGGCTGACAGATAAAACACCACAAGAGGGATGGTGTGGCTGCCAATAATGTCATAAAATAGTATTTATGGGAAATGCCTAGAACAGAAGCTTCACGGACAACAGAAACACAGCTGCATTAAGTGGAAGAGATAGCCAAGTGTCTCTGGGATGGACTCCCATGTATCTGAGGAATTAGATTAGTGGCGATTCAGATAAACAACTGAAAAACTTCCTCATAATCCTCTGGGAGTTATCTGGACTCACTGAACGATAGGAAGGAAGAAGGGAAAGTAGCCCCACCTTACACGGGAGTCCCTAGCATTAAGCTGAAGATATGGGGAAATTCCAAAAGCTACTGAGAGACTTCAAATGGGAAATGGTGATTTTTCAGATCTCTAAGCTTCTTGACTAAGAAATCGAACCTTGAGTTGAAGAGCCAAAAAAGTACTGGATGGTATTTAGGTCAGAGAAGAGAAGATTGGGAGGAGCCATGTAGGAGATTATAGCTTTTGCCAACCAAGAGACTTTATTAGATGACCTTTCCCCCAATTTCCCAGGATCCTTTTCAGTATATTTTTATAACATATTACTTTTAATAATGACCCTTGGCCAGATTTGGTTTTACCCAGCCATTCTATCAGTTCCTAAAGGGCGATAATAGTGTACATCCTTCCATTCTTCATATCACAACCAGAGTGGTCTTTCAGAAATCAAGATACGTCTCTTCTTGCCTAAAACCCTCCCATGGCTACGTATGACAAACGAAATCAAGATCAAACTCCCACCGCCAGGACTACCTACATATTTTATGGGTCCCGGTGAAAAATGAAAATGCAGAGCTCCCCATTCAAAACTTATTAAGAATTTCAACATCATAACAGTAGAGCATAAACCAAGCATGAGCCCTTCCTGAGCCCAGGGCCCTGAGAGGCTGACAGGTTTCATGCCCATGAATCCAGACCTGTTGGTATCTAACCCTTGTATATAACCCCCTTAAGTTTCAGGGTCTTTTAAAAGGTGATTTTTCTCTATCTAGAAAACCCCTGGGGGGCTCTCTCACCCCTACCACCTTGCGTATTGATTTTTTACCTTCCAGATAGTTGCTTAAGTGTCGTAACTTCAAGAAAACCTACCAAGGTCTAATTCCTCTCATAAATTCTCATAACTAACTTAGTTCTTTGTATGATTATCTGATTGTCAGTCTAATCCACTGGTCTGTAAGCTCCATGACCTCAGAGATCATGTCTATCTCGCTCATCATATTATCTCCAGAGTCAAGTAAGTCCACAGCACATGGAATGTACTCAGCAAAAATCCATATATTGAGGGAATGAATAGACTGAATTGCAATTTTCCACATACTATTTCTTCAAAGAAGTGGTCAGTGAGAAGAGGAAAAGGACTCTGCAGGAGAGCATATCACTGTTCCCAGTCTATATTCCAGTTCCCAGCTTAGTTTCCTTCCATATGCCTTGCTTTGCTCTCTGCTGAGGAATCAACCAGCCAGCAAGCAGGAACACAGAGTAAAGCCATGGCTCCAATTACTTGTTATTGAACCATCTTGCCATTCCATTTGGGTCTCAGCATCTTCTCACTTGCCACTGGATCGGACTTATACTTTGTTTAGGGATTTTTATTGATTACATAAAATACATAATTAGCATATTTCTTTTAAAATTTAAATTCAATTAATATATAGTGTATTATTAGTTTCAGAGGGAGAGTTAATTAGCATATTTTTTAAGGTCCTGTGAGGGTTTAAAAAAAGAGTCCTAATGGGTTTTAACCCTGCACTGAAGAAACATAGTAATGGTTTCCAAAGAGCCAAATGAAGTAGTCTTTACAATTAAAAACATGACACTATCTCACCAAACCAATCACAGTACTTGCCTCTAAGGAGAGAGAGGCTGGGACTAGAGGTGGTAGTTAAAGGAGAATTTAGCCTCATCTGTAACATTTCATTATTTTAAAAGGATAACATATTTCTATGTTATCATATAATTGTGAATAACATTAAAATATAAAATACAAATCTTATGCTGCATTGCCCTGGCCGTACAAAATTTAGAACTTAAATCCTTAAAGACTAGAATGTCCTAGCCAAAAATAAATAAATAAACACATATATGTAATATAAATTTATCTATAAAACTATATATAAACATATATATGGTTGTATAAATATATATTGTTATATATATAGTTTAAATTTTAAAAATAAACAGCCACCTTCATCATACCAGCAACAACTGACTTTATCTAGCTTTTCATCATTGGATTGATTTTATTGACCGGTTTAATTTCTATGGTCATGCAAGACTATTTGCCACCAGATCCTTCAAAATGATCAGGTTGGAACTTGTACAAAGTCCTTCAACTATGTGTAGCCCATATGTGCCTCTCCCTCTGGTTGCCCTTTTGCCACCTCAAACTTAACACTAGAGTGTGTCAAGCTCCTTTTGTTTTCATAAATGGAATTAAGCTTATATATTATCATACTGCTTGTGCAGACGCGGAAGGATGTGTATTTGCATAGTGTACTCTGCGTTAGGTCATGTCTCTTGATTTATTATAGCTATGTACGTTTAAAGTTACTTTCTAGGTCTTAGTTCTCCTAAATGGTCTTCAATGCCATCTCCTATTTTTCTGCTGGACCGTATACTGACTGGTACGATAAACTAAAACTAAAAAATAATGCTGCCTGTCCCCACTGGTGCATTCTTGCATTTCAGGGCTTTGGTTCATCTTACTGCGGTCATCGGCACTATACTTTACAGTGTGAATATAATAAACCTAAGCTCCAGCTCTAAATCAGAGTTCCCACCCCAGCCCACTACTTATTGTTAAGTTGCTTTGTAAAATAAACATCTGAAGGTATAATATTATTATAGGCTTGCCCTCTCTCATCTCTCCAAGCAAAATCCTCCGGACTCTTGCTAAGGTTTGAATCACTGCAACAGAAAGGTGCAGAATCCAGCTCCACGAGGCCACCTTCCTGCATGGCAATAATGAGGCAGAGCAGAACAGTGGTTCCCTCTTTTAGACTGAACGTGCACTCTACAGTTTACTCCAGGCTAAGCTAACTCTTCAGTTTCAGGCTAGTTCTCTGTTGTTTCCCCAACACAGAAGCTCTATCTTAGCCTGATTCTTGCTAGAATTCTTTCTGATGGTAACTAATCATTTGTCTGTCTTCAAAACACTCTTCACATAGGTAGACTATAAAACAAGTCAGATAGCTATTTGACATATAGCTCAGAAGCATGCCTCTGGTGGGTGACTGGTCCTCAGTATTTTCTTCTGTAAAGCAGGGACAAAACTCCTACCAATAATCACTTTATAATGTGAAGACTCTCAGATGAGTGTAATATGCCAGTTTTAAGTGAAAAGCAAATCAAAGGGGACTCTCCTATACGTCTACCATACTTTCAGCAAGTGGCTTCCTTTCTCTTTTTCTTTAATAATTGCATTCATTCAAAACCACTATACATTTGAATGAATTTGTAATTTTAATATTTGAATATGAGCTCTCTTCAAAACCAAGTCCAAATTCCTAATCAGAATCAGTTGGTTCAAGTCAAACAATCTCTTGCCATCCTTGCACAATTTTAGTTGGGATGGTGGGGCTGGCTTCCTCGGTATCTACTCAAACTTTCTGAAAATATACCCTACTATACCGTAGAGGCTAAAGCCTTTAAAACAAAAAAACAAAAAAACACTCCATTTCCCAGACTGTCTTGCAGCTCAAGCTCTGGATATGATTGGGGTTGCACTGATCGGGCTGTCCGTGTGTGAGGCTTGCCTTTGGAATTCAGCTCCATGGGAAGAGAGGACGGATGGGAGGCAGGAGTTTTGCTCCTGTGGATGACAGAGGTCATGTTGCTGGAGTTGGTAACTGTGTTTACCACTTCCTGATTTAGCAGAGGTGACTTTCTGATCCCAACAGAAATAGTGCTGGATGTGATAGCTGTTAGTGGTGGCTTCTCATCTCAATGGGAGTTTTCCCACCCCATAAAAGGCATCTTCTTTGGTGGCCTAGTTTAGCGACGGGGTTTGGGAGTAACTCAGGAAATCAGCCAAGAGTCTGTTTCTTTAGCTTTACCAGTGACCCTAGAAAATATTCAATACACTCTACAGATGGTCCCCTACTTAAAATGGTTTAACTTATGATTTTTCAACTTTATGGTGGTGTAAAAGCAATAAGCATTTGGTAGAAATCATAATTCAAATTTTGAATTGAATCTTTTCCCAAGCTAGCGATATGTGGTACCATCCTCTCGCGTGATGCTGAGCAGAGGCAAACTGCAGCTCCCATTCAGGCAGGGATCATGAGGGTGAACGACCGATACACTTCCAACCATTCTGCACCTTTGTATCTATTCTGTATTTCACTTTCAGTAGAGTATTCAATTAATTACATGAGATATTCAACACTTTATTACAAAATAAGCTTTGCATTAGATGATTTTGCCCAACTGTAAGTTAATGTAAATGTTCTAAACACATTTAAGGTAAGCTAGGCTAAGCTATGATGCTTGGTAGATTAGGAGTATTAAATGCATTTTCTGACAATATTTTCAACTTACGATGGGTTATCAGAATGTGACCCCATCACAAGTTGAGAAGGATCTTTGTCTCTTTCTGTCTAATGTAGCTGGAGGAGATCATCCTATCATGAAACTGCCCAATAGGGATAGTCATTATTTCACCATTGATGGGTCTCTCTCATCCCTGAGCTTTTGAGCTTTCTCCTCCTCAAGAGATAAACATTATCCTTCTCTTCTTGAAGGATGAACAATAAACATCTCAAAACTTCTACCCTCTCTGTAGGTAGTTACTCATCCTGAGTACCAATTAACCAGAACAAGGATGATTCTGGAAATCTCACTAGATAGCTCTGTGCTTGTAGATTTAGACTTTTCATCGATTACTCTTCATATTTCATAGCTAGACTCCTTTCTACAGTCTCTAACACTATCACACCACAATACTTAGTACTCATTTTATTAATATGCTCCTGTGTCTCCTGAGCTCCGTATGAGCAAAGAAATATGCTGAGAACTAAGGTGAGATGAAGGGAGTCCAAACCAACACAACAATGGGAGAGATCTAGTTCTGAAATCTCTTTTCTCTCTAGAGGAAGTTAGGGAGATATTTCGTAGCTCTAACATACAATGCACACATATGGGAAAGAACTTATTTTAGTTAACTAGCACCAAAATGCTGATGCATGTGGTCACTAAACACAGTCACTTCCCATCTGGGACTGAACGTTCTTTAAGAAAAATATGCTGGCAAGACCCAGCACATGGAAGGCAATCCTGCAATCCATCAGTGTCTATGGTTATTGCCGACAGAATTCCAGGAGAGGCTGAATGAAGGAGAATTTGATTTCTAGAACTGAGTACCTTCTATTAAACTGTCAGAGATTTTTTTTTCTTCCATCTGAAAAAACAGGGTATACACTTAAAGATAGAATCAAGGAAGTTTAGAGCTAAGACTTTGAAATACTATGGTAAAATTAATTTACTGTGTTTATGAGACTGCTCAAAATATTATATCCTCATGAACATCTTTTGGGAAAACTAACACATTGGTTGTAAAATATTTTTTTAAAAACCCACAACTTTGAGAATGTCTAATTCATTCCAAAGGGTTTAGAAAGAGGCAATGTAGTAATGTATCAGTGAAAATTTTTTTCAATTTTTTATTTAAATTCAATTTAGTTAACATATACTGTATTATTAGTTTCAGGGGTAGAATTTAGTAATTCATCAGTTGCATATAACACCCAGTGCTCATTGCATCAGGTGCCCTCCTTAATGCCCACCACCCAGTTACCCCATCCACCCCCACATCCCCTCCAATAACCCTCAGTTTCTTTCCTATAGTTAAGAGTATTTTATGGTTTGTCTCCCTCTCTGTTTTCATCTTATTTTACTTTTCCTTCCCTTCCCCTATGTTCATCTGTTTTGTTTCTTAAATTCCACATATGAGTGAAATCATATGATATTTGTCTTTCTCTGACTGACTGATTTCACTTAGCATAATACCCTCTAATTCCATCCATGTCATTGCAAATGGCAAGATTTCATTCTTTTGATGGCTGAGTAATACTCCATTACACACACACACACACACACACACACACACACAGCCACATCTTTATCCATTTATCTGTTGATGGACATCTGGGCTCTTTCCATAGTTTGGCTATTGTGGACATTGCTGCTATAAACATTGGGGTACAGGTGACCTTCGAATCAGTATGTTTGTATCCTTTGGATAAATGCCTACTAGTGCAATTGCTGGGTCATAGAGTAGCTCTATTTTTAACTTTTTGAGGAAACTCCATACTGTTTTCCAGAGTGGCTATACCAGTCTGCCTTCCCACCAACAGTGTAAGAGGGTTCCCCTTTCTCCCCATCCTCACCAATATCTGTTGTTTCCCGAGTTGTTTATTTTAGCCATTCTGACCGATGTGAAGTGGTATCTTATTGTGGTTTTGATTTTTATTGCCCTGATGCCTAGTGATGTTTGGAAGAGAACCTATCTGAGTTCAGCTCCTGACTCTGAAACTTACTAGTGGCTTGACTCTGGATTATTCTACTTCCCTCAGTCTCAATTCCCTCATTTTTTAAATGTGAATAGTTAAATGTGTGCACCTTAGAGAACAGCTGTGATTGTGAAATAATATTTATAAAGTACCTCTACTCAGCACAAGTTGACTATCACCGTTTCATTACATGTGTCAATATCAAGAGATGATCATCGACCCAGAGGCTGGATGCCACTCATGCTTTAATTTTATGCAAATTTTCCAAAATTAAAGCTTATTCAATGCCTCTGTCCTCAATTCTAAATCCAACAGTGCCATCATTTTACACCTTTTTTTGTTGTCGTTATTGCTAAGAGGAACTATCTAGAGACCTTCTAACAGTATAAAATAGTGGTTAAGAGCTCATATTCCAGTGTCAGCTAAGGGGATTGAACACTCAATCCAGCATTTCTATCTGAGTAACCTCAGACTAGTTGTTTAACAACTGTGGAGTTATGCATCCTCTCTGAGCTTCAGTTTCCCCATTTGCAAAGTGACAATAATAACTCTCATGAGATTGTTGTGGTTATGTGAGAACATAGTAATGAGCACCTCAAGAAACTTGAGTCATTAAAAATATCCAAGACCTTAGTAGTTTAAGACAACAGTTTATTATTTTTTATGATTCTGTAGGTTGGTTGGGCAGTTCTGCCTCCCATGGTGTCAGCAGAGGCACTGGGAAGGCAGGAAGATTCCAGATGGTCTCATTCACATGACTGGCAGCTGGTGCTGGCCTCCTTATGAGCCCATCTGCAGCTATGGGCTGAAGTTCTGTTCCACATGAGCTCCTCCATGTGGCTGTTTGGGCCCCTTCACAGTATGGTGATCTCAGGGCAGTCACACTTCTTACGTGGCAGCTAGGTCTCAAGAGCATAAAAGCAGAAGTTTCCAGGCCTTCTCGAGGCCTTGGCCTGGAATTGGCACAATGTTACACTGCATTGTGTTGGGTCAAGTGATCGGAAAGTCAGCCTATATTCAAGGAGAGGAGAGGATTTTGCAAAGATGTGAATACTTGGAGGTATGGTTATTTTCCCACAAGACCCTGAGAAATATCTACTACATCTACCTTTTAGGGAACTGAGAAAGTTGGATAGCCCTTCCAGCATTATTTTAAAGTGTCAATGCTTTGAGCTTCCTGGGTGGCGCAGTCAGATGAGCATCTGACTCTTGGTTTTGGCTCAGATCATGATCCATGATCTCAGGGTCCTGGGATCAAGTCCCGAGTCGGGCTCTGCACTCAGTGGGGAGTGTGCTTGAGGATTTCTCGCTCTCCTTCTCTCTCTGCCCCTCCCCCTACTCATGGGCATGTGCGCTCTCTCTCTCTCTTTCTCAAATGAATAAATCTAAATAAATAAAATGTCAATGCTTTAATCTTTCATTCGATGGTATGGGTGGTGCTCTTAAGTCTTGTCTGTGGCCCTAGCTTATTATTTTCCTCTCAGGTTGCCTGGCCTCATCTCTCTTAAAAAGCCCCATCTTTGCTACACACATCAAGTGACCTGGGGTTGAAAGTTGAAACTGACTAGCTTGTTGCAAATAAAAGAATATCCCCCAATACATATCATGATTTTTGTTATCAGTAAATGCATAAGTTTCCATAAAGAGCAGGTTCTCAGGCGAGCAGAGCACCATTTGGTGGGGGGCAGGGGAGTAGGAAAAGCATCCTTATGTCTGAGTGACTGAAGAGCTAAAATGCCCAAGACAAGAACCTTGAAACTTAGTCCAAAGCTATCACTTCACCTTACAGGGAGGAGGAAAAAGTAATTGAGAAAAACAAGGAATTTGCGTGGTTCCCACAGCCTTATCCATCCATACACAATGAGGTACCATGTAGAGCAACAGAAAAATGCTACCTGTTCCCCAACAAGCTCCCTCCTCACTGTGCCATGATGCCACCAGAGTTGCATTTTGGTCCTGGTGAGCTCTTTAGAAGGTCATTTCGCTCAAAGGAAAAAGTTGGCAGCAGAAAGGTCTCCTATTAGCTCCCAGCAATATGAGCAAATAGCAAGGTCCAGAGGGAGAGAGCCATAGTTCACAAAACAGAACCTTTTTGATGTTGACAGAGAAAGATTTGAGCTGAGGAGGATTCAGAACAACTTAGAGCAGGGCTCATTGTATTTGTGCTGCCTCTTCTCTGCCCTGGATCCCTTGCAGACAACGCCATCCTAGGGCACCTCTAGATTCTTACCCGTCCAAGCTCACCCGGGGCCTCAGAATCCTTCTCAACTCGACACTCCATAAATACACACTACCAAGGTCTGGAGCTGGTCTGCAAGGTGAAATTGATTGTCCATCTCTGGTGAAGAGATTAAATATTGTCTCTTTTCCCTATGAATTCATGAGTATATGGGGTTCCAAAAAGACCATCAGACCACTCTGCACAGAAGGCTGGTCTTGGCAATCATGCCAAGGGTGAACGCAGCGCTACTGGGAACAGTTGAAGGAAGGGTCAGGTCTAGCAGAGTGGACACCGACAGGGGAACCTGGGGACATGACAATGAGCAGCCACTCTGCCTCCTCCTGTATGCCTTGGGTCAGCCCTGCGCCCTAAGGGAAGGGCTCCATCTCTGTTTCCAGAGCAAAACAAAAATTATAACCTAAAACCAGACCCCAGCTCAGCTATTTACAGCATGAACTCAGGACTCAAAAGTGCCAGGTGAGGTGTTTATGACAACACTTCCCCTGAGGCATAAATGGAAATTACTAAAATTATAGGTGACTTGGCTATTTAAGGGCAGTTACGCGCATTTCTAAATCTGAATGATGCTTGGGGAAGGTGGAAGCCTTTGACATTCCAGCAGCCCTTCTTAAAGCCACATACTATTAAAGATACTTGGGGCCTGAATATATAAAGCCACATCCTGTGTTGATATTTGCAGGCCTGTGATTCTTAAACAGGATCGCACTTTGTGATTCTTAGCTGTTCGTGGATTTCAGCATTAGAATATTTATCCTCGTGAAGTGGCCACAACATTTAAGACTAGTAACCGAATGTTTATTTGTGGAACTTAGCCTTGCCCACGGTTTACCGAAATAACAGGAAAACTGGCCTTTTTCTGTGTCTGAACTACGTTTTCTTCCCAGCACGTTCTTGCAGTGCCAACAACGTATGTTTAAGGGAAAAAACTCCACAGGCATATAGTCCTTAAAAAAGGTAACAATTCATGGAAAAAGTCGGTAAGATTTTCCCCGAAACATATAACAACTTAGAGACATGTGGGATTTCTGTTTATTCTTACTGTCGTCTAAAAGCTATGACTATCAACGCTTGATTACTCTCATTGCCTAAGTGTTCGAGTGGAACTTATAGATCTTTGTTTCCATTAGAAGTGAAGGGAGAAGGACAAAAACCTACAATTTGATCTCTAAAATGATATACTGAGACCACAAAAATACCCCTGGTCCAAGCTTACAACGTTTATGTCAACTCTACCAGCATTTTGAGATGTTTCATGACGTTGACCAACCAAGGTCTGGGAAACTTTTAAGGAACAGAAAGAGAGAAAGAGATGGGGTTTGGGGTTAATCAACAGCGCTTAGATGGGAGCAGAGAGGTTAGACAGAGAGCTGCTAGCTAGCTAATGGGAGAGAGGGGGCTACACCTAAGTGACAAGCAGGATAACAGGCAGAAAGCCTTTCCCTCCGGTAACCCCCATTCTCAGGACTTCTGTGTCAAAGGAATCAAAGCCCAGAATGCTGTCGACATCCTATCAGGTTGAATTCCAGATGGTTAAATGTAAGTTCAGAAAACACTAGAGGAATTAGAAGAAATTACAAGTAAATAATCTTGAGATGGGGAAGAGCTTTCCCGGTGTAACTCCGAAGGCATAAATAAACCATAATGGAAACATTTGTACACTTCACCCTCTGTACTTTAAAAACCATAAACAAAATGTAAGGGCGAGTGCTGTATAAAGAATTCATGTTTGGTACCTATGGCGAAAGTGTCCTGTGGTTGATATACAGGGAATTCTCACCAATAAATGGAAAAAAAAAAAAAGATAAATACTCAGGGGAAATAGGCAAATAACAAAAACAAGCAATTAACAGAAAAAATTCAAAGGCCCAGGGAACAATGCTCTACATCATTAGGGTCCAAAGAACAAGATGTTAAAGCAATTAAGATCATTTTTGTAGTATTGAATGGTAAAAAACAAAAAAAAATCAGAAAGAGTTATCAAAGATGCAGAAAGACACACCCTCTCATAGACTGCTGGCAGGAGTACAAAATAACACAATTTTCAGGAGGGCAGTATGACCACACACTGTAAAAACGCTTTTTTTAAAAAAATTGGTTATAGAACATTCTAGAACCTCCATGCAATGGTATGTCAAAAAGCCATTAAAATGAAGTTGTGAAAAGATGTTTAATGACATGGAAAATGTACATATGATTAAGTGGAGAAGAATAAATGGGTTGAGGTGAATGAGGCACTGACAATGGTATCGGACACATAATAGGTGCTTTATTTGGAATGATTCCGATTTTGAGAGGAGCACCAGTGTATAAATACAGAAATAAAAATCTATGCATATCAAAATACCTAGTTAGTTTAGAAATATAGAAGACATTTATTTTCTTCTTTTGTTGTCTGTATTTTCTCAAGTTCCCACAAGCAATATGAATTGGTTTTTGGAAGTAGGAAGGAAAGATTTTCAAAAATGATGCTGTGGATAAACAGCCAGTGACATATTTATATATGTAAATAACCATAAACATTACATATTACCCACATGTGTAGATAAATATTATATGCACATAGAGGTCAAAGCAAAGGGATTGAGAGCACAGAAAATAAAATGTTGACAAACCTCAGTGACCATTTCTGGGTGTTATGATAACGTGTGCTTTTTAGGAGTTGGTATGTGTGTGTGTTCTCCATTTCCAAAATATGTCATGCAAATGTTTTTCATTTATAATGAAGAAAAAGTTATTTTAAACAATAACCCCTGGGAAACCACAGGACCTCCTGGAATTTAAGCAATGCCCCATTTTGCAACCCATCTAGGGTCAACCCCTCTGTCATCCTGGACCCCTTTGCACTCAGTTCCCACGGAAAGAGTTACCAAGTCCTGTTGATTGGTTAGAATATGTTTTGCATCTCTCCTTTCTTTGTTTCTACTGCCATCACTCTAATATCATTGCTCGATCGCAATTTCATAAGACCATTTTCCTGCTCGGAGATGTCTGTCAGCTCTCCCAACTCCTTGACCTGGAGTTGAAAGCCTCCCCATGTTATAGACCCTGCATTATGAATCACAATCAAACCAGTCTCCTCATTATTGTTCCAAGTACACTGTGTATTTGTTTCACCCTTGTTTTTGCTCAGACTACCCCCAACCACTACATACCCAAGGGCCTTTCTCCTTTCCTCTGGGTTTCCTCTGAGGCAGAGCTGAAAATCCATCCTATTTGTGATTCCTGACCCCACCACCTAGAGGAAATACATTTCTCCTTTCCAGCCATTTCATGTTACACAGAGAACAACAAGAATAATACAAATAATCTTCTTTTTACCTTCTCTATTAGACTGATTATATTTCTTTATATCCTTCCCATAGCTCAGAAGCCTAGTAAATAGTAGAAAATGAAGGTTTGGACGTAAACAAAACACTCTCCGAGACAGGACGCTGTTTACATTTCTATCAACACAATCCTTTAATAAGTGGAGATATTAGCACTCCGTTTAAATTAGCTGCCACAGGGCTGTGGTTCCACTTCGCTGGCTCCTGGCGGGGTCCCCTAACAGAAGCCTTCCAGCCGGAGGGTGTTGGGGAAGGTCTTGCGCATGCTCATGCATTTTTCTTGGTCAATGTACAGGGAGTTGGCTTTGACAGCCAGGTCATGCTCCAGGGTGGCCTTGGTGTGGACCAGCAACTGCAGGGTGTCCTCCGCGTCCCTCAGGCGCTGCTGCAAGGTCTGGATGGTGCTGTCCACCTCGTCCACCTCGTTGACAAGGCTGCATGAGGAAAGAAGCATCAGGTTAGGTTAGCAGAAGTCACACTCTGCAGGCTGGTTATGCGCTGAATTAAGGGCCTGCAGGGTTATTGAAGTCCTACTGGAAGCTGCCGGGCTGAGTGCACACGGAGCCCCCAG
Organism: Zalophus californianus; assembly: GCF_009762305.2. Lineage (NCBI taxonomy): Eukaryota > Metazoa > Chordata > Mammalia > Carnivora > Otariidae > Zalophus > Zalophus californianus. Next base: position 9,276,831 of record NC_045610.1, read on the forward strand.
AGGCACACGGGTCATCCCAATGTCAGAACAAACATGCAGAGGAAGCACTCCTGGGCTTCCTTGTGGTTCTAGAATCAGGCCAGCGCCACTCCCATTTGCAACACCCAGAATCCAAAATGCAAACTAAGCACACTTTAGGGACACCATCAAATTTACCATCAAGTTTTCATACACACACACACATTAAGTTATGATATTTTTTAAAGAGGGAAAACTTGTAAACATGTGACATTTTTTTAAATAGTAAAAATGGGAAAAATCAAAGCTTAGCTGGACTTTCTTACATTTTTATCGGCGGAATTATTTTCATTGTTAGGAAGAGGGGGACACCCAAGTTTACTCAGTGGCTAGAATTCAGCACAATAGCGGTGGGAGGGGTTAGTTAATGGGACACTCCTGAAATTATAATGCCCCTGCCTCCCAGCAACATCCCAAGGCAATGCCTCAAGCTTCCAGACTAAATATATTTGTAATTGTCGAAAACGTAATAGAACAGGATAAGGCTTGAAATCAGCTATATAAATGGTGAAACAGGTTGTAGTTCTAATAGTTCTAATTACCCTGTGATGATTTAAAAAAAAAAAGACACATTTTTTTCATTAAGACAAAAAAAATTCATTTCATTGGAAAAACCTATAACATCTCCTCAAATTATATTAGTCAATACTGTCTGAATTTTCATTTCCCTGATTATTAGCAAACTTCCCCTAGGTGTCTATTGGCCTTGTTGCTTGTTGCATTTCTTCTGTGAACTGCTTCTCTCCTTTGCTCCCTTTCTACTGAGGTATTACTGTTTATCTGACTCATTTGCAAAGAGCTCTTTCCATATTAGGCATACTGATTTTTTTTTTTTTTTTTTTGGTCTGCTTTGCTTCTGGCAAATGTTTTCCCTAATTCGTTTTTGCCTTTTTAATTTTGGTTATGATGTTTTTATTATATGTAAGATTTCAGGTTTTTTTACAGTAAGCCAAATCTTTCTCTTTCTTTGTGATTTCTTCCATTGTGTTTATATTTAGAAAGTCTTTCTCTTCCTGGGGAGCAATTAAGCAGGGGCTCCTTTACCCACTGATTTGGCCAATTATATTGAGGAGAGATGACTATGTGGTCACTTAAGAAAAAAATTAGGGAACAGTTTATAAAAAGACAATAATAATAATAGCAACACATTTATTAACTACTTTATTACATATATACTACATGCATACTATCATGTATATGTATATATTATTCTAAGTACTTTACACGATCAGACGATTTGATCCTCATAACAAGACCGTGAGGTAGATACTGTGATCATCCCCATTTTACAGATGACAAAACTGAGGTATAAGAAATGTAGGTAACTCTCCTTACAGTTTTGCATGGAACTACCCATCAGCTGCTTTTAATGACCATGCTGCTCCCCTGCCTAACTCTGATCAGCTAAAAACACAACTCAAATTTATCAAATTGTAACTAGTGATTCAATATTAAGGTCTTCTTTATTTGGGAATCCATTTATCAGCAGACTGGAGGTGCATGGAATTAATTAAAATATATAGTAATACAGGGGTGCCTGGCTTGCTCATTCAGTAGAGCATGCGACTCTCAACCTCAGGGTCATGAGTTCAAACCCCACGTTGGGTGTAGAGCCTACTTAAAAAAAAAAAAAAAACATAAAACATACAGTAATGTAAAGAGAACAGCGGCCACATAAAGATATGTGTGTCCTTAGGGATAGAAAGGGTTTTCACCAGCACAGAAGAATATCCAGGCCATGTTAAAATTATTATTAAACCAAGGCAACAGTCTAGCTTCACAGAACTCTGCAGCTGGAAAATAAATGTGAGAGGTCATCAAGCCCAGCTTCCTTGTTTCACAGACAAGGAAACTGAGCTGGGGGACTGATGAGCTGCCCTCCCCACAGGCACGCGGCCCACATGTGTTTATAAGCTTCGCACAGTTATCCAGGAAACTAAAAAGGAAATAAGGAGTCTCACTGGCCATAATAAGGAACTGGGTCCCATTTCCTGCCCCTACCGTCTCAGCTCGCTGCAAGCAAAGGACAGAAGCAGAGACCTGGGATGTTGGCTTCAGCATCCAGGACCCCCTTGGGTAAGACCATTTCTATTTGTAATTCCCACCGTGTAGGGTGGCCAGGTTGATACACAGGATGCCCAGTTAAATTTGAATTTCAGATACATGTGCAATTGTTTTAGTGTAAGTATTTTTTTAATTGTGATCAAAGACACACAACAGAGAATTTACCGTCTTAACCATTTTTGGGTGAACAGTTCCAGCAGCATTCCCTGCATTCACACTGATGTGCAACCATCACCACCGTCCATGCACGGAACTCCTTACCTTGCAAAACTAAAACTCGGTCCTCATGACACACCGACTCCCCATACCCCTGAGCCCCTGGCAGTCACCATTCTACTTTCTGTCTTTCTGAATATCTGGGATATATTTATACTGAAAACCCTTCATGGTTTAGCTGAAACTCAAATTTTACTGGCCATCCTGAGTTTCGATTTGCAAAATCGGGCAACCCCACCAGAGGGGCCCATGTAGTGCCCGGCACGAAGTGGGCTCTCACAGAATATTAAGATGGTACCAAAGCAACAATTTTTCTACCCCAAACCCTCCATGCTCTCTTCTTCCTAGAGGACAAACGGCACATTTTTAAGGAGATGCACCAAATCAGAAGCCCCTGTTCAGGCTGAGTGGAGGGGAGACAAGAGAGCAGGGAAGGGGGTTCTCATTTCGGACTCCCATAGAGATCTGTATTCGTTGAATTCATTTTAACATCAGAAAGCATCTCAATCTTACTTGTGAAATTGAACAAGAAAACTTGCAGGGAAAAATACGGTGAAACGTGTGACATAGAAGAATAAAGGAATAATTTCTTTGCAGTGTTATCTTGTGTTGAGTAGTAGTCTGAGAAAACAAGAGGAAACAGCATTCATACCTAATGATAACCTATGCTCTGGCCACATGATGGAAGCAATGCAAGCAACACTTGAGAAAAAAAGAGAATTGCCGTGGGGGAAGAAACTCACAATATGGTGTTGATTTGAAAAGTCAAGATAGGGGTTAAGCGGTTAAGCGACTTTCTTCGGCTCAAGTCATGATCCTGGAGTCCCAGGATCGAGTCCGGCATCGGGCTCCCTGCTCAGCGGGGAGTCTGCTTCTCCCTCTGACCCTCCTCCCTCTCATGCTCTCTGTCTCTCATTCTCTCTCTCTCTCTCAAATAAATAAATAAAATCTTTTTTTAAAGAAGAAAACGTCAAGATAGGGGCGCCTGGATGGCTCAGTCAGTTAAGCGTCTGACTTCAGCTCAGGTCATGATCTCAGGGTCCTGGGATGGAGCCCCCATCAGCCTCCCTCTGCCCCTGCCCTCCCCTCCCCTCCCCTCCCCCACTCATGCGCCCATGCTCTCTCGCTCTCTCTTTCTCAAATAAATAATCTTTAAAAAATAAAATAAAGACAAAGTCAGGACAGAAAATCCCATAGGCAGCATGATCACAATTTTGTTAACATGCCTGGTGGCAAATACAAAAAAACGCTAACCTCGGTTATCCCTCGATGGCACAAAGAATAAAGATGGGTTTTATTTTTTACTTCCTTTTTCTGATTTTTTTCTATCACGAACAGATGCTACTTTTAAAGCCAGAAAGAATGCGGTAAATATTTTGCCAAAAGGAAACACAATTTTGAGGGACTTAAACTCTCTTTGGCCTTTAGAGACCAACACCACAACAGGGCAACAGGGCAAATTTATCTGCTCTGCCATGGCCACCTATACCAGCCCGGAGGGGCCTGCTCCCAAGACACCTGCAGGCAGCCCCAAAGGGGCAAGGTGCTCACAAAAGGCTCACAGAAGCAACAATAAGCTGTGAAGATCCACACAATACATTTCCCTTCATCTTAGAAGCTGCACTGTTAAGAAAACAGAAAGACTTTCCGTGGGGCAGGGGAAGGAACTGAAACCTAAGTGCCTAAAGTTTCCTTTGGTCTCCGATTGGTAAACACAAAATCGGAGAACCGATCTAAAAGCCCATTTCTGTTGTTGCTTCGATCAAGGTGGATTAAAAAGAAAGTCTCTTGGAAGATCCCAGGGTATAAAGTATCACTAGCAAAGAAACAGGTACTTGGGGTGGTTGCCGCAACGGTACCAGGGATGGGGTTTATGGAAGTAGGGTTGTGTATAATCGCGCCGGACCCGCCTCTCACCTTCCCCTGCACTACTCCGCTGGCTTCAGAAGGAACCCTGAGCCCAGAGGCAGGAAACGGAGCACAATGATCTGAGTCCTTACTCCTAGCTGACAAACACTAGTCTAGTGGAAAATTTATCCCGGTAGAGAACTTTTGAAAATACAGATGTTGAAAGATCAATGATTTTTTTTTTCTTTCTGTTTTTGGGGGAAAGGGAAAAGATCTACAAAATGCAGACTGCTAGTACCCTTCCTCCTGCTGCTGCGTGAATACGGCTGGGAGGTCCTGTGCTCCCCTCCCCTTGTGCCCTTAGAAACACATTCTCACCCATCAAGGCCACATCTCTGCCTCGGCTTCCTTGTTCTTGGCAGATCATAGAGAACTGTTCTGCTGAAACCCCTCATTTTGGGGGGAAATTACAGAACTGAAAAAAAACGTTTTGCATTCAAACACAAATGAAGCTACCGTCATTTTTGGGGTTTTTTTTTTGTTGTTGTTGTTGTTTGGGGTTTTTTCCCCCCTAAATGTGCCAAGATTATTGAAGCAAAGCAGAACCTGGTGTGGCCTGCCACCAAAAATGCCAAAAATGGTTAGAATTGCTTTTGAAAGGACCTGTTCAGAACACTGTAAATGAAAATAAAAGTCTCGAAATGAAAACTGCTATTTATCTCTGTCCTCGCTCCCCTGAGCCCGTGGTCTTCTTGGCAACAATACTTGAACAAGAAATCCTTACGGAAACAAAAGTAGGTTTTGTCCTAAAGTCAATAAGGGGGCAGAGGAAATGGACATAGTATGGATTCCATAGGAAGCAAAGGGAAAGTAAATTCATGTAGCTGCGAAGGGGGGAAAGAAGTAAAAATAAGTCGGCTTCTGTGGAGCAGCCTTCAATGCCTATTGTCTGATAACTCCAATGTCAAATTAGACCATTACTCAAAACCCTTTTATTTTTTTTAAGGATTTTATTTATTTATTTGACAGAGAGAGACACAGCGAGAGCAGGAACACAAGCAGGCGGAGTGGGAGAGGGAGAAGCAGGCTTCCCGCCGAGCAGGGAGCCCGATGCTGGGCTCGATCCCAGGACCCCGGGATCATGACCCGAGCCGAAGGCAGACGCTTAACGACTGAGCCACCCAGCCACCCCTGCTCAAAACCATTTTAAAAAACAGCCCCGGGCTTGTCCAATGCCAGTCTGAACAATTGATGGATCCCCGTCTCTACTTCTGGTGACTCTGCAGAAACGCAGAGAATAAAACTTCGCTCAATTTCCCCTAATATGATTTGCAGAAAGCCACAATTTGTGGTCTAATTCCAACTGGCCAGATGGCCGCGTACTCACTGGCACGCTCTTCGGAAGCGCGTGGACACCGCCGACGGGCCTCTGGAGTGGAGGACAGCTAATCCTAAATAATGAACGGGCTGTGAAGGAAGAGGGGTTCTCTGGAACCCACTTGGGGAAATGTGTAGCCAGCATGGGTGCACACCCATATGGCTATGGCCCAGACAACAGCTCTACAAGGAGAAGTGCAGCTCGTTCGTTGGCAATCCAACACAGACAACATGCATGCTGTATGGGTAGGGCGTTTTGCCGTAAAGATCTCCTCTGTGACCCTCGGTTTCATCCTCTGTGAGAGAGAGATGGGGATACAGTACCTGCTTGGCTGACTCACTCCATAAGGGCATTGAGGAGGTTGGATGGGGCTGGGCGCACGATAGGGGGATGATAAAAGCACCATACGTGTGAAAGATGGGGGAAGCAGAAGCAAACGGTTGGTTTGGTTGGATAGGGCTCTGCAGTGAGGCAGGCAAGGACCCAAACCATGCCTCTACCGACCACGTCATGCAACACGCTTGCTTCTGCCTCAGTTTCCTTATTTGTGAAATGCAGATGATGAATGAGGTCGTGTAAGGGGCTGAGGATGGGGCTCAGCACAGAATGAGATCCATATACGGCAGCCTACTCTACTCCTGCCACTTCACCATCTTTCTTGTCTTCATCGTTGTTGGCCCAACAAGGATCTCCCTTACGCTCCAAGAAATCCACACTTGCTTCCTTGGCAGGGCTCAAAGCTGCTTTATCCCTAGGATCAATCCTTTGTGATGATGAGGGAATCCCATCATGGAACCAGGTAGGAGATGGAGACTAGTGGCATTTCCCCACGGCACCAGAAAGGAATTTGGAGTTCAAGTGCAGCCCCCTTGTTCCTCTAGTTGCTATAAATTTGATTTGCTTCTGCACAGAGCATTTCATGCCCTGAGAAAAGCCATGGAGAAATCCAGGAAGAAAAGACAAGCTGACAGGTATTGGGAAATTGGAAATGAAGCCAGAACGTCGGGGGCGGGGGGGGGGGCCCGAGGGGGGAGTTTTGCCCAATTCCTGAGGAGCCCATCCTAAAAGGAATGTTCAAAGTTAAAATCATCATCGTAATAAAAGATGCCTAGTGTTGGGTGGATGAATGGCAGCATGGGAGTCTTATGGCCATGTCTATGGGGGGATGTGCTTGATGAAGGTCAGCTGTTTTCGATTTCCACTGAGAACAGAACAAACTGAAGTGACCCTCAAGGTGTCCTAGGGAACCATGAGGATGGTCTTAAATGGGGAGAGTAGATATTAAGTGTCCAGAAAGCCCAATGAGAACAAACAGAAAGGGGTCAGTGGAGCTGGTACCACAAGTCCCTATTCTGGTGAGTCCCAGGAGCTGAAAACCACACAGCAAGCAATGCACTCTGCTGCTTTTAAGAGGGAATTCTGGAAACTCCAGACCCCAGGGAACCGCAGAGGAACCCAGAGGCCGCACTGGCCCCACTGAATGAGGCTTCACGTTTATATCACTTTTTTTTTTTTGTATATGGTGTTGTCATTTCCCTTTTTTTTTAAATTGTGGTAAAATGTACATAACACAAAAAATTTACCATCTCAACTGTTTTTCAATGTACACTTTGGTGGCATTAAGGTCTTTCAAACTGTCGTGTGTCTATCACCACCATCCATCTCCAGAACTTATGCATCCTCCCCAACCGAAACTCTATGCCCATTATTAATAATTATTAACACTTCCGAAGAAGGCTCCTACACAATGACTCTTACTGTGCTCTTCCATATGACCGGTGTGAAAGCAGAAGGAAGCGCCTTGGTAAAGAGCATGGAGCCGCCATGGGGCTGGTGGGTTGCCCCAAGGAGCACCCTGAGCTTGCCCTTCCTGCCCAGGGCCCACTTCCGCCTCACCGTAGCTGAGCCATGTCCCGACAAAGCTCTATGTTGGGTCTCCTGGTGCGCTCATCCAGTCTGGTCTGAGCCACCTTCAGGAAGGCAGACTTGTCCTTGATGGCCTTCTTGATGGATTCTATGGTCATTTCAGTCTGGAAGATCTCCTGCAGGGTCTGTGTGAAGAGAAGCAAATGTTTGAGGCCTCTTGCATTTAAGGCCTGAGGCCCACCTTGCCCTCTCCCGTGGGGAGGTGGTTTCTCTGAGGGCCTTTCTCCCTCCACCCCAGCCCTGTCCCCGGGAATCTGTGGAGAGCCGACTGTGTGTGTCTCTTCCCAACTCCAGGTGAAATCTGCCAGGTGGAGAGTATTTACACACAGAAATGAGCAAATACAACAAATCGGAGCCTCCTTCCCACACACAGCCCCCAGATCACCAATTGTTAAATAATTACCAGCACATATGTGTGTGTAACTCTGAAAAAAAGTGAGGCCATGAGGTTTGAATGGCCCTTACATCCCTCCTCACATCAGTATGTCCTGCCTCTTTATCTTCTTACTAGTGTCATAGAGATGTTTTCCTGCTCGTTAAGAAGCAAACCAAGTTCAAGTCTCTGAGTGTCTCCCTTACGAGGGAGAAGCACTGGGCAGTTTTGGAGTCCTGATTTTATATTCTTTTTTTCCTAAAGGAAAAAAACCTGCATAAACCCAGATCCCTCCCTGGCCTCCTTTCCTATGCTCCGACAATTCTTCTTTCTTCTACGACTTTGACTTCTGCACTTGCAATTCTCCACATTGGTCCACCACTCCCCCCTTCCTCAGCCACCTTCCTGTGTCCTAGAGACACACCCCAGTGTCACCCAAATTCTTGTAAAACCTCGTGTCTTGACCCCCACGCTCTCACCCAGTCCCACCTGGGCATTCTCCAGCTGGTACCCTCCAACCCCCACCCCCCACCCCGCCGCGGTCCCTGCTCCATGCATTCCACGACGGTCCTGCTCACGCCCTGCACTCTGGCCAGCTCATCTGGAGGCCCCTATATTCCTGGACCCAGTGGCCCTCGTGAAACTGTACTCTCAAAGTCAACAATAACCCTCCCCAGTGTCTCCCTCTCTTTGAAACCCTTGCCCTGTTTTGTCTCCTCTGGCCAGCTGCTGTCCTAATTCCTTGCCTCTCTCTGTAGCTGCTCCTCACCACTTCCCAGTGCAAGGCTCTGTCTTGAGCCACTTCTCTGCTCCATCCTTTCTCCCCTGCAGAGCTCTCATGGATTCTATGGTCATTTGTAACCTCATGGATTCAGCACTTGCATAATCCAGGAGCCCTGAAATCTGTCACTTAAGCTTTGACCTCCCTCCCAAGCCTTCAACAATCTGTTGAAGATCATTGCACTGTTCCTATCGCCGAAGCCACCCTCAGGGGTTCCCTGCCGCCTGAAGCCATCCCTGTCTCTCCCCAGTGGAAATAACTCTTCCTTCTGCTAAACTACTTAACGTTTTATCTGCAGCTGCAAGGAGTGCTTTCTGCACCTTTCTGGTCCTTTCTACTTTCATGTCTTGTCTCACTCTAAGATACAAGATGTCAGGGCCAGCGTGTTGTTCATGTGTGCATACCCCAAAGCGCCCAGCACGGTACCTCCAATGTAGCTGTGCTAACCTGAATGCTATCCTCCTGCCCACCCCCAGGAAAGTTTCTGTGCTGAAGTCCTAAACACCACCCCCACAGTATCTTGGAATATGACTGTATTTGGAGATGGATCCTTTGAAAGAAGTAATTATGCTAAAATGAGATCATTAGGGTACATCCTAGTGCAATAGGACTGCTGTCCTTATAAGAAGGGGAGATTAGAAATGCAAGTAAAATAATAAGGATTATAGAAAAGTTTAGCTTCGCCACATAAATTATTGGGAAACCAACTAAACTTTTGATAGCTTTAGTTTTTAATGTGCTGTGGGTGGACTCTATTTTGCACATTTATTAAATGGTTTATGTGTATAAATTTTCTGGTATTCAGGTACATACCTATGTTTCATATATTGTTATACTTGTCATAAAGATTTAGTAAAATATAAGTATATATTATAAAAAAAAGAAGAAGAAGAAGGGGAGATTAGGACGCAGGCACGCCTGGAGGGAAGAGCAAGTGAAGACAAAGGGAGATGGCCGTCTCAAGCCAAGGAGATAGACCTCAGAGGAGACCAACCCTGCTGACACCTTGATCTTGGACTTCTAGGTTCCAGAATTGTGGGGGGGAAAAAAATGACTTTTGTGGTTTTTTTTGTTGTTCCCCAGGGAACTAATGCAGAAGTAAATAAAAATTTGTTGAACAAAGGGACTCCATCAGGTCAGCCTTCTAGAAGCCTTTAGAATAGCTTCGTACTGCCCAGTGGATACCTTCCCATCAATGTCTCTACAGCTTGGCTCCAGGCTGCCTTTGCAAGCTTCTCTCCCAGGACACACGCCCTCCATTTATAGATCCGAACTCAACCTCTGACTGGCTACCTCCTGAGGCTTTTTTCGAGATGTCGTCCCCCCGCCCCGAAGGTTCACCTCTTTCTCCAAACCCCAACAACACTTTCTGCATCTGTTATCTGGCAACCGCGATCTGTGATTTTCTATTGTAGTTACTAATTGTTCATGAGCTTGTCCTACGTATGCACATCTTCACAAATATAAGCTTCCTGGGACCAAAACTGCATATTATACTTCTCTCTGCCCTTCTCTCTGTCGTCCAATAAGTATTTGTTGCTCAAAGAAGACACCATGAGAAAGGGAGTTAAATTGCTGCAGTCTGAGAAAACATGGCGCCCTCAATTGGATAATACCACCTTCCAGCACACATGGCCAACTGTGTCAGGTTCTTAAAATAAGAAATGAAAACCTATAGGCAGCATAATCCACAGAAATAATACGAGCTCCAAGACCAATGCTAAATAAAGAGCTCCTTGTTTATCTTGAAACACTCAAATTCTGCTTAAATCCCTCATTTTATTATTGTAAAATGCTTATGCCTAGAGCACTTTAAAAAGTTCAATATCAGAAACACTTTGAACTACCTAATAGTTTCCTGTATTTGGTTTTGTATTCCAGAGAAAGGTCCTGAAATAATTTAACAGAAAACATTCCTACCATATGTTCTAATAATAAATTCACTTCCTAGTTACATACAGTGGTTCATGAAACTTTAATCATAATATTTTTGTTTCTATTAAATACTAGGAACCTTTCAGCGCATAGTGCATTCTTTGTATTCCAAACCACCGCCCCCCCCCCCCCAGTGGATTCCAATTTCATTTTGACACCTGCCTACCTGGCTAAAATAAATGGTGTGCTTTGTACTGTTTTTAAGTTTTCTTAGTCTATATAGCCAGGAGTTCATGCATCTTATGGCGTCTCTCCAGGAGTGGTGAGAGATTTGTGATCCCAGAGCCCCCTGCTCTATCTATCCAGGTCAGCTAAGGGGTACCACTGGCACTTGATTTACCTTTGCTAAGTGAATCTGAATCTTATTTTTAGCATCTGCAGTCTCAGCAATGCGATTGGTGAAAGACAAGTTCACTTTGTTGAACTGATTCCACATCTCATTGGCAGTCACAACCAAGAGGTTTTGAATGTCGTCTCTTAGCTTGGCAGAGGCTGCTCGTTCACTTTGGGAACGGAGGATATTGTCATCTGTAAATTTGGCCCAGGACTCAGGCACTGAGACCCTGGAAAAAAAAGTAGAACCATACAATGGTGACAATGATGAATCAGCCTAGACAGACTGTAAGCGATCATTCGTTTTGTGAAAGGGGGAAACCCCCATCACTGAATCCTGGTTTATTGCATAAAGTATAAACATCAGAGGAAAGCTTATTTAAAACTTTTCTTAATTGTTCCTTATTTTTCTGCTTAGTTTCTGTAAATCCAGAGCATACACTAAGTCCTCTGCCAATCAGCAGGGAGGGGAGGCAGGAGCAGGGGATGGGTGAAGGATATGGGTATTTTGGGCTCATAAGAAATGTGTCTCACTGGCCCGATAAGCATATGAGAAAATATCCAACCTCAAGAGTAATCAAAGGAGTACTAAGGAAAACAGCAACCTACTAATAACCCTTCATCAGAATAGCAAAGACTGAAGAGAATGATAATTTTCTGGTGAATGAAACATGAATTTTCATGTTTTTAAAGGTTTGAATTGGTAGAACCATGATAGAGGACAACATACACCAAGACCCTATCAAATGTGTATAACCCAGAAATTCCATTTATGGAAATTTTTACTGAGATATAATTGGCATATAACATGCATTATTTTCAGATAGGTAAACAACATAATAATTTGATACATGTCTACATTGCGAATTGATTGTCACAATAAATTTCGTTAACATCCATCACCATACATAGTTATTTTTTCTTCAATCAAAACTGTTACGTTCTACTCTCTTAATAACTTTCAAAATATACAACTCAGTATCATTAACTATAGTCACGAAGCTCTACTTTACATCTCTAGGACTAAAAATAAGGAGTGCTTCGTGAATTTGTGTGACATCCTTGCCCAAGACCCATGCTCATCTTCTCTGCATCATTCCAATGTTAGTGTATGTGCTAAAGCAAGCAATATAGAAATTTAACATAAGGAAATAATGCACCCAAAAGTGTATACGTGAGGATATTAATTTTCATCAATATTTATGACTACCCTTAAAAAACTGAAAACAGTCTAAGTGTCCAAAAGTAAAGAAAAAGCTGAGTAAATTATGGTACATTTAAATAAGTAATCCATATAGCATGCAAACTTATGTTGCAGAATTTTTTCACAATGTTTTTGATACATCATGAAATGAAAAGTCAGACAGACTATATAAACAGTATGTGTGTAATGCCATTCTTTAAAAATATAAATCTCTATGTACATGTGTGGAACAATATTAGAAGGGCTAACAGTTAACATTGGGCATGGTGGATTTACAGGTGGCATTTCTTTGCTTGTTGATATAATGGGATATCAAATAAGACTCTTACTGTTGACTAGAGGTGTTAGCTCGGGCCACAGCGACCCAAAATAACACCCTACATGCTCCATACCCTGACATTCCATGAAGGCTGGCTAAAAATTCATGCTGGAAATAGAGAAGGCCCTTGATGGATGGCAAGGTGCTCAGTGTGTGTGGCTTGATCACAGCACACTCCCCGGCCCAGAAGGAAAAGAGGAACTGCTCACCTCAAACCAAGTAAGAGGCATTTCAAGCAGACCACATAGGACATAGAGTCTGAATCTGATTCACACCTGAAGAATCTAAAAATCAAAGTTGGCACATGCTGCTCTATTACAGGAATGCTAAGAGATGGGGCCGCTTTGGGGGTGACCAGCCCCACAAAAGAGAATCCATGTAGGGGTTACTTTAAAAGGGGGAGGGGGCGTAAGCATGGGAAGGAGAACAAGGGAACTCTTTGAGGTGACAAAAATAGTCTTCATCTCAACCGTGGTCATGGTTACATAGGCATAGAAATTTGTCAAAACTCACCAAAATGTACGCTTAGACCAAATGCATTTTGGTGTAGGTGAATTTCACCTCAATCTATCAGGCTGATTTTTTTTTAAGGGAATGGCTAGAAAAACACCATGAACCCAAGACTGCATCCAGGGACCTGGCAAAGAAACCATTGATGAAGCCAGTTTAATAAGCAGTGGTAATAAAATGTGAAGTTCTTTTTCAGCTTGTGCCCCGCAGAATCCAGGGCATCCAACACATTGGCAACACTTTATTTTCTTTATGCTCATCTGTGTTGTCTAGGTTTCTCTGCTTCAAGTAGCTGTTATTTTCATAGTTAGAAATACAAACAACAAATCGCTCTTTTTGAGCTTTTTGAGGTATGGTTGACTTACAATGTCCTGTTACTTTCAGGGGTACAACACAGTGATTCGACAATTCTATACACTACTCAGTGCTCACCACAATAAGTGTAAACAACAAATATTCTTTTACAAAATAATAGAAGAGGCAAGTGCCAAGGCCTGACGGGAATACGCATGCTTACTGAAGACTCGTCCAAAGCAGGTTGTGTGTTTTATCTTCCCCACATCTTCCCATGTTTTCCATCTTAACCTGTAAGCTGCGTCATTTTGAAGGGAGAAAGAATGAATTAAATGACATCGAAATCATAGAAGTGGTTCATGCCTGACTTACGTCGCATCAACCCTCTCCACGCCGCGAAAGTAGCTGACGCCATCTGATGTGTTTCGCAGATGGTGGCATTTATCGTCAATTCGGTAAGCCATCTGTTTATCACTCAGGTCCTTCTCCAGCTCGTGCTGGGAAGCTCTGTTAGCTCTGTAACACAAGTGGGGAAATAGAGCTTCAGGTTTAGGAAACAATTTGATATGAGGAAGAGTAACTGGCTCTTCTGTGCTGGGACCCAGCCACTACTGCTATCTGGGTCTCTCCTCTTTCACACAATGTCCAGCTTCCCAATTAAAAGGAGCCTTCCCTGGAGATGTTCATACAAGTGAGTAATTAGAACCCTGTCCACACTTCCCCTCCCATGGTGTGTGGTGGGGCTTGGGGGAGAAAAGGTATAGATAAACAGAAGGCAGGTATCTGGAGCCCCAGGCCTGGGATCTGTCTTCCTAACACAAACATTGCTCCAGACAGGACCCTGGTTTAAAGTAATCTGCCCACATCTGTGCCTCTATTTCCTTCTTCTTTTTCCTCTTCCATACCCTAATTCCTCCACTCCCTGAGTGCAATTCCCCAAGAAGTTCTATAGGGTATAGACATTTATAGACAGCCTCCCTCCTTCCATAAGTGACCTCAGTTTGCGGTCACATAAGGCCTAAGAAGTTTGCCAGGAGGTAGAAACCAAGCATCAGTATTGAGCTCTGGGGCCGGAGACAGAGTGATTGAAAGGAGATCAGGAATTGGGGGCCCCCAGGCTCACCTGCTCCAGTAGCCACCCTCCTGGGAAGGAAGAGGCTCTGAGATACATGGTGCTCCCTGCCCTGCCAAACAGAGAGGAGACCTGGCAGCTCACTACCAAAGAGATAGACCCATGGGGTGGGCATGGGAGACAGGTGAGCCATGTCTTTACTCATGTAGTGGTTGATTCAACAAATAATTACTGAGTGTCTACTACCTGTCAGGCACTGTTCAAGCCTGAATGCATCAATGGACAAAGCAAACATCTCTTCTCTAAAGAAGCGTACATTCTATTTTTTTAAAAAGATTTTACTTATTTATTTGAGAGAGAGAGAGCACATGAGAGGGGGGGGTGTCAGAGGGAGAAGCAGACTCCCTGCTGAGCAGGGAGCCCGATGCGGGACTGGATGGATCCAGGATCCAGGATCATGACCTGAGCCGAAGGCAGTCGCTTAACCAACTGAGCCACCCAGGCACCCAAGAAGCGTACACTCTAGAGGGAGGAGAGAGGCAATACCCCCAATGAATAAGCAAATCATGTGGTTTGTTAGAACAATGCAGAAAACAAAGCAGAAAAAAAGGAAACAAGAATGCGAATGATGATTTAAATAAGATGGTCAGAGTAGGACTCCTTGAGGAGGCAATGTTTGAGCAAAGACTTGCAGAAGGAAGAAGCAGATCACTCAGGGCCTCACTGGAGGACATTGGAAGGAGTCAAGTTTTCCTCCAAGTGAAATGAGAGACCACTGACTTACAAGTTTGAAGGATCATTTGGTGCTGGGTTTAGAACAGATTGTAGGGGGCAGGGAGACCCATTAACAGATAGGTACAGTTACCCAGGTGAGAGACCGTAGTGGCTTGGACCAAGGGGGTAGCCGTGAAGGAGGTGACTAGTGTTCAGATTCTCAGTATGTTTTAAAGAGAGCCAAGAGACTCCCCTAGGATATTAAACATGAAGGGGTAGGGGAGAGGTGAAGCTGAGTAATTGGAATAGCAGAATTCCATCAACAAAGGTGGGAGAGTAGGCTGGGAAGAAGGCAGAAGTTCAGCCAACACACTGAGCTTGAGCATCCATTCAACATCCAAGTGCAGATACCAAGGAGGTTGTTGGAATTTGGGAGAGAGGTCTGGGATGGAACTAAAAATTGAGGGATCATTAGCATAGAGATAGTATTTGAAAAAGCAAGACAACCAGATGATCATCATTTTGGTGTTCCTGGCATCAAAAAATGGTCTTGGCGTACAGGAGCCACTTGGTAAAGCCTCCGTTGAATGGAATAGATTAATTCCAGCTGCAGCTTCCCCTTAGCTTATCTCGTACCTTTAGGTAAGTCACTTGACTTATCAGAGCTCTTCTTTTTGTGTGAAACAGAAATGAGGGTAGCAACATGCCAGTAACCTGCATTTTGATCCTGAAACACTTTTGTGAATTCTAAAACACGTGCAAGAGATGAAAGTGAGAGAGCTGCCTCCCCTTGATATTTCTGTGTTCAATCTCCCATCTCAGGTTATTGTGTTGAAACTCTGGGATTAAAGGCCTTTCTCATTTGAGGCCTGGGACCATGAGGCCCCACACCCTTCCTCTCTTGGGCTGATACACCCTTGACCACCTCTGACCTAACCTCAGAACCTCCTTAAGGAAGGTGCTTGAGGCAGCACCCCATCCACCTGTCTTATAGCCCAAGATGGGAAAAATCTTGGCTGCCATGTTGGTGCATTCCATTTTCAACTGAGATCCAAACTGAGGCCTTTGTTGGGTGTTCCAAAGCAAATAGAGTTGAGAAACCCTCCTCCCATCGCCTCCACTGCACCAAGCCCAATGACCACGTTAAGAATTCCATAAACCCTGGAGAAACCATCCCAGGAAATGAGGTAGACGTTTTATCCACTGCGTATTAAACGAAAACCAAGGTCTTTAAAGGATCACCAACAAAGGTTCCACACAAGTCATACATGGAGCCAGAACTTTCTGCAAAGACCTGAACAGGGCTGGGAAGATGAGGCGGTTTGTAGCAGAGACTGATATGAAGATGTAGCCGTGGAACAATCTGGGCAAGAAGAGTGAAGAACGTGGAGGATGAGCTGCAGATTTTAGGTTATAAAAGAAAATAGGATTGGGAACTGGACCCGAAGAAAACAGAACAGACACCGTTCTGTGAACGACGCTAAACTGTGGTTCTCTGATTTCTAGGCAGCAGAAGCCAAAAAGTAATATCAGAACTGCACTGCTTTGTATTTATAGCTCAGGTAAACAGTATAGTTTACCAAACCATGTGCAGTAAGTCATCCTTAACTCATCTTCTATCCATCCTCAACATTTCTAGACTAAAGAACACTTCCAATCACAGCTAGGAAGAGATGCCAGCCATCTAAACTTCACCAACCGGTGGAGCATCAATCCTGATGGGCACAGTGGGCAAACAAACAAGCAGAACTGATACCTCTATAACACGTATTCTTTTCAGGGTCTCACACCTTATCCCTGACAAGGTCAGTATAAGCAGAAGCATCCTTTCCTTTGGGTGACATATTCGATGCTGTTTTCCATGGCCATAATCAGATGAACATTCATCTTTCTAGTCATGTTAGGAAAGAGGCTCAACCAATGTGTTTTCTATGCTGACGGCTGTTATCATGGCTTAAGACCTTCTTTTGATTATTATTCTCCCCCGCCGCAGTCCCCACCGTAAATATTAAGTACCTACTATCTACTATTGCCAACAAAAGAGGGATTTGTATTCTGGGAGAGAGTAGGATGGGTGAACGATTACAGCGCTGCAATGGTATAACCAGAGCACCGGGAAGCAGGTACCAAGGGTCCCTGGGAAATCAGAGAAGGCTGAGTCTTTAAGGAGCTATGGAAATAATCATGAAAGTGAGCCACAATTCATCACTTATCCAGCTGTTGGGCTGAATATATACAAGTCAATCTCTCCTCAAAGAATGAAAGTCTTTTGAGTTAAAAGAAATCTTAGCCATACTCCAAGGTAGGGCAGAAATCCTTTCTTTAGCATCTCAAAATTAGTTTTTTAAGATTTTATTTATATATTTGAGAGAGAGAGTACACGTGCCTGCATGTGTAAGTTTGGGGAGAGGCAGAGGGGGAGGGAATCTCAAGCAGACGCCATGCTGAGCACAAAGCCCCACACAGGGCTCAATCTCATAACCCTGAGATCATGACCTGAGCTGAAACCAAGAGCCTGATGCTTAACTGACTGAGCCACCCAGGCGCCCCTCAAAATTATTTCTTTAGCTACAAATTTAAAGCAAGCACTCCAAGAACTCATCTCAACCTCCAAATAAAAATGTATATGTGCACGTGTGTGTGTGCATGTGTATCCATATATAAGAAATCCTTACATGAGAAGCTAAGAGAAATTTGAATGGGAGGCATGAAAGCATAGTTTTGAGATAGATTTTAAATTGTATATAGAGTGAAAGATCTTACGCAAGTTGAGCAATGGCCTTATCCAAATGCAGCTTCATCCTTTCTTGACAACACAGAATAATATCAACTTCCTACTCAATTGAAAAAAAAAACACATTAATGTTTTCATCATTGGGTATAACATCCAAAGTCAACAATGTAACAAAACATCAACAAAGGAAAACTCTTCCTGGAAAAAAAATTGTCAACTAAAACAAGAAAACAATTTTTACACCCACTTATTTACCTTTATGCCCTCATGGTCCTGCAATCTAAACATTAAACTGAGGTTCACCCCTTTATAGGGCTACAGGAAAATTATATTATGGAACAATTTGGGACAGGAGTAAAACTGTAGGATTTGTCTTTGTTTTTATCTCTGGCCCTTAACTAAAACAATATAACAATAAGTTAGTAAATAAATTCTGGTGATGTGCAAGGTTGAACTCAGTGCAGGCTTCTTTTATAATAACTATTCTTCCAAGACAAAGTAAACTGGGGAGGGAAAGGGGCAGCCAAAAAGGGATCTCCCTCTGGCAGTGCATATAACCGCAACAGACCCAGCTCTTTGGTCCAAATAGAAATTTGACTTCCACACCGGGAGGCCAGCCCTCCCTCCATTGCCTGTACCCCGCAGCTCAGCTCCTACACTCAGACAAACACCTCTGTACACTGCCCTACTTGACCACACACATGGCATTCTGATGCCTCGAGGATATATATGCTATTACGCAGCATGTGTTATATCAGAGACGTATTAAGTAAACATTTCTCAGGGCGCCTGGGTGGCTCAGATGGTTAAGCGTCTGCCTTCGGCTCAGGTCATGATCCCAGGGTCCTGGGATCGAGCCCCACATCGGGCTCCTGGCTCAGCGGGAAGCCTGCTTCTCCTCCCTCTGCCTCTCTCCCTGCTCATGCTCTCTCGCTCTGGATCTCTGTGTCTCAAATGAATAAATAAAATCTTAAAAAAAAAATAAACATTTCTCGCTGCCCTCTGAAATTCATATTCACATTAGAAAGTCTAGAAATTCAAAATAGCACCGAGAAGACATTTAAGAAGTGCACATGGTCACTGTTTTCACTTTTTCAAGCACAGAGGGATCACCCTATGTGTATTGTTTCGTGGCCTGCCTTTTCATTTTATTTTTTTTTAAGATTTTATTTCTGTATTTAGAGAGAGCAGGGGCAGGGGCAGAGGGAAAGGAAGAAAGAGAATCTCAAGCAGACTCCCTACTGAGTGCAAGCCCGTGTCGGCTCAATCTCATGACCCTGAGATCATGACCTGAACTGAGATCAAGAGTGGGACGTTTAAAACCGACTGAGCCACCCAGGTCCCCCCACCTTTTCATTCTAAACTTGAACATTTTCCCACGACATTGAACTATACCATGATGAACAACCTCAGTAAATGTTGAGACACCACCAAAGGGGTATGCCTTTTTTCAAGGTTTTGACAAATACAGCCAAATTGCCCTTCCGAGAAGCTGTACCCATTTACAACAATAAATGAGAGTACGCTTCCTCTCCTCACCTACTAAGCGGTCACTACCAAATCCTCTCCATTTCTGTCAGCATGATAGGACCCCTCCCCCAAACAACAAACCTGGTGAAATTTGCAGGTTGATTTTTTTTCTTTTGTTTTTTAATTTTATTTTATTATGTTATGTGAGTCACCATACCGTACATCATCAGTTTTTGATGTAGTTTTCCATGATTCATTGTTTGCATATAACACCGAGGGCTCCATGCAATACGTGCCCTCTTTAATACCCATTACTGGGTTAACTGCAGGTTGATATTTTAACTATGTATTTGTTCATCATTCAATTTTCTTCTTTTACGAATTACCTGCTTCTGCGCTTTTTCTGTTGTTTTTTTCTTATTAATTTATAAGGATTCTTCTATTTAAAATTCGATCTTTTCCCATCATAAATGCCATTAATGTAAGCATAGATATATAATATAAAAATATATGCATATTTTTAACCAGTTTGTCCCTTGTCTTCTATTTTTGCATAGTGAGTTCGATATTTAGACATACATGATTTCTATGATGTCAAATTTATTAAATATCTCCACTTTGTTCATTTGATTTTAAAGGCCTTCTCCACTCCAATATCAATTACTACTCAACTATATAGTCTTCTTATTCTTTTATTGCTTCACATAAAAATATTAAATATGCCTGGAATTCATTTCAGTGATAACCCTACCGACTCCTTCTTTGGTCCTCTGAATTAATGGAATAAGTGAAAATTACTTCCCACCTCATGTTGTCATCAAGGTTCCCCCTGCCCTTACAGGTAGCAAAGGTTTCTCACACATTCTCACAGTGGGTTGTGTATCAGTCTTTGTTTTTAGTGTTGTTCAGTCTTCATCTTTCTCTATGGCTTGATGTGTGTATAGCTATTTCGCTAAAGTGTTGCCAAAGGATGCAGGGAATGCTGCTTAGAAAATACTACTTAACACCCAAAATCCTAGTGAGCTTTTACACTATGTATACACAATGCATGTAGTGGGAATGTCTGGGACTTTAATGGGGGAAAAAATGCATTTAATGAGACCCTTATTATAAAAAATATTCTTCAACAATAATTTCTATATTTGAATTTAAATAATGTCCTCTGATGTCAGATGGTTGGGGGCAGAAGGGTTCATGGAAATAGGGAATGCCTACCTTTGGAATTGTCTCCCACTGTTAATTTATCTATTAATCTGTACTCAAGGTTCATATGGCTTTAAAAAGTTCAAGGAGTTAGCCTGGTCTAGGAGGACAAAAAGATGGTACCCTGATCAATCCCCCAAGAGAAGCCATTCTATAAGAATTTGGTGAATATCACTGATTGAATGTAAAAGTCAACAGAGTTCATGAGAAAATATTTCAATGTGGCCACCTTCTTCAAAAGCAGGCCTTTTAAGGCTACTTCTTTTCTTTGCCAATGTTTATTTAGTTATTCAAAAAAATTAGACCAGTGTTGGTTAAAAGATATGCTAATATCACTACTTTGAGTAAGCTAAGGATAGACTCATTACTTGAATTAATTGGCAATGATCAAGACACCCCTCAGTTGACAAACCATTACTTTAACTGCAGATTTAGTTATTTTGAGATAAAGTAACCTCTGCTACTGGTCTAGAAAATACTAAACCCCTAAAGCAGTGGTGGTGGTTGTTTAAAAAATAGATTTACTGAGATATAATTCATGTACAATAGAGCTCATGTATTTGACTGTACAATTCAATGGTTTTCAGTATATTCAGAGTTATGTAACCATCACCAGAACCAATTATAGAACATCCTCATTACCTCCCAAAAAACAACATACCCTTTCACTGTCACCCCGTTTCCAATCTCCTCAGCCTGTTTCTCTGAGGCTACCACTAATCTACTCAGTCTCTATAGATTTCCCTAATCTGGACATTTCACAGAAATGGAATCCTGCCATGTGCCATCCTTTGTGCCTGACTTCTTCACTTTGCATAAATTTTCAAGGATCATCCATGTAGTAGAATGTTTTAGCACTTTTTATGGCTAAATAACATTCTATTGTATGGCTACACCACATTTTACATATCACTGATCAGCTGAAGGACATTTGTGTTGTTTCTAAATGGCTGTTATGAATAATGCTGCTATGAACATTCATGTACAAGTTCTTGTGTAGGCATGTACTTTTTTTTCTCTTGGGCAGATGCATAGGAGTGGAACTACTGAATCATATGGCTACTCTATGTTTAACCATTTTCCAAAGCAGGTGCATCATTTACATCCCAACCAGCACATTCTCACCAACACTTGCTATTATCTGTGTTTCTAAGTATAGCCATCCTAAGGGGTGTGAGGTGGTACTTCATTGTGGTTTTATTTGCATTTCCCTGAAGAACTACTGATGAGCATTTTTTACTGCCCTTATCAGCCAGGTGTATGTTCACTTTGGAGAACTCTCTGTTCAAATCCTTTGCCTTTTTGAGTTGGGTTATTTGGGGTTTTTTTAGCTTTAATTTCAAGAGTTTTTTATATATTATAGACACAAGTCCCTTATCAGATATATGATTTGAGAAGATTTTCTTCCATTCTATGGATTTTCTTTTCACTTTGTTGATGATGTTCTTTGAAGCATCCAAGTTTGTCATTTGGTAATGATCAGTTTATTCCTTTTATCTTATGTTGTGTGTACTTTGTGCTTTTGGTGACAGATTTAAGAAAGGGTTGCCTACTCCAATGTCACAAATATTTATGCCTATGTTTTCTTCTAAGAGTTTTACAATTGTGGCTCTTACATTTAAGTCTTTGATCCACTTTTATTCAATTTTTTATATATGGTGTGATGTCAAAGTCCAACTTCAGTCTTTTGCACACAGATATCCAAATGTCCTATCACCATTTGTTCATGAGAGTATTCCTTTCCCAGTTATCATTTCGGCACCCTTGTTGAAGATGAATTGATTGTAAAAGGGAGGGTTTATTTCTGGATTCTCAAATTCTATTCCATTGATCTATATGTTTATCTTTATTGTCTCATGTATTGTAACTTTGTAGTAAGTTTTTAAGTCAAGAAGTGTGGGTCCTCTGAATTTCTCCTTTTTCAATATTATTTTGGCTATTCTGAATCCCTTGAATCTCCATGTGAATTTCAGGATCAGCTTGTCAGTTTTTACAAAGAAGTCAACTGGGATTTTGACAAGGATTCTGTTGAATCTATGGTCCATGTTGAGAAGTACAGCCACCTTAACACTATTTAAGTCTTCCAATACATGTACATGATATGTCCACTCATTTAGGTCTTCACTAATTCCTATCAACAATATTTTTTTTAATTTTTTTATTGTTATGTATATCACCATATATTACATCATTAGTTTTTGATGTAGTGTTCCATGATTCATTGTTTGTTCATAAAACCCAGTGCTCCATGCAGAATGTGCCCTCTTTAATACCCATCACCAGGCTAACCCATCCCCCTACCCTCCTCCCCTCTAGAAACCTCAGTTTGTTTTTCAGAGTCCATCCTCTCTCATGGTTCCTCTCCCCCTCTGACTTACTCCCCTTCATTCTTCCTCTCCTGTTATCTTCTTCTTTTTCTTTTTTCTTAAAATATGTTGCGTTGTTTCAGAAGTACAGATCTGTGATTCAACAGTCTTACACAATTCACAGCGCTCACCGTAGCACATACCCTCCCCAATGTCTATCACCCAGCCACCCCATCCCTCCCACCCCCCACCACTCCAGCAACCCTCAGTTTGTTTCCTGAGATTAAGAATTCCTCATATCAGTGAGGTCATATGATACATGTCTTTCTCTGATTGACTTATTTCACTTAGCATAACACCCTCCAGTTCCATCCACGTCGTTGCAAATGGCAAGCTCTCATTCCTTTTGATGGCTGCATAATATTCCATTGTGTATATATACCACCTTTTCTTTATCCATTCATCTGTCGATGGAAATCTTGGCTCTTTCCACAGTTTGGCTATTGTGGACATTGCTGCTATAAACACTGGGGTGCACGTACCCCTTCGGATCCCTACATTTGTATCTTTGTGGTAAATACCCAGTAGTGCAATTGCTGGATCGAATGGTAGCTCTAATTTCAACTGTTTGAGGAACCTCCATACTGTTTTCCAGAGGGGTTGCACCAGCTTGCATTCCCACCAACAGTGTAGGAGGCTTCCCCTTTCTCCACATCCCCGCCAACATCTGTCGTTCCCTGACTTGGTAATTTTAGCCATTCTGACGGGTGTGAGGTGGTATCTCATGGAGGTTTTGATTTGGATTTCCCTGATGCCGAGCGATGTTGAGCACTTTTTCATGTGCCTGTTGGCCATTTGGATGTCTTCTTTGGAAAAATGTCTGTTCATATCTTCTGCCCATTTCTTGATTGGATTCTTTGTTCTTTGGGTGTTGAGTTTGATAAGTTCTTTATAGATTTTGGATACTAGCCCTTTATCTGATAAGTCATTTGCAAATACCTTCTCCCATTCTGTCGGTTGTCTTTTGGTTTTGTGGACTGTTTCTTTTGCTGTGCAAAAGCTTTTTATCTTGATGAAATCCCAATAGTTCATTTTTGCCCTGGCTCCCCGTGCCTTTGGCGATGTGTCTAGGAAGAAGTTGCTGCGGCTGAGGTCGAAGAGGTTGCTACCTGTGTTCTCCTTTAGGATTTGGATGGACTCCTGTCTCACGTTTAGGTCTTTCAACCATTTGGAGTCTAGTTTTGTGTGTGGTGTAAGGAAATGGTCCAGTTTCATTCTTCTGCATGTGGCTGTCCAATTTTCCCAACACCATTTGTTGAAGAGACTGTCTTTTTGCCATTGGACATTCTTTCCTGCTTTGTCAAAGATAAGTTGACCATAGAGTTGAGGGTCCATTTCTGGGCTCTCGATTCTGTTCCATTGATCGATGTGTCTGTGTTTGTGCCAGTACCATACTGTCTTGATGATGACAGCTTTGTAATAGAGCTGGAAGTCTGGAATTGTGATGCCGCCAGCTTTGCTTTTCTTTTTCAAGATTCCTCTGGCTATTCTGGGTCTCTTCTGGTTCCATACAAATTTTAGGATTATTTGTTCCATTTCTTCGAAAAAGGTGGATGGTATTTTGATGGGGATTGCATTGAATGTGTAGATTGCACTAGGTAGCATTGACATCTTCACAATGTTGGTTCTCCCAATCCATGAGCATGGAACGTTTTTCCATTTCTTTGTGTCTTCTTCCATTTCTTTCCTGAGTATTTTATAGTTTTCTGAGTACAGATCCTTTGCCTCTTTGGTTAAATTTATTCCTAGGTATCTTATGGTTTTGGGTACAATTGTAAATGGGATCGACTCCTTGATTTGTCTCTCTTCTGTCTTGTTGTTGGTGTATAGGAATGCCACTGATTTCTGTGCATTGATTTTTTATCCTGCTACTTGACTGAATTCCTGTACGAGTACTAGCAGTTTTGGGGTGGAGTCTTTTGGGTTTTCCACATACAGTATCCTATCATCTGCAAAGAGTGAGAGTTTGACTTCCTCTTTGCCGATTTGGATGCCTTCGATTTCTTTTTGTTGTCTGATTGCTGTGGCTAGGGCTTCTCATACTATGTTGAATAGCAGTGGTGAGAGTGGACATCCCTGCCGCGTTCCTGACCTTAGGGGAAAAGCTCTCAGCCTTTCCCCATTGAAAATGATATTCGCTGTAGGTTCTTCATAGATGGCTTTTATGATATTGAGGTATGTACCCTCTATCCCTATACTCTGAAGAGTTTTGATCAAGAAAGGATGCTGTACTTTGTCAAATGCTTTTTCTGCATCTATTGAGAGGATCATATGATTCTTGTTCTTTCTTTTGTTAATGTATTGTATCACGTTGATTGATTTGCGGATGTTGAACCAGCCTTGCAGCCCAGGGATAAATCCCACTTGGTCGTGGTGAAGAATCCTTTTAATGTACTGTTGGATCCTATTGGCTAGTATTTTGGTGAGAATTTTTGCATCCATGTTCATCAAGGATATTGGTCTGTAATTCTCCTTTTTGATGGGGTCTTTGTCTGGTTTGGGGATCAAGGTAATGCTGGCCTCATAAAATGAGTTCAGAAGTTTTCCTTCCATTTCTATTTTTTGGAACAGTTTCAGGAGAATAGGTATTAATTCTTGTTTAAATGTCTGATAGAATTCCCCTGGGAAGCCATCTGGCCCTGGGCTTTTGTTTCTTGGGAGATTTTTGTTGACTGCTTCAATTTCCTTAGTGGTTATAGGTCTATTCAGCTTTTCTATTTCTTCCTGGTTCAATTTTGGTAGTTGATACACATCTAGGAATGCACCCATTTCTTCCAGGTTATCTAATTTGCTGACATAGAGTGCTCATAATATGTTCTTATAATTGTTTGTATTTCTTTGCTGTTGGTTGTGATCTCTCCTCTTTCATTCATGATTTTGTTGATTTGGGTCATTTCTCTTTTCTTTTTGATCAGTCTGGCCAGGGGTTGATCAATCTTGTTAATTCTTTCCAAGAACCAGCTCCTAGTTTCGTTGATCTGTTCTACTGTTCTTTTGGTTTCTAGTTCATTGATTTCTGCTCTGATCTTTAATATTTCTCGTCTCCTGCTGGGTTTAGGCTTTATTTGCTGTTCTTTCTCCAGCTCCTTTAGCTGTAGGGTTAGGTTGTGTATTTGAGACCTTTCTTGTTTCTTGAGAAAGGCTTGTATTGCTATATACATTCCTCTCAGGACTGCCTTTGCTGTATCTCAAAGATTTTGAACAGTTGTGTTTTCATTTTCATTGGTTTCCATGAATTTTTTTGATTCTTCTTTATTTTCCTGGTTGACCCATTCATTCTTTAGTAGGATGCTCTTTAGCCTCCATGTATTTGAGTTCTTTCCGACTTTCCTCTTGTGATTGAGTTCTAGTTTCAAAGCATTGTGGTCTGAAAATATGCAGGGAATGATCCCAATCTTTTGGTACCGGTTGAGACCTGATTTGTGACCTAGGATGTGATCAATTCTGGAGAATGTTCCATGGGCACTAGAGAAGAATGTGTATTCCGTTGCTTTGGGATGGAATGTTCTGAATATGTCTGTGAAGTCCATTTAGTCCAGTGTTTCATTTAAAGTCTTTATTTCCTTGTTGATCTTTTGCTTAGATGATCTGTCCATTTCAGTCAGGGGGGTGTTAAAGTCCCCCACTATTATTGTATTGTTGTCAATGTGTTTCTTTGCTTTTGTTATTAATTGCCTTATATAATTGGCTGCTCCCATGTTCGGGGCATAGATATTTACTATTGTTAGATCTTCTTGTTGGATAGACCCTTTAAGTAGGATATAGTGTCCTTCCTCATCTCTTATTACAGTCTTTGTTTTAAAATCTAATTTGTCTGATCTAAGGATTGCCACCCCAGCTTTCTTTTGGTGTCCATTAGCATGGTAAATGGTTTTCCACCCCCTCACTTTCAATGTGGGGGTGTCTTTGGGTCTAAAATGAGTCTCTTGCAGACAGCATGTCAACGGGTCTTGTTTTTTTATCTGATCTGATAGGCTGTATCTTTTGATTGGGGCATTTAGCCCATTTACATTCAGGGTAACGATTGAAAGGTATGAATTTAGTGCCATTGTATTGCCTGTAAGGTGACTGTTACTGTATATTGTCTGTGTTCCTTTCTGATCTATGCTGCTTTTAGGCTCTCTCTTTGCTTAGAGGACCCCTTTCAATATTTCTTGGAGGGCTGCTTTCGTGTTTGCAAATTCCTTTAGTTTTTGTTTGTTCTGGAAGCTTTTAATCTCTCCTTCTATTTTCAATGACAGCCTAGCTGGATATAGTATTCTTGGCTGCATATTTTTCTCATTTAGTGCTCTGAAGATATCTTGCCAGTCCTTTCTGGCCTGCCAGGTCTCTGTGGATAGGTCTGTTGCCAATCTAATGTTTCTACCATTGTAGGTTACATATCTCTTCTCCCGAGCTGCTTTCAGGATTTTCTCTTTGTCTCTGAGACTCGTAAGTTTTACTATTAGATGTCGGGGTGTTGACCTATTTTTATTGATTTTGAGAGGGGTTCTCTGTGCCTCCTGGATTTTGATGCCAGTTTCCTTCCTCACATTAGGGAAGTTCTCTGCTATTATTTGCTCCAATATACCTTCTGCCCCCCCTCTCTCTTTCTTCTTCTTCTGGGATCCCAATTATTCTAATGTTGTTTCGTCTTATCGTATCGCTTATCTCTCGAATTCTGCCCTCGTGATCCTGTAGTTGTTTCTCTCTCTTTTTCTCAGCCTCTTTATTTTCCATCATTTGGTCTTCTATATCGCTGATTCTCTCTTCTGCCTCATTTATCCTAGCATTTAGTGCCCCCATTTTTTATTGCACTTCATCAATAGCCTTTTTGATTTTGACTTGGTTAGATTTTAGTTCTTTTATTTCTCCAGAAAGCGTTTCTCTAATAACTTCCACGCTTTTTTCAAGCCCAGCTACTATCTTTAAAGTCATGAGTCTGAACTCTAGGTCCGACATCGTACTAATGTCCGTATTGAGTAGGTCCCTGGCTGACGGTACTACCTCTTGTTTTTTTGCTGAGGTGATTTTTTTCGTCTTGTCATTTTGTCCAGAGGAGAATAGATGAATGAGAGAACCAAATGCTAATAGGTTTACAACGTCCCCAGCAAATATACTGTATACAAATCAGAAAAGACCTGAAACCAGTGGAAAAGAAAGGGAAAGAAAGAAAAAAGAGAGAGAAAAAAAAAGAAAAAAAAGATAAAAACAAAAACAGAACAATACAAAAAAAGCAGAATATGATCAAATATGATCAGGCTAGTGCATAGATCAGTGCCACACACTAGATTTTGGGCATA
The DNA here is from genome assembly GCF_009762305.2 of Zalophus californianus. Classification (NCBI taxonomy): domain Eukaryota; kingdom Metazoa; phylum Chordata; class Mammalia; order Carnivora; family Otariidae; genus Zalophus; species Zalophus californianus. The sequence continues at coordinate 9,304,871 of NC_045610.1, forward strand.
TTTTGGTCTGTTAGAAAAAAGTGCCTCCTAAAATTTTAAAGGAAGAAAGACATATATGTACAAAATAAGGGTTGATACAATGAAGGGATGGAAGATGACTGTAAAGATGAAAATTATAAAAGATTTTATAAAAGGACTTGATAAGAAGTTGTTTGAAAAAAGAAAGAAAATTTAAGAAAAAAAAAAAGGAAAAAGGGAGAGAATGTGATCAGGCAGGAGACTAGAACAAAGCCATACACTAGTGATTTAGGGTATATTTTGATCTGTTAGAAGAAACTGTATCTCAAAATTTTAAAGAGAGAACAACTTATATATATATGCCAAAAATAAGGGTAACTACTATGAAGGGATAAAATATGATTCTAAAAATGAAAAATAAAAAATGTTTTTTTTTAAAAGGATTGATAAGATGTTGGTTGAAAAAGGGAAAAAGAAAAATAAAAAAAAACCAGTTAACAAAAATTAACTTTGATGAACGAATGAATCATGGTAAAAAAAAAAAAAGCCATGAATTCTATGTGCAGTATTCCCCTAGCGCTGGAGTTCTCCCGTTCTCCTTGATCGGTAAACTTGGTCTTGGCTTGCTGGCTGTTCGTGCTGATCTTCTGGGGGAGGGGCCTGTTGCTGTGGTTTCCAAATGTCTTTGCCGGAGGCTGAATTGCCCTGCCCTTGTCGGTCCGGGCTAAGCAAGCTGCTCGGGTTTGACCTCAGGAGGTTTTGTTCCCTGCCAGCTCTCGGCACAGCCTTGGAGGACCAGGGCAAAAATGGTGTCCTCCCAATCTCCACCCGGAGGAGCTGAGAACTCGGGGCCCCGCTCCTCAGTGCGCCCCCAGAGAAAAGCATTCACTCCCGTGTCCCCGGTCTCCGGCCGCACTCCGTGCTCACCCGGCCTGTGACCGAGCGTTTCTATGTCTGGCACCTGACCCCGTGTGGAGTCTCCAAACCCAGCAGATCCCTGCGGTGCGCTCCCGCGCCGCTCCTCCTGGGGGAGGAAGGGGAGTCTCCCCGGCTCTGCCGCTTGTTGGGTCCCTGCTGGAGGAGCAGTGGCCCGGCTGTCACTGATCACAGTTTATGGCCACCCCAAGCTGAGAGCCCGCGCCTTGGCTCCGTCTCTGCAGCCGGCTTCCCCGCTCCGATACCCGGGAGCTCTGGCGCACTCAGGCACCCCCGGTCTTTCTGTGACCCCTAGGGTCCTGAGACCACACTGTCCCGCGAGGGTTCCACCCCCTGCTTAGCCACTGCAGCGACGTCCCTCAGCCGAGCCAACTTTTAAAAGGTCCGATTTTGTGCTCCGCGGCTCTAGCACTTGCCAGAAGCGGCCGGCGGAGGCCCCCTCCCCCGCGGTCTATCCTCCCGAATATAGCCTCGGACTCACTTCTCCGCACGTCCTACCTTCCAGTAAGTGGTCGCTTCTCTGTTCAGAGAGTTGTTGCTACTCTCCTCTTCGATCTCCTGTTGAGTTCGTAGGTGTTCAGAATGGTTTGATCCCTATTCAGCTGAATTCCTGAGACCAGACGAAATCTAGGTCTCCTACTCCTCCGCCATCTTGCTCCTGGCCCGAAACTCTATTTTTAATTCTATCAACAATATTTTATAGTGGTTCTGAACTCTGGCTGTTCATTAAAATTACCTGGGGAATATTTTTAATACCAATGCCTAGTCCCCACTCCAGATTTGAATCAGAATTTCTGGGTGTGGGACCCAGTCGTTGATGTTTTTAAAACCTTCTTCAAGTGATTCTAAGGTGCAGCCAGGTTTGAGAGCTAGAATAATACACTAAAAGTAGTAAAGTTTAAAAAAAAGAAAAACTCTTGTAAATACCAAGAGATATTCTGAGGAAGTTAAGAATTGTTAGAACCAACGTATAATTTACTTGATACAAAACATCTCAGGATCAGTGAGAAGAGGCCAAAGGATATTTGCTGGTAAATTCTTCCCCCTTTAGAATGACAAAGTAGATTACAGATTATTTCAAGATGGGAGATTCATCAGAGGTAGGGAAGGAAGAAAGAGCAGAGCATCGACCCATCCACATAAAGCTACTTGATTCAGGATCTTGTTCCTAATCACTCATGTGGCAGCAATAGGTACTGTGGCTTTTATAAAATAGATTGCATAGCCTCTTTGTAGTGGCCAAAACTTTCCTGAATTTGTTATTTCCACGCATATTTCTTTCGGAGGATCACACAGTAGAGGAAAGCAAAGAGCAAATTAAAAAAAAAAAAACTTCTGCTTATCATCCATAATGCAATAGGTCACTAAAAATAATTTAATGCAATGTTAAAAGGGACCCTGATGATTTATGAGGATAATATTACTGATGACCAAGTTGCTAGCTCATCACATTTACTTTCTTACCAAGGATTTTTTTTTTTTTTTTTTTTTTTTTACCAAGGACCAATCACAGAAAGGCAAACAGGAGGGACCCAGCCATGCTGGTTCAAGGATAGTGAATTGATTTCCTGCTGCAGAAATTCAGCAAGTCAGAGTAGGAAATGGGACTGAGAAGGAGTGAGAGCCAGACAATGGAACGTCATAGAAATTAAGAAGTCAAGGAAGAGTTTTTAGCGGCTCGAACCACTGGTGATAATGGTAGTACAGATCCAAGTAAAGGGAAGATATTGGGGGATTTCGCATTAACCAGCTCTGAAGGAGGAAAGGATGGTTTTGAACAATGGTAAGAGAGAACAGAATGGAAAGGAGAGGAACAATTTTACAGAAGCCGGAAACTGATTACAAAGGGTGAAGATAGTCAGCAAGCCATGCCACAAGTGACAAACAGGAGAACCTTGGTACCATCAGTAGGAAGGGGAAGGTGGAAAGCATCGGGGTAGAAGGAAAGTACACTTTCAGGCTTCGTGAATATGAACCAAAAAAGCGGGGAGGGTAGCAGGCTTACCAACATAAGTTCATTTGACAGGGACTTAGGGACACAGAACTAATGCACAATAGAGTGTCTGGCCTGAAAAAGAGATTAGGAAGGGCCAAAGCATGTAGTGGATGATATCCTAAGGAATGGCACAGATCTTGTGGGAGTAAGTCTGGCAAGTGAAGGCCACAGAACTTAGACCTAAGTCACATTTAATTGGTGGACATGGAAGGGAGCCTAGCAGGAGAATCAGCATAGTAGTGCACATATGGCTATCAGCTTCTGGATGACAATTTGGCTATATAGCAAAACTTCCCAAAAGCGTCTGCCTTTTGACCCATCCATTACATTTCTTGGTAAGTATTCTAAGGAAATAATCAGAAACACATACAGTTGTCAATAATAATATTTTTGTACACAGCTGTGTTATTATAATAGCAAGAAAACCAAAGGGGGACTGAGATAGGGAAACAACTTAACTATTCAAAAAGAAACAAAAAGAAAGAACTGATTTTTTTTTTAAATGGTAGCGCCTTCACATTGTGGAACACAGTGTAACCATTAAATCATGCATATCATACATACACACATAGAAGTGTATCTAATACTATAGGAAGAATACCCCAACACAATTCTTAAATGAATAAAGCACTTTCAGAGGGGAAGGATGAATAGGCAGCACACACAGGATTCTTACGGAAGTGAAAATACTCTGTATACTACAATGATGGATATGTCATTATACCTTTGTCCAAACCCATAAAATCCGCACCACCAAGAGTGAACCCTGAGGGTATTCCGTATTCCAGACTTTGGATGACAATGATGTATCAATGTAGGTTCATCAATGGTGACAAATGTACCACTCTGGTGGGGGCTGTTGGTAATGGGGGAAGCGGTACCCTAGCAGGGGCTATATGGGAAATCTCTATGCCTTACCCTCAGTTTTGCTGTGAACCTAAAACTGCTCTAAAAAAGATTAAGTCTTTAAAAAGAATGGTGCTGCCTTCCCTACAACCATATTTAAGAATAAACATCACTGAGCATTTATCCATCAAAAAAAGCACTATTCAAATTATGTATACAGTATAATTCTAATCTTGAAGACATGTTTGTGTGTCTTTAAGTTGGAGGGTGTCTAAGTATGATCAATAAAAAGAAATTCTCTGAAATTCTCTGAATAAACTGAAATTCTCCAAAATTAACAGTGATTTCTGTCCAACTGAGCTTCAGATGATTTTTATCTTTCTTTATCCTAGTCTGTGTCTTTTGAATTCCCTCAATAAACATGCATTACTTTTATAACCAAAAAAAAATCTTTTCTAAATGCTATAACATTTGATACTATAACTTATTTATAAATGGCTTCATATAACATAATTTTTGTTTGTTTCTACACATTAAGCACATGTTTGCAACTACATTTCTTGCTATTGACCATACTTACCGTCAACAGTTCGGCTTCCACTTCATCGTGAACTAGATCAATCCCCATTCTCTTCTCTCGATGAAACAGACATTCTCTGGCTACCTACAGATACACAAACAATGGGAAGCACTAATACAAAGTAACTAAAATCAGCTATGAGCAGCTCTAAGGATTTGGTTCTAAAACAAGTCAATAGATACTCCCAATACCAACTTACCAACTTTTCAAGCCATTTTGCGGGAAATCTAGCATGAGACCCACCATAACAACTAAGTAAATCCTTATTGCTAGTTAAAAGGTAGATCTCACTCTTCAAAGCGATTTGGAAAAAAATTCTAATTTGGAAAGGTGACAAAATCAAGCATATGGCATCTATTTGATTCCTACAAATTAACATCAGAGAAAATTACTCAGCATTAATTTCTGCTACAGAAATAATATCCTGAAACATTATTTCCAAATATTTTCTACTGAGATGAGTGAGGAAGAAGCAAATTATTATCCTTAAAGAGTCCAAAATATTTGTGTAGCCAAAAATCCAAGTGATTATTTTAAGTACCATTTATTGTTTTCCTAATTACAAAAATAATGTGCCTTATCCATTAAAGAGAAAAAACATAGAAAAGTAGAAAATGATTTGGCCATATTCCTATCACAGTTTTGTTGTTTATAACAAAACAGAGGTTATAATGTCCTTACAATTTTACATGATGCTTTTTAGGATTGACATTAAATGGTAAGCCCCGCTCATAAAATATTCTTTGAGACAAAGCATGCTAATGACTCGGGTGGAAAACAGCTTGGATTGCTAACAATAAATTATGTATGAAAGAACATTATGCAAATGTTAAAACAATTTTTTCAAAGATTATTTCATGACATGGAATGACTGTATAATGTGAATGTTTTCAGCATAAAATATAATAGTACGTGCAGTGTAATGTGGACATCATATTGTTGAACAAAATCTTTGAATGAATGTATATTTTTTTAGTAAAATTTCTAGTAAATTTTAGTAAAATTTCTAGTAAAATTCATTTACTAGAAAATGAATTAATGGGTTGAGGGGAAAATGAATTAATGGGTTGAGGGGAACTCTGATTATTTTCATGTATATTACTAATCTGCTTTTTGTAAGTTTCTACTAACCCAAGTCTAGTAGGATTCTATTCATCTTACCTGCAACATAGAAAGGTATCCATCTTCTTCACTTTGGCCAATTCTAGATGTCATCAGTTTCCACTGTTGCAAATATGATAGGCCAAAGATGGATACTTCATTGATTTAATTTGCATTTTTATTAGGGAATTTTAACTTTTTTTCTTATATTAGTTGATCATCTGGATTTTCCCTTTTGAGATGTTTCTGTTTATGTGACTAATTCTAATTTTAATCAGGACCTTCCTACACTGTGCTGATAGTAAATGTTCAAACACAGAGGAACATCTGGACAAGAATTGCAGAAAAAAATACAAATTAGACCCATCTCACTGAAAGGAAGAAACTGCATGTCCTCTGGAAATTCAGAGGGCAAGTGGCTATCATTTTAAGGATACTCTAAAGTGGAGCGGGTAAGGTGGGGTGCAGAATAGACCAGGAAACCTCAAAATGAGCCAGAGCACAAAGAAAGTATGGAAGGGCTTCCGATCCTAAAAAACATCTAATGATAAGTTAATTTAAAGGACATCATTTGAGAAATCCTTTCTTAGGATTTCTGGAGGTTGTGTGTATTTTTGTGTGCTTGTGTTTGGTGGGGGGACAGGGTGGGAGTGTGCAATAAGAAATAACAACGTTCAGGGGTCTCCAACAAACTCTTCAACCCACTAGACTTCTAGCTCCTTAATTTTCTAAACTCTTCTGCTATAGATGTCATAATAAAGACCTACTGCAAATGTTTATCACATGGGAAGTAAGTCATACAAACATGAAGAAAAAAATGGTGTTTGCTTCATCAATATATATACACCTTCTGATTTCCGTAATTTGTGCATCTTCAAATTACGGAATGTCTTCTTTCAATGGTGGTGGGTAGAATGGGGTTGGAGCCCCCTCCCTCAATCACACACTTGGCGGGGTTGGGGGGGGTGGGGTGAGCAGTAGCCAGAGGCCAGCAACAAACTAAAATGCTGCCTCCATGACCATAACAACTGGCTTAACCTCAGGCCCATTTCTCTATTCAATCAAACTCACCCCATCTCCTAAGATGGTCTCATTGATCATTTCACTGTGCCCTAAAAAGGAATCATAACATATGCACAGGAGGCATTTCATGACACAGATTAAAAGAATAGGACTTTTTCCCTTCAAATATTATATACAATAATCCAAGGACAGCAACACCCAGGCAGCCTTTTTAATAAATGGGAAGATGGCATTCTTACCATAAAACACCGTGGACCCTAAGGGTGTCTCTACTTAACCTCCTTTGCTTTGCATTCAGAATTCATTCTACTTAAAAGGTTGTTCTGTAGGATGTGTAAAACTGGTCATGGTTTTAGCAACTACTAAAAGTAGTTATAGATGGACTGATAGGAGGTTGGCCTCTATAGGTGAAGTGAAGCGTAATTTGACAGAGAATGACCACAGTAATTCAACTAGTGGATTATAAACATACATATATGTAGTGTCTTTTATTATAAGGGCTTATATTTACCTGAAGAGGGGCTTCTGTCTCCATCAAAGCCCTCTCCAATTTTTTCTTAACATCAGTGTGTTCATTTGTCTCTCCAATCATTGCATCCAACTCATGAGTGATTTCAGATTTCCAAAATCCTATGTCATTGACTCGTTCTCCCAAATTTTGGGTGGAGTCTGCTTGAGTTTTTCTTGTTTGCTGATATTTGTCTTGAATCAGGCGAGATGTATCTACCCTTAGTCTCTCTGAATTATGTCGGGAAGTGTTGGATTCTAGATAGTTGGTTAAATTGGACCTGTACCAATCATCAGGAGTATACCTTGTGAAGAGAGTGGTTCTATTGGAAACAAAGGGAAGCATGGTACTCTCGCACACCTTCTGAGATCTGGTGCAGTACGGACCCAAGGTCGGCAAGTTGGAGGCTACTTTGTAGTATGTACTTGGTCTCCAAGGAAGGCTCAAGGTATGGGTTAAATTGTAGTGGGGGAAGCGGTCCCTATAGCTTGATGCCATAGTACTGATGGCTGGTAGAAAGTTGGTTGGTGTTGGTCTAGGGTGGGCATAAGTTGCCGTTAACGTAGAACCTAAAGGCTCCATGATGCTCAAACACTATTTGTAAATCTCTCCTGTTTAAAAGGCGGGGAGGATGTAAAAACAGACAGTCACATAAATTAATCTTTGGTGAAAATTTACAAATAAAAGCCACATCTGACTTTTAGTAGCAGTACTCCCTAACATATCAGGTATTTGTTCTAATTTGACATCCACCCTTACCAGTGATAATATGTTCCAAAAATATTTTTTTCCCATCTCTGTTTCTAGAATATACTAAAAACTACTCTTTTTTTGGATTGGCCCCTTGAATTTCTGAAATTTTTTTTAAATTATGATTTAAACTTAAGTTATTATTATCTTGTAACAAATCCAAATTAAGAGCCTAAAGTATGCATTTTAACAGGGACTCAAATCTTCACTCTGCTATTTACTAGCTGTGAGGCACTGGGCAAATTACTTAAGCTATCCGTGCCTCAATTTCCTCATCTCCAAATTGGGAATAATAATAGTACTTACTTCTCTGGATTATTATGAGAGGTATTAACAGCAAGATGTTACTTGGCAGCATTTCCCCTACCAAGTCATCCTAAATGAGCACAAAACCTGGATAACAACAGTGTGCTTGGTATGCAAACATAGCTCAAGGCACATACCTGGCTCCCTTCTCTTGGCAACTTGCCACCTCTAGGTACCTCCAATATAGACACTCTAGAGCAGTTATGAAGGTAAGCAAGACAATGCTAAGCATTTGGAATGCTTATCACAGTTCTGGGCTCAAAATAAATGTTCAATAAATGTGAGCTTTTTAAACTACTATTCAAAAGAGTATATAAAATAAAAGATAAATATCCATCCCTCCCCCAAAAGGGAACACTTTGAACATTGAATAGTTCATTAATAGTTGTTTCTTTCCAGATTTTCCTATTATATACCAACAAATGTATCATTTTTAAAGCTACCTTAAAAATACTTATATACAATTTATACATATGAACAGAGCTTTTTAAATACAAATATTGAATTATCTTAATCATTATATGTATTATTTAGAACACACATTTTTAAAACTATTTCTGACTCTCCCCCTGTTAGAACATATAGATTCACTTCATTCTTTTTACCAGTTGAAAAGTATTCTATTGTCTAGAATTTTTGGTTATTATTAGCCCAGAAAGTCAAGATGCCACAGCCAGTGACATACTTTTCAGCATGTAAACATCATTCTGTTTGGGGGTTAATGGCTATGGACCCATTTACTGAAAAGGAAAAATAAATCAGATCCAATTCTATAACCATCTCAGGAAAAAGGAAACCATTCGATGATTATTTAAATAGCTATGTCTTGAGGCCTTTGGTCCCCAAACCACAAAATAATCTATTTGTAGAATTGTGGTCAAATTGAAACACACTCATTCCACATGTGATGAAACAGCTGCCCATGCCATGGTGGTGGCCCACACAACCCTAGCTCCCTGACCTTTTCCTAATTCTTCCCTCCCTCAGTGCCCAGATACCTTGTACTGGCCAAGCTTATGAGTATGGTGGTGAAAAAGAAACCTTAATAATCACTTGCAGTTCTTCCCCTCAGTTTGGAAGTTAAACAATGTTTTTCAAAAAAGAAAATTCAAAGCAACTTGAGGCCTTAGGGTCCTCATGGCTACTCTCAGTTCTAACGTCTTCTCTGGCCAAATCTAGAAATAATCTTGTCAGTTTTCTTTCAGCAAGAAACCTCAAGTGGGCTTTGGGCCACTCTTACTTGGATTTTCTTAATTCTTGACAATAAAAGCTAGCGACTTACTTGGTCCTTCAACCAAGGAATTCCAAGTGTAGAATTACCACATATGTTTACCCAACACCTATTATGTTGAAGTCTTGAGGCATCTAAACCCATGTTTTTCAAACCATGAGTCATCTACTATGAGTGGTGATTTGTGAAATGCAGAGGTTCTTAAGCCAGAGACATACGGATTGAGAAATTCAATATAGTTTACAAAACTTTCCAATGATATGTTTTTTAATGAGGGATGGGATATAATTTAAAATCTGGAATCTGAAGCATAAAGCTCCATTGTTTAAAGTTGACAGATGTAGAGGTCCTCATGTGTGGCAGTAAGTTTCACATGGAAACACAATATTCTACACAAGACACACTATTCTATGCAATTACACAATGGAAGTTCTAGCTCCAGCCAGCCATCTTATAAGTCATTCAGGAAAACTCATTAAAAGACAGTAGCATGGCAACATCTTATATTCTGGGTCATTATTGGTCAAGGAAACTGAGAGTGTCATGGCCTAAGAAATACTTAAAAATTCAAAATAGACTTCTGATTCCAACCCTGATAGAGTAATAAAAACTAGACTTAGATTCTTACATCTAAAACACTAGACAAGGGGCGCCTGGGTGGCTCCGTCGTTAAGCGTCTGCCTTCGGCTCAGACCATGATCCCAGGGCCCTGGGATCGAGCCCCGCATCAGGCTCCCTGCTCTGCGGGAGGACTGCTTCTCCCTCTCCCACTCCGCCTGCTTGTGTTCCCTCTCTGGCTGTCTCTCTCTCTCTGTCAAATATATAAATAAAATCTTTAAAAAAACAAAAACAAAAACAACACCACTAGACAAAATATATGAAACACCTGTTTTGGACAATAGGGAGCACAAGACTCTGATCTCTGAGAAAAGAGAAACAAGTAAGGCAAGCCCCCTGATTGTCCTGGCATTCTGCCTGGAGGCAATTTCCAGATTACGGGAAAAACAGATGAAAACTGAACAGATCCTGGCAACTTTGTGAGTTGAGGAGGAGATTAGAATTTTGGGAAGCTGAGACAGCTGGAAGTTGTGAGGTAGGATTCCAGAATAATGCAAGCTATGTAGAAAAAGAGCTCCCGAAGTCTATATAGGGGTCCACTTGTGTCTTTGCTAAGCAACAGGATGCACATACATCAAGGGACACTGCATGAACTTTGGCAAAGAATGATGGCAGGGTTGTCAGCTGAACAATTTCTAGAGCTCACAGAAGATGGGGAGACATTTTGAACTCAGCCCAGAGTGGAGAGTTGTTGGTGATCCCCTAGAGCATTCTGTGGAGACCCCAGAGAAGTCACACATTAGAGATGAGGCTGACCTATCTCTGGAGTGAAAGTACTAAAGATTCATTCCAGCAAAGCTTAAAAAGAGGCACAAAGAGATACAATTAATCCACAAGTAATTTAATTGCCTGACAACATCAAGACATTCAAATATGTACTATCACAATATCCAGCATCCAGTGAAAATTACCAGACATGCCAAGCGGCAGAAAAAAATGTGACACACAATTAGGAAAAAAATCAGTCAACAGGAAAGATTTGATAGAACAAACAAACGATATACAAGTATTTAAAGGAAAACAAGAACATAATGAACATAAAACAAGAACAGAATCTTTAAAAAAGAACCAAATAGGAATAAAACATACAACATACACTTATACAGTATATACTTGAACAATTTCACTAGATGGGATTAACAGCAGAGTAGACACTGGAGAAATAACGATTAGTGAGTGAAAATCTAAACAAACCAAAGCACAGACTTTCTCTAACTGAAAAAAAAAAAAAAGGAGAAAATCCTCAGTAATATAGGCACAATATCAAGTAACAAACATCACATATTTGGAGTGTCATATAGAAAGGAGAGGGAGATAAAATATTTGAATAATGTCTGCATATTTTCCAAATTTGATGAAAACTATAAATCCTTGGGTCTAAGAAGCTCCAAACACTCCAAGAGGATAAGCACACACCCATACCCACACACTACCACCAATATCACCTCAAGGATCATCATAATCAAATTGCTGAAAATCAGCAATAAAGAGAAAAAAGACATATTACATAGAAAGGAACAATGGTAAGAATTAGTGCAGAATTCTTGTCAAAAATCTATGCATGCCAGAAGACAATCAAACAACATCTTTAAATGGCTGGGGGGAAAAATGTAAGCCCAGAATTGTATATCCAGTGAAAGTATCCTTCAAAGACGAAGGTGGAATAAAATTTTTTCATAAAAATAAAAGCCAAGATTATTCAGCAGCAGCAGAACTGTGCTAAAAGAATTGTTAAAAGAAATTCTTCAGGCAAAAAGAAATTGTACCAGATGGAGACTTGGACCTACACAAAGAAATAAAGTGCCAGAAAGGGTATGTGTGCTAATATAAAAAATACTCTTTTCTAATTTTTAGATTTCTTTAAAAGACGGTTGTGTAAAGTGAAATAATAAAAAATTATTGTGGAGTTTATAGTAAAAATAGAAGTAAATTATGTGGTCATAATAGCACAAATGTTGGAGAGCTGAAACGGAAATGTATTATTCTAAGGGTCATAACTAAAATGGAATAATACTGTTTAAACATATACTGCAACAAGTTTAAAAATGCATATTGTAAACTTCAGAGCATCAGTTCTCAAGATATGACCCAGAACCCACAGACTTGTACTAAACTTTCTCAGGGGTGACAAGGTCAAAATTATTTTCACAGTAAATGCTCAGGTGCTATTTTCCTTTTTCACTCTAATTCTCTCACAGATTTACAATGGAGTTTTCCAGAGGTGACATGATATGTGATATCACAATAGACTAAATACAGCAGATAGGAGAACCCAGCTGCTAAGACAGAAATCAAAGAACTTTACCACATATGTAAAATGAGGCTACTCTTCTCACTAGATATTTTTTGTTTTAAGAACATAGCTTTTTAATAAAACATTTTATTTATGTTACTATATAATGGATTGTAATGCTTATTTTTAAAAGAATTTATATTTTTAACTGTTCAATTTTAATTTCTAATATAATAAATATTAATGGATGCAATCCACATAAACTAAAGCTCTTTGAGATCCTCAACATGAGGTTGTTTGAGTACAAAGGGGTCCTGAGACCAAAATTATTTTGAACCACTGACCTGGAACATCTTCTAAAAAAGAAATAAAACAGAATTAAAGCTAATCAGCTAAGGGGGAATAGAAGACTGACAAAGACACATATTTAATCCAAGAGAAAAGAGACAAAAGTAAGACAGAGGAAGCAAGTAGCAAGATGGTAGACACAAACCAAACACATTGTTAATTATATTTATAATAAATGGTTTAAACAGTCAAATTAGAAAGCACAGGTTCTTAAGCTGGTTTTTATAAAGCAATATTGAACTACATGCTGTCTCAAAAAAACCCATTTTAAATATAAAACATAGATAAGTTAAAAATAAAAGTATGGAAAATGGTACACCATGTAAATACAAATCAAAAGAATATTGAAGTGGCTATATTAATAACAAACCAAGCAGACTTCAGGACAATAAATACTATCACAAATAAAGAGAGAAACAAGGATAAAAGGATTAATCAAGGAGATATAATGATCTTCAATGTCTATGTAACCACCAGTAGAATTTTAAACACATAAAGCAAAAACTGGCAGAACTAAAATGAGAAATAGATCCACAGCTATAGCAGATATTTCAACATTCCCCTGTCAGTAATTGTTAGAACAAATAGAAAATTGGTTAATAAATAGGCTATTTGAACAATACGGGACCTAATTTACATCTATAGAACACACCACTCAAAATAGCAGATTCTTTTGTATCTATATGAGATGACAGATGTTAACTAAACTTATTGCGGTACCCATTTCACAATATATGTAAAGACATTATGCTGTATACCTTAAACTTACACAGTGTTATGTGTCAATTTATCTCAATAAAACTGAAAGAAAAATATTTTTAAACAGCAATTACATACAATTTCCAACTACACAGAGAATATTCACCAAGGTAGACCATATACTGACCCTTAAACAAGTTCTCAATAAACATAAAATACTTAAATGATACAGAATATGTTCCCTGACCACATTGAACTAAATTAGAAATCAATAATAGAAAGATATTTGGGAAATTCTCAAATAGTAGGAAATTAAGCAACACACTTTTTTTTTTCTAAGCAGGCTCCACGCCCAGCATGGAGTCCAATGAGAGGCTTTAACTCATGACCCTGAGATCAAGACCTGAGCGGACATCAAGAGTAGAATGCTCAACTGACTGAGCCACCCAGGCACCCCTAAACAACACACTTCTAAATATCCTCTAGGTCAATGAAGAAGTCACATGGGAAATTAGAAAATATTTGGAACTGAAGGAGAATAAAAACAGAGCATATCAAAATTGTGAGATGCAGCTAAAATAGTGTTTAGGCAGAAGTATATAGCTTTCAATGCTTATACAAAAAATAAAAATTAGCTAAAATCAATTATCTCAGGGCACCTGGGTGGCTCAGTCTGTGAAGCGTCTGCCTTCAGCTCAGGTCATGATCCCGGGGTCCTGGGATTGAGCCCCACATTGGGCTCCCTGCTCTGGGGGGAGTCTGCTTCTCCTTCTCCCTCTGCCCCACCACCCCCACTTGTGCTCTCTCTCTGCTCTCTCTCAAATAAATAAATAAAATCTTTTAAAAAATTAAAGATAAAATAAAATCAATGATCTCCACTTCATTCTTAATAAAGTAAGGGAAGCAAAGTAAGGCCAAAGTAGAAGGAAAGAAATAATAAAAAGAGAAAAGTCAATGAAATAGAAAATGGACAAACGGGGGGGAAAAAGGCAGTGAAACTCTAACAATAAAATTGGTAGACCTCTCACCAAACTGATCAAGATAAAAAGAGAGGAGACAAATTACTAATATCTGTAATGAAAAAGAGATATTGACACAGACCCCGCAAACATTAGACAGTTAATAAAGCAATGTTACTAACAACTTTATGCCAAGAAATTTGACAACAGAGGTGAAATGTACAAAATACTTTAAAAACACAAATACCCAAAACTGACTAAAGAAGAAATTGATCATCTGAATAGCCCTATGGTAGTTAAAAGAATTGAATCTATAGTTTAAAATCTTTCCTCAAAGAAAACTTCATGCCTAAATGGGTTTGTTCAAATTTTAAGGAGGAGTTTTTTTTTAAAGCCTATGGTTTATTTGATGAAGTGCCTTTTACAACATTTAAATCATTCTCTAAATTCTAACTCAGTCACATCTTAACAGGGCTCGTGCAGCACATACTAAGATCATTAACTGATGCTATAAATGTCTCCTGTTTGCAACAAATTCTTTGGAAAAATGACTGAAAATAGCTGTGGAAAAATTCATACCCTAAATTATGCAATCGTTTTTTTATTATACTTTTAGGCATGACCAAAAAACATTTTAAGAATTGAAGTCAAATACAGTGTTTGACTGTATTTATTTAATGTGAAGTCAATAGTTATTTACCTACTGGGAAGAAAATGCTATAATTGTCTTCTATAAATATTAACATGCTAAAAATATAATCAATAACACAAAGACTGTAGGTACTGGGAAGCTCCACTTACAATCCCAAAGATGACCTCAAGTTGGATAAACATATTTTATTAGCATATTTAGGCAAGGCTCTAAAATCATAAATATTTTAAGGTATAAAAACCTGTGGATCATTTTCTGCAGAAGACATGACAAGTACAGATTTCCATGACTTGCTTCACACGGTGCCTCAGATCAGTGACAAGGACAGGCTTGAAACGATCACATACAATGCCCCTTAGCTCCTTTGGTCATATCCATCTAACTACTCACAGTTTCAAACTGGGGCAAAAATAAAACCCTGCTCCCACTACATTAATGGGCAGCAGATTTTTTAAAAATTATATCAGATTTCAACACTTAAGCAATTTCTCTTTATGCATATATTAAATGCGAATGCAGGAAAAGTTAATCTCTTTCTTTAAAAAAATGTTCAATACGGAACTCTCTTCTCTGAGAGTGGAAATATAAATTAATATACCTTGGAGAGCTATGTGGCAGTATCTAGCAAAGTTGAAAAAGCACATTCCCCATGACTCAGCAATTCAACTTTTTGATAGACCTAGAGAAAGTCAAGTATGTACCCAAGAATGTACAAGAATGTTTCTAGCAATTTTTAAAAGGAAACAGTCTAAAAGTCTATCAACAAGAGTAGGCATACATCATTTGTGGTAAGTTCATACAAGCATTATCACACAGCAGTTAAAATGAGTGACCTAGAGCACGATAACATTATATAAACTTTAAAAATAACACTATATGTTCGTTTTTCGACAAATACACAAGTAGAAAAGGTACACAAATATACAGAATGTAAGTAAACACTAAATTCTGGTAGATAGGTACAGCTGGGAAACCAGAAGGGGAATGGGATTCCCAAGGGGTACATAGGAGGGAGGTCTCATCCACGACGGTAACGTTGTTGGCTTGTTCGTTTGAAGTGAGGCATGAGTGCATGGATGCTTGAACCCTCTACTTATTGAGTAAAATATTTCACTTCAAAAAGAAAAGAGTAGAATATTTTATCAGAAACCTCGAAACACTTTGCCCATTAGTGAAACAATTTGCTTGCTTTTTTCACGGTGGCCAAACAACTAATATTACCCATTCCTAAAATATTTATCTACACCATCATAAGCATCCAGGGAGAAAACATAAAGGGGCTTGGTCTAAAAGGTCAAAACACAAGTTAAGAGCTTCAGAGTCAGAGCGGAACAGAAATGGCCACAGGCCTTGAGAGAACACCGGCCCTGCTCAGAGTCTCGGAAACTCTCTGAGCAGCCAGGTGGTTGGACTGCCCTCCCCTTGACGGCACTTGAAAACCCGGCGGACGAAGCCGGACGGACACAGCGCTACCGGGGAAGAGCACAGCACTGCTAACTGGTATAAGAAATTACACCAGGGAGCACAGGGTCGGGGGGTCGGACTCCCCTTTGCTGATTCCCCATTTGGAAATAACCTCTCAATCCTTGAAAAGCATCAGAAATGTCAGTTACAAAGGCATGGGGTGGGGGGGTCGGGTAGCGGGTACCAGTGGGTCTGTAGGGTTTCTATTCTGAAGGGTGGGAGCAGGGAAGGGCAGATTGGGGAGAGGAATTCCAGGGTTTCCACGACTTCACCCCGAATTCTGAGGTCAGACGTTGGGGCCTTACTGGGGAAGGGGACGCGGTAGGGGTCGTCCCAGCGGCAGGCAGGAGCCGACCAGACCACTCACCTGCAGCGGCTACGGGCGAGGGGCGGGGAAGGGGCGGTGAGCGGGAAGGGTGGCAACCCCCCCACCTACCGCCCTTGACGGCTGGGACCCTGACCGGTCTGGGCCTGACCCCGCCTTCCCCACCTGTGACGTCACCGCCCGCGGACCACTCAACGGCAGCCTCCGCCGGCTCCCCGGGAGCCGATTGGCCCGTGGGAGGAAAGGCGGGAGGCGGGAGCAGGAGGAACAGAGGGAAACCCTGCGGCGGGCGGTTGCCATGGACGCTCTCGCGCCTAGTAACCACGGCTCCCGAGGAGACCTGCTCCGTCGCCGAGGTGACGGGGTGAAGCGCAACCCAAGGGAGAGGCCGCGGTGATAGCCCCGCCGCTCCTGCGGCACCTGAATGGAAACTCTTCCGCGGCAGAGGGCTTGGTGGCCCATTGTAGGTGCAGGACGCGGGCAAGCCTCCACATTTACACCTGTCTTCCGCCCAGTCGGGCTTCTCCCGTGGGGGGCATTATCTAGTGCTCGTCCCTTCCTTCCTCACTTTCTAAGGAAAAGATTTGGGGTTCCCCCCCCTCTCTTTAGCTAGTATTTCCGTAAACAGTAGCCTCCAGTAGTTCATCCAGAGGCTGGGTCACCTGTCACCCATACATCACTGTTCACCCTTGCAACTTCCTTACAACCGTGTGGTAGGAATTTACATTTTACACGAAAAAATTCAAGCTTGGAGAAGGTAATTGACATAGGCAAGGTCACCCAAACAGTAAGTGGCAGAATTACTACTAAAACTCTGATCTGTCCGGCTTCAAGGCGTTCTTTCCACAAGGCAACAGTCTTAATGGGTGAACAGTGAGGCCATGGAGTTACTATTAGCGCTAAAGAAAATACAGCCCTCAGTTAATCAGTCTTGGTTGGTCTGGGAACCCCTGTGTGACACTCCACCAAAGGGTAACAGCGGGAGACTTGCTGCCAGGATAAGGCACCATCAGGCTGGCATCTTAACAGACCTTAGTGAGATGACTAAAGGTGAGGGACCTCAGCTTTGCCAATTCAGAAAAGTGGTTCCGTCTCCTTTCCAAGTTTATTAGAGGCTAACTCACATTAACTGAACTCATAGGAACCTGAACTAGAAAAGCAGGGGTGGGGGGGGGTGCCACCACAGGGTTTATATTAAGCAACAAGCACCTCTGACAATGGAGACAAGCCCAGAATATGTACCCCAAGCAGGAAAACTACAGACAACATCCGATAATCAGAAGCTGTTCGTTAGCCTGGCCACAGGACTGAACGGCCAAGTCTAGGCTCCCAGACCCCACCAGGGCACCAGGGCTCCCCAATCCTGTCTTTCTGTTGTCCTATGTGCCTTACCAGCAACTTTTTCTATTTCTGGCCTCACAAATATTTTACCTTCAGATACCTTTTTTAAAATTACTTTTTCTCATGCAGAGTTTATATTTTGTATTAATTCTCAGAATTCTGGATGGGCCTGTAGGCTGTAGACTTGGTAAATGCTACCATGGGCCTAAAATGGTACCGGTTCATTTGTTCTGGTTTTTAGATTTCACAAGTAAGTGAAGTCATACGGCATTCATCTTTCTCTGTCTGACTTACTTCCAAACAAACAAACAAAAACAGAAACAGACTCATAAATGCAGAGAACAGACTGGTGGTCGCCAGAAGAGAGGGGGTAGGGAAATGGGCAAAATATGTGAAGTGGATTCAGAGGTATAATCTTCCAGATCCAAAATAAGTCACAGGAATGAAAAGTAGGGCATAGGGAATGTATACGCTACATATCATAGTAACTTGGTAGGATGACAGGTGGTACCTACACTTTTCATGGTGAACATTGCATAATATATAATTGTCCATTTGCTATGTTATACACCTGAAACTAACATAACACCGTATGTCAACTATGCTTCAATTGGGGAGGGGGGACCCTACCTGTAAATACTACCAGCCAAAAGGCCTGCAACAGTCCTAGAACATATTTAACTGCCTGTTAAAGATGACACACAGTCTTTGTGCTTGGCAGGTGTTAAAATGCCTAATATCACCGCTAATTGAATATCAAATTCATTCAATGTCTGATCTAAAACAAGTGAAATTATAGCAGAATTTGGTCCTTTGAATCATACATGGAGCCAGTGAAATTTTAAAACCTTCTGATGAAAATTTCCGGTTACACTGGTCAGCTCTGGTCTCCACAGAAAGAATTGAATGATTTTTTAAAAAATAATCCAGATGCCCTCCCCCTAAAATTGTTATGTGATCATCGAGTCTTTGACAGAATGAAGAGGTTAGTTGTCTCCCCCCTCAGCTTTATTTTACAATGGAGAGCCCCTACAATGCTTATTTGTGCCTGTTTATAAAGAGAATATAGCAAAACAATGTACATTCAGCTAATCAGCCTCACGTTTGTCAGCAGCTTCATGAGTTCAGGGATGAGTCTGTTTCTGTCCATCTCTGTATCTGCCGGACCTGGCTTGGTACTTGCTGCAAAGCAGGTGCACGATCGATGTTTGTTAAAGGAAGGAGTGAATCTGTGATGATTGGCGGGATAGGAGATCATCAAATGTATGGAAGTAGAGAAGCAATAAAGCAGGGTTTGCCTCTTTTACAATTTTGCCTCAGGGCTGCTTGAGGCCATATTTCCCCTCTCACTTCCATACATTTGTATGTGCTCTATTTTCATTCCTCTGCGCTATATCACCAAACCTCCTCTCCGGTCTCTCTGGGGCTTCCATCATTCCTTATCCAGGATGCTCTCAGCCCCTTCCCAGCTAGACTTCCTCATAAGAAGCCAGGGTGGGCCTATCCATCTTCGGCCCCCGACCCCCACCCACCAGTTCCATGCGCGGGGCTGACTCATGCGCACAGCCTGCTTCCTCCGTGCCTCCTTCCTTCCAGACTAGAAGCTGTGCCGGCGGTATAGCTGAAGCTGCTCGTGACACGGCAATGCCATTCACGTTCAGTCTAAGCTTTGATGCTACTCCTCAGAACTCTCTTTGCTGAGCTCTGTGCATCTCCTTAGTTCACAAGGGCCATCCCTCCTAAAACTCCCGTTTCATCCCTAAATGCCCAAGACTCGTGGTGAGTGGAAAACTTAGCCTCCAACTGTATGAAGGCCAAGTCATCACCCTCCATAGCTGACTGCCCTGTCTCCCCCTCCTCACCTGACCACCCCGTCTCCCTTCCACACCTGACCACCCCATCTCCCCTCCACACCAGACCACCCTGTCTCCCCTCTACACCTGACCACCCCATCTCCGCTCCACACCTGACCACCCCATCTCCCCCCACACCTGACCACCCCATCTCCCCCCACACCTGACCACCCCATCTCCCCTCCACACCAGACCACCCCGTCTCCCCTCTACACCTGACCACCCCATCTCCCCCCACACACCTGACCACCCCATCTCCCCTCCACACCAGACCACCCCGTCTCCCCTCCACACCTGACCACCCCATCCCCCCCCCCACACCTGACTACCTCCCATCTCTTCTCTCACTCATGTCTTCATCCTTAGACAAAGGACACTTTCTCATTAATGGGTCACTCAGAACCACATTGCACCCCACTATTCAGATATCTAAAATATTTCCTTTACTCTCCAGCATCTTTTACTTCTCTTACTCCCTAGAGAACTTCCCCTCCATCTCCCAACATACTCCAACCATTGCTCTTACTGAATGAAGACACTAGGCTTTCCTGCATCATGAAGTCATTGACTTACACTTCTCTTCCTTACCCCATCAAGTCCCTAATAAATGGGACCATGACCATGGCCTCTATATAGATTTTTGCCATGTGGAGTCCAAGGAGTCGGGTTCTGTATATATGTTTTTAGCATCTCCGACCCAGTGTCTACATCTCCGACCCAGTGTCCCAGTCTGGTTTGACATGCTCTGTGCAGGACAGCCTGTTGCCACCACCTTCCACTGTGACTCTCTTGGACTTGACAAACACCTCATCTGTCCAAATTATGTCCCATAATCTTTGGCAAAATCTCTTTACTTGAAGCAGGGACCCAATGTTCAAAGTAAAACATTGAAGCCCCTTGGTCCCTCTGCTTCCCCATTTCTAGCTATGATAAAAACACAGGCTAGAAATCTCTCATTCATTCATTCAACCATTACCTAATAAGTGCCTGCTACCGTGTGCCAGGCACTGAATAGCAGAGAACAAATAACACAGGGTCCCTGCCCTAAAGCATCACCAAGTTGGGAAAGATGGAATATGGGTGAGCTCTCCAACCCTCTCTCCCCACTCCATGACCCCAAACATAGGTGAACACACAACCTCTGCCCCAGTTTCCCATTCTCCATGTGGGCCCCCAAGAACAGCCTGTAATTTTTCTGCATCCATGATTTGTTCAGACTGTCCCCACAACCTGGAGCTCCCTTCCTCCCATCTCTGCCTATATAAACGCTACTCATTGTTTGACGCTAAGGGCAAATGCTACCTCCAGAGCATTACATATTTTGCTCATCAAACTGAACTATTCCTCTCTATCCTGTTAGTTTGTATGGCAAGTAGGGTATAATTCACTTGATGCTATATTTATTTACTAATGTTTTGGCCTCACTCCCTAGACAGTACGCCTTGTATCTGCACACACACACACACACACACACACACACACACACACCACTATTGGACTGCAATAATAATCATAGTTAATATTATTGAATCCTCACTCTGTGCCATATACCGTATCTTATGCTAGGGCTTTACATGCATAATCTCATTTATTTCTCTTACTAGCAGTAAGGAATAGATTATTATTACTTCTATTTTTTAGATGAGGCAATATGATGAGGTTTGGAGATATTGGGTGGCTTGCCCAAGGCCACACAGACGGCGAGAGGAAGAGCCATGCTCTGAATCCAGGTCTGTCTGGTCTTAACTTCTATGCTCTTTGCCTCTATATGATAAACAAATAAGTCTGAAATAAGTCATGTGTCAGAAACACAATACCAACCACAAAGAAGTAGTTTTAAAGGATTACACCATGGCAGGCACTAGCCTTCAGTTCCATGAACTTCACCTCATTAACACCCCTGGGGGAAAGTTACCGTTGCCCCAACACACATTAATACCTGCTGAAGGCCTGGTGAGTTGCCTTGTCTGTAACAACAGGTAAAGCAGGCCCTGGGGCACAGATTCCCTGTTGGGAGGCATTAAAGTCACATTTTCTAGGATCACACCTTTAACAAAGGCAGGCAAAATAATCTTGATACCACCTAGAAGGGAGAATGACAGCTCCCCATCTAAGTATCCCATCTAGTAGTGTGGGGGATGGTGAGGAGGAGAGGGGATGGAGAGGCGGGGGGCAAAGGGTAGCTCTTGGAAAACTGATGGAAGAAGGACCGAGAGAAAAAGAGAAGTGAAAGAGGGGTATGGGGGTATGAGTCTAGGGGGAGTAGAGGGAGAATATTTAGGAAAATTAAATAGAATTAAATAGAAAATATTGCCTTTATAGCCAGCTGTCTCTAACCTGCCCAATCTTTCTAAATTCTTTTAATTCCATAATTCTGTTTCATGGCTTTTTCTATAGGGAAACTAGAAATATTGCATTGTAAAAATGTGAGAGTCTAAATTATAGAATAATGTAAGCTCTAAATTGCAGTCTAAAATTAGAGAATAAAGTAAATTCTTTTTTTATTAACATATAATGTACTATTTGTTTCAGGGGTACAGGTCAGTGATTCATCAGTCTTACACAATTCACAGCGCTCACCATAGCACATACCCTCCCCAGTGTCCGTCACCCAGCCACCCCATCCCTCCCACCCCCCACCACTCCAGCAACCCTCAGTTTGTTTCCTGAGATTAAGAATCTCTTATTTTTTGTCTCCCTCTCCGGTTTCATCTTGTTTCATTTTTCCCTCCCTTCCCCTATGATCCTCCGTTTTGTTTCTCAAATTCCTCATATCAGTGAGATCATATGATACTTGTCTTTCTCTGACTTATTTCACTCAGCATAATCCCCTCTAGTTCCATCCGCCTCGTTGCAAATGGCAAGATTTCATTTTTTGATGGCTGCATAATATTCCATTGTGTATATATACCACATCTTCTTTATCCATTCATCTGTCGATGGACATCTAGGCTCTTTCCATAGTTTGGCTATTGTGGACATTGCTGCTATAAACATTGGGGTCCACATGCTCCTTCAGATCACTACATTTGTATCTTTGGGGTAAATACCCAGTAGTGCAATTGCTGGATCGTAGGGTAGCTCTATTTTCAACTGTTTGAGGAACCTCCATACTGTTTTCCAGAGTGGCTGCACCAGCTTGCATTCCCACAAACAGTGTAAGAGGGTTCCGCTTTCTCCACATCCTCGCCAACATTTGTCCTTTCCTTACTTGTTAATTGTAGCCATTCTGACGGGTGTAAGGTGGTATCTCATTTAGGTTTGGATTTGTATTTCCCTGATGCCGAGTGATGTTGAGCACTTTTTCATGTGTCTGTTGGCCGTTGGGATGTCTTCTTTGCAGAAATGCCTGTTCATGTCTTCTGCCCATTTCTTGATTGGATTATTTGTTCTCTGGGTGTTGAGTTTAATAAGTTCTTTATAGATTTTGGATACTAGCCCTTTATCTGATATGTCATTTGCGAATATCTTCTCCCAGAGAATAATGTAAATTCTTGAAATGTATTCTTTATCATTGGTTCTCAGAAATTACTTAGAAACAGATGCACATCATTTTATTCAAATTTGCACCATCCATATCAATGGCTTTATTTTCTTTGAGTGCTGTGATGATTATCAGCACTTTTAGAAGCAGCAATGTCAACCTGTGAACTGGATATGGGATCCACGTTGACTTAATGTGCAGAATAGAACACTCACATTTACAGAAAAGTGCTTCACCGAGGACTGATTGGGAAACTTGGTTGAGTGTGTGATGCATTCGTTGAGAATTTTATCATTTACAACCATAGTAAGGTGATATCAGCTTTCACTGTTATGTTTTGCTTCTGTTACTAAGCTATTTGTAGGAGTGTGTATCACTGTCGGCTTTTTTAACTGAATAGACTTTCTCATAGCATGAAATTGCAGGGCATACCTTGTTGGGAGTACCTCCAGAGATCCAAAGGTACATAGACTCAGCCAAGTTTAAATACCATCTCCCAGCTCCCTTGTTTAGCAGTGAGGAGCTGTGAGTCTAGAAGCTAAATGACATGCCCAGCATCACATTTTTGCTGTGGCCTCCTGATCAAGTAGGAAATGATAGGCTCCCACAGGACTCTTTCCTTGTGTTTCCATCAGAGTCATTATCCCATTGTCATATGTCTTTATAGATCGTCTCTCCCATGAGATTATGAGTCCTATGAGGACAGGAATGATGTGTCTCCAACCTTAGTCACAAGAACCATTTTGGAAGTCACTCATGCCATTGAGTGAAGTTCCAACACACATCTTCATTTTTGTCTTACCTGTTAACATAAATGAAGGTATCAACCAACATTCAGGTTGGAACTCCCCTTGTTCATCAACTGCAACTATAGGTTGGCCAGAGATAGAAGAGTTTAGCAAAAATCAATAAAAGCACTCTGTAAAAATCAATTGGCTATGTGGAACTTACAACACAGAGTATTGTATAGCTTATTATTATTTATAAATTGTGGGCTCTACATCCTTTATATCGTTAAAACATATAATAAAGTTGTGTATGTATATATGAATACATTTTTCCCAGAGAGCCGGTGGTTAAAAGTTTGTATGGCTGTAAGTGGGTCCCTGTTCCTATCTTTAAAGAGATTATTGTCTAGTGGGACATGGGAAAGACCCATGGTGCAGGTTCCAGTGTTGTGAGAGTCCCCAAAAGAGGACTGTTAGCCAGGGATTCCTAAAAGTTTAGTTTATAAGTAATATGGAATATCATGTAGCTCTTTAAACTGAGGAGAGTTTGTGGAAATAAAAATGGAGCTGGCTGTAGACAGACGTGCTATATTTGTATCAGATATTTGAAATGGTATTACTCAGTGATTAATAAGAAAGTTAATTTCTTTTTGTTGATATGGTTGAAAAGAGTTCATCTCTTCTTAATACACTTGCCGGAATCTGGTGAGTGTGAACTCTTGTCTGCTCTGTGTTGGTCTTTGTCTGATTTATGTGAGTTTCGTTGGCCATTTTTGAAGGTGCCATACTGTAGACACAGGTACCAGATAGCTGACTGCACCTTTTACGTTCCGAACCGAAGTTTTCAGCTCAGGTTTTGTTGTCAGTGAGGTAATATAGGGAAGACTTTAGTCAGCTCATGGTGTTGGCCATAGTGCCCTGGTGAAGAACACCTCTCTAGCTCATTCTTTAGGGGCAGTAGCAGATGCTGTTAGTGCTACAATCCACATTCCCTCAGATGCTTTGACCATTTCTTTTTAAGATTTTATTTATTTATTTGAAAGAGAGGGAGCGCACTAGAGAAAGCATGAGCAGGGCGGAGGGGCAGAGAGAGAGAGAGAGAGGGAGGGAGAAGCAGAGTCCCCACTGAGCAGGAAGCCCAATGAGGGGCTCTGATCCCAGGACCCTGAGATCATGACCTGAGCTGAAGGCAGACACTTAACCGACTGAGCCACCCAGGCGCCCCCACTTTGACCATTTCTTAAGCACAACCTGTCAGTGTACTTTCACCCATAACAGTGGACTCGACATCTCCTTGAAGAAGGACTGCCTTTGGCTGCCAACATCTACTTTGCCAGCATAAGAAAAGCCGGATGTGTCTAGGAATTTGGGCCTTGAGCCAACCCTTGCCCAAAGACTAATGAGTTCAGGGGTATAAATACCCCAGTTCCCTTGCCCTAATTGGACAACACTGAGGGGTGACCTACCCTGTCTCCAGAGCTCCCCCTATGGTACTGAACCAAACCTACCCTCCTGGGGATTTGGCTTGATACCAAACTCCTGCTTCCCCTGACTTCCCATCTAAATATCTAGATCTCACGTCCTCATTTCTCTACTAGTTTTTCCAGGGGAATACTTTCTGATAAGTCATTTTCACAGTAATCCTCAGGGGTGGTTTCTTGGGAACCCAACCTATTCACCCCCATCCAGCACTCCCTGGCCACAGTTGATTAGACCACAGGTGGGCATCTAGCTCAAAGGTAGCCGATAGCCGATCTGTAGTCTGGCCAGCCGACTGAGGTGGCCCTAGCACAAAAGCCAATCCAACTAGATCCTCTCTCTTGGAATGTTTGATTTTGTGTCATATAGAGAGTAGCTGAGTCAACATATTTGATGTTGCAAAATTCTAGTTTAGATTCATAGATTTAGACTGCCAGGGAGCAACAAGACAACCCGGTCATCGAGGCCCTATTGCATCCTCAGCGACTCTCCATTTTGCAAATATTTTCCCATTTCCATGAGATCTCTTATTTCTTTTTTTTTTTATTTTTTATTGTTACATTAATCACCATACATTACATCATTAGTTTTTGATGTAGTGTTCCATGATTCATTGTTTGCATATAACACCCAGTGCTCCATGCAGAACGTGCCCTCTTTAATACCCATCACCAGACTAACCCATCCTCCAACCCCCCTCCCCTCTAGAACTCTCAGTTTGTTTTTCAGAGTCCATCGTCTCTCATGGTTCATCTCCCCCTCCGATTTCCCCCGCTTCATTCTTCCCTTCCTGCTATCTTCTTCTGGATAAAGAAGATGTGGTATATATATACAATGGAATATTATGCAGCCATCAAAAAGAATGAAATCTTGCCATTTGCAATGATGTGGATGGAACTGGAGGGTGTTATGCTGAGTGAAATAAGTCAATCAGAGAAAGACATGTATCATATGACCTCACTGATATGAGGAACTCTTAATCTCAGGAAACAAACTGAGGGTTGCTGGAGTGGTGGGGGTTGGGAGGGATGGGGTGGCTGGGTGATAGACATTGGGGAGGGTATGTGCTATGGTGAGCACTGTGAATTGTGCAAGACTGTTGTACCTCTGAAGCAAATAATACAATATATGTTTAAAAAAAAAAAAGAAGAAGATAGCAAGAAAGAGATTTCTTATTTCTACATTCTCCTTCCTGTAACCCTCATTATTCAAGGGTCTCCAAAGAGCCTAAAACACAAGCTAGGAATCACCTCACTGATGGCCCCAATTTTCTGGCCACCCATTGCCAAATTCTTCAGGGAAAGTTTCCTGAGAATTATCTAGAAGGCCATAATGATTTGAATAGAAGCAACATGAAGCCAAATAAGTGTTTAAATAAGTTGAATAATGAACATGGAAGGAAATCTGATTGAGATATTGAAAAGCTGAAAGGAGGCAGACTAGTGCTCATGCCTGAGGTAGAAAAAGTATTTGAATCCTCTTCAGACTTCCATAATCCCTTCTGTCACTTGCAGCAGCCAAGATGAGGTTTCCAAGCTAGGGAGGAGACAGAGAGGGGAAAGAAAGAGTCAAAAGTCTACCAACCAGGAGTGTGGAGGGAACTATAGAAACCATAAACATGGAACCCTTTGGCTTAAAGGTGACTCTTGAGCCTTTGGACACCTTTGATTCAGTGATGAAGGGACCAGACTAGAATGGAAACTGAGGCGTGTTGTTTGGGACTTGCTCCAGGTTTGCTGTATAACTAGATTAAAAAGGAGCTTCTGATCTAGCCCAGCTCATCAGAGCCCAAAAAAGAAACAGGAGCAGAGGGCAGACATCTTTGTTCAGAAATGGAAGTTGAATGATCTTTAAGGTATCAGGCCAGGTGGGACATGGAGATGAGTGGTACCCACAGTACAACCCTCCATGTCAGAAAGGAAGGCCAGAATTTTACAGATGCAACCAAATGCAAACAGAATTCAAGCTTGCCTGGAATCAACATCATCTTCATCATCTTTCCCACCCCTACCCCACAGTTCTCTAGAATGTTCATAAAAATACCAATGCTCTTCATAGGCCGATAATTAGCTCATCTGAGTCACAACGCACAGACATCTTTGCTCTGCTAGAACATTCCCAAGTACTGAGCATGACACATCAGAATTGCCCAGGGGGCTTTTAAAATGCAGATTTCAAGGTCTCATCCCTAGAGGATCTGATTCAGTAAGTCTAGGGTGGGGTCCGGGAATCCATACAAACTTTATTGCAAAGGAGTTTACTTGGATTTGAGCAATAATACAGTTTTGTTTAGATGACCCTTACTTTAATTTGGGGGATTTTTTTAAGTTGAAGTATAACTAACATACAGTGTTTTATAAGCTTCAGGTGTTCTTTATAATGAGGGGATTTTTAAAGGCAAAGAAGGCGTTCTTTGATTTCCTTTGTTTGAGATAGATATTTCTAAATTTACCATAACCTATAGTGTAAACAAGTTGTCATTTTTCCTGCTTGTGAATGAGATTTTTTTAAACAGTTACTTATATTTCTAATTCAAAGTAAGTATAATTTTTTTTAGGTATCCAGGAGTAATTTTTATGTCTCTTCTGTTTCTCCCTCCCCAGATTTGGGAGACCCGTCACCAACATCCTTCGATGTCTCCCCTACACCCAGAAAGCCTCGTGTGGGCATTCTCGTTGGAGCTTTATTTCTAGTCTCCTGCAGATAGTACTTCTAGGCAAACTGAGCAGGGATGGACGTACTGTCTCTGAACAGAGCCTACCTAGGTAGCTCCATCTTCCCTCTGTTTGATCAGACCCTGGCTACAAAGCATCCACCCTTTACTGCTTTGAAGCTTCCCTAAGGAAGAGCCTTTAAGACTACAATTAAAACCAAAAAGTGACTTTCATCATGCCTCAAGATACTCTAATGTATTCTCATTTACATAAATACCTGGAGCCTGCTTACACATACCTGTTGAGAATATATACCTATATATTCTCTCTTGTCTCTCTGTCTCTGTCTCTCTCTCTATATGTGTGTACATACATATACACATACAGATATACACCTATATATTCTCTACTTCCTTAGAAATTATTTGAGTCCAAAGTGAGAATCATCAATTTCCACACTATAATATTTCTTCTTACTTCATTCAGAACAACGTTTGAATTGTCAGTCAATTAAAAGAAAAGGAGAAAAGACAGTGAGCAACTTTACGATCTGTGGGCAATCTCAGGCCACCTCTCCACCCCCAAGGACAAGAGGTATTACAGCTGCCCAAGAAACACAGTGTCCCCCCGCTTTCTTCCACCCTACCACTCAAAGTCACCAGCGCTCTGAGGACACTAGGTATGTCATCGTGAATTCAAAAAGGGATCATCTATTGCTTATCCTCTGAAGGGATGCAATTCTGCAGAGACCCCACTGCCATGGTGGCTGGTCCTCAAGGACTGTGTTTGAGTTGCACCTGTGCCCTGTGGGCCAGACCGCCATGCTCTACATGGGTTACAAGTGTGCTGCCTTCAGCAGCTGGGACAACATTGGCCCTTTTGCCTCTAGCCTTGGAATGCTTCTGTATAACCCAAATGCCTGCTTTCCATTTCTCTACATGCTGTGATGCAGAAGTGGTTGGAAAACACTGCTCTAGACACACATCTACTAGGCATTTCTGAGGACCACAGTCATCTACCATGGTGGCTTCCCACACCCCCATCTGGGGTACCGACCACAGGTCGGGAGACATTTTCTACCTAAGGTGGCCCCATGCCTGTTGGAAAGAACATAGCCCCAGTAATAAAACAGACCCAACTAGCAGTCTTGGTTTTGCCCTCCAGTGGTGCACAACAATGACCAAGTCATAACCTCTCTGAGACCTGGTTTCCTTATCTGTAAAGTGGGTATAATAATACCACCTTTGCAGGTGGCTATGCAAATTAAATGGGAACACAGGTGAAATAAGAGCTCCCCTTCTCCTCAGAGGAGCACATCGCTGTTCCTACAGAACAAGAGAGGGGTGACGGTGGAAGGCTCCTGAACCACCACAGCCACACATGGTGGCTATTTTCTCCTGGCCTCCCCCTCCTGTAGCAGTGTAGCAGAAAAAGAAGCATCACATTATCTTGCAGCAGAAACATGGCAAGACAGAATTTAATTATATGTGGCTGCCAGTTAGCCACAACATTGGATGAGGTCATCAGTTCTTACAGAAAATGACCAAGGCTTCTTGAAAGGTGACAACTATTTTTAAATAACTAGATTTTTTTTTAAAAAGTGTTTCCTCTCTCCTTTCAGTTTAAGGCAGATTGGCCCAAGGCCTAATTTAGATCAAGGTTTCTTATGAGTGCTAGAGCTGATCTTCCCCTGGTTCTCTATCCCTGGAGTTCTTAGGCACTTCCAAGCGTGCAACTTAGATATAACAATGGAAATATATAACTTGGTATCTGAGGCACACATCCAGGAAGTTTAAATAATTTACGGGGTACTGCACTCTTTTTGGGGGGCATCTAAAAGAGCCAGGAAGAGATTGCAGAGGACAGGGGAACAATGATTCTACCATGGCTCTGAGAGTTGTTCTCAGAAAATGCAGAGCATTGAGAAGGACAGGAATGTCTGCTGGGTCTGGGGCACCAGCTGAGGTGCAACACAGCAGCTTTAACCAGCCCAGCAGAACCTTCTAGACTATTAGGCAAGCCTACCGGAGGCACTGGGATACTTTCCAAGGGTGCATGTCAGCACTCAGATGGTTTTAGAGCATCAATTTCCAGTTTTCGGCCTCAGTACATATTCATTGCTACGACTGATTTGCCTTGCGGGGAGCAGGGTCAAGGAGTCCTCCTGGTTCCCTCACCCTTTCATGAAGACCCTTCTTACTTTCAATTACATACTGGCCTCAGGTGTGAAACATCCCGGGGTGCCAAACGAAGGGCAAGCCAAAGGCTTGGCAATGGTTCAGAAAGTGTATCACTGTAATAATCAAGTAATGAATTATTTTGCCAATCTAGTGGGTTTTTAGTTCATTTCCTACAAAATTGAAAGAGGATCTAAACAGATGTCCATCCATCAAATAATTTTTATGATAAACGATCTTATTAATTGGGGCATATCACTCAGAAGGAGTTATATTTTAAATTGAGTAACATTGATATAAGGATTCTCCTTCCAGTCCTACCTAATTTGTATGAACAAAGTTTCTCAACATCAGCATCCATAAAAATGAAACGTTGGCACAAAAATAAGAGTGAAACTCAGCTCAGTTTAGCAGTGCTATGTGTGTTAATAGTAAAATAAGTAAATCATGTCCATCCACCTCAGGGAAATGTGCATTTCCAGTAAAATGTTGCTTTGGGAGTTTAAAAATAGGATAAATTTCTATTTTTTAGGTCAATAGTATACCAGTAATTAAGAGTCTGACATTTTTCCACTCAGAGCCTTATTTGATGGAGTTATAAAGATTTTTAAATTGTTAAATTTCACTTATATACAATATTTCTGTTTTGTTTATGTTTTCTTTTTGTTTCATTTATATACAAATTTTGGCAGAGAAACACAAGAGTGTGGTCAATGGGAGATTTTCAAGCCTAAATACACATTACATTAAAATGCATTTCTGTGGGGGAAGTGGAATAGGAAAAGGAGCTCAAAGAATTGATGTAAAATTTCTGACCATTAAGATAAGCGTATTTGTTTATTTTTAAATGGGTGATGGTGGATATCATTCGTTCTGTATTTAACTGGATATATTTAAAAAAATGATGTAATGACTTTATCAATACTGACAGTACATAAAAATTATTTCTTTGCAACTACTGAAACTTAGTTTTTTTGGCACATCTACTTTAAAAAGTGCAAGAGAGTACAAAATTTTTCAAAAAAATGTTTAAGTTTACATGAGCTCCGTATTTTTGAAGACTGTGGCTCTAATGTGCCCAGATGGTGTTGATCTGGCTTCTCCTATCCCTACCTCCCAAGGAATTCCTGCCCACGTTTTAGCATTCAAACCCAAAGCTTCTCATCACTGTCCTGTCACCCAGGGATAGCCCTGGAGTGATCTGTTCATGAAGAAGACACATCCTGGTATTATACTTTTCAGTCAATATCTTTCTACAAGAGGTAGGAATAATATGAAAGATTGTGGTACTCTTTTCAGGACATAACCTTGAGATAAAAGAAGTGACAAAAGTGTTATCCAAAACCAGCGATAGTGAGAGCAGTTCCTGGCAAACACAAACTACATCTGGGATGGAAGAAAAGATTATTCTGGGAGAGGGGGAAGGCTTGGGCAGGAACTAGAGGGGAGAGAGCAAGGAAAAGATGTGGAGGGGACATTCCAGGACTGATGCTGATCACAAGTCCCTCTCCAACCCATGCTCAGGGTCCCCAGGACTTGCAGATGAACCTACCCTTTACCAGGGTCACCATGAGTCAACCCCCATTAGCTCCTACCAAAAAGTGGATATTGGAATGAATGCAACTGACTGGTAACATTCATCCCAATATTGAGAAATAAGCAGGAAGTAACAGCAGGAGGCACTGAGCCCCATGAGATCAGGGAGGGGCCTTCGTTTTCCAAAATAGGCCACCAAAAGCAGAAGCTGGATATGCTGTAGGAAAACATCAGCTGCACAGTGTTGCTATGGCCTGACCGTGTTTGCTTTCAATGAGGTAGAAGAAGCAAGTAGAACTGTACAGACTGATGGCTTAGATCATGTGAATGGCACAAGTATGCCATACTACAAAATCCTTGCTCTTCTTAACACCAGGCATATTCCTTGAACACCTTCTGAAGAATTTTTGCTTTGACATGGCTGCCTTCATGATTGGAGAATTTAGTTTGCAGGTAATTAGTAATCAAATTAAGAATGGGCCCGCCCCCACCTAATCCATGGCCGCAAACTTGCCGCTCCAAGTGTGGTCTATAGACCAGCAGCAATGGTATCCCCTGGGAGCTTATAAGAAACTTGAATTTGCTTAAGACAAGGGCTACAAAATAGCAAGTGTATGTTGAGTGGTCATATGTCCCACACAGGACAGCATGCTTCACATGTATTATGTCATTGAAATTGAAAAACCTTGTACAAAGGGAAGTATTATTAACCCCATTTTACAAAGGAGAAAAAACGAGATTTTAGAGCTAAATTAGTCCGTACAGAGTTAAGCAGTTACTATGTGATGGTGCTAGCATTTGATTCTACATCTCTCTGATACTTACCAGTTTGCTTCCTCATAAGAAACTTGGTTTCTACTTGGTGTTAGCTGTCTGGGGACGCTTGGCTCTTAAATCTTGGTGTAATCCATCAGGCATGCCATCAGGTGTGGCAAGAGAAAGCACACCATCATCACCTGTCTGGAAACCAGAGCAACCAGTATGGATTATTATGGGACTCCTTACATGGGATTTCAAGTGGTGACACCAGTCAAGAGGGCCTAGGGTGTGTTATGAAATATCACATGACCTAGAGCTTGAGGATATTGGGTCAAAGGGGAGGCTTTACCTGTTTTCCACTCAGATGTTTGTTTGGTTAAAAATAACTGTAAGATTTAAGACCGTGTTCTTGATTTAAATATAAGCTAATATTTAACGAGTAGTATATTTGGTAGAGATGCCTCAGCCACTACTAGGTTGACCAGAAGGGGCTCAGGCCAACACAAGACCTCAAGAAAGGTGACAATTAGTGCATTTTTACTTGGCTTACTTTGGTTTCACAACAGCCGCGCACATAGACCACCCAAAATTTAACTTTGATGGTTACACAAATAAAGGAAGAGTAGGCTTCCAGAACTAGAAGAAATGTCAAGTGGCTCTATTTTTCTTTCTATCTTATTCTGGTACCAACATTTTGTTCCACAGGAAGTGAAAAGTATATATACTTGCACTTTTCTTCTGGAAAAAGTTAATCACTGACCTCCTCCTTTGCTCTGTAAAGAATATTAGAAATCTAAGGAAACTCAAAAATTATACAGTTCAGTCTCATATATTTACAAGCAAAGAAACTGAAATGAAGCCCAGGGAGTTTCAGTTAGTTGCCCAAAGTCAAATTGTTGGAAGAATCTGGAGCAACACTAAGGTGCTCTGACCCCAGGGAACATTTTCCAATCCAGCAGAGTATGTTTTTCACAGAGCACATTTGATCTTCCCTTCACACACCTGACATCCTGACACTTCCATTGGCCTTTTTTTTCTCTCTCTCTTTCTATTAAATATTCTCTTTCCTAGCTCCTTTGCTTTTTTTCATTTCTAGTTTTCACTCCCACTTCAGTGGAATAAATCCTTATAGCTTCCTACGCAAAAGCTCATGGTCACTAAAATTTGTGATTCCCCATCTATCTGAAAATGACATCAGTCTTCCCTCACTCTTGATTAACCTTTTGACTCAGTATTAAATTTCAGGTTGAAAATAATTTTCCTGCAGGATTTTGTCATCTGCCTTCCAGGTTTGTGTGATAGCACTGTGATTCTTAATCCTTCCCTATGTAACCTGCCCCCCCCTTTTCTTCCTCCCTACTGTTCTGAAATTTTATATAGATTTGTTATACAGTTGTTGTTGTTTGCTTATTTAATTTGTCACAGTACCAGGCACCTGGCTGGCCCTTACTATGTAGACTGCCATGTCCGTCAATTCCAGAAAATTTTCCACACTATTTCTTTGATAACTTTCCCCCTTCTGTTTCCTCTGGAACTGGTGTTAGGTGGATTTTGTTTCTCCTGAATTGAGCCTCTAGTGTTCTTATCATTTCTCTCCTGTTTGCCATTACTTTTTCATTTAATGTTTACACTGTTGGAAGATCTCTTCAACCATATACCTAGACTTCCTGTCACATTTATTTTAGTGATACTTTTCAGTTCTAAGAGCTTTTAATTGTGATCCAATTATTTTTTTCTCCAAGAGCTACGTTTTTTTGCAAATGCAGTGTCTTTGGAAACATTAGCTGTGCAGTATTTTCAGTTTCCTTCTCTTCCCAACATAATTTCTTCCCTCTTATGTTCGTTTTGGACACTTGTGTCACTGGTGATCCTTGACTGTCCATTTATGTTTCAGAGCAAGGTGTCGAGAGGCAACTAGGAGCTCTAAGTATGTGAACAAGGCTCATCAGCCAGTGGTCTCCACATCTGGACACCTCCAGATTTCACTGTGTGGATCTGTTCTTCTCTGGGGAAGAATCTCTAAACCCTCACCTTTTTGCAGCTGCTGACACTGTGTGAACAAAGCATCGTGCCTTAAATGTCCAAGACCAGGACTCCTTCTGTCTAATCTGTCCAGAACATAAATCAGCTTCTTGTGTGGAGCTGGGGAGGCAACCTAGACCAACCTCTCTGGATGAAGAAGATAGTCCTGTTGCCTATTTGCAGCCCCCGGCCTCCCTCCAACTTTCTGTGGTACCTGATGCCTCTGAGTCCAAGGTCTTCAAGGCCTTGAGTCCAGGGTCTTCACTATTTATGGAATTACATAGTTTGTTTTCCTTCAGTATTCCCTGCTTATATCACATTAGAATGTCGTTTCTTCCTCCTTACTAAGTCAGTTCCTCTCTCCCATCTATTTTCCATCATCTAGAAATGTGTTTAATTCTCTGGTGCATGGATGGCTTCTGTCTTGCCTCCATAGCCTTATGAACATGCACCCTTAGTCCTCCTCGAATGTCATTTCAGAGCGGTTTAGGATAGAGACCTGGGAGACAGAAAGGACACACAAGTATATTTAGTCTGCCACCTTTTGCCAGTTCTTTTTTTCCCTTCTCTTCTTGTCCAATTTCAAAGTTAAGCTCAGAGCAAGCACACATTAAGAAGATTTATATATCTTTCTATGTTCTGAGAGATTTCACATAACATATTTCTTGGTAGAATTTGCCCAAAAATGGAACTGGGCCTTGTATCCTTTTAAGGGCTAGAGTTTTGACAGCCTTTTCAATTTTTCTATGGTTATTGGTTTCTTTTGGTTTTCTACCTCTTGTTAAACCTTCTCAAAATTTGATGTTTGTCGGGGTGCCTGGATGGCTCAGTCGGTTAAGTGTCCGACTCTTGATTTTGGCTCAGGTCATGATCTCAGGGTCATGATCTCAAGGTCGTGAGATCAAGCCCTGAGTCGGGTTCCCTGCTCATCAGGGAGTGTGCTGGAGATTCTCTCTCTCCCCCTGCCACTCCCACCCACTCTCTCTCACTCTCAAATAAATAAACAAATCTTTTTTAAAAATGGTGTTTGTAGGGCGCCTGGGTGGCTCAGATGGTTAAGTGTCTGCCTTCGGCTCAGGTCATGATCCCAGGGTCCTGGGATCGAGTCCCACTTCGGGCTCCCTGCTCCTTGGGAGCCTGCTTCTCCCTCTGCCTCTCTCTCTCTCTCTCTCATGAATAAATAAATAAAATCTTTAAAAAATAAAAATAAAAAATGGTGTTTGGAGCTTTGGATCTCCAGATCTGTTTGTTTTACAGTATAAAAATCCAGAATGTAGAAAGCATTATTCACAATAGGCAAAAGGTAGACACAACCCAAGTGTTCATCAATGAATGAATGGATAAGCAAAATGGGGTATATACATACAATGGAATATTATTCAGCCTTTCATGAGGAGAAAATTCTGGCACAGGCTACAGCATGGATGAACCATGCAGACATTACCTAAGGGAAAACAAGCCAGTCACAAAAGGACAAATACTGGATGATTCCACTTTTATGAAGTCCCCAAATTCAGAGACAGGAAGTAGGATTGTGGCTTCCAGGAACTGGAGGAGAGGGGGAATGGGAAGTTCATGCTGGATGGAGACAGAGTTTCAGTTTGAGAGGAAAAGAGTTCTGGAGATGGATGGTAGTAATGATTGCACAACAGTGTGAATGCGCTTAATGCTGCTAACATGGTTAAAATGGTAAACTGTATGTGTATTTTACCATATTCTTTAAATTTTAATGAAAAATTATTTTTTTCTTAAAGATATTTATGTATGTATTTATTTATTTATTTTAGAGAGAGCGCGTGCATGAGAGGGGGGAAAGACAGACGGAGAGAGAGAATCTCAAGTGGACTCTGCACTGAGTGCAGAGCCTGATACAAGGCTCGATCTCACCACCCTGAGATCCAGACCCGAGCCAAAATCAAGAGTTGGATGCTTAACCGACTGAGCTACCCAGGTTCCCCCCAGATTTTTTTAAATCAGGGAAAATTTCTTGGTTCAACCATTTGAATCATGGATTTATTTTTTACATAGTTATTTATTCTATGTGTAAAAGTTTTAAAAATCATCTTTTAAATTTATAGAATTCCTACTTGGGTCTTTTTTTACATCAGCTATTGTTATGGGGTGATCATCCAATTAACCTATCATCAGACATTAATTAATTAATTAATCTTTATTTTAAAGTATTTTTCTGTTTTTACGATTTCCTTGGAGGATGACTTCCCCACACACACATCCTGCTATGCTCAATGGTTCTTTTTCTGATGTTTGTCTGGAATGGTCATTCTTATGCTTCCTTTCATACTGAGGATTCCCTCTTTATCTGTCTATGGATGGGGTTTATTTTCACTATACTTTGCTCTTGGTGATTGTAAGGTGGGGTTTTCTAGCTGTGGGCAGGTCTCCATCCTTCTTCAGGTTCAACAGCTTCTGGGGGCACCTCCTTCTCTCTTAGCACCCAGTGCTCCCTCTCACTGTCTGAGTCAGGGTACAAAAATCATTGCTTCTGGAAGTAGGAGTCGGGGGAAGGGGCTGCCTGGCCTTCCAAATGCAGCTTCCAAGTTATGCCCCCAAAGAGAGCCCAGGAGTCCTATCTGTGTCTGGGTTTTTACATGGGCACAGGGCTTCCTCCCACCACTACATCTGCAGCCTTTCACCACAATGTCCTCTGGGTGGCTTTTCTGCTGTTCTGTCTTACCCTCCATCTTCAGGAACAGCCCTCCATCCTTATTGACTAATGGAACCCAGTCTTCTTTTTTACGTGCAGTTATGGATTTATGACTTCAAAAAACTTTCATATAAGAGTTCAGTCCACCCCCTGTGCCATGCCCTTCATTTGTTCTTCTTTTTAAAAGCCTCTCTGGGGAGGGCCATATTTCTTCTTAGGTCCACACCCAGCTGGTGGATTTGACATGTTTGAACGGTTTTAATACATTTGAATAATACATTTAACGGGTTTTCCACACCTCGGCTGGGCCCACAGAGTCCACCACAGCTACACACGCCCAAACAGACAAAAGGGACCCTTGTGACCAGTCAAAGGTGTTTTCCTCCACAGGCTGCTAGGTAAATGGAGCCTGTCGTTTCTTGCATACCACAGCCTCACACGTACTTTCCTGGGAGTGCAGGAGACCAAGGTGCTGTGTTCTGTTGCTGCGAAAAGACCATGGGGTGGAAACACTGGCTGTTTTGATACCAACACCATAAAGAATCAATGCACAACCATGGAGTAGAGAGGGACATAGGCGTCCTTTTGTTCAGCAGCAATTAGTGCATTCCAGTAGAGCCAGTTCTGGGCAGGGGGCAGAGGGAGTAGCCACAAAATGGCCTTTGTCCCAACTCCCCATAAGAAATTCCAGCCAGTGGGAGTGAACACAGGCACAGTCCAGAGAGTCGATTGTAGATGTCCCCGATCTTGGCTTTTACAGTGAAACTATTCCAGGAATTCATGGAGCGTGGTCTGTCCATGGAGGAGGAAAGCAAACACCCTCTCAAGAAAAGGTGCCACTTTCAGAAGAGTTGACTTTATGATCAAGGACTTACTAAGCACTCGATCTCTAGAAAGTTGGGAGGGTTATTTTGTCTTTGGATGGCTGCATCTAGACGCAGCATATAGATGCAGCCATCCAAAGACACCTTTCCCTCTTCATTCAACCCCATGCCCACCCCCAGTTCCCTCATGCACACTTAGAAGTAAGGGTTTGGCCATTTTGATTTACCACTAGGTAATCCTAAAACTGTGTTATGCGGTTCTGATTGTAAACATACATGGTACAACTTGCTCTCTAGGTAGGTATTATTATCCCCAAATTAGACCTGGGAATACTGAAGACCCAGGAGGTTAAGTAGCTAGATGAAGGTTAACTGCAAGGACTGAAATTTTAATCCAGATCCGTCTACCTGCATTCCC
Source organism: Zalophus californianus (assembly GCF_009762305.2). Lineage (NCBI taxonomy): Eukaryota > Metazoa > Chordata > Mammalia > Carnivora > Otariidae > Zalophus > Zalophus californianus. Next base: position 9,343,344 of record NC_045610.1, read on the forward strand.
CGAGTGCCAGATCTACCACACAGAAGACCATGCTGCTGAAAGGAAATATTGGCACAGTGGTACGTCTCCTGGCTCCAAATCTGCCCTCATTGATCACCCATAAGCTACAGGATGAGCACATCACTGTACTTTGCTTTCCTCAACTTCACAGTGGGCATGCTGATAGTGCTTCAATCGTAGAACTTCACTAGCACTAAAATGACGGGAAATGTGGCGTACTTAGCACCGTACCTGGTACTTAGTAATCAGTAAATAGACCTATTTTAATTATGTCAAGGGCCATAAGTAAGAACCTATCCAGGATCAGTGAGCTATGCTTTGAAAGATTTTTCCAGCTTGGAAGGATTTGCACTGATGCACATATTTTTAGTCTCGTTTGGGACTAATCACATGCATTCGGAAGGTGGCTGGCTAGATTAATGGTGCACTTTTTGGCCACTCAGGCATTAACTGAGCTCAGGTGTTTTAAATGCTGACCCACCTCTGGGCAGAGTAGAGACGATGGATAGGGGACAGCCTAGTGTTTTAGTGTCCACCTTAGTTAGGACACCCTAGGAAAAAAGCTTTCCTTTTTTCCAAGAAGGTAGGATTCATTCCATCAGCTCTAGGGAGACAGTGTGCTAACAAGAATCCTGAATGGAAGTCATGGTATCTAGACCTGAGACTTCCTCATTCACTAGCTGGTGGGGCCCAGTAGGGGACAGGGCCTTAATTTGTTCATCTGCACAAAGAAGAAGAAAAAACTAATTCACATCTGAGTTTTTTTTATCACCCTAAAAATTAAAGTGATAAAACTGTGAAAATTAACCCTGGTTTGTCTCAAGGTCAGACTCCAGCCAACCACCACAAAAATAAGCAAATCCAAATCTTTGAATGATACGTGGTAATTTCAACTGTAGTGAACCAACTCTGAGAGGTCAAACCTGAAATAGTAGGAGCACACCTTTTGCAAAATAAGTATCATAGGACATATTTGGGCCCTAACTAGGTGGTAAATTCACCTTCTTGCCTTGTGCAGGACATTTTTTTAGTGTTCCTCCTCTAATAATTCATTTCCACTGGACTTCAGCATATAATTTAATGTTTATGAAGTCTGGATTTTTTATTATTGGAAGGGTGGGAATGGGGTGAGGGTTTAGTGCCTACACTAGAAAACACTTCGCTGCTCTGCCCCAACCTACCTGACATGATTCCGAATGTTGTCATCCTCATAATAGCTGTCCTTCACTGGTCATTGTGTCCCAGGGGCTTATGAGAGCCTCACACAACACCCAACTCTGCCAAAGAGTCAGTTCCAATTGAAGACTTGTTTTCCCACCCTCCTGGAGCGTCTTCACCATAATGAAATATTTTGATATTGTTGAAGTTTAATTGGTTTGATAGATATATAGCTAATCGATATAAATACAGTTGGTTCTCGTTATTCATGGTAGCTGTGGTCTATAAAGTCACTGAGAACACTGAATCAGTAAATACTGAACCATTGCTCCTTGGGGAAATACAAGGCTAAGTTCCTGTGAGTCTCTGATCACACTATTTTCATCAACAATTCAATACATAGCCCTATTTTATGTGTGCTCCTGTTTAAAGCCAGCTTATTTAATGTATATTGTTGATTCATTGACACTGAATTCATGGCCAACAGTGCTGTAACTCATGCCCCACAGAGCTTACCTAGCAAATGTACTTTCTCCAGAAGACACATCACAGCTTTCTTGCGCTTAGGAACACCAAACAGCATTTCGGCACTACACCTGGAAGCCACTTTAAGCAGCAAAATCACCACCACCGCCACCGGAACAACAACAAAAACATGAAAACGTGGAAAATGTGGCACAAAATATACCCCGGAGAGGACACTGGCTTGCAGTACGGAGGTCCAGAACAAGAAGGCGGATGTGACCTCGCGCTCACTTTAGACACCTCACGTGTTTTTGCCCATAAGTGCAGATGCGTGTCTGAGAAGGACCAGGACAGCAATGAGTACTGATGGAGGTGTTATAAATACATTTGAGCGAGTAGACAAATTCACATAGAGGGGATCCACAAGTAATGAGAATAGACTGTGGTTTAGAACACTAGGGTTGCAAATGAGGAGGCAGAATAAGACAGGTTAAGAGCCAGGTTTTAGAGTCAGACCACATATGTTTAAATTCTGGCTCCACCACATACTATTATGTGGGCAAATTCTCCTTTATGTCTTAGCTTTGTCATCTGCGACATCAGACTAATAAAAGCACTTACTACCAATGAGTTAAAATATATTAAAGTTCTCAGACTCAGAACCAGTGCCTAGCATGTAAGAAGTGCTTGATAACTGCTAGCTAATCTATATTTTAAGAAAAAAGAAAAAGAAGAAGATAACAGGAGAGGAAGAAAAGGGGAGTATGTCAGAGGGGGAGACGAACCATGAGAGATGATGGACTCTGAAAAACAAACTGAGGGTTCTAGAGGGGAGGGGGTGGGGGGGATGGGTTAGCCTGGTGATGGGTATTGAGGAGGGCACGTTCTGCATGGAGCACTGGGTGTTATGAACAAACAATGAATCATGGAACACTGCACCAAAAACTAATGATGTAATATATGGTGATTAACATAACAATAAAAAAATTAACTGCTAGCTAATCTTTCTCAACCTTTGCACCCACGTCCCACCTTCTTTGAGGGAAGTGGGAAAAGTAGATTCACCCCAAACTGAGAGGACCCTATTCTGGGCTTCCATACTTTAAAAAAGTGGAAGCAATTCCACCAGTTTTCCATCTAAGAAGGAAAAAAATTGAATGAAATACTGAAAACACTGCTAGCATTCATTAGGATAATAAATCCACATACCTGTGAGTTTCTAGATGTTTCTGAGTATATTGCCTTTTCACTTTTGTGATAATTTATTTCTACTGGATTTTAACATATAATTTTCTTGTTATGAAACTTCATAGTCTTCCCACTAGAAGACTAGGAAATTGGAATGAAGCTAATGTTTACACAGCATGTGGCGACACGCATGTGACCCAGAGCCAGAAGGTATGATTCACTATGTCATACACAGCTGCTTAATCTCTAGATAAATCCTCAATAATACACCTGCCTTACAGTCTGGATCGTGACGCTGAAGGAAATTGTGGTCAGGTGACAGCTCATCCACATCACAAGTCCGTCTTCTTAGAGAGTAATATACTTCGTTTTAAGGTTGAACTTGCGAACTAAAACTTGTCACTCTGAAATGTATAAGATAGCAGCTGAGATATAGATGAAATAAGAAAAATTACAAATAACATCCTTAATAGTCATTTCAAGCACTAACGACTAAGTGTACCTAACTCTAGGAAAGGGGGTTATTGAAAGTATCAAAATAATGAAGATGATTGTTATCATCATCCTTATTAACATCTGAGCCGTCCCTGAGGAAAGGAAAGGTCAAGCCAGCTTTAAGGGTAACACAAGGATGATGGTAGTACTTAGCTCCCGCACAGGAATGCGAAAAATGGGTCACATACGACCAGAGTTTGCATTTTCATCGTTTGAAATGATATCATCACGACATCTGGGAAAGGAGAGCATGGAGATAGCAAATAAGGGAACCTGCCATATCAGCGCTTGTTTATTGGGGTGGTCCCTTGGAGCTCTGCTGGGAAGGGTTCTGCTAGAGAGCTCAGTGGGTAACAGTACCAAAACACACAGTATATAAATATTGTTCCATCTGGGTAATGCATTCGTTCATGGATTCCTCACAATGAGCACCATTAATATCACCACTTTATTGACAAAGAAACTTACACAAGACCTCATCGACTAATGAAGCTGGTGTCTAAACAGTGTCCTTGGGTATTCTCAAGGCGTGTCACTGGTCAGAACTCTCTACCTGGGAGACAGTACGTTTGGATATTGCGGTTCCTGGTCCTAGCACTTAGTGGCCACGACACCCTGGGCATTTTTTTAAACCTGTGTTAAAATACTGTGTTGAACACATTTTAGCCTATGGCAAGATAATCCATGGTTCCATGTCCTAAGCCACATAATAAAGGTAAAAAGAGCACCATAATACAGGCTTGTCATGATTGGACAGTTCATGGGAAGTGCTTAGCACCATGCCTGCAAACAGTCAGTGCTCAGTAAATGTTGGTTACTGTTGTTGCCATTGGTGATCTCCCAAGGAGCACTGTAGGTGGTGACTCCAGTGCTACATTCCTAGCCACACCCAAGGAGTCAGTATCCAAAGTCCCTTGATGGGAATATAATGTAAGCTCATCCAAAAGGGATAGAGTTGACTCTTACCTGCTAAACCTTGATTAGACTAAGTAAATCTGCCCGTCAGGTCATCTTTCTTTTTGAAAAATCATCAAACTAATAATTTCATGTGGAAGGATTTTTGCTAGAGTAGTATATCTATCTTCTTTCCCTAATATTTACAGTTCCCAGAAAAGAAGAATCTGATTGCCAAAGGCATGAGTATCTCTATGCTTCTCACTGATAGAATTAATCTATCAAAAATCTGAAAACAACAAAAAAAAAGAAAAATCATCAAACTATACCAAACAGTACAAAAATTCTTTCCCAAATACTCTAGAATTTACACTATACACATATATATACAATTTGAATGTGTTTTTATCGCAGAAATGATCCTATTACACAGTAGCAAACAGAAAATGCACATGAACAAAAAGAAATCTAAAACCCATCCACAACACCCTCGCTGAGATAACCACAATCAACATGTTTGTGTATATCTTTCCAGACTTTTTCTATACATTCTACCTATAAGTGTATTAATTTTTCACAACAACATGATCATACAAGTTTTTTAGCTTACATTATTTCATTTGATGCATTTCATCTGTTCATGTGAATTGCTCATTCTTGCCATTTTGGGGCCCTGGTGGCCTATCAGCAGCTGTCCTAAGCATTTGTCAAATTTTTTCTGACCCAATGAGATTGGCATCATTATAACTACTTTACAAAAGGAAAAATTAATGTTTTGAGAACTTTGACTAAACTTACCAAAGTCCACCTAAACAGCAAGCGTCTGGGAGAGAGACACTTCAATACATCACAGGCATCAAGGTTTATTCTCTAAACCAAATGTTCTTTCAGCAAAGCATTTGCCGTGGCTACACGTATCCACTGGGGGTGAACCATACTTTGATTGCGCAGTCCCCCGTTATTGTGCATTCAGAATGTTGTCAGTTTTTTCACTATTATAATCACTATGGCACCAAATACCCTTATATATTCTTTGCCTGGTTCTTTTCTTTTCTTTTCTTTTTTTAGATTTACTTATTTATTTGAGGTGGGGAGGGATGGAGGGAGAGGGAGAGAGAATCCCAAGCAGACTCTGTCCTGAGCAGGGGCTCAATCCTACAACCCTGAGATCATGACCTGAAACCAAGAGTTGGACGCTCAGCCGCCTGAGCCACTCAGGCATTCCCTGGTTATTTTCTTAGGAAAAAAAAAAAAAAAATCTTACAACTAGAATTGCCAGATTAAAAGACTTGCAAATTTTAAAGCTCTTGATAAATAGTGCTAGGTTGGCCTCTGAAAATGTTGTACTATTTAAAACAATAAACCCCACGGACCATAAAAAGGAGTGTTCCTTTCTCTCCCCCACATTGTATATTCCTTTCATCAACAAATACTTATTTAGCACCTCTTAGATGCAAGGCTCTGATTAAACATTGCATATTTATATTCACTGGATCATATTATTATAATGGGTAGAAGAATATATATTTGTTTCGTATTGATGGTCACAATAGCCCAAGAGAAAGACAAATAAAGCAATTCTGCAGAAGAGGAAACAGACACCCAGTGAGTTTCAGGAGCCCATCCAAAGTCATGCAGCTGGTGAGGGACAGAGCTAGGATCAGAGCCAAGCCCATCAGGCTCCAAAAGCCATGTTCTTGCTTTTCTGCCACTCTGCCAACCCCAGACACCCAGGATCATCTGAGGGTTTTGTGCAATTTCCTGTCCCTTCCCCACAAGCTGCATATTTTGACCCAAGGCCATTAAAGGGAAACAAGCCGAAGAGCTGACTAAAGAGAAAGTTGCAAGTGGGGTGATAGTCCCCGAGCTTTGAGGCTGACCCACACGTTGTGGATATGCTGATTCTGTCTGAGGAAACCCAGCGACGGATTCACGTCAATGTGATGGCGATACACCCCAGTTGCAAATAATATTGAAACTGGAAGAGACACTAGAAATCATCAGACTAAATCCTTTATTTTAACATTGTCAAAGTGGAGACTCTGAGGGAATGGTTGCCTTGTCCAACGTTAGGCTGCTGGGTGTGAGCAGCATGGGGATTAGAACCCAGGGCTCTGTAACCAGCAGGTCTGCTTTCTTTCCATAAATCTGCTCTGAACAAGCCCAGATGGTTCCCAGTCCTTTCCCTTACTATCCAGAGCCTCTTCTCATCCCAGCAAGCCACCAATACCAAAGGAAAGGTGCAGTTCCTGTGAAGTGTCTGGATCTTTACCTCCATTTCTCACTTTTACAATCCTGCTTATAAAATGTTTAACTCTTACGTGAAAAACCACCAACAAAGCAAAACAAACTGGCACCCAAAAAATATTCACAAGTCATATGGAAACATATAGACAAATATTACATATTTGGAAACATATATACAAATACGGGCCATACGAATCAACATCCACAACAGCAAAAGACAAACGAATCCCACAGAAAAATGTGAATGAGATGAATAGACATTTCAGAGAAAAAAACCCACAAATGGTCAATCTGATAAAAATATGTTAGATCTCACTCATAATTAAAGCCAAATCAGAGTAACGGCAATTATTCAATGATAAAATAGCAAAAAAGCTGAAAAATAACTAGTTAAGCTAAAATTAGGGAATATTTCAAAAACATCCACCCATCTTTGGATTATCCTTGCTTCCTTTCCCTGTCATTCCAGTAACATTTGCCATGCTAATCCAACAATTTAATCTCCCCGGTCTTAATGAATGGAATATTTTATTTTTCTCCTGAGAAATAAGATGAAATCCAGTTCTTATAGGGAAAAGATGTATCTTCAGACATAGCCCCCTAGCCACAGACTAGGACGCAGTATTTGTAAAACACATCCAACAAGTGATTTATACCAACATATATAAAGGACTCTCACGACGTAAGAAGAAGACAAACATCCCAATAAAAATGGGCAAAATGCCCAGGCAAACACTTGACCAAAGAAGATGCCTGGTGAATAAATGCGTGAAAAGTTGTTCAACATCATTAGCCATGAGGGAAAACTGTGCTGAGATGTCATTACCCTTTCAGCCCAATACCTGCAATTCAAAAGACGGACCATACCACACCTCATGCCACCTACCCTCTCACTCAGATGCTAGGAACAGGGGAGAATATTTCCCCTTTGTCCCCACACGTCGCCTCAGCCCAAGATCAAGGAATTATTGAAACCTCCAGCCTAGAACTAGATTATTCCCAAGAGAGGAGGGGTTGACAATCTGATCAGTGAGAGTCTGAGACAGTCACTGGGTCAGGTTTGACAAGAGTAGATCACGCATAAAAGGTGGGGGATATTCATGCATAGACTCTCATCTTTCCCAATCGTCTGCATCCCAGGCTGGATGAGTCAGTCCAGTCTTACCTGCTCTTCACTGACCACCCTAGATTCCGGAGGGCAGGAGTCAACGAGGACTCCTGGCCAAGGGTACATTCACCCATTCAGTGTTACCAGGGAGTTCCGCCTTGGGAGTGGGGAGTATCTGCAATGTTCTTGTATGTTTCTCTCCATCTCAGAGGGGACAAAGATATGCATCAGAACTCAAGCACCAGAACAAGTTTGCAAATCCCTAAGTGTCCATCTCCATCCCTCTACCACAGCCCTTGTCCCCAAATCTTGATACCTTACAGCTCATGCACACCTTCCCTTATGGAAGAGGTGTGTAGAATCTTAAGTAATATCAATTTATGATACAAAGAGACTCCCCAGAATGCCTCAGATGGGGTTAGTGCATCAAAAACTACTGGTTGACCACACAAACATCCATTTTCCCTTCCCTCCTTCGTAATAGAATGCCGGCTTTTAGTTGGGAACACTGCTGACCATTCCCCCCACAAAAGACTATTTCTAACCACCTTTATAGCTAGGTATGGCCAGGAGACTAAGTTCTAGCCACCAAGACTTGAGCAGGAATGCTGTCCTGGCAAGAAGGCTGCTAAAAGAGCTGCCTGAGATGAGAGAGGCTTGTCTTTCCTCCTTTCCATTGCCTGGAACGCAGGTGTCTTGGCTGATGCTCTGTTGGTCATCAAGGACAAGATGAGGAGGAGGCCACAGCCAAAGATGGCAGAGCAGAAGACAAAAGTCTGGGCTCCTAATGCGGGCGAGCCATCATACCAGCCCAGGATTGGCCACTTCTAGACATTTTTTATGTGCAAGAGAAATAAACCTCTATCTTATGTAAGCCACTATTATTTTAAGGGTTTCTGTCGTATACTTGTGTTCCTGATCTTAAATAATGCAGTTAGTTTTCACTCTTTGTTTCCCTAGCCCTGTGGGGGCTTACTGCATTTTGTGGGAAATGCCTCTCTCTATTCACATTTCTCCACTAGACTGTGAATTTTAGTAGTCTCTAGATGCCTAGTGTCCTCCTGCCTAGCATACAGCAGGTACCTGTTGAATATTTTTCAATATTTGAAAACACGAATTTCTAAGGTATTCAAAAACTGTCCGCAGTTGGAACGCCCTATAATATTCGCCCCTGGGGTAACTCTTTCTCCTCTACAGATGACTCATGATGTCTGGCCCCAGGGCTTCCCTCGCTGGCAAACCAAACTAGCCGGGGGCCAGAAATATGGTGTAAAAAAGCCATTGTCGGCCCTCCTCCCCCTCCCCCGGGATCTTCCCCCTCACTCACAGATGACAAACTAAGGCTTTGTTTAGGAAAAGTGCAGTGTTAACATTTCTGACCTCTTAGACCCCAAAACTCCAGGAATGGAGGAAAAAAAAAAAAGTCCTCATTTTACCATTATTCCTTGTACATCCAAGCCAACATTTATTTAAAACATCCAAACACTACTATTTTAGTATATTTTTCTCTCTCTCAGATTTCTACCAAGTCATTGAACCTTCTATTTACCCTTCTACCAGAGCCATGGCCAACCTCTCCACTTCTTTATTTACTACTCTCCTTTTTTTCTGTACATCAGTTAATTTTATAAAAGATTTGCTGGACACCCAATAAATGCCAAGCACTACGTAAGGTGCTGCGACGGTGAAGATGGAAATGTGATTACAGGTTGGGTTTCTCCACTAAGTGTAAACAAACGAAACAGTTTGGCAGTTGTTCTGGTAGAGATATGTGCCTGACACGGTAGTGGCCTTGATGAGGGACCACCTAAGTTTCTCCAAGACAACTGGGAGAGGCTTCTTGAGACAATAGTGATTGGGCAGATCCTTGAAAGACAAGCAGTACTTCGGCAGGAGAAGAGGGGAGAAGGCAAGTATTTTGTGCAAATATGAGTCAAGTGAGAAATATCCTAGGAAGCCTGGGGTCTGTCATGAATGAGATAGATTGTGCCATGGCAGGTGGTTAGACATGAAGCTGAACTGATGGGCAAGGGCTAGGCCAAGCAGGACCCCAAAAGCATTGTCTCTCAGTTTGGACCACCACTTCTAGGCACGGGAGAGAAATGGAAGGGATTTGTGCAATGGAGTCATGCCCATAATCAGTCTTACTTTAGAGAGATCTGTCTGGAAGGAGTATAGAGGATGCAAATATGGCCAGAGTAGGTCATCATTGTAATACTTCAAATGAGAGGAGGGGGAGTGGGTGTGAATTGGAGAAAAGTAGATTTGAAAGATGTTAAGGTCTTGGAGACAATGGGACTTGGCACCCACTAAAGGTGGGGTGAGAGCTCTGACTTTGTGACAGCCTGCATGGCCGATAAATTTGAGGTGGAAAACACCCCATTATTTCCCCTTCTCTTTGATATTACCTCATCTAGAATAAGAGGTTATGGCTAGAGGGAGGGTTCTCCCCAGGCACAGGCACCACTCAGCAGAGACTAAACATTGGGCAGATGCTGGGCTTTCGTCTACCCTGCCCCTCCCAATTTCATCCTAACCCACACTGATCTCCACCTGCTTTGACTTCAGTCTTCGTTGCCCATGCCCTCTTAATCCCTCATTTCCAGTAACTCTCATTTGCAGAGAATGCATAGTAGATGATGCTCTGGCTCCATCATCTGAGCACCTCAGAAGCAGGGGGGCTGGCTCTTCGCTTCTTTACTGGCAGATGGCTGACACATGGTGGCCAGCACTCTTTGAATACCAGAGAAGGCCATAGTTGGCTTGAACACCTGCCCAAGAGAAAGAGCTATGAGAAAGGCATCACACTGGGGAGCTGGATGAGGACCATCACGGTTGGCCAGAGACAAGCTGGGGGTGGGGGGATGTGTGCCATGTGGGCAACCACGGGCCTTGGGAATTGTGGATTGGAGGACGGGCGACAAAATAGTTACCTGAGCCAGGCCCATGCTGCAACTAGACCAGTCTCTTCACAGTCTCCTCTCACAGGCCCCCTAGTGAGAGAAAAATCATTATACTCCCTGGGGAAGAAAAGAGAATGTGGGGACAAGTTGAGTCCTTCTTAGGCGGCAAAAATAGAAAGGATACATTTGCATACTAATGCAACTTGGATATTCATATCTTGCTTCATGAAGATATGGTAGGTGGTCCAGGTGTACAGTGTTTTAGACTTCTTTCAGCCTCTTCTATCCATCCATTTCTGGAAAGTTCTGGTCAAAGCATAATAACTGTGAAGAAACATGATCAGGAACCAATGGGACCCTTCAAATTCAGCAGACTGCTCTGATTACCCAGAGTCAAGCCGAATTAGAGTGTAGGGGGCCGCTGTGGGTAAAACACTCTCATGACTCCAAGAAAACGGTCAGAGCAACTGTTGCCAAGGGTACCTCTCAGCTGCTGTGTCCTGGAGATCCAACAAGAAGGGGTGGTTTAACTCTGTGACTCCAGTTCCCGACTCAGTCCTTTGATTTCCCTTGGGCACTCCCTTGGATTTAGGAATGGACATCATGCTCTTTACCCTGAGGCCGCCAAGGTAGTAAAATGTGTTCACAGCATCCTGGAGTGTTGGGGCTGGAATTAACTTCATCATGGTGTGGTCAGTCCCTTCATTTTATGGAAGAGGAATCTATAGCCCAGAGAAGTGATATGACTCAGTCTATGAACTAAGAACTATGCCCTGGCCAAGTAATGCTGCCATCAAAGATGGGAGGTCCAAACAGTCTAGAAAGTGTGTCTGGGTTTCTCCATCCCTGTACTGTGGAAGGAGAGGCAAGCGCCCCAAGCCCTATACCAGTGTAGCCTGTGGAATAACATACCCCGCAGCCTACACAAGGCACTCTCTAAAACTAATTCTCATTGTTCTGAGTTCATGTTCACAAAACAGTCTTTTCCAATAGATCCCAAGCTACCTTGAGACTAGAACAGAAGTTCCTTGGAAGAAAATATGAATACCCAGAGGTAGGTCTCCCATTATAACCTTGTATTTGTTGGCACATCAGACACTTGTCAGTTGGGTAAACATCACTTTCCCCAGGGTGGGATGACCCCTGTTTTCATCCTTCTGCAAGGATGGCCCCACAGGCTTTGCCTGGAGGAGCCAATTGCATCTTCTCACTCTGCTACTTCTTGACAACAAGCAGCAGATAACTTCCCTCCCCTAATGAAGGTTAGTGCTGTCTCCAATTTTTTGGAGTAGGGAGTAGGCATTTATGTCTCATGGGCCTTAAATGCAAAGACTGATCATACATAAGCCATCTCATAATAGCACCCTGTTTTTTATACAGTACACAAAAATAAAGTAGGTAAACCTCAGATGCCCCCAATGCCCCATTCTGTGCCCTACCTTCTCCCAAGTGCTGTCCCCTTCGCCTCTTCTTCCTGTGCTCAAGGTTCCATTATGTTTTCTTCATCTCCCTTCCCAAATAAAACTCCTCTCAGAATCTCCTGGAGAACACTTGGGGGACAATATCTGAGCATCTTCCCTCTCTTTTCTATTCCCTCTGTCCCTGCCATTATTGAGACCCATCCTTTCTCCTGCCCAGGTATTACCATAGCCCTACAGTTGGTGTCACTGCCTTCACTGCTCTCTGATTCACTTTCCCAAAGTTCTGTTCCTATCAGGACACTTCTTCACCCAAAAATATTCAGTGGCTCCCCACCACACCCAGAATCAAGTCCAGACTCCTTCTTCCGTTGTTCAAAGTCTTGCATTACTTGGACCCGGTGATATTTTTCTGACCCTACCTCTGCCTCCTCCCCTTCACTGGCCTTACCTGCCCAGGAGACCCCCAGGGTTCTTCCCATTCTTCCTCACATGTCCCTCGTATCGTCTTCTCACCATCATATCGTCTTCTCGCCATCACTCTGCCTGGAATATTCATTCCCTGAACCCTACTTCCATTTATCTAAATCTTGCCCATCTGGTATCAGTTAGGATCGTTGTTAAGAACAGGAGAGACCAAAAATAACAGGCTTAAACAAGATCCGATTTTATTTCTCTTCATATAGAAGTTTAGAGACCCAGGCTCTTTCTTGTTCATTGCTCTGTCATCCACACGGTCCGAGGCAGAACCCAGAGTTCCTCCATCATATCCATATTCCATGAATCAGGGCGCAGGAAGGGGCAAAGGAAAAGAGGGCCAAACGATGCATACCGGCTGTCATTTAGGGATTATTCCTGGAAACTGCCACCTAACGGTTCACTGACATCTCTTTGAACTCAGTCATGTGGTCACATCTAGCTGCACGGGTGGCTGGGAAACGTCTTTATTTGTGAGTGACCATATTCCCGGTTAAAAATTGGGAGTTGTGTTAATGTGGAAGGTAAGGAGAACTGGTACTGCAGGACAGATATCAATGTCAGCTATTCCATTGCTCTGGGCTACCTGTCAGACCCAACCTTTGCTCCCACCCACACCCCCTCTATAAGCCGTCTTTCCGTTTCCTGAATGGCTAGAGTAGTTTCTCCGGCCCTCCCTCCTAGCACATGGCAATTCCTACCCTCTTATGGCCACTTACGTTGTGTGTTTTTTTTTCTTTTAATCCCCTGCTGAACTTTGGCCACTCATTAGGCAGTATTCTGTGTTGAATTCATTTGAATTTCTCCTGTCCTCACTACCAGTGGGTACAGAGGGGGCAACATTAACCACAATAATCCACAGTTCCCTGGCTCTTGGCCAACCTCCTCATTCTGACCCACTGCCTATGAGCATTCTTAGTAACATAGCTCCATTTTTACTTTCAAATTCTCTCTTTTCTTGGACCCAGATGTATGTCTACATGCTGAACTGGGGATGGATTTGAGCGACACCCACACAGAATCACCCCTCCCTTGCAATGATTGGAAAGAGCTTTATCATACCTGGCTCCTCATGGCTTAGGATGGGCACCCTCCCACGATGCCCTCAGCCTCTTGTGGAAATACACTCGCCAGAGTCCAACCCATCCCTCTTCCGCAGACATGTCTGGATTCCGTCTCGGGCTCATAAGCTGTTACATAATCATAAGCTGTTACATAAATAATCACAGACCATTGTATAAACAATACCCAAAGCCTCTAGCTCTTCTGTGCAAATACATAGTGTTATAAACATTGGATGGGTGGATAATTATTGCCTCCAATTTGCCAACTCTCTGGATCGTTTTCATCAGGCGTAAGTGCAAACTTGTTTTTGAAATGTGAACGGATACTATAGACTCTTCGATTGAATGTACATCTGTTGACAGTGAAGGGGATCAGCTATAGACAAAGAGAAGCCTTGTCACATGAAGTAAAGTGAGGGGTGCCAGTGATGTGCAGACAGACAGACTGTCTCTAAACAAAAATGATTTCCAGAGTCTCTTGAGTTCCATGGACGATGTGGGGTGTTTGTTACGCATTATTTCTTAGCCTCACTGCAACTTGAGGGTAGGATCCCTTCCTTTGCAGAAGAGGAGACTAAAGCTCAAAGAATGGATTTGCCCTGGGGCACACCGATAGATTTTTTAGATTTGAACTCAGATCTGTCTGACTACAGAGCCAGTTGGGTTTCTGCTACCGTGTGACCTTTTGGATATTTGACGAACATTCTGGCGGCACAGGTAAGAGCCTTCTGGAATGTGCTCAAGCAGACTGAGCAGGAGCCAATGGGCAAGAGGACAGAGAGGCCAGTGGGCTTGGTGGCATAAGTGTGTCCCATGAGGGAAATGGTCTAGCTCACTAAGTGGTGAACTTCTCCTCAGGAACAGGTTTGAGCAGAAGTCAGGAGGCTGCAGGGAGGATTGCATCTGGTTGGAGGTTAGAACAACAGAATCTCTACGACTCTACGGACTCCAAGACTGCAAGCAGGACGAGAGGGGCAGGAGAGAGCAGGCTTTTCCTGAAGAATGCAAGTCGCAAATCACACTTAGCGTCTTAGGAGAAGCAGTCACCCCTTAGACTCCAGGCAAAAGAAGCATCTTTGCTACATGACCGGACATGCCTTGGGATCTGAATAGAGAAGGATGACCCAAAATTAGTCAATAACATTCTTTGCCCACCCACTGTGCTCATGGAACCAGCTCTGTGATGGCAGGCCACTCTGAGTCCCTCTTCCTTTATAGGTCAAAGATTGATCCATCGACCCACGGAGGTTGAGTTGTAATTATTAAAATCAACTGACTCCTATCTGCAGGATGCCTCGTGCTTACCTTACACGGGCTGCTGTGCTCAGGTGATTGGGGCCCTACAGGAAGGGTGGGAAAAGGAACGTGGAGAGGCCCTGGGGGGGCGGAGGCTTCAGGAGTGACGATGAGTGGGCATGATTTCACCGCCGTCCTGCATGGTGTCTGTACGTGAGCACATCCAGTGCCTTGTGAGTAATTGAAGATTGATCATAGACCAAGAAATCTCTTAAGAGAGCATTTTTTTTTTTCTGTCTAAAATCAAGTTCATTTTTCTGGCTTGGATTCCTTCAAATGAGTCAAAGAACTGGGACTTCGTTCTCATAAATCTAGTGTTCTTACCTGCCAAAAACTGCTTGCATTTATGAAGGCTTAGAGGGGCAAAGGAACAATTGCAGGAACAGGCAGCATTTGACTTGCCCAGGGGAAGAATTTACGCTTTTTTCCCACCCCGTCCTAGCCCCACACCTTTCCACCCCTTGATTATCATCAAAAGCTTTTTTCCTGGACTCCCTGTACCAGCTTCTCCAGATCTCAAGCTAGACATTCATTTGCAGAAAAGTCCTCCTGAAATCCCTTTTCCAACATTTCACATTCCAGTTGACGGCCCTTTCTTCCTGAATGTGAGCCCCCAGGTTGGCATCATCATGTCCCTCAGAGCTGGCTGCACTTCATTCCTCTGTCTTGTCCACTCTGTACCAGCCTCCGTTGGCTCCAGCCAAGCCCATCTCCTTAACAACCAACCCTTTCTGGCCTCTGTGCTTTGTATGAGTCATCCCTCCCATCATAAAACTGCCTCCCGCCTCATCAATTCAGGGCCACCACCTCCTGCAGCACCCAGCTCACCGCCTTTCGGAAGCGTTCCAAAAAGGCCATTTGAGTATTGGTTCATTGTGCCCCGCATCCCCCAGTTCAGAGACCTTCCGTTTAACCACCTCCAGAGGAAAAAAAAAAAAAAAATTCTGGTTTTCTATCAGCATGTGGGCCAAGTAGTTACCTGGCTGTGCGAAGTGGAGGCAGAAAATTATGAGGGAGGGGATGGGCTGGGGGGCGGGGGAAGGGGAGGACCTAACTTCTTCTTTGACAGCGTTTCCAAGGATGCTCCCTCTGACCTCCACTTTTAGAGGCACATGGTGCTGCCATTTCTGAGCCTTTGGAAGGTTCTGGGGTATAAGTTGGGCTGCTTCTCATCTTTCCTGTCTCAGGGTTAGCAATGAGCTTCCTATAGCTGCTAAATCAGTTCCTATTTGCCTGGTCTTCTGCTCTTCTTTCCCAGACCCTCTCTGGTAATGCTGATGGAGTTTCATGAACATGGATGCAAACTGCCTTCTTTAACCAGAAGTCTCGCGTGACTATTTACCTTTGGTTGCTAAGTTCTTTCTGACTGAATGTTCTCTCTAGCTACATGACAGACCTCTGGTCACTGTAGTTGCCAGTACGCAAAGTGCTTCTCTGGGCAGACACAGAAATGGTGTTTAACTGATGACCTGAGCAGCTTTTGTTGACTTTGGAGGGTGGGACTGATTACATGTGAGCTGACCCTTTGCCCTGTGAATCACTGAGCTTCCTTGAACATCTTATTCTGGGCGGTCATGCCAGCCGAAGCCCTGGGGAGGACACAGGGTTCCTTCATCGTTGGCCAGTGGGAGAGCTAAGGGTTCGGCTGAGCTACGTCCTCTGTCATGTCATGGGTGTCCCAAGGGGTCTGAAGGCCCCTACTGGGAGACAGAGACAGAAAGTTAATGCAAATGCAGCCCTCCATCCGCTTGTTCTCATTTCCCAGAGAGAAAACAAAAGATGTCCCAGGTTTTCAGCAGACATTCAATAAAAAGAATCCCCCATGCCTCTGGCCCACCCTGACTGATAACACCCTAGTACAGGAGTTATTTCTGAACAACAGAGGAGCTGCCAAACTCCACCCCTGCTCTGGGCTCCCTCCGTCCCACACGCTCACGTACTATGCAGTGTTTTAACCGGCCAGGCACCCAGGAAAGAGACAAATAACCAGAACTGAACATTCTAACTTTAATGAGATCCTAGAAGTTTGGACCTATTTAAGCAGAAAGAGGGTGACTATGGTCACACCAAGGAATGCACAACCTATTTGCCCAATGAATACATTATGGATTGAGTCCCTTTCTCTGTGCAAACCCTGCCTTAGGCCCTGGAGGTACGAAGACAGCAAGTAGATATTGCCCGGTCCTGAGGGAGCTTAGAACCTGTGGAAGATGCAGCTGGATACACGTGGTGCCTTCCTTGTGGCAAGTGTAAGGCCAGGAGTGGTAGAGAGTCATGTGGGATCCCAGACTAGGCATCAAGGATGGTTTCCGTGAAAGGTGGCATGTGAGATGAATGACGAGTTAGGTTCCGGCAGGCAAAGGAAGCAGGAAGGGGTTGAGCTGAGCACAGAGCTCTCACTACATTCCATGTGCCCAACAGCTGGAGGGTTTGGGTAGAGGTCAGATGGGCCAGGGGCTTACACGGGATGACACTTAACCCAAAGCACAGCCAAGAGCCACCAGAAAGTTCCAAGCAGGGGAGTGAAACACGCATTTTGGAAAGATGTCTCTGATGGCCGAGGGCAAAACAAATTGGAGTCAGAAGGGGGTCTACGCTGTGAGGCAAGAAGCCCAGAGGCCAGCAGGGTCTTGGCAACAGGATGGTGACTTGCACAAGGTAGTGCAGAGAAGCGGGACTCCTGAGGTCTTCAGAAGGTGAAATCACTGGGATTTGGAGATGGATTCACTCGGTGGGGAGGCTGATGGAGGCATCTGAGTGACGGTCATGTTTCCAGTCTGGGCATCTGCGTGATAACATTTACCAAGACAGGGAAACCTGGGGGCAGTTCAACAGGATTGGCTGTATCTTCCTTTCTTACGAAAGCAACAATAAGAACAGAAGATGTCCCTTCCTGGAAATTCCATGCCACAAACCTGAGGAAGGGGTCAGGCATAGCCAGTCCTCTGCCCAGCTCCTCATCTTAACCCTGTGGTTGGACTTCGTGCATAATCAGGCACCAAGAAAACCCAGCTCCTCAGGCCGATGTCCGTGGCACCCCAAAGCCAGCCCCAGCTGGACGTGGTGACTTCCAATGTCGCTCTCCGGCTCTCCATATGCTCGCCTGTATGTACACACGAGCCTATCCCAGGCATCACGCCCCCTTGGCTTCTGAGACATGGCGCATGCTGTCACCGCCCCGCCCCCCGACCGCTGAAGCTCGGCCCCCAGCCCTCTCCCTGACCCCAGACCTCACTCAAAGCCCCCCCGGCAACTCAGGCCTCCTGAGATCCTCCTTTAGCTGAGGCAGAGCCAGTGACTGCACTCTTCTGTTTCATGACACGAAAAGGAAATATTTATGTGAGCAAAAAATGGCACGCGTCCTCTCCACTCAC
Organism: Zalophus californianus; assembly: GCF_009762305.2. Taxonomy (NCBI): domain Eukaryota; kingdom Metazoa; phylum Chordata; class Mammalia; order Carnivora; family Otariidae; genus Zalophus; species Zalophus californianus. The sequence continues at coordinate 9,361,431 of NC_045610.1, forward strand.
AGATGACCACTTAGTTATCTTGGCTTTAAGGTCTGGACTCGCCCAGAAGTGGGAGCATCCCCTTAAACGTGCTGAGCTGGGTTTAGCGTGGAGAAGGACACAGTCTCTGTCAGCCAGGAGGGGTAATGGGCACTCACCGAAGTCACCACCGTATGAAGTTCGCTGTGATCCGTGCTGTTAGGGGCTGAGCTGTGTCTCACGGAATTCACATATTGAAGTCCTAACCCCCCAGCATCTAAGAAGGTGACTGTATTTCAAGATAATTACTTTTAAAAAGTAATTAAGTCAATGAGGTCACTAGGGCAGGCCACAAGCATGACCAGCGTCCTTTTAAGAAGAGGAGATTAGGGCACAGACACACACAAGAGGGAAGACCCCAGGAGGACACGAGGAGAAGATCACCATCTACGAGCCAAGGAGAGAGGCCTCAGGAGAAACCAACCCTTTCTGGGACATCCAGCCTCCAGATCTGGGAGACAGTAAATCTCTCTCCTTCAAGACCCCGACTCGGTGATACTTTGTTAGGGCAACCAGAGCAAACTCACAGAGGTGCTATCGTAGAGAAAACCAGATGTGCTACCAGATTGCAAAGGAGACAGAAACCGATGCCGACGAGGAAGGCAGTTAGCGGAGGGGTTATTTGTGGGGGTTCCAGGGTGGACTGGCTGGGTTCAGACACCCCTGGTCTGCCAGCCCCCTTGGCACCCGTCCCCACCGGGTACGGTCATGGTCATGGAGAGGATGAAGGGAGATAAACAGGTCCTCAGAGTAAGACCACGGGATAGGGGTAGCTATTGCTTTATTAATTATTGTGGAGGAATCCCTCATCACGTAAGCAGAGAACACAAGGATAGTGCTCCAGGGAGCATGCAGGGAGCCAGGGGTGGAGCAGGGGGAAGGTGAGTCACCTGGGAGAGTCCGGAGACCCCACTGGGGAATGCGGAGCAAAGCAGAGCAAGCGGGAGAGCAAGGGAATGATGGAATTCCCAACTGGACTTTGTTCCCAAGGAGAGAAAAAAAAAAACATTCAAGGTTCCTCAAGCAGGGCAGGGAATGCTGACCAGCTGGTGGAAGAGAAATCTAATGAGAGAAAGGCAAAAACCCAGGCGGACCGGATGCAGGCTTCTCTGATGCAAAGGAGAGCCCAGCGAGTAACTGTGGCCCTTCTATTCCTTTGCCTTAAATATTTATTTCAATGTTTGCATGCATAAAGAATGCAAAGAGCCCGGAGGCAGCCACTCCCTCCAGCTTTTAAAAGATTTCTGCGGAAGTGTTCCTGGAAGAGGCAGTTAAGGTCTTTCCTCCTTTGCCCTGAAATTGATTTTTGAGAAGAGGGGCCCTGCACTTTCGAGCTGGCTGTGAGCGGTGTTCCTTAGGTCCCTCGCACCTCCTGGGCGGGGACAAGATGAAACTCTGGGAGCTCAGGTTTCCAGAGAGAGAACCGTCCCTAGAGAGGTGCCTGATGAATAAATAAACAGGTGCTCCTAGTGCCCTGTCCATTCACCAATAGTTTGCCCTTTAACCGTCTATCAGAATGATGGGAGCATGAGCTCTGCTGCCTCTCTGCATGAACGGAGCCTGGCTGTGCCCACCATCACTTCTTTCCTGTCTACCCCGTGTTATTTGGGTAGCAGAAAAGTGGAAAGTCGCGGGTGGCTTGAATATGATCTAGTTCAATGCTCCCACTTTGCAGATGAAGAAACTGAGCCCAGAGAAGGGATTTGCTCAGTCTCAGTCTGTCAGTGCCCATAGATGACATTGGAACTCAGACATCATGACTCCCAGCCGAGGGTGTCATCCTGTCCAGCGCCCAGCAGAGACACGCTGCCCCACAAAAAATATAACGCAAGCCACAGGTGTTGTTTCAGCCTTTCAAGTCGCCACGTTTAAAAAAGTAGAAACAGGTGAAATTAACCTTTGTCATGTTTTAGCCAGTGTGTGCAAAATGCAGACTCCCTCTGTCCACACCTCTCATTCCACGATTTCGAAGCACGCTGTGTGCCTGCTTGGGCTTGGCAGGGATGAGGGCAGGGAGTGGGGGGGGGCGGGGGTTCAGACTCTGAATAGCAGCCTTTCCAAGAAAAGCAATCAATGTGCAAGCCCACTACGCCATACATTTTGCAGAAAGTCTGCACTTCTCTCCAGAACATTAAGCATATAGAGAAATATCCCCATAATGAAAGTGTAGGCCGTGGTCGACATTGTCCCAGCTTACAACACACAGAGGACTTTTTAATCCAGGCACCCATTTCCAGGGTGCTTTTAGCTGACAAAGGACGCCTGTGGGCTGCTGGCATTCCAGCTATCTCCTGAGGTGGCTGGAAGTGGGTGGCAGTGCCAACTTCTGGGAAGAATGTTGGAATAGAAGTGCCTGGGGAAAGAAAGGGACCGCCTCTCCTCCTGGAGCCCATGTTAGGTCAGCCCAGATGACTAACGTGGCATTCCCTCGCCCCCTGGGTGTAGGGAACTATACCAACTTCCAGGGCTTCCCGAGTTCTCTCTGGAACTGCAGCCAGTGTCGGAGCTCCACTCATTTCCAACAGTCTGGAATTCCATTTCAGGTCCTTTAAAAAGCAACTGCCAACTGGCTTTGCCTCCACCTTGTCCAAAGGGTGTCAGTGTGCATCGCAGGGCCAAGTTCTTCTCTGCCTCTCTAGATGAGTTCTGATGTTGGGGCCACCGAACAGGTGGACCAACCAGGGCTGTTGATAAATAACAGATTCCGGAGGGAGCAAAACCCTAAGAGCAAGGCTGGGATACTCTCCACCACCAGCGGGCCCAAGGCGTGGCTTACCTGACCGCCACCAAGGCAAATGCTCAGGTCAATGGAATTCACAAGCTCCTCGGACAACGGGCAGTCTCAGAGGGTGGTTGTAGAGTTTGCTTCTAGAGTTCGCTTCTAGAGTTGCATTGACCAATACATGTACATGGCTACGGAGTCCTTAAATGTCACTGGTCCAAACTGAGAGGCCCTCTAAGTGCAAAATACACACCCGAGAGCAAAGACTTCATACGAAAAAAAGAGGATGTCAAATACTTCATCAAAAATGTTTCTATTGATTTCATGTTGAAATTATTCCATTTTGCATATATTGGATTAGATATGTATTATTAAATTTCATGTGGTTTTTTTATATAAAATGATACATGTGGCTCACATTGTATTCCTACTGGACAGCAATGTTCTAGTGGAGGCATTTGATCTGAATGGCCACTTCCTGGGATTTAATTCCAGTGACACTGTATGGGATTTGACTAGCGCTATGGGGATTGATGGCATGAGCTTGGTGGCTGGTGACCAGGACAAGGGATGTGAAATGGGAGCGCAGATTGAAAGCACTGGGGCAACAGGGGCCCCCTCTGCACCCTCCCTTGATGCATGACCCTGGAAGCACCTTCACCTGGACGTAGGTCTCTCTGTTGGAAACCTGCAGCAGGACATCTCCAGATGAGAGCTGAGTTATGTGATTGCTTCTCACCCTTTGGAATTGGAACATGAAATCTAGCGCTAAACCTTGTTGACACAAGGGATCCTTATGATGATGGAACTGGCAAACCTGTTGGGGGAAAGCATGGACCCTCCAATGCCCAAACCTCCCCTCAAACACGTCCCATACCCAGATGGGTCCCTTATGCCACCCACAGATGGACCCCAACCTATTAATACAGAGGTAGCCTTGATCAAAAACGTTCCTCAACGTGGGTGTCAGGGAGCTTAAAGTCTAGGTGAAAGTATCAATGCCTAGAGCTCCAAGGGGCTAGGAAGGCAAGGATTTTTTCCTGGTAGAGCAAATCGAATCTACTTTAACATGTGAGGTGGGATCGGCATTTGGGGAGGTATTCCTCAACATCATCTCACTCAGGTTACAAGGTTTTCCTTGCATAAACTAAGGGGCTTGACTTCACGGGCCAACCCAATAGTATAGTTGAAGCAGCCCCAAGTTTCCTCATTCACAGGAAAAGTGTAAAAGAGCCCACTGAGGGGTGCCTGGGTGGCTCAGTTGGTTAAGAATCTGCCTTCGGACATGTATCACATGACCTCACTGATATGAGGAATTCTTAATCTCAGGAAAGAAACTGAGTGTTACTGGAGTAGTTGGGGGTGGGAGGGATGGGGTGGCTGGGTGATAGACATTGGGGAGGGTATGTGCTACGGTGAGCGCTGTGAATTGTGCAAGACTGCTGAATCACAGTTCTGTACTTCTGAAACAAATAACGCAACATATTTTAAGAAAAAAGAAAAAGAAGAAGATAACAGGAGAGGAAGAAAAGGGGAGTATGTCAGAGGGGGAGACGAACCATGAGAGATGATGGACTCTGAAAAACAAACTGAGGGTTCTAGAGGGGAGGGGGGTGGGGGGATGGGTTAGCCTGGTGATGGGCATTGAGGAGGGCACGTTCTGCATGGAGCACTGGGTGTTATGAACAAACAATGAATCATGGAACACTGCACCAAAAACTAATGATGTAATATATGGTGATTAACATAACAATAAAAAAAAAAAAGAATCTGCCTTCAGCTCAGGTCATGATCCCAGGGTCCTGGAATTGAGCCCTGAGTGGGCTCCCTGCTCCACGGGAGCCTGCTTCTCCCTCTGCCCCTCCTCCCCGGCCCCCCACTCACTCACTCACTCTCTCTCTCTAGCAAATAAATAAATAAAATCTTTAAAAAAAAAAAAAGAGCCCACTGAGGAGAGCAGAGCAGGGGACCTATCTGTACCCCAAGAAATAAGCTACCCAGAGGAGATAACCCCGGTGTACTGCAGCTGAGTCACCCTGAGACACCAGTCAGCAGGGAGGAGGGAGCTGCCAGGCTGGGAGTGTCTCTCTTATCCCATCATCAGAGAGCACAAGATAACATGGGTCCAATTTTGGTAATGGGGTCATTCCAGAAAATAATGATTTCTTTCCCCTTAAATTCACATTAGGCTGGCCAGAAGCCCCTGGACTGCCTGGAATGTGTATTAAGAATGCCAAACATCTTGGCCATAATTTTCAGTCACCAGGGCATGTATTTAAACCCATAGTACCTCATCCCCTCTGGTCGTGACCTCCACCATGGCCTTCACTCAGAACCTGCGCCAGAAAGCAGTGTCAGTGGTTCTTCATTTGACCCGGACAAAAACATATGGACATCTATAAGAGTCTGCTCCATTTATGATGTCTCCTCAGCCACTGTTCCCTGAGCTAAGAGATTCAACTGTTTATGAAAAAAACAGTATTGTATTCCCTCTTGGTCATCTAAGTCATGGGAAATTTTTGTGTGGTGATGCATAAATCCCAGAAAGTTTGGTTTAAAAAGTTCTCTTAAGTGTGGGTGGTTCCTCAAGTTTGTCCAGATTTCCTGAATATCCTGTGTCCATAAAACAGGCCTGAAGGCTTCACCCAAACATCCCCCCAAGAGGCCCTTTGGATTCATGGGCACCCTCCTTAGTGAGTTTGGGCAGCTGACTGTTACATGGAGGACTTTCAAACTCACAATCAAAGTGAGTCTACAAAGCCCAAATCAGCAGAGTGGCTGGAGAATATTATGTTTTGACTCAGTTAAGGATAACCCTCCCATGATCCAAAATCCCTCTAATAAAGTCATTGTAAGAAGTCTCAAAATGAGTTAACTATTCTCTTTGAGAGATCGGTCTTTGATGTTCTACTCAATCCATCAACAATTATTTCATGAGCGCCTGTATATCAGAGTGTGACAAGGCCCCTGACTTCTAGTTCCTTCTCCCAAACTTCCTCCTCCTCAAGAAGATTCTCCCATGGCCTTCCACCATGACCAAGCGGCCGCTGAAAAGCATGCAAATAAATGCGCCCAAGTATTGAGATAGAAAGATGGAACAGCTTTCAAAATGAGATGCATTCAATGTATCCCATTTTGGGATATTCAGCAAAATTGGTCTTAATTGATTTTTATAAAGACACAAACAGTATGTGTTTAACCCCACTTCTGCAAGTATATATGTAGAGATGGATAAATAGGTAGACAGATAGATATTCATGTGTATATTTCAACACGACAAATCCAAAAGCATATATATGAAACTGGTCACTGCAATACCCGACAGAATTAATTTTCTTTTCTTGTAGCTTCCTTTCATATTTTTTTCTAGAGTAAACACATATTGTATGTGAAATCAAAAAATACAAGTGGATTCTAAGGGCAACACTAGCATGAGAGGCGATGGTGAGTCTGTGTGATAACCATTTAAAGCGGTTTGTGTGTATATCGTTTGGGGGCGTTCTGAGTTCTGGCTGAGATCATGGGCACTCTGCACGTTTTAGGCCTAGATACAGAGAAAAGTAAATTTTGTATTTTTTCTGTGTGACCAGGATTAAAATTATATATGTGTACCTATACATTGTATCATTATATTTAGTTATCAAAGAGCCTTGACAGCTATTTGCATCGTCAATGCCTGGACCAATCTTATGCCCTACACTAACTGGCCTTGACAATATGAACTCTATTACCTACACCAGACCCACTAATCAACATAAATTTAGGTGTATTATTTATATTCGCCATGTCAAACTTAGGTGTTTCTATTCCCTGATCAGAATGGGCTTCAGATCAAAAGGAATGAGATCTTGCCATTTGCAACGATGCGGATGGAACTGGAGGGTGTTATGCCATTTGCAACGATGCGGATGGAACTGGAGTGAAATAAGTCAATCAGAGGAAGACATGTATCATATGACCTCACTGATAGGAGGAATTCTTAATGTCAGGAAACAAACTGAGGGTTGTTAGAGTGGGGGGTGGGTCGGAGGGATGGGGTGGCTGGGTGATAGACATTGGGGAGGGTATGTGCTACGGAGAGCGCTGTGAATTGTGCAAGACTGTTGAATCACAGATCTGTACCTCTGAAACAAATAATGCAATATATGTTAAGAAAAAAAAGAAGAAGAAGAAGATAGCAGGAGGGAAAGAATGAAGGGGGGGAAATTGGAGCGGGAGACGAACCATGAGAGACGATGGACTCTGAAAAACAAACTGAGGGTTCTAGTGGGGAGGGGGGTGGGGGGATGGGTTAGCCTGGTGGTGGGTATTAGAGAGGGCACGTTCTGCGTGGAGCACTGGGTGTTATGCACAATGAATCATGGAACACTACATCCAAAACTAATGATGTAATGTATGGTGATTAACATAACAATAAAAAAATTTAAAAAAAAAGAATGGGCTTCAGATTCAAAATGGGTTTTTTTTTTCAAAGATTTTATTTATTTATTTGACAGAGAGAGACACAGAGAAAGAGGGAACACAAGCAGGGGGAGAGGGAGAGGGAGAAGCAGGCTTCCCGCGGAGCAGGGAGCACGATGAGGGGCTCGATCCCAGGACCCCGGGAGCATGACCCGAGCTGAAGGCAGACGCTTAACGACTGAGCCCCCCAGGCGCCCCTCAAAATAGGTCTTAATTGGTGCACTTATGAAGTTACTTCAACGATTAGTCTATTATCTATCCTTTTAATAATCCACGTAGCAAATGATATCCTTGCAATTAAATGATATCTTTGCAACCTCCTTGGAAAATGAGGAAGCAATCTTTCCGGCCCTGCCCTTGTTGTTCTGTTTGAGCAGACGCCAGGAGGAGACAGTAGGAATAAGCTGCAGGAAGCTAAATTGATCTACATAAGAAAGAACATGACGGGACAGAAAGGGCAGAAAGGCACAGAAGGAGGAAGGAAGTGGAAAGAGCTCGAAGAGGGGAGGGAGAGGGAAGCAGGGAAGATCCAGTGCAGCTGGGATTTTTCGAGAAAAAAAAAAGTAGGAAAGAAAAGGGGCTTGAGTAGCTGGTGCCCCAGCGGGGACTCTGGGTGGGAGGAAAGAGCGGAGCGGACAGAGTAGACAGCATGAGTTATAAGAACCCGTACAACGTGACACACATGTTGCTTCCCTCATCCCCTAAGAAAACCTTCAGCAAAGAGTTGCATTACTCCTCAAAGTTTGTGTCTCTTTGGGATGTATTAATTGTCAGATCAGGAATCATTTTGTTTTGCTGGATGGAGAATCGAGGGGGTGGAGAAGGTCAGAGGAGGCCCCTGGGAAGCATCGGGAACAGCCAGGCTCTGCCTTTGCTGAGTGGCCCTGCTCCCAAGGTGCCACCCTGCCCCCGCCCCCGGCAGGAGCCATGGCATCAGCCTTTCCACGTGGCCACGTGGAGGGCGGCTGGAACCAAGTACCACAGACTGGGGGGGCTCCAAAAACAGAGATCTTCTGTCTCACAATTTTGGAGGCTGGAAGCCCAAGATCAAGGTGTCATGGGCATTGGCTTCTTTCTCAGTGGGTGTCTCTGTGTCCAAATTTCCCCCTTTCTATAAAGGCATCAATCACACCAGATTAGGGCCCACCCTAGGGACCTGATTTTAACTTGATTACCTCTTCAATGACCCTATTTCCAAATAAGGTCACATTCTGAGGTACCAGGGCTTAGGACTTCAACGCATAAATTTGGGGGCAGGGGAGCTGCAATTCAACCTCAAACACCCACTGGCAATCCCTTGACCTCTCCCTGCAGCCTCCACCTTAGAGATCCCGCAGGGGAGTCCCTCCCCTTTTCCTTCACAGGCTCTCATCCCCAAGCCCAGGCCTCTCTGTCCTCATAGTGTCTTGCACAAATTCCTCCTAATTCTGGCTTGGTGACCTCGCCCTTCCCCATTTTCAGCCAGGACATGGAGTTTTATCAGATGTTTCCATTTCTCTGGGAAAGTCTGTAGGGATTGAGAAGAGAGGAGACTCTCGTAGGTGGGCTCAGATCCCGATGAAGCTGAAGCTGCTCTGTGTCTTGACACCCCCCCAGCCCGATTCCAGCTTCTTCCCCAGGGAGGGGCTCCAGTGGGATGGACAGAAGGATCCCTACTCCTGCTCTGTCCATTGCCCTGGGACAGACTTGGCCCTTGGCCTCATTTTTCAGGGGGTTCCTCGGGCCCTTGTGGGGATGGGTCTGCTCCTCACAGCCCCGCATCTCCACCCTAGATGCCACAGAGGGTCAGCAACTAAAGGGATGGGTGAGTGGAGGGCACATTCAGGCCAGGCAAAGTCACTGGGGTAAAGGCCAGGGTGGGGATGGACAACCAGACAACTGACGAAAGTTGGAGGAGGCGCTGGATTACAAGGAGGGGCTTGCTCACCAGATGTAGCAAAAGGTTTGCAACAAAACCCAAATTTCGGGCATGGAATACCGGGGGGGGGGGGGGGGGGACACGGCTTACAAGAATAAGAACTTACAAAAAAAGAAAAAGAAGAAGATAGCAGGAGGGGAAGAATGAAGGGGAGTAAGTCGGAGGGGGAGACGAACCATGAGAGACGATGGACTCTGAAAAACAAACTGAGGGTTCTAGAGGGGAGGGGGGTGGGGGATGGGTTAGCCTGGTGATGGGTATTAAAGAGGGCACAGTCTGCGTGGAGCACTGGGTGTTACGCACAAACAATGAATCGTGGAACACTACATCAAAAACTAATGATGTAATGTATGGTGATTAACATAACAATAAAAAAATTATTAAAAAAAAAGAAAATGTCCTGAATAGTGTCTTAGAGGATTCATAATCATAAGGCTTCCTAAAACAAGTGGTTTTTCCGATGGAGGTCCCAGGGCGTGATGAGGCTTCCTATACAGGGTCCTGTGGCCTTCTCCAGGTACAGAAGAGAGAGACAGACCGGACTCCAGAGACCCTCTGGAGTCACTGCGCCCCAGCATCCTCCCTGGCTCCAAGCAGATGCCCCACCCTCACGTGCCTGATATACCTGCCTCCCCCACGGGATTTCATATGGAGAAGGGTCTCCATGATTACAACAAAGTAAACAAATATATATTATATGTAATAAAAATATATATTATATGATCATATTTTAGATAATAAAGATATATGCTAATTATGACTTTATATATAAATATATTATTTTACATATATATGAAAATATACATATGTATACACCAGTTATTTAGCTAATGAGTTCTCCATGCATATAAAATCATTCAATATATAACTATGTATCTTACTTGTGATTTCATCTCAGGATCATATCTACTACGTGACGTCAGCACGGAGGCCTAGAACTCATTCCTAATGAGAAAGATCCTCTTCAACATAAAGGGGAGCAGACTAACTTGAGAGGAGGGAAGGGTCTCCAGGGAAGACGCTACAGCCGTCAAAAACGAAAAATATTCGGAGGTGGATCAACCTTTGCCTCGGATGCTCTTGGTGGGTCGTACGTGCGCCAAATCAGCATTTCAAAATTAAGCCCACTGATCTGGCTGCCTCTGTGAGACAATGCCTTCAGGGTAAAGAAGATCCAAGTTGGCAGGGCTGAGCATCTTCTGGGAATTTACAAGCTCCTGTTTCAAAGGCTATGCTTCCTAAGGAGGGAAGCATATCAGGTGGTGGGGTCTATTTTCCTGACACCCCCACCCGGGGGCACAAAGTTCTTACATTTGGAGATAGGGTGCTCTAAGCAGAGTGGCTCGAGGGAGAGACATCAGGTGCCAGCCTGCTCTATGGCCCACTTTAATTCTGCTCCCCAGCCTTTAGTGGGGTGCCTCCTCTATGGGAAGCACTGTGCTAAGTGCTGGGGGTTCAAAGGGGAGAAAGGAGCAGTCCTTGCCCTTAGGGGGCTTCCTGTGTCCTTGGTGGGAGGGAGATTTATGCACAGATAATCAAATCCCCTGCAAAGTGCTAGACAAAAGTTGCATTTCTGTAGCCCAAGGAACACCAACGGGAGGCAGGGCCCAGTCTGGAAGCCCTGGGAGGCTTTCTGGGGCAAGTTCTCGTGCATTCCATTACAGGACTTGCTTTATGGAGTCTTGGTCTATAAATACCACCGGCCAACACAAATGCACGTCCACGAAAGGATAGAATTTCAGCATTAGAAGCAACCTTCATGTTCATTAACCCCAGGCCCGGTCTGATGCTAGAAGCCCTTCTAGGATACACGGGCGGAACTGTGTTTTTTGCTTACTCCCAAGACAGGGTGCTCACTACCACCTGGGGAGGGGCTTGGACCACCCCTGGGGCACCCATGCAGAGGTCCCGGTTTGCAGAGCCTGCCTCCAGCTTTGGGGAGTGTGAAAGCCGAGGAATGATGCTCCCTGTGTGTCTGGCTTGTTCGGCCTGCCCAGGGCCCCAAGCACAGGGATTCCGGGCTCTCGGGTTGCATCTCGGGTGTTGGAATGGAGGGGCCAGCTGCCAGCCAGTCACTCTGAACGCGCACAGCAACTCAGGGCATGGCATGTGCCTTTCAGGGCAAGCAGCACAGCCCAGCACACAGTGCCCTCCCCAGGCTGTCCCCCTCCTCTGATGTGGGGCCCGTGGTAACCAAAGCTGTGACGGGGCCTCACCTGGCATCTCGGCTCAGCCAGCAGGTGCATCGTGCTGTATTTAGAAGTACTGTTCACCTCGCTTTGGAGAGTTCTCATCTCATATTGTTTTATGTCTGTCGTGGCCGCAGGGAGTCCCCCGGTCATTCCAAGTGCATCGAATGTTCTAGTTCATGAGAGCAGAGGGGCCAGGTCTCCACTGAGCTGCTCCCTGTAAAGTCGGATTATCCCCATCACTACCACCTCCAGTCCCCAGTCAGCCCCTCTGCGTTTTTCAGTGCCCTGCCCTCTCTCCCGACCCCTTCCTTTCTCAGCATCCCTCTCTGCCATCCTCCTCCCAACAGAGAAGAATTTTGTTCCATCCGTCCCTGATAGCCTTTGAAGCACATAGTAGGTTTCAACATGCGTTTGCCGAACGAAGCAATGAATACAACTTGAACCCTGCCCCGTTCCCAAATCTCACAATCACCCAGGGACAGGGAAATGACAACACATCATTGCAAACAAGCAGAAGGAGTATTTGCAAGGGGCGGAGGTGGCAGGGAGTCCATAACCATGAGTCCTCCATAAACATGTGACTGCCTGATAAACAAGATGTAGACACACGATCCATTTCTTCTTTCTCCGCTCGTTAGCCACGACATCCAAACACGGAGCCAGCTGCCTTCCTTATAACACGCATCTTGGTTTAGAGGCTTACGTAAGGAGAAATGTCATCCTGAAAATCATGATGATTGTATTTGTGCAGCGATGTATAGTCTTCAGGGTGTCCTGTGAACAAAGCATTTGTGCGTGCCAATGACGGGCCAGACGGCTTCTGGAACTTTTTCTAGATCACGTCCCCTTGTTTTATGGAAAAGAACGGAGATTCCAAGTGACTTCCCCGAGTTCCTGCAGGGAGGTGGACACAGGGCCGGAGCTACAGGTTACCCCATTACCCCGCGCTAAACCCGCTCTGCCCAGCCGGGTGCCTCTCCTCCAACATCTCCAGGAAAGACCCCCTTCTTTTTACAGCTCCCCTCAAGTGATCTACTGGACAACATCTTTGCTTTCCAAGACCAACTCAGAAAAAATGCGGTGCAGAACACAGTAAGACAAAATTTACCTGGTGATGATTATCTGTGGTTTTCCAACCTGTGCCTGGAGGTTCTCCAAACCATTTGCTCCTGATCATAGGCCCCCTGTACGGCTTTCTCCTGCTCCCACAGTGGAAGCCCGCAGAAGTGGAACTCTTCCCTGATGGGATTGTCTGATGAGGATCTATTCTCCAGTTAAGAAATTTGGGAGGGTGCCCCCTTGTAGCATATTGATTTTAGGAACCAATTCTAAGATGATTTCTATGCCAACAGAAGTGTAATATTAGTGGTCATGGAGGTGAAGTGAGTTTTTTAATGAAAAAAGGGGAATAAAAGACCCTGATTTGTAGTGTTTGCTTATTTCTGTGGTATGGATACTCCCGCCACGGTCAATTTCAAGCTGCCAACATGTCATTCGACATGGAGCTCATGTACATAGTTGGCTCTTATCAGCTCTGCTCCAGCCACCACATTTCCTGAGATTTTTTTTTTCTATGAGCTAGCACCTTTTTAAGCTCATGGAATCCTATCACTTCACTGTGGTTTATCTATAAAAAAAATTGGAACAATAAAAAGACTTTCCTGACAGGTTTTGTGAGGACTGAATGAAGTAATACACACAAAGTTGACTTACAGCAGTACCTGGCCCATAGGAAGCGCTCAATAAACAAACACAACTATAATTACCATCATTACTGCACACATGATCTCCTTTAATCTCTTCAACAGCCATAGGAAGTAGATGTCCATCAGACAGCTGACAGGAGCCCCTACTTGGTGAGCAGGTGTGTAGGTAGAGCTAAGAATGTTGGGTACTGTCTACTGTTCTGCTGGGGAAAGCAATGCTACACATTCATCTCTTGATACCAACACCCCAATTTACCAGACCCCCATGGGGATGGCTGTGAATCTCACTAGGCTAAAGGATTTTACCAGATAGCCAGTAAAATGTAATTTCTGAGTGTGTCTCCAGAAGAGATTACCATTTGAATGGGTGGACTGAGTGAAGAAGATCCATCCTCACCAATGCAGGTGGACCTCCTCCAATGCACTGGGGGCCTGAAGAGAACATAACAGCGAAGGAAGGGTGAATTCTCTCCTTCTGCTTGAGCTGAGATGGACTGGTGCCCTTGGTTCTCTGGCTTTCAGACTCAGATCAGGACTTACACCATTGATCTCCCCAAGAGAATTAATCAGTATTCCCGAGAGGCACAGAACAAGTAGGACATATACTATAGGAATTGGCTCATGTGCTTATAAAGGCTGAGAAATCCCGTCATCTGCCCTCTGCAACCTGAAAGATCAGGTATCATTCAGCCTGAATTAGAGGCTCGGGAATGGGGAGACCCACGAGAGCCCACTAGATGGTCAGCAGGAGCCCTGAGGCATTTCGGCACCAGCACCCATGAGGATGTCCCACAGGTCTGCCCACTTACAGGTGCATTGGCCCTTCTTGCCCCACCCCTCCTCAACACCTGTCAGTTGAGCTTGACCCTGAGCTGCCAGAGAGGGCTCTGAGGTTTCGCTAGGCTGAAGGCAGGTAATTTCCTTATCACCCGAGCAGGATTCACAGCCCAGTCACCCCTCACCTGCCCTTGTCCGTTTCAGACACATCTCAACATGGTCTTCGAGAAAGGGGGGAAAATGTGCCCGGCGCTGAATGGTGTTCACTGGCATGTGTGTGTAAATGAGGTGCGCTCATCTTGGCTTACAAGCACCAGCTCCGGGCACCTTTATTTCCTGCTCACAAGGTCTGGATGGTTCTGTAGCACTAGATGCTTGGGGGAAGGGAGCTGAAGGCAACCAGCGGCTGACTCCTGCCTGCTCAGCCCAGGTCAGAGTCGGGGTAGGTGGGGGTGAGTCTGGGGTTGTCTCATGGCTGCTTCTCTGAGGAGCTGAATTCTGCTCCCTGAGGTCCTCACAGACTCTCAAAGATGGTCTCTCCTGAAGGCCGCAGACAGCACCCTTGCCAAGCTGCCCAGGGAAGGGGTGCACAATGGGGGCCTGTTCCTGTGGAAGCCAGGAATATTCTATGAGAAGAAAGCAAGAGGAAAAAAATGTCTAAATATCTGTTTTTGCATCCTACACCTCACCCACTCAAAACATTAACTTCATACCAAGCTCCCACTGGATTGGTGTCCAGGGACTTCAGGCAGCCCTCGGGCAGGTCAAGAAGGAGCCGAGGAAAGTCAGGCATTTCTATATTAGCTCTGGTGCGTGTCAGCCCCACAGCTGTAGCCCCATGCTTCGTGCTTTCAGGGGTATTTTTTGGTTTGTTTGGTTTTTTTTTTTCTTTTTTGGTTGGGTTTTTCTGTTTTGTTTTTTGTTTTGGGTTTTTTTGTTTTGTTTTTTTTTTGTTTTTTAGTTTTTGATGGAATTGTTTGCCACAGTTTTATTCCAACGGTCCCAAGGGTGGGATTATTTTTTTTTCCTGATTTGCATTCTTCTCCTATTTTGGTATTATTTTCTTTTCTTAAGTGAAAAGGGCCTAACTTCAGCCGGCTACATGAACTGGTAAATTCACGTTTTTACCCTCCCTATCACAGCTGCTAAGGATCACCTAAGCCACGGTTTGGGTGCAAGCAGGGTTATGACTTCAGGGGAGGTGAAGGAATACAGCTTTTATTTTACGATCACCTTGTTATGAGATTTAACCTTTCAGAAGGAAGACGGGCTTGTCAGCTAACAGGATCAAGGAGCTTACATCCTGTGCAACATTCTGGTCACCTGGGAGAGAAGAGGGCAATTTTAGACCCTAAAAATCGCTTTCATTCTTGCCAAAAGCCTCAGTGACCATCAGGAAAAAATTACAGAAAGGCCCTCTGGGCTTACTCTTATCAGAAGGTAAGAGAGGTTTTAAAGCTGCCTTAATGAAAACAATTTGATTCTGGCGCATAAACAGGCAGACAGATCAATGAGCCAAAAGGAAGAGTCCCAAAAGATACTGGAAAACAGAATAATTTAATGTGTAAAAAAGGGCAAACATCCAATCACTGAGAGGAAAATGGATTATTCCACAAATACTATTGGAAAAACTGGCTGACCATAGGGGTAAGAGTTAAACTGAGCCTTCTTTCATGTCCTTAAACTAAACGTCCTCAAACTGTGTGTTTAAAAAGGAGAAAAGTCATGAAAATACCAGAAAAGAACATGAGATCATTTTTTATGTCATCTTGGAAGAGGAGACAGTCTTTCTCTTAAGACAAAACTCAGAAGCCATCAGTAAAAACATCGATGAGGCTGACTGTATAAATATTTAAAGTTTCATCTATACCAGAAACACCAAAATGATGTCAGAATACAAAGGAAAAGATGGGGAAAATATTTGGAAGACAGGTTATGGATAAAGGACAAGTATGTAAAGGGCTTAATATGAAAACAGGACTCGTGAACTACAGGCCAAAAAGGCCAACGACTCAAGTTTTTTAAGAGTAAAACATATAAACAAGAAGTTCACACACCGAGAGAGGGAAAGAGAAATGGCATATAAACAAATGCAAAGAAAAAAAGAAAAAACATATTAAAATCTATAAAATTTGTCACCACACTGTCAAAAAAGATTTTTTTTGTCACTAATTAGGCTGACAAAGATCAAACCTTTGATAATACGCAGTGTTGCATAAGATGTGCCGAAACCAACATTCTCATCGACTGTGGAGGGAAGTATAGACAGGTGTGACCTTTCCCAAATATCTGTCCAAGTAAGAAGGCACACACACAGCAACCGCATTTGCAGGAACTCATCCTGGAGATTCCTTACACATGTGAGCAGAGACACAGGGCACCCTTCATTTTTGTCTGTCATAGCTAGAGACCGGAGCCCACCTAGATGTTCACCAAGAGATTACATTGGTTAAATTCTGGTTGCATGCACTATAAACATTCACACAACAGTATACTCTGCAGCCATGTAAATGGATGTGGTGGCTCTATGCGTTCTAAGAGAAACAATCTCCAAGGTTGCCAAGTGGAAAAAATAAGGAGTGGAACGTGTGTGCGTGTGCATGCGCATTTGGGTACACGCTTGTGCGTTTGCTCAGCAAAGCTTTACTGAACATCTGCCACGTGCCAGAAGCTTTTCTACGCAGTGAACAAAATAGACAAAATCCTCTTTTCATATATACAAGCCTTTGTGGAGCTCACATCCTTATTATATTATATTTTAGCTTCTTATATCAATGGGGAGAAGGGTAAGTGGACAGGGTGGGAAGTCTATGTGGACAGTGAAGAGATAGGGGAGGGGTGCAGGGACAGGGGTGCCATGGTCAATCAGGTTCTCAGAGAAAAGCTGAGAAAAGGCAAGGCTTGCGGACGGTGAGGGGGAGGGGCTTCGCACCTGGATGGGGAAGAGCGGTCCAGCCAGAAGTTGCAGCAAGGGCCAAGGCCCCAGAAGGAAGCCTGGTGGCAGGATCGAAGAAGAGCCAGGGGCCAGGGAGGCTGAAGCAGTGGGTTCCAAGGAGAGCAAGGCGGAGACATTCCAGAGGAGACGGAGCATAGAAAATCATTGGCTGTTTGAGGGACTCTGGCTTAACACCCAGAGATGTGACATGATCTAACCCCAGGTTTTAAGAAAATACAGAGAAAATCTCCAAACAGATGCACACCAAACCATAATGATGGTCGCTTCCAGGGAGGGGAAGAGTGGCGGGCAGGCAGGGAGGTGTGGGAAAGAATGACTTTGCATTATATTCTGTGGCCTGTTTTGTTTCTTAGTTTCACTGCACACAAATTGCTTTTTCCATTAAGAGCTCTTTGCCCTGTGTAAAATGCAAAATAAAAGAACATCCCCCAGAAAGGGACCCCCTTTATTCCTGGATGGCTCAATAATCTAGAGGTTGCCTGTGTGATATCTCAGGTTAGGTTCCCCTCCAGGGCATTGGGAGAAAGCTCCCAGGAGGAGAGTTGCAGGTGTTTGGGGTGGGACTCCATTGGCATGTACAGGAACTGGAGGAGATGGGAGCCGTTCTTTAGTGCATTGCACACAAAGAAGGAGTAAATAGAAGGGAACAGGGTGGGCTAAGAGAAGGGCTCAGGAAGTTGCACAAAACCCAAGTCCTACCTCTCCTGGAGCCCACACAAAACCAAGAACGCCCTGGAAGGAGGGCACAGATGCAAACCCCCTCTGCCTAGTGTGCTCTGGGGGGGAAACATGTTTTTAAAAATTTTTTAGGAAAACCTACGGTTCACCAATTTGTTGGGGGTTTTTTTAGGAAAGGAATTATAAAGGGGCCCCCTGAGTGGCTCAGTTGGTTAAGCATCCAACTCTTGATTTGGACTCAGGTCATGATCTCAGGGTTGTGCGATAAGGCCCCGTGTCAGGGTCTGTGCTGAGCAGGGAGTGTGCTTGAGATTCTCTCTCTCTCTCTCTCTACCCCTGCTTTTTTTAGATTTATTTTTAAACAAATATGTAAATTTTTATTTACATATTTGTAAATATGAGATATTTACATATCTCTGACCATGTCTCCTCATCTTCAAAATGATCGCGTGAGATTAAAGGATCTCTATAAAATGATCTCGAACAAATCTACTCACTCATCCATTCTTCTATTCTAAAGCAACTGGTTGTCGGGATAGCCCATGACCCAACTCAGAAAATGAATTACTGAAAATGGAGCTCAAAAGCTCTGAGCAGGCCCAGCTTTGCTGTAATAGGGACACAACCTTTCACTCTGATGACTTGGAAGGGGACAGCTCTCACTTGGTATGAAAGTTCCAATATACTTTTTAAAATTCTTTGTGAGTTCCTCAAAGACAAGCCTCTTACCCTACTTTCCCTCATCGGCTCCAAATTTAAGGTTCAGCATGGAGTTATTGATAAGCCAGGTCAGTGAGAGAGGAAACCCAAACCGGTTTTAGCCTCTGCTTATAGATTTAGCTGTTACTCTGCTTCAAACCCTGCCATGGCTACCCATCGCTCTTGGGAAAGAGGTTTGTCTTCTGGTTTTGATTTTTCGAGGTGACCCACCTTCACCCTTTACCTACCCCCCGCCCAGCCTCAGCGTGGGTCACTCAGCCCACTAACCTTCCCAAACTGGAGCTTCTCAAAGTGCTTTTCAGGCTACCTGCATTGGAATTATCTGAGATGCTGGTTTAACATGCAACTCTCTAGGCCCCCGTCAGACCTACTAAATCATGCTCTCTCATTGTGGGTCCCAGGAATTTGCATTTTTGGCACATGCATAAGGCAATTTGTAAGAGCTCTGAGGAGCGAAAACCACCGTTTCTGCTCAGCCACCCTAACCTTCTTTTAATGTCTCGAATGAACTAAACTCCTTCCCACTGAATTATCTAGTGGTCTGTAAAAAATTACTCCAAAATTTAGCAGCTTAAAGCCACCAACGCTTATTACATCACAGAGTTTCTAGTGGTGAAGAATCTGGGGAACAGCGTGGCTAGGCACTTCTGGCTTATGGTCTCTCATGAGATTTCAGAGGTGTTGGCCAAGGCCAAAATCCCTTGAGGGGGCCGGAGGATCTGCTTTCGAGCTCTCTCGCAAGGCTGTTGGCAGGAGCCTCCATGGGCTTCTCCACAGTGCTGTCCGCATGTGGTGGCAGCTCATCTTCCTCACAACAAGTGATCTGAGGCAGAGAGTGGGCACCCAAGACTAAAGTCACAGTCTTTTTATAACCTAATCATCCAGGTGACATACCATCACTTTTGCCATATTCTACTCATTAGACATGGGTCACTAGTCCTGCCCCACACTCAAGGGGAGGAAATCAAGCTCTGTGTCTTGAAGGCAGGAGTATCAAAGGATTTGTGGACATATTTTTTTAAATACTGCTCTACTTCAACGTCTTCACCAATGCAATTTTTAGGAAGTGAAATGCCTCCCCATCCCCTACACACACACACACACACACACACACACACACACACACACACACACACCACTCATGCACACTTGCCAGGCTAAATCCTACTTCCCCTCAAGTGTTGAGTCAAGCATCACTTCCTTCAGGAGCTGGCTACCCTATGTGGTTACAGGGTGGTAGTACAATTGCACAACCCCAGGGGGCACCATTCACCTGGTAGTCATTATAGATTTATGCTAATTAAAACAATTTTTCAGCAGGTGACTGAATGTATAAGAAGCCTATATTCTTGGATACCTGTCCCAGTTTTCAGGGAAGTCTTTGTCTGGCTACAGGCCGGTGAGAAGCCATCTCAGGAACCCCACATCTTCACCTTGCATGGCCCACTGCCAGGCCCCAGACTCACAGCAGAGCTCCTACCACATGCACCCCCCCATGGGGGGCCTACAGCCCAAACCCCACTTGCTGGCTGAGCTCCAGGCCATGTGGTGTCTTTCAGGCAGTTGGCAGCACTGATGAGCGTGAGCTCTGGTTCTACAGGGCAGAGTCTCACCACTGTTTTTTGGGCAAATGCATCCTCAGGTGGTTGGATGCTCCATGCCCTCAGTGGAGGAGCTGTGAGCTGCCAACTCAGAGATGATCCAGGGCAAGAACTGTGAATCAGGCGGGGCTGATAGATGCCTGTTTGGAGAGGCCATGCTGACTGGTGAGGAAAACTGAGTTCTGGGAGTCAGATACGATTTCTCTGCTTGTGTGAGCCTAGGACCTTGTCTTAACCTGGGTCTTCCTCATCTCGGGGTGGTTGAAACATTAAGTAAGGTGTGAGAACACACTGAAATGTATATGTTTCATACCAACATAAGGCATTATTCCACCAAGCCAAATCTGAGGGCAGGTCGGGGAGGAAGGAACTCTAGAGGTTGAAGACTTTGTAGAAATCAAACAAGCAAATCGCATCAGGAAGCACTGATTACCACGAAGTGTCATCCAGCTATTGAGAAGAGTGCGTTAGATCTCTACCCGTTGACTTCAAGGACATCTGTGGTGTGATTGTTAAGTGAGAAAAGCCAAGGAAATATATTTTGTGAGGCGCATGGCTGGCTCAGTTGGTAGAGCATGGACTCTTGATCTCAGGGTTATAAAATCAAGCCCCACAGTGGGTGTAGGAATTACTTAAAAATAAAATCTTGGGGAAAAATAAAGAAATGTATTTTGTAAGATCCCATCTTTGTAAAAACAATGATTTTTTTTAAGGAAACATTAATTTAGCTATTTCTACCTATGAGGCCAGGGTTGTCGTGTTATGCTACTCAGGGAGTTCCGTTCTCATTATAGTCTATGTGAAACTGCATCCCTACCCCCATGATTAGTGCAGTTCTCAGCCTGTGCAACTGTACAAAGAGCCCTGAATAAGATGCTGTGCAGGGACCCAGAGGACCTAAAAAGAAGGGTGAAGTAGTCACTACCCTTGCTTTGCTTCACAGTTATCCTGTGAGACCACTTGAACACCAGAATCTCTGATCATCCTGTTTGAGTATTTCAGAGGCCAGAACTCTTCCACTGACAAGCACATAAATGTCTCAAGAGCTTACCGGAAAAGAAGTTCAAATATGGGGCTCCAATACATGATAGCCCACTTACCTCCATTTCCTCAGGAACAGGCCCTCAAAAGTGACTGAGACACTCAAGGACATGGGCATGAGAAGATGAGGGGAGGGGATCCCTCAGGAAAGACATCAAGATCCATTGCAGCAATAATAGGTTTCCAGAATGGGGAAAAATTGGAATCAACCTGCATATCCATCAGGAATGGATAAAGGAACTCTGGTATCTCAAGGTGATCCAAAAGGATGGAGGCGATTTAGGTACCTCAACAGGGAGAGATGTCAAGTGAAAAAAGCAAGTTGCAGAATACGTATAGTGATTGCATTAAAAATAGCTCTGTGTATTATGGAATTCATATATTATGTATATACTAAATGTATCTGCTTTGAAAAAGAGTCTTCAAGGTTTTATGCCAACTGTAAACAATGGTTACTTGCTGGAGTAGATATCGAGGGAGAGAGACTTCCACCATTCATGTCAGACGCTCAATAAAAGCAAGATCTAAAATGTATTGAAGTCACAAAAGCTGAACTTATGTCAGGAGTTCTTAACATCTTTTAAATAAAATGCGTATGAAATTAACTATTTTAAAACTAAAGGAAAAGAAAAGGGAAACTAATTATTTTAAGGAAGGAAAACTAATTATTTTTAAAAAGGAAACTATTTTAAAACTAAATAATCAAATTATTTTTTTAAGATTTTATTTATTTATTTCAGAGAGAGAGAATGAGAGAGAGCACGAGAGGGAAGAGGGTCAGAGGGAGAAGCAGACTCCCTGCTGAGCAGGGACCCCTATGTGGGACTCCATCCCGGGACTCCAGGATCATGACCTGAGCCGAAGGTTGTCGCTTAACCAACTGAGCCACCCAGGCGCCCTCAAAGTATTTTTTAAAACAGATGTTTTTGAAGTGGACTGTGGGTTTTATTAATGCATTACATAACAAGATGTAGCAGCAAGTCTAATGCTTACCATCATTTCAAAAAAGCAGTGAGCACACACAGTACTTCAAGATGTCCACGACCATCCTGTGGTATGAAGACGTCTGTGATTCCTACTGGTGACAAAGTCACAGGTACCATGAACCCCAAAGTGCTAAAACTCACTGAGAGATCAGTGAAAATAAAGATGTAATTTTTTCACTGTCCAAGTTCATGGACTCCTGAATTCTATTCGTGGACCTCAACTGAAGAAGTCGGATTATTTCCACCATCTAGAAGGTCAGCACTTGTCTCTTGGTCAATTCTTCCTTCTCTTTTGAGAGGGACCACCTTGGAGAATTTGTTGATTCATGCAAATGTAGGGGATGTTCTTGGGGTGTCTAGTGTCACTGAAACAACCCAAATTCAGATGCTTCTCATGGTCTTTTTCCCCCCCACTTTCTTGAGATATAATTGATATTTAAGGTACACACTGTATTGATTTGATACATCTATGTATTGCAAAATGATTACTACCATAACATTAGTTAACACCTCCTTCCTGTCACATAATTACTTATTTATTGTAGTGAGAAAATTTTAAATCTTCTCTCTTACTTTCAAGTATATAATAAAGCATCATTAGCTATAATCACCATGCTGTACATTAGATCCCTAGAACCTGTTAAACTTATAACTGGAAATTTGTACCTTTTGATCAACATCTCCCCACTTCCCACCCCTGGACCCCTGGTGACAACTCTACTTCTGTTTCTCTGAGTTCAGCTTTTTTAGATTCCACATATAAGTGATATCCTACATTATTTGTCTCTCTCTGTCTGGCTTATAAATTAGGTCTTTAATTGAGACTGTGCCTTCCCTGGTTAGTGATGGTGGTGGTGATGATAGTGAAGGTGATAATCATGGCGGTGGTGGTGAAGGTGATGGTCGTGGTGGTGGTAGTGGTGGTGGTGATGGTGAAGGTGATGGTCATGGTGGTGATGGTGGTGGTGATGATGAAGGTGATGGTCATGGTGGTCATGGTGGTGGTGATGGTGAAGGTGATGGTCATGTTGATCATGGTGGTGGTGATGGTGAAGGTGATGGTCATGGTGGTCATGGTGGTGGTGGTAGTGATGGTGGTGAAGGTGATGATCATGGTGGTGGTGGTGAAGGTGATGGTCATGGTGATGATGGTGGTGGTGATGGTCATGCTGGTGATGGTGGTGGTGGTGGTGATGGCGCAGGTGATGGTCATGGTGGTGATGGTGGTGGTGATGGTGAAGGTGATGGTCATGGTGGTCATGGTGGTGGTGGTAGTGATGGTGGTTAAGGTGATGGTCATGGGAGTGGAGTGGTTGCTATAGTATGTGCACTGTCCAAGAGCTACTCACTCTTAGACATCAGAAAGTATAACTTCCCCACACTCTGGAAGCAGGACCATAAAGAGGGCAAGACAAAGCCCTCTGTTCTGCTGAAGAGTTCTGAAGTCCCAAACGCACTATGTTCTGTTGAATATTTGATTGTCTTTTCCAGGCCAGAAAAACTAAACCTTATCTTATGAATGAGGCAGTTGGTATTCCCCGTGGCAATTTTGTTTGCAATCAAGAGCAGAGGGAGGCTGGGCGCCTGGGTGGCTCAGTCGTTAAGCGTCTGCCTTCGGCTCAGGTCATGATCCCAGGGTCCTGGGATCGAGTCCCACATCGGGCTCCCTGCTCGGCGGGAGGCCTGCTTCTCCCTCTCCCACTCCTCCTGCTTGTGTTCCTGCTCTCGCTGTCTCTCTCTGTCAAATAAATAAACAAAATCTTAAAAAAAAAAAAAAAAAAAAAAAAAAACCACTCTTAATTTTAAAAAAAAAAAAAAAAAAAAGAGCAGAGGGAGGCTATTGCCGAGGACGGGGGAGGATGTAGGGTGGAGATGGTTCTTGCATCTCCAGGAATAAGGTGGAATTGAGCCTGGATTGTGAGTTAATGAAGATGCACTGAGATCCATGTTGGAGGCTGAGCTGGCCATCACCAGGGAACAGATATCAGACTGAGATTTATAGGCTCCCCCCCAAAGTAGATGCTTCTGGTAGCAATTGCTATTTACTCTGTCGTGCTTCTGTGATTCCAAATCTTCAAAGCAGACTTATTGACTGTTACCATCTGGGCAGAGCTGAGCTTCAAGAGGCTTCAGGGACCCCCAAAGGCTAGGTTGGGAAGAAGCCAGACAGCACTGACCTAGGACCTTGAGGCAACGTTTTGGGGTGACAGGGGGCCACGAGGAAGGTTTTGTGGAATATGCAAGCATTCTTCAGAGCTCCCCCACAAAGTACCTGGGGACCTCCTGCTGTCCTCAGGTTGGAGGCTCAGACTCCCTGTACCTGAACATTAAGAGGACACGCTTCTCCCAGAGTTTGTGAGATCAAGGTCATCTTGGTCACTTCTGCTTCGGGGAGCCTGATTCACTTAAAACAAGCATCATTTAACTTGGAGATGACTAAATAAATAAATAACAGTGAAGATCAAACGGAAGGGAAGCAAGTGGAGGGAGGAAGAGATGGGAGCAAGAGAGGAACTATATGGGCTACAACCAGAGGGTAGAAGGAGATGGAGTAAGAGCAAGCAGGGAGAGCCATGAAATAGCACACTCCTTTCTCCCTGGGTCGAAATGCACCCCTTGCCCCAAATCCACAGAAGGGCCTACAAAAACCTGGAAAAGCTGATAGAAAGCAGGGCTGTCTGTCGTAGAGAAGAAGAAAGGTGGACCTGATCCTTTTGCCCTAGAAACCTGGGGAAGTTGCGTTCAGGCCCAGCGGGCCAAGGGCCAATGCTGGAGGCCTGAGCTTGGCCCCTGGCCTGGGGTCTGGTGGGGACAGTGAGGGAGCCCTGAGGCTCCTTTGAAGCTGCCCAGCCCAGTCCTCCAGGCCAGAAGGACAGGCAGGAAGTGAGTGTGCTGGGACAAGCAGTGTGCAAACGTGGGCACTGCGTCTGGGTTGCTGCAAGGGGTCGAGAGGGAGAGGACCGACCCCGAAACATGCCCGAGCTGGATGACATCTCCACAGTGCGACAGAAACAAACATGAAAGTGGGGGGCCAAGCATCAACTGGAGGCAGCTTTGCGAAGTTTGAGAAACCCACCAGGCCACTAAAAAAAATGCAACTTGGCCAAAAATCTGCCATGACCTCACTTTTTTTTTTTTTTTTTTAATGAGCAGCTGTCCTGATACTAATCCTGCCTCTTTCCATAATCTCTTTTTCATGAGACTGGAGGGAACATGTCAGGAGCCTAAAGCAAGTATGTCGTCACTGAAGCTCAGGCTTCTTAACGTGCACCGTGATTGTGATTGTCTGCTGTGTCCACTGCCAGATGTAAGCCTGAGCGTGCCATGTTCACAGCTGTGCCCCCAGCATGGCACCTGGAAAAGCAAGCTCTCACTGCCCATCAGCATGACTGCAAACATAGGGATGGGAAGGGGGAGGTAGGTGTGTGAAATTGCGTCCCTTCTGACAAAGATTAGAGAAAAAATATGGTCCACTTGGAATTCCATCATATAGTCATGGGTTCGTCATTAAACAGAACACCAGACATTCAGTTTTAAGAAACTGCCCCTTGGCCCTCAAATATCCTATAAGGAACGGCACGTCCTTCCTAGAAGGGCTGCCGGTGGGGTGGGAATTTTTATTTGCCCCAGAATAGGAAGCCTGGGAGAAGCGATGGGGGTCTCGACACCAAGTCCGGTATCTTTTTCATGACACTGTTTACTCTGCCCTGCCCCATATGGAAATCGTGTCATGGTTGGGATCCAGGCACAGAATACGGGGGTGGCAGTGGGTTTCACCTAAAATGGAGGTGTTCCTGCATCCCTGCTGGCCTGGACTGCACCCCACCCCCAAAGCCCCAGAGAAATCACACACGCATGCTCACTCCAGGAACAGGCACAACCCAGCCATGCCTGACAGGTTTGGGACACTATAAGTAGCCGGCTGAGGCTCTGGGTCCCAAGTAAGAGATTGGGATGGGGAAGGGGTGGTGAGGGAGGAAGGGGAAGGGTTTCCGGATCGGCTGACAAACGTAAACCCAGGCCTGAGCTCCAGTCCGGGCTCTGAGGACACGGGATCACAGTAAACCTCAGGTCTCCGTTTACTCCCTCCGCTCTCCACACCTCCTCCCCCACCACTCTCTCCTTCTGTCCTCTCTTATCTGGCACCGATATAAAGTGCGGGCTCTGAAAATGTGCCCTCTCTTGAGACGGGTGGGGCTACCAGAAAGCTTCTAGGAATGAATGACTCAGCCAACGCTGGAAAGAGCCACATTGTCTAGATGCATCCCTTTGCTTGCACACATCTCACAAAGAAAGCACTTTTGTGACCGTTTTACTACCTCTGTTGACACCTGGAGCGAGGCTACAGGCCTGGGATTCCTGCTGCTTCTGGTTTTCTGTCTCCACACACACACACACACACACGGCCCATCCCTGGCTGGGATTCCTGTGCTGTATCCCCTGCTCGGTGGAATTTCTTAGCTACCTCTGAAGACCCTTATCAAAGCCCAGGGGTCAAAATCCTTACCTCAGGGTACCCATGTTTTGTTCTCCTTGTCCTAACCAAATGACTTAAGAGGACCACTGTGAGGTCTTTTTGACTCCTGCATGAGGACCTTGGGTCAAGAAAAGGAAGATTAGCTGCTCATGTTGTGCCAGTCACAGGGGCTGTTTAAATAAAGTCCACCACTCATGGAAAGCACCTCTGTCTTGGTCCCACCAGACCTCCCATTCCAGTAAGAGAGCTCCCAGGCCACCCCCAAACATCTGGATTGCACGCACCTGCACCAGCAGGTTTATGCAGTTAACCTCCTGGAGGGCTTTCTGGGAGGATCTTATCTGCCAAGCAGCCTAATCTTCAAGACGTGCTCCCAGGCCATGACTGAGACATGGCAGCATGCGGGACTATCTGATGTCCTTACAGACCCACCAGAGTGAAAACGACCAGCGGCCGAGGTCAAGCATTACTGTTTAAACACCAACGGTGGAATTTGCAAATGGGTAAATACCATATTGTGAGCAGGAGCCAAAGAATTTGTTCAAAAACAGCTACTCAGAATGTGTCAGAAGGAGGCCTTGGTTACAGAGCAACGCAGAAGGGCCAACAAAATACAGATTCGGGTGTTTCGTAAACCTACCACGGCAGGGAGAGTAAGTGAAACAGCTCTCCTGCCAAACAGAATAATTCCAGATGCTGAAGAGATAAATAAGAGGCTGTGATCTGTGGAACATCAGAGAAAGCTAGTCCCCTCTTAGAGATGGAAGTTCAATACATTCAGAGGACCTAGGGATAGCCCAGACCCCTCCAGCCTCGAAGCCTTTCGTTCCATGCCCCACCGGCTCGGCTCAGATTTCTGCCCCCGGAAGGGCTGCATGCCTGTTCTGGGAGCACCAGGAATATCTCTCATGAACAAAGGTTTATGAACAAAGGTTCTCATGAACAAAGCTGGTGCTGCCAAGCATCCACTGGCCTCTGGCAGACCCAGGACCGTGGGACCCTGCGTGCTGGGGTGTTGTGAAATCAAGAAGCTCTCCTCCCCCTTTCTGTGCATACTCAGGGCTTTCTAGGGTTTTAGCAAAAGAGCCTTTTAGGAGGAGTTTGACTCACTGGTCCCCACCTCCATCGCGCTCAGGGAGGTCTGGAGCAGAAGACATATCTAAGCAACACGGATTACTGAGGATCACCCTCCCTCCCCCAATGACGGAGTCTTCATTACTGGGTCCAGCTGGTCTTATTTAACGGTGTCTTCCCAGCAGCCCCCTCGGTGCTCATGCAAACGTAGTCACAGCTGGTCAAATCCCCATGGTGGCTGGGCCTGTGAACCCCAGCTTGGGCTCAAACAGAGTCCCCCCATTTCAAAAGGAATTAGACTTTTTCTTTCTTAAAACTGTCTTAGGAGACAGTGGGGCTGGACTATAGTCCCAGATACGAGCAATTCTCATCACAACATAAGGTGTTAATAATGTCCTTCCACTCGTGCTTGTGTTGTCATAATAGGCTGAGAATTAACTCAATCTAAACACTGTTATCTGTAAAACCATCATTTTAATTTAGAGAATATATGGATACTTTTGTAAAAACTATTAAACCCCTAGAAAACTTAAAAAAAAAAAAAGTAATTGCTCTGCCCTCAAAGGGATTGGAAGAAATAATCCCCAAATCTCTATAAACTCTAACAATGTTAGACATTTGCTGGGACTAGCTTTGTTCATGAGAACTTGAGAGACATCCCTGGTGCTCCAGAATAGGCAAATCTCCCAAATCTACTCCAAATATATTCTAGCTTTAAACTCCCATGAAAGGATAGAAGAGATAAAAATTCTTGTTGGAGGAATTTATCACCTGCCTCCATGTCTATAAATGACCCACAGACACAAAATACGGTCATTCAGATTCACTGGAAACCACCTGTATTTTTGCAAGAATTCGTTCTGGCCAAGACCTGGTAACCCAGGAATGAGTCCAGAGCTCCTAATTTCTGCAGCTGTCCCAACACTACTCACACAGCAGAGGTGAGTGCCAAAGTTGCTGCAAGATTCCTGTACGGAAATAAAGCATGTGTAGGGCAAATCTGACTTCTTCAAATGGCCTTTACAGCAACTTGCACATCACATCCTCCACATCTCTCTGAGGGAGGCAAGATGGGTATTGACAGCTTCATGAATATAAACACAGGAATTCAGGTGAAGTCAAAGAAAAGCTACCAATGGAGCCATGCTATGCTCAATAGATAAACTTCAGTTGTGAGATCAGCTAGGTCTCCCTGTCATAACCAGATTCCCCTCGCATCGAAAGACAAAGCCTGCCTGCTTTGAGGCTAAGTTTAACATCGCTTGCTTTGGGGCCAATTGGGAAACTGCCCAGAGCACGGATGGACCAGGGCTAAGTGTGGTCTGACAAATAACAGCTGGGGTCCAGCCAGGAACTTCTCCCCTGCCAACTCTACTCCACAAGGCAAGCCTTAAACTAGTACAGGGGAGGAAATCCTCCGTTTCTCAACAGGGGACACTCACACCCCCACTGCCACTTTGTAAACCTGCCAAGGAGAAAACATTTCAATACCAAGTTCAGGTGCCAGGTGGAGCAAGGTGGGCTTACTCAGAACACCACCATGCTAGTTTTGAAGCGAATGTTCTCTCGGCTTCAAGTCTATCCTTTTATCCTATGCTGAGATGTTGGGGTTTGGGATTCTGCAAACCACATTCCTGCTTTTCTCCCTGAGAGGCTCTGCCCATAGGAGGTATGGGGCAGGGGGGCGCTGTGAGGCTGGAAGAGAACGAAGGAATTCTCTCTTGGTTTGCTTCCTGTTTACCCTCTGTTGGCTTCCTGTCCCTGTCTGTTTCCACTGGCAACGCTTCTTGTCCACTCAGGCAGTGTCAATTCCTTCCAGAAGCATTTGAGTCCAGTTTTTGGTTTTCCCAACAATCACAGAACCAACCTCAGCCAAAGAGCTTCCCCTCCACAGAGACTGAGGTAGCATCCCCACTGGAAATTTCCTCTGAGCTCAGGGACACCAGAAGCAGCTGAGGAGCATCACCCACCCCGCCCAGTCTCAGAAATCTGAGATTCAGCCCACATGCCCCTTCTCCAAGTGCCTAACTTTTAGTAAGTCCAATATCTCGCCTTTGTTCCCCCAGCCTTGGGAAACCTGCTTCCTGCAGGTGGCTACCGCCACTAATACCCTTGGGTTCTCTCCCCACCTTTTCAGTTACCTGGTTAGAAATTCTTTCTATCAGATTATCTCTGGCATAGTAACTGGTGTGATTTCTGTGTCCTGCCTGGACTGGGACTCATTCACTCTCAGGTTCTAAGCATCTATGGCAGGAACTAGAGTATGGGGCTTCCCAACCGCATCTGACTATGATGCTGGAGGGGATACACCTGCCCACCCACAGCCCACATTCAGATCTGATTTACCTAAGCCAACCTCTGCACAAGCAGGGGCAAGTTCACATTTAAAGGACATAGTGAAATTTGCGACAAATGGAGCTTAATTGCTGTACAATCTTGGGCGGAGGAGCGGGAGCGGGAGATGACTGCAGGGACTCCCTGCTAAATATTTGAATGTTTCTCCTTGCTGGCTAGAAGGGAGCTGTATGGAAGCATCTTCGTCATGAGTTTTCGAGAGAAGATGATCTTGTTATAGTTTGCAGTGGGATTTTCGCTGGCATCCGTATGAAAGTGCCTTGGCTCTGAGATAGTGGTAGGACCCATGGCCGGCATGGAGTATGAGCTCCACATGGAGAACATGGTCTCTGACCCCACGTCCTTCAACACCAAGGTTCCAGAGCACTTAGATGACTTTCTCCTTTTCAGCTGAGTGATGCTGGCTGGCTTGCTCTGCCTCGATGTCCGTTGGCTTTCCTCGAGTGCTTGCATGCATTCCAGATCTCTAGCTTTGCTTTTCTCAATGAGTCTTTTCACCATCGGGGACACATATGTGACATAGGCTGGCCAAGGGCTGTGTTTCTCAAGCACATTCACGGGAAGCCCGATGTTCTCTGTGAGTTCTACCAGCAAAGAGAAATACAGGTGATTTAGAGGCACTTGCCTACAATGATCCAGTTCTTCAAAGAATTGAAGGGTATTGGAACCACATTTTGAACTTTTCCCCCCTCGCACATAATTGGCCTTAACACCCCTTGTATTCAGTGGGAATAAAGTCAAAGCCAAAGATGGGAGACAGAATGACATTCCATGGGGTATATCAATTAAGGGAACAACATGGTGGTAAAGGGCAGGGACCTTGGGAGTCCAGCAGGCTTGGCTTCAGATCTTTGTGTAATATTAGATTGTTTACATTCTGGACTTCTATTTCTTTTCCACCAACAAAAATGGTTACCAGGAAGCCATTGTAAGGATTAAATAAAGCAATATATTTTAAGGGCTTGGAACAGTTCAGCTTAGAGCCTGAAAGCATGGGCTATGCAATTAGTCTGGTTGAGTCCAAATTCCTTCTATACCCACACAGTCGCTGTGAACCTGAGAAACCCCTTAGCCTTTCTAAACCTTAGTTGCCTTATGCGTAAAATCGTGGTTGGAATAAAATCAACTTCATAGAGCCTTCTGTGGGTTAAAGGAAATGTAAAGCTTTTAGCACAGTATCTGGCATGTAATAATCAGTAAATGGACTATGAACACTTTGACTATGTGTCCTCTCCTGTACTGTTTTGTTTAATCCCCCAGTTAACTGAGAATGAGGCTGAGGCTGACTAGCTTGCACAACTAGGGAATGGTGGGTTTGAACTCAGATCTAACGGGCCCAGAAATCCATATGCTTTTCACTGTAGTGCTGGCCAGAAGTTTTGGGTGTTTGGGGTAGGGAGGCTTTACTAGAAAATTCTATTCATGAGTTTACCAAACATCTTCTTTTGTAGATACCAAATCATGGGCAGGTCAGTCCCTCCCTTTTCCCTCTGCAACTTCACTCTGTCTTGCAGAAATGCTTCACGATTTCTCTCCTGGTGGTGCTACATTCCCTGTTTTCTCAAATGGTGCATACTTTGATCATTTCAATAGGGGTTTTGGAGGCAAGGAAGTTAAAAGGTTGATCTTGCCATCTTCGACCTCAATTCAGTGAAAAACACTATCACTGGGGATAATCAGAGACAATACAGATTATACAGTTATTCCCAGGCTGCCTTGTGGGGACATTCGGAAGCTGGAGATTGTCTAGGGACAGATCTGTCAGTAAAGAATGTGTTGGGGACAGATGTTGGCGAGGATGCAGAGAAAGGGGAACCCTCCTACCCTGTTGGTGGGAATGCAAGCTAGTGCAACCCCTCTGGAAAACAGTATGGAGGTTCCTCAAACAGTTGAAAATAGAGCTACCCTATGACCCAGCAATTGCACTACTGGGTATCTTTTTTTTTTTTATTTTTTATTGTTATGTTAATCACCATACATTACATCATTAGTTTTTGGTGCAGTGTTCCATGATTCATTGTTTGTTCATAACACCCAGTGCTCCATGCAGAACGTGCCCTCCTCAATGCCCATCACCAGGCTAACCCATCCCCCTACCCCCTCCCCTCTAGAACCCTCAGTTTGTTTTTCAGAGTCCATCATCTCTCATGGTTCATCTCCCCCTCTGACATACTCCCCT
Organism: Zalophus californianus; assembly: GCF_009762305.2. Taxonomy (NCBI): domain Eukaryota; kingdom Metazoa; phylum Chordata; class Mammalia; order Carnivora; family Otariidae; genus Zalophus; species Zalophus californianus. The sequence goes on from NC_045610.1 coordinate 9,393,292, forward strand.
TTTCTTCCTCTCCTGTTATCTTCTTCTTTTTCTTTTTTCTTAAAATATGTTGCGTTATTTGTTTCAGAAGTACAGATCTGTGATTCAACAGTCTTGCACAATTCACAGCACTCGCCATAGCACATACCCTCCCCAATGTCTATCACCCAGCCACCCCATCCCTCCCACCCCCCACCACTCCAGCAACACTCAGTTTGTTCCTGAGATTAAGAATTCCTCCTATCAGTGAGGTCATATGATACATGTCTTTCTCTGATTGACTTATTTCACTCAGCATAACACCCTCCAGTTCCATCCACGTCGTTGCAAATGGCAAGACCTCATTCCTTTTGATGGCTGCATAATATTCCATTGTGTATATATACCACTTCTTCTTTATCCATTCATCTGTCGATGGGCATCTTGGCTCTTTCCACAGTTTGGCTATTGTGGACATTGCTGCTATAAACATTGGGGTACACGTACCCCTTCGGGTCCCTACATTTGTATCTTTGTGGTAAATACCCTGCACTACTGGGTATCTAACCCAAAGATACAAAGTAGTGATCTGAAGGGGCACCTGCACCCCAATGTTTAAGCAGCAATGTCCACAATAGCCAAACTGTGGAAAGAGCCTAGATGTCCATCAACAGATGAATGGATAAAGAAGATGTGGTATATATATTATATATACACACACACACACACACACACACACACACACAATGGAATATTATGCAGCCATCAAAAAAATAAAATCTTGCCATTTGCAATGGCGTGGGTGGAAACTAGAGGGTATTATGCTAAGCGAAATAGGTCAGTCAGAGAAAGACAAGTACCATATGATCTCGCTGATTAGAGGAATTTGAGAACCAAGACAGAGGATCATAGGGGAAGGGAGGGAAAATGAAACAAGACAAAACCGGAGAGGGAGAAAAACCGTAAGAGACTCTTAATCTCAGGAAACAAACTGAGGGTTGCTGGAGTGGTGGGGGGTGGGAGGGATGGGGTGGCTGGGTGATGGACATTGGGGAGGGTATGTGCTATGGTGAGCACTGTGAATTGTGTAAGACTGATGAATCACGGACCTGTACCCCTGAAACAAATAATACATTATATGTTAATTTTAAAAAATTTAAAAAAAAAGAATGTGTTGGGAAAGACTTCATCTCCCTGCAAGAGGTGTGTATTATTCTGCCTTAAGAAGGCAAGATATGTGACATCACCTCTCACTAAAAAAAAATGTACAACTGCAGACTCGATGGTTCATCTTTGTCTCCTCCAAGCAAATGCAAAATGCAAAGATCTCAGGGCACCTGGCTGGCTCAGTCAGTAGAGTATGCACGCAATTCTTGGTCTAGGGGTTGTGAGTTCAAGCCCCACGTTGGGTGTGGAGATTACTTAAAAATAAAATTAAAAAAAAAAATACAAAGATCTTGCAGGTTAAGGCTTTTGCTTGTATCTGGCAGAGGTGAAACTATACTTGTCTGGAACAAAATGAGCAGCAGCTCTCCTTCATCTCCCCAGCATGCTGTATACTCTCTACCTGTGTACCAAGAGTGGCCGCCCTGAGCCCCACTTCTATGTCTTCCCACCCCGGATCTCTCAGCTTTCACTCTCAGCTCACAGCTGGAGCTCCCATTGCTAAGGCCCCAAGCCCTACCTTCTTCTGTCTTTATCTTTCTTGCATTGATCACCTCCATCACTAAAGAGTTCTTCACACTGAAGGCCCAAAGACCTTGGAGGAAAATAACACCTGTTAGCCAGGGCTACCACAGAGTGACCTGAGAAAAGAGGATGCACCTTCCATGGAGCTGGGGACTAGGTGAGCTCAACACAAGAGGTCACAGTAAATGTCGTTTTCTCTATCAGGATGCAAGCATGTTACTGGGCCCGAGTTTCTGCCTCCTCGCTGCACTTCTCAGCCAGCAATGGGGGGAAGGTGATCATCATGCATGTGGGCAGTTTGATGGGAACTGTGGTCTAGTGGTCCTCAAATGGGAGGGTGAATCTGCCCCGAGGACTTGTTGAAACACAGAGTGCTGAGCCCCACCTCCAGAGTTCCTGATTCAACAGTCAACGTTCTAAACCAAAAGCAGGGGGAGGGAAATGCTGACAGTCTGTAAGGTTTTATTATTAACTCCTAGTGACAGGAAACAGGTCCAGGAGATCTCTGTAGGTCCTTTCCAGTTCTAAGACTGGGAAAGGCGCATCGGAGAAATTTTAGCCAAGAGCTCATTATTTTGTAGGTTCAGTTTGGCCATCTCTGTGGCCCTTGAACACTTGAAATGCCATGGAGCATTTCTACCATCACATGCTAGTGAAAAAAGTCTCAGATGGTTTTTCACAAGTTCCCCAGTGATGCTAGTGCTATGGGTCAGGAGACCACACTTTGAGAACCAGCAGTCTAGGGCAGTGCTTCTCAAACTTTAGTGTCCCTAGCATTGCTTGGAGAGCTTGTTAAAACACAGACACCTGGACCCACCCATCCTGCGGTTCTGATTCAGTAGGTCTGCTTGGGAGACCTGGGAATGTGCATTTCCAAGAAGCTCCCAGGTAAGGCTGCTGGTCTGAGGACCACACACTGAGTAACACTGCTTTAACTTAATAATGATTCTACATGTTTCTTTCTGCTGCAACATCCGCAGGGGCTGACGAGCTCGTGCGTGAAACATTCCCCTGAGATAAGCAAATTCCCAGGTTTTCCACCTCCTTTTTTCCTCCCAACCAAGGAACCACTGTGGTATGCGAGGATGTTACTGACAAGGGCAACCTTAAATCCCACTGTATTTCTAAGGTAAGTTATTCCCAATGTCAGCATTTTGGTATAACACACCTAACAAAGGATAGCATCCTAGACATTTATTCATACTCTTTTTTTGAAAGCCACTTTTTGTCAAACCTGCTCAGATCCAGGCCTTATGGGGTCCCTACTGTCCTGTCTTAGGGTCAATCTTTCATGACAACACATTTTTAGGAGAATTCACAGTATCATTTTCCTGAGGTTAGAGAAGAAATAATGTTCACATAGTCCTCTAGCCTACAGCTTCAGGTAATAATAAATAACAAAAAAAAGAAAGTTCTATATCTCCTTCTAAGACCATGGATCTCAGGACGGACGGCCACCCATCCCAAGTCCCCAGTAACATAGAGGTTGTCACCCCAGTGCACCAATGGAAGAGATTTCTTGACTCATCCCCCCTATCTGCAGAACTTTTGGAAAGGCACGATAGGACTAATCCATCAGGCCAGATGATGGGAAAATGTTTTGAATTCATGATATTTGGGGAATTTTGGATAATGCCTTTCATCCTTGCTTCTGAGTTTCTAGCTAATGAACCCTGAAGCCTCAAAGAAGCTCAGTTCTTAGCAAACCATTTGTCTCAACGCCCACGTGCATTCATTATAACCCAACATCTTGCTCAAAGCTTCTCATCTTATCTCACGGGACCCCCTACAACAGCCTGCTGTGGCTGCTAAAAAATTCTATAGAATGGTACGTTTTTGCCATGCCTGCTGATGAAGGCAGGGAAACCCAAGGCAGGGAATGTTTGAGACGGCCTCAGAACTCATGGGGAGGACTTGTTTGTTTGAGAATAAAGGAGACAAATAGTTGACATTAAGTCTGAAGACAAGCTGTGGGCTTTTATAATTTCCTTCAACTCTGGCACAAAGGTTCCATTTTGTCTCCCCATAAATGAAATGCAAACCAGCAGTCTACAGACAGAAACAGCATTGACAGGAGGGGCAGGAGACATAACACTGAAGTGGGTTTCTTGTTTCCTCTACAGGCAGAGAGACCTATGTCCGATATACTGCGTTTTCAAGCCCAGCTCCTCCCACCCCAATCCATCTCTGGTCCCACCATTTCCAGACTCTCATCTGATAGGCCGGCCTTGGCCTAAATAAACTCAAAGGAGTGACACTTACCTAGAATCTGACACAAATTTGTGACCTTGATCATGTTCCTAAGTGTCTCAGGACCTCCATTATCTCACTTGGGAGATCAGGATGAATCTCTGCCTGTTTCTCTCACAGAGGTTATGGCTGTTATAATAAACTGTCCAGAAACTAAAATGCTTCTAAACCAGCAGTCCTCCAACTTTACTGCATATTGGAATTGCCGGGGATCTTTTAAAAATTCATATGCCTGGCTCCCACCTGCAGCGCTGTGATTTAGTTGGAATGGAAAGAAATACAGCCATCAGAATTAAAAAGCTTGGTTCTAATCCACAGTAAGGTTGGGGAACCACTGTTCTAGAAACCAAATCAAAACACACTGAAGATTTATGGGGTATTCGCTACTTAGAAATGGGAAACAGGTTTGGGGGATCATTCAGTCCTTTTGCAGTTTTAAGACATACTTGCTTTGAAGGATTCATGGATATATATGTATAAATATATACATGGTACTGAATGTCAGCGGCCTTTAAGCATTTAAAAGGACCGTAGCTCATTTCCACTACCACCCGCCAATACCAGAATTCACTTAGATCAAAGGACAGCCAGAGCCTTAAAGTACCAAGCTAAGAAAATTGGCTGTGGCTGGTATCCTCATGCAAAGCTAATCTCACCCTCTGTCTGTGGCCACAAGCTGCATTCTTATCTCAGGAAACCATCTTGCAAAGGGATTTTGTGGATTCCAGCAGGATTGATGGTTGAGTGCACTGACACAAGTCAACCCCACTCAGACTTTGTAGCCCACTAATGTTGTGGGAGTAATGCCGTTTGCACACTCATGATGGGCAAAGCATTATCTTAATCCAGTGTTTCCTAAACCATGTCCCATAGAATGCAAGAATCTCTCAAGACGTTAATTGATGTTACTAAAGAAAGACGGGGGGCAAAGGGAGGACATCCTGTAAGGCTACATAGATTGTTTAATCCAGGGAGCAGAGCAGGACCGCCTTCAGTCAGGGAAGTTTAAGGAATGATCTGTTAAACAAATTCCTCTAGTACAGCACTTCTCAGAGCCTCTAATATGCTACCTTGCTCTGTAACCCTCCAAAAGGGGCATTGCTACGCAGCATCTGCTCATCTCATTGGACCAGCACCTCATCCATCCGTCCATCCATTCATTCAATAGGTAGATCATATCATGGAACTAGGAACCAACAAACGTTTGTGTGGATTCTAAAGCACTGTCCTTCTGCATCCTTGTTTTGGAACTCTGAGCATCAGAGGCAGTGATGACATAAGAGGATGGAAGGATGAACTTGCTCAAGGTATAACCAGATCTTCAATGACTCACTTCCTCTGAAATCGGCCTCAGAAGCTCAGTCCCACGAAAGTGTCCATACCGAGATCAAGCGAACGTGAGGGGCTTGTGCTCCACTGGAAACTAGACCTAGTTCCCTCTGTTCAGCCTCTCTCCTCTCTCCCCTGCTCCGAGCTGCAGGCATTTTGTCTTGCTTGCATTTCATCTCCCACTCTTCTCCTCAAGCCATCCGTACCTAAGAGTCTTGTCTGGCCCCAGAAGGAGAACAATTTCCCGAACAGGAAACTGATGTGGGGTGTTGTTTCACCTCTGCCTGCTATCCACCACCCCACCACCACCTCGCATATCCTCCCCTGCCTTCTGTTCCCTTTTCAGCCCTCTGGCCACTCTCCATTTATTTTGGCTGAAGAGGAAGCTGCCACTTAGGCTCTTAGCGTCTTGGAAGGTTTATCTTTAAGATCAGCAGAAATGTTCTTGTGCATAAATCAACTTGGTGCAGTGTGTGGTTGATGTGTTGGTGTCCATCCCAAGTGGCCTACCCAGGACACACACAGAGCCCCCCTCTTATAGGCCAAATGCATGCTTTGACCCCCTGCATTCCAGGGAAATACAATGCACATCCAACAAGCTTCCCATTAGCCCTGCCTCATCATGACCCTCTCCGCCTCACTACCCTGCCCCATCCCGTGGGTGCCATGGAAACTCTTGTCATAGCCTCACCTCTACTTGTGGGGCTCTAGGGGGATACACACACGATAATGGTTTGATGTGTCTTTAAGGACACTGATGCTGGGGAACGTGGGAATCCTACAACCGTTAAGACAGAGGAGAGTGAGAGTGGGGAGAGGCAAGCTGATCTGCACCTCTCCGTATGCAACAATGTGCTGGCCACCTTCGCATCCACATCTCTGCCCTTCCCCAAACACCTACACTCCACTCCAAGGAGAGGAGAAACAAGCCCATTACCGCACTCTGTTAAGTTGTACCCGATGGACAGCATATTTGGTAGCTGTCAGCATGTTCTGATATAGACCATGCTTCTCTCTGGGGGAAGCAACTATCTCTAACTACATCTAGGGTGGGGAGATGGGAGTCTAATCAGAATTGCCCATCTTCTAACACAGACCTAACATTACTGATTCACCATTTATGGTGGTTGGGAGGGGGATACACTGTTTCTCGAAAATGCTTCTGTCCTCTGCATATTTTCTCTAAAGATTATGCACGTACTTTGAGAGAGACAGAGTGGAAATAAAGTTCAAGTACCTATGGCCAGGCAAGAGTCATTCATTCATTCATGCATTCAACATTGAATTCCAAACCCTACACTTTTAATGCGTGCAGGTGGCGCTCACCCAAAACACTTTATGAATTCTCCACATTCACCTCTTGCTCTGGGGTCCGCCCTCCTCAATGTCAAAGACTTACAAGGCAGATTTGTTTTCTGTGCTAATAACAAATCAAACAAGAATAATCCATGTCTTCTTCATCATCAAGAAAAAAAAGCAGAGAAGTCTCTGTGCAAGAGGCCAAGATGAGTGCCAGGACTCACTCTGCAGATGGTTACTGAGCGTCTCCATGTACCAGGTATCTCAGGGAGTGCTGGAGACACAAAGCAGAATGAGGCACAGCCTTGGTTCAAGGAACTCACAGCCTCTTGAGGAAGACAGACCACAAGCTTCCTAGCTCAGCCCGGGTGGGGAGAGATGTCAAGAAACAGATTTGAGAAGAGAAGATGTGTTTGTGCTGAGTCTTTAAAAACAAGGGAAACGATGGTCAGCAGGTACGGTTTAAATGCCAGCCTCAGTGGTTTCAAATGTTGAGTGATGTGCTCAGGGCCCACATTCTTCTTCCAGTATGCAGATTATAGAGGCTGTTTCCAAACGGTATCCTTTCTGCACATGAACTATAGCGTTGAGTGGCTAAAGGAACACTTTACAAATTCACCACTGGAAGAATCACTGGGCATTGCATACGTATCAGGTAGAGCTATGGATCTGAATTTTCTATTTACCCAAGGTCTATTCGGTCATAAATATTAAAATTTCCATTTTAAGATGTAATACGAAGACCCATTGGGCACAAAGCACATGCGGTCATATTATCTATAGATCAAGTTCCAAATCTTAACATCAAATTTCCGGAACAAGCCAAACAGGCATAATCAGAGGAGAGCTTTTCAACCTTTTCCTTCCATGGACATTTTGGGGACACTTGTACATGGATAAGCTAGACAGGTAGGAAAGATGTGGAAAAACAGGCAGCAAGAAATAGTCTTATAATTTCATAGTCAGGAAACCAAATATGAAAGGCTATCAGCAATTTGAGCTCAGAGACCTCTCTGCCTGACAGCTGGCTCATGAGCCATGGGACTGTGAAAATGTGTGGCCCCACGATGTTTAATCAGTCAGAAAAAGGAAGTCCTGCTTCACTGGAACAATGGGACATTGTGAACCTAGAAAACACATGGGGGAAACAGGCAGGCATTTCCCAGGACTGGCCTCAATCAATGGGCCAGGCCACCCCCTTGTGAAATGCTCAGAGCACTAGGAACGCAGGCCAGTGTTTGTTTTGAAGAAGGTGACTTGCATTTGAGACTTGGCCTTGAAGCAAAGCACTGAAGTAGCTGCCTTCTATAGGATTCAGTTATTCCATCAGCCTATTGACAGCATGTCCTCGGTCTCATACAGTTATCCCAGTTCATGCCAGAACGTGAGAAAATCCACGCGTCGCACATTGCTTGCACCCAACTCTTGGGTCACAGACACCTCTCAATTATGATTAAATCAAAACTCTCAAATGTCTGGGGTTGAGTTGTCCCCACCCAAACCACAGTCTATACTAATCATCCCCCTGAAAACTAAGAGTTTGACTGCGCTTTGCCCCGGATCTCCTCATTCATACTCAGCAACAACTTTAGTCCTAAAACGACGTACAAAATGGAAATGAAACAAAAGGAAGAGGTGACGTTTGGGACTGAGGCAAAGGAAGGAAAGTTCTGAAGATAGATATTCAGCACTATTACAGGTGGAAGGTGGGGTGAAGGAGGCTAATTTCAATGCTGTGCCAAGAGAGCTCTCTCTGATTAGCATAGTCCCATACTCCTTCCTGCATGTGGCCAGCCCCCTCATGCACTAGCAGATTGTGGGGAGGAATCAGAACAAATCCTCACCTTTCCTAGAAAAGCAATTTAAGGCGTGTGTCATCTATGATGGCCAGTTGCATCTTGCTGTATTTATTTGCATGTAGCTTCATAACAGAAATTATACATCAGCATTATAGAAAGTTTGGAAAACATTATTTTTTAATTTCATGATCCCATTTACCAGCACACATTCATCTGCGTGCTCTCATTCTTGGCTTACACAGTGATGGCCACAAAATGTACATATCCTTCTGAATCCATCATTTTTTCCTAACATTAAGATCATATTTTCTCATATTCTTAGGGTCCTCATGGTTATTTTAGAGGCTGCTTAGTAATCCATCAAGTGAATGAACTATTATGAATCATGCCTGCACTTGGGAATTTTAAGGTGTTCCAATTTTAGCTGCTGTAAGTGATGGCAATGTCTTTTAAAATGGAGAATTCACTGGTGCCCTTCTGTTGTTTATAAACCTGTGTATAGCGAGGTCCTCAGGAAATGTTGGCTGCTGGTTTTTAGTCTCCCAAAGGTCTCAGTACTGCCAAAGACACTCCCCTATCAACGCTGAGAGGTGATTTGTGTCCTCCCTGCTCCCCTGTCTTCATGGACAAAGAGCAATTAGGATATTTGTGGCCATAGTCTCCAGGGGTCCTCCCATCTCCAAGGTCTGTCATTCACTGGAGCACAACCCATAGTGCTGAGGTCAGAAGCTAATACAAAATCTGTGAGCAACTGCTCCCAGTTGCCAAAATGAGGCAAACTTCAGGCAGAAGAGCTGTAGTTAAACCCCACCTCTGCCACCCCATCTGGAAGGGTTGGGAGAGAAGTTAAAAAGAATCAGCTCCCTGGGGCCAAGACCAGCTGTGCACAGGGAAATTGCCCCCCAAGAGCAGACTGCATCTTACAATGCTTTAAGACTGTATTGCTAGCAAGGAGATAGCACTGAGAGCAATGAAAAATACTCTCAGTTTTCAAGGTATGGTGCCTAGAGCTCAAGGTGTAGGAGCCAAGTGAAAGCCACTCAACAACTGTGTCCAAACAAGGAGGTACAAAATATTCCAGCCAACTGTCAAGACACTGGGTGACTGCTGTGACTGCTGAAGGAACCAAAGAATCTCAAAAGGCAAACCAATTCCCTATAAAAGCACAATGAGCATGAGCCATTTAGTGAAGGCGCCACCAATTCCAACTCCCCACTCCACCACCCAGCTGTAATGAGACCATTCCAGCAATATCACTCCCAACTGAAATCATATATGCTCTTGATGGGGTCCCTGAGTCATCAAGAAATTGTCAAATTATGTGCCATTTTTTCTAGTGAGAAAGCAAGGAAGTATGAAAAAGATCTTTCCAAAGTTTACAAGTTTCCTCCAGCAGTGTGTGAAAGGAGAGGGTGCCGTTAACTTGGGAACATCCATATTTGTTCTCTGAAGTGACTGAAGAGAAAGGGGGGGCCTCACTGGTTATATGGGTTGACAAGTGTGGTCCCTTTTGCTCTTGTTCACTCAGCGATCTTCTGAAAATTGACATATCAAATTACTCAGGTATATGTCCCATTACAAATTATTATATTGGCATCCTGAATTATTAATCATTTTCCACTGAGTGTGGTCAAAATCACTTCCCCAAAACTGTATCACTCTACCTCGTCAGTACCACTAGGACCTTGATAGTTAACCAAAACAGGGTCCTAAGACCCATCTCTCTTCTGAGAATAGATTCTTATTTCCAGCAGTATATTAGACAAGTTTCTCTAAGTGTTTTGTCTTTTCAACAAATTTAAACCTGTTTGAAACTAAGTATCTGTTATTGCACCCATATTTGCACAAACATCTCCTCCATCTCCATGCCCTGTGTCTGTCAATGACATCACCATCCTTCCTGACACACAAAGTAGAAACTCAACTCCTCCTTCCCTCTCACACTCTGAACTCAGGCTCTGATCTCCAAATATGTCTTACCACCTTTATTCTTTTTCCCTCTAGCTCATCCTCCATATGGTGGCTGCAAGAAGTATCATTTATAAATATATTAATTTATCCTTTCAACAAATATTTGCTGAACGCTTATTCAAGCACTGTGCCAGGCAGGATATTCTAGTCAGAGAAAAACAACTGAGAAGGTTCTCATCGTGTCACACTTCTGTTCAAAAATTATTTACTACCTATTTCCAGGAATGCCCTTTCCTTAAAATCTAGTCCCAGAAAGGCCTCCCAATCTGGGCTCCGATCACTACAACTCACCCCTGCTCACACACATAGACACATGTGCACTCAACTTCCCACTTCTAAGGGGCTGCATGTCCCCCAAAAACCCAAAGCATGGCTCAACCACTCAGGGAAACGTTTCCTAACCCTCCCAGGGGGGGAAATCTGTCTTTCCCCTGTGCTCTTAGAGGAAAGCAAACATAACCCCATTATAAATAGCATTTACAACATTACGTGAAGAAAATGGTCAGTGATCAAAAGGTATAGGATTTATTTGAAGTCTTACGTAAACGGATAAATTTGGAGAAACCCCCACCCCTATACATCCCTGGGACTTTTCTGCAACAAATGCTTTGTTGGATCATCGCCAAAGGATGTGCTCTCTCTCCTCTCAAGGGAGGGCTGTTTTTCCCCCGAGGACCCACAAGTTTCTGGACCTGGAGGTGGATATTCATCCTCCTTACTCCCCACTGCCATTCTCAAACCGTTTTCCTCCCGTCTTCTTTGAAGCTCATCCTCTGAGACCATACCACCCCTTTCCCACCCGGTTGTTGTCGGTCTCTGCCCCTCAGCCGCTGACAACTTCAGCTTCTGGCACACTGGCTTCCTTGGTACCAACAGCACCCCATTATCAATAGCGGTTTCTTCATCATCTCACGAGGGACGCACGCATACTGCCCTCCATCCCACTACAATGGATAAAGTACCCACATTCTTATCAAAAAACACCTCTCCACTGCATCCCAGGCTCCTGCCCCTCTTATCTTCCAAAATGCAGTGGTCATGGGTAATAGCTGACCACCGTCGTGTCCTTGAAACATCTTCCTACTTGGCTTCTATAACATCATAGAGACCTGTTTTCCTCCCATTTCACTTGTCACCCTCCTTTTCAGATTCCACTGATGGTTCCTGGGCTCCTTTCTTTCTTTCTATCTCCACATGTCCCCAGGATGACATCAGTGAGTCCTGTGGCCTCGAAGCTCATCTGTTTGCCAAATCTTAGCACGAACCTGACCCCATCCCCAAAGACCAAATGTATAAATCCAACTGCCATCTGTACATTCTCATTTGTATATCTTGTATTGTATGGTATCTCATTTGTATGTCTCATTGTATGTTTGAGGTCCTATAAACTTGTCGTGGCTCGAACACAACTCTCCACCCTGCTCCCTAAAATGTTCCTCTCCAGTCTTTCCCATCTCAGAGAGAGGCACCATCGTTCACCAAATCACCCAGTTCCAAAATGTCAAGGTCGTCTTTGATTCCTCTTGCTTCTTCACTTAGTACATCCAGTTCATTATCTTCTCCCCACTCACACTCTATTATTATGTAACTCTCTTCGTCTCCACCTAGTCCAAGACATCAATATCTATTCACTGGACCACTGGACACCTGCTCACTGGTCTCCCTGCTTCCACTCTTACGCCCTTGCAATTCCTTCCCCACAGAAGACCCAGAGTGATCATTTTTAAATATAAGTCAGATTAAATCATTTCACCTCCAATGCCGCAATGGCTCCCCATTCCATTTGGGATGCAATGCAAATTCCTGACCTTGGCCTACAAACCTCTCTTTGATCTAGCCCCCACCTACCCTTCTGGCCTTAGCCAGGGTCACTCCCCCACCACTCACCGCAAGGCCACACTGGCCTTCCTCCTCTTCTCAAGCCCACCAAGTTTGTTCCCATGTGAGCATCCCTCAGCAGCCTCTGCCTGGGATGTACTTTTTCCCTGATTTCCACATGGGTTGTTCCTTCTTACAAGTCAGGACCCAGCCTAAATGTGAATTCTTCAGGAGGCCTTCCATGACAAGCTAGAGTAGCCACCAATCACAACCAAATCTCCTATTTCAATTCTGTGCATGGCACCAGCCCTGACTGATATATATCCTATGATTTATTCATCTGTTTATTTTCTCCTAACCAACTAGGAGGTAGGCTCCGTAAGAGCAGGGATCCCATTCATCACAAACTCCGTCCCCAGGCACTTGGAACAAAATCATTAGATAAATGAATGCTCCTGCAATTGCCATAACAATCGTCCTTGGAATTTCTAAAAGTTTTTGGAAATCCAAACATCAGGCAGCTACACACCTGTGCAGGGGGCACAAAGGGAAGCATGGACTAAATGACCTGACAATAGCTACTATGAAAGAAGGTCAATTGGCAAAGGTGAGACATCACCCTAAGAAATATGACAAACAGATAATGGCTTGTGAGAAGAGCTGGGTTCAAGTCCTAACAACAACACTTACTGCTTCCAAGTGGGCAATCACTTCCCCTCTCCCTGAGCCTTAGGTTTTCCCCATCTATAAAACGGAAATGATACACCTCTCCTGTAGGATTCTGGTAAAGATTAAATGAGACACCTCACGCGAAGTGCCCAGAAGAAGCAACCCTTGGAACCACAACCGTCCAGGATTCAGGCTTCATGAAGAAGCTAAGTGATTATTTATGATTATCAATTAAATGCATGCTCCCCCCAATGCCCCTCCCCACCCCACTGGTCTCCTTATCTCTCTTCCCAGAGCTGGTCCAGTGACACTTCCTTTGGGAGCCCGCTCAGCCCTGCAGGTGGGCTCACATGTGCACCCCCTTGTACCTCAACTCTCAGGGCCGTTTGTCCCACTATCTGTTACTTAGTTGGTATATATCACTCTCCCTTCCCACATTGTGTTTCTTAAAGCTCAGAAGTAAGATCTTTAATTTCCAGTCAACTCCCGGCCCACACGTTGCCTACTCTGAGGACTAACTATGATCATGATCTAAGGCCAGACTTGCTTACCTTTTTCTGATCTCTTCTTGTCCTCCCTTCTCCCATCTGGAAGCTCTTGCAAGTGTCTGGTGCAGTTCATTTAACTAGGTTTCTGGGAAAAATAGAATGAGAAAGGTAAATTTGTAAAACACAATATATTGTAACTAATATGGATAGTTTGGGGGGAAGTGGACAGTGGAATGTATAGAAAACTGTTACCTGCAGTTAAAAGAGAAGACAGCAATTGCCAATTCCCCTGAGGTCAAGGAGGGAGGGGGGGGTCTCTTGAAATTGGGGAGAAATATTTAGTTACTAGTCTTAAATGAATCTTTCCAGGCACAAATATACACAAGTAGTATACAACGAAACATCACCGCTATCTACATCGAAAATATGTGTGGGTAACATGCCGGGAAATTTTGAAGTTCTGACGAAAGGAGTTTTTGTTGAGTCAGAAACCCAATTAAACAACGAGGGCTGTAATGTGTCTCCTTGGCATGGAGGAGGGTTGCATCGAATGCTTTTAAGATCCGGGAACAGGCCCCTCATGGAGTGTGTTGTGTGGACGTCCTCTGCCCAACGAACGTCTGGCCTTCGAGATCCACCCTCGTGCAGCACCGCAGGAAAACCAGCTCTCTCCTTGCTGTCATTGCTGTGTTTCTGGGATACCATTGTGTATTTCAACATCTCAAGAGGGCAAACTGATAAGACAATTAGCCAAAGTTCCTAAAAAGGCAAAGTTGCCTAGTAAACAATTGCTTGCAGCAAAGTATGGCATAGAATGAAGAGCATGAGCTTGGGACATTCCAGCAGATTCTTAGCTGTGTGACCAGAAATAAGATACTTCAACTTCCTAATCTCTGTGTTCTCATCTATAAAAGAGGGGCAGTAACAGGAACTATGCTTGGATGGCCATGAGAAGTTTTGTCATAATTCATAAAAAACACTGGGCACAGGGCCTAGGCCCATGGTAAGAGCTCATTGGTTAGATTGTGGTCATCATCATGAATGCAGGACTGTGATATTGTCCACAATTCCAAAGCAATGTGGTCCAGTTTTCAGGCTGGAGAAATTAACCAAATGTTTCTCCTCAAAAATGGACAATAAGTTGAAGATCAGGGAAGAGATTGGAGCAGTGAGAGGTCAGAGGATGGGCTCAGGGGACCCTCCAACAGAACTGCTGCCATACTGCTGTCCCCACATCTCACCCATCCCACCCCACTTTTCAGGTCTCAACAGCCCTGTTATACCATCCACTCCCCAAAATGACACCTGCCGGAGATCATCCCTGAGCCCAGGCAGGTCTGAGACATTTGTGTCCACCTGCAGACACGCATGTGTTCACATGCACTCATACACACATAGCCCTGAGTAGAATATCTGTATAGTCCCTAGGATGAGAAAGAGTCTACAAGCTGCACACACACATGTATACACATGCACACACAAACACTGTGTAACTCTCTAAAGTCACCAGCCATGTCTACCATGTAAATTTCAGCTTTGATATACCCTGTCCCAGCTGGGTTCTATTTCTTTTCTCAGGTCACTGCAGCCCTGGTCTAGAATGACTTAATGAGCAAACTGGGCCAAGAAGTCTCACCAGATTCCCAGTAGGAATAATCTGGAGACTCGGGTATGCAAACAACTTTAAAAGGGACAGGGGGTGAAGCACAGAATTGGAGTCGGGAGAACTGGTTTTAAAATCCAGCTTCATTTCTTTATGTCCAATCTTGAACAAATTACTTAATCTTTCTGAACCTCGGTTTTCTCGCATCCAGAATGAGAAACATCCTGCCTCGTGGATGTTTAGAATGATCCAACTAATTCAGTCAAAAGCATTTCATGACCCATAAAGATCTTTCTAAGTCTGCTTTTGTGTTGAAGACAACAAACCCTGAACTAATGGTATAAATTTCATTCTCTGGTTTATGACCAGGGCTCGTTTTGGTAACAAGAATATTGAATAACATCGGCACCCAAGGTGAGCACTAGGCGAACTCTAGAGAAAGCATCTGTGTTGGGGAGCTCTATTCATAAGTGACAAAGACCACAGAGAGAGGGCTGTCTTGGACTCATCTGCTTTCCTTGGAGTGAAGGTGGGATGGGATGGGAGACTGGAGTTCAAGTGCATCTAGTTTAGAAGTTTAGAATCATTTGCTCGCGAGAAGTCCTCAGAAGGCTTCGCCAGTGAAGGTACCCACCTCCCAGGAGGAGTAAGAATGAACACAAAGCTCTGTTCCCTCTGCCCCTCACAGCCATTGGCTTATCAGAACTACTGGGGTGGCAGGGTCCACAGGCTGAACAGACTCAACAGCCACTGGGCCCAAAGGCCTGTGGTAGGCAGCATCCAAGATGGACCCCAATGACTCCCTCCTGGTGTTCACATCCTCATGAAACCCCCCTCTCCTTGAGTATGAGCTGCATCTAGCGATCCACTTCCAACAAATAGAATATGGAAGAATGGCGGAATGTCACTTCTAAGGTTAATTTACAAAAAACTGTGGCTTCTATCTTGAACGTGCTCTCTCTTATTCATTCTGAGGGAAGCCAGCTGCCATATTATGAGCTGCCCTATGGAGAAGCCTCATGGCCAACAGCCAATAACCATGTGAGTGAGACTGGAAGCAGTTCCTCCCCCAGTTAAGCCTTCAGATGGGACCGTAGCCCCGGCCAAAGCCATGACTGCACCCTCATGGAGAGAGATCTTGACACAGATGCACACAGTTAGTTACAGCACACTCGGATTCTTGACCGACAGGAACTGCAAGATAATAGACGTTTGTTGCAACTGAGTCCTGGGTAATTTGTTACACAGCAGGAGATAAATGATACAAGGCCCCTACCAGACGAAGCCCCTGAGACTAAGAGGGAAGAGGGCTTCCTACCTTACCAGCAGTAAGAGTGGTCTTCTCTGCATCATCCCACTCCCGTCTCTAGGGGACCATGCAATGTCTACTGGAAGAAGGGAATTTATCTAAGTGCAGAATTATAGCTATAAAATACCACAGAAATAAGCCATCCTATAAAAGCCAATTTTGATAAGGCCACTCATAACATAGCAGACATAATGATGTGGCCAGAGGGTCAGGGAGGGAGTAAGGGATGGACAAAGGCATGAAGAGGGGCTCAGAGACTGTGCTGGAGCACCTGCCTTGCATAGTACTTGAGAGATATAGGAAGCTGAAATTTTAGAGATTTCTTTTTAAGACCAGGTAAAAAGGTCCTTGGCATAAAAAATGGCTTTGTGAAAGCAGCCGGACCAAACGTCAGGTTCTATCATGGAACGATTTTATCGAACCCCACCACATACTCTTTGGGCTTCTCCTCGGTCCTGAAGACAGGAGGATTGCCACCAATCTTTCCTTCCTGCTTGTGCATGCACAGGCATACACATACATAAAAGGGATTCAGGAACAGGTTTCCTGGGTCCGAAAGCACAAGGTCCAAAATGATGTAAGTTTCAAGGCCACCATCTGCCCCACACCCTACTTGGATTTGGGCTGGTCAAATTTAACAGGCTGAAAGGCACCTGCCCAGAGGCTGGAGCTTCACCAAGAACTCTACAGACAGCAAGTCCTTGTGGGGTCTCACGAGAGTCCCCCCTGCATTGCTCAATCAGCTCAGAACACAAGAATGAAGACACTGTTTATTGTGGCTGGTGGAAATGAACAGCACCTTTATATTAGAACGGATCCCGTTAGTTCCTGAAGTGTTCTATCTTTAAAACCATTGACTTGGGGCGCCTGGGTGGCTCAGTTGGTTGAGCAACTGCCTTCCACTCAGGTCATGATCCCAGAGTCCTGGGATCAACCCCGCATCAGGCTCCCTGCTCCACGGGAAGCCTGCTTCTCCCTCTCCCACTCCCCCTGCTTGTGTCCCCTCTCTCACTGTCTCTCTCTCTCTCTGTGTCAATTAAATAAATAAATAAAATCTTAAAAAAAAAAAAAAAAAACACTGAGGAGTGCAGGCAAGATGGCGGAGGAGTGGGAGACCTGGATTTCGTCTGGTCTCAGGAATTCAGCTGAATACGGATCAAACCATTCTGAACACCTACGAACTCAACAGGAGACCGAAGAGGAGAGTAGTAACAACTCTCTGAACAGAGAAGCGACCACTTACTGGAAGGTAGGACGTGCGGAGAAGTGAATCCGAGGCGATATTCGGGAGGATAGACGGCGGGGGAGGGGGCCTCCATCGGCCGCTTCTGGCAAGTGCTAGAGCCGCGGAGCACAAAATCGGACCTTTTAGAAGTTGGCTCGGCGGAGGGACGTCGCTCCAGTGGCTAAGCAGGGGGTGGAATCCTCCCGGGACAGTGTGGTCTCAGGACCCTCGGGGTCACAGAAAGACAGGGGGAGCCTGAGTGCGGCAGAGCTCCCGGGTATCGGAGCGGGGAAGCTGCTGCAGAGAAGGAGCCGAGGCGCGGGCTCTCAGCTCGGGGTTGCCATAAACTGTGATCTGTGGCCCAGTCGGGCCACTGCTCCTCCAACAGGGACCCAACAAGCGGCAGAGCCGGGGAGACTCCCCTTCCCCCCCCCCCCCCCCGGGGAGGAGCGGCGCGGGAGCGCACCGCAGGGATCTGCTGGGTTTGGAGATGCCACACGGGGTCGGGTGCCAGAGATAGAAACGCTCGGTCACAGGCCGGGTGAGCACGGAGTGCGGCCGGAGACCAGGGACACGGGAGTGACTGACTGCTCTTCTCTGGGGGCGCACTGAGGAGCAGGGCCCCGAGTTCTCGGCTCCTCCGGGTGGAGATTGGGAGGCCACCATTTTCACCCTGGTCCTCCAAAGCTGTACCGAGAGCTTGCAGGGAACAAAAGCTCCTGAGAGCAAACCGGAGCAGTTTGCTTAGCCTGGACCGACAAGGGCGGGGCAATTCCGCCTCCGGCAAAGACATTTGGGAAACACAGCAACAGGCCCCTCCCCAAGAAGATCAGCACGAAAGGCCAGCAAGCCAAGACCAAGTTTACCGATCAAGGAGAACGGGAGAACTCCAGCGCTAGGGGAATACTGCACATAGAATTCATGCCTTTTTTACCATAATTCATTAGTTTTCAAAGTTAATTTTTTTAACTGTTTTTTTTTGAATTTTTCTTTTTCCCTTTTTCAACCAACATCTTATCAATCCCTTTTTAAAAAAAAACATTTTTTATTTTTCATTTTTAGAGTCATATTGTTATCCCTTCATAGTAGTTACCCTTATTTTTGGCATATATATATAGGTTGTTCTCTCTTTAAAATTTTGAGATGCAATTTCTTCTAACAGATCAAAATATACCCTAAATCACTAGTATATGGCTTTGTTCTAGTCTCCTGCCTGATCACATTCTCTCTTTTTTTCTTTTTTTTCTTTTTTCTTTTTTAAATCTTCTTTCTTTTTAAAAACAACTTCTTATCAATTCCTTTTATAAAACCTTTTCAAATTTTCATCTTTACAGTCAGCTTCCATCCCTTCATTGTATCAACCCTTCTTTATGTACATATATAAGTCTTTCTTCCTTTAAAATTTTAGGAGGCACTTTCTTCTAACAGACCAAAATACGCCCAAAATCTGGTGTGTTGCACTGATCTATGTACTAGCCTGACCATATTTGATCATATTCTTTTTTGTTTTGTTTTGTTCTGTTTTTGTTTGTTTTTATCTTTTTCTTTTTCCTTTTTTTTTTCTCTTTCTTCTTTCTTTCCCTTTCTTGTCCCCTGGTTTCAGGTCTTTTCTGATTTGTATAGAGTATATTTGCTGGAGACGTTGTTAACCTGTTAGCATTCTGTTCTCTCATTCATCTATGCTCCTCTGGACAAAATGACAAGACGAAAAAAATCACCTCAGCAAAAAGAACAAGAGGTCATACCGTCTGCCAGGGACCTACTCAATATGGACATTAGTACGATGTCAGACCTAGAGTTCAGAATCATGACTTTAAAGATACTACCTGGCCTTGAAAAAAGTGTGGAAGTTATTAGAGAAACCCTTTCTGGAGAAATAAAAGAACTAAAATCTAACCAAGTTGAAATCAAAAAGGTTATTAATGAGGTGCAATCAAAAATGGGGGCACTAACAGCTAGGATAAATGAGGCAGAAGAAAGAATCAGCGATATAGAAGACCAAATGATGGAAAATAAAGAGGCTGAGAAAAAGAGAGAGAAACAACTACAGGATCACGAGGGCAGAATTCGAGAGATAAGCGATACGATAAGAAGAAACAACATTAGAATAATTGGGATCCCAGAAGAAGTAGAAAGAGAGAGAGGGGCAGAAGGTATATTGGAACAAATTATAGCAGAGAACTTCCCTAATGTGGGGAAGGAAACAGGCATCAAAATCCAGGAGGCACAGAGAACCCCTCTCAAAATCAATAAAAATAGGTCAACACCCCGACATCTAATAGTAAAACTTACGAGTCTCAGAGACAAAGAGAAAATCCTGAAAGCAGCTCGGGAGAAGAGACATGTAACCTACAATGGTAGAAACATTAGATTGGCAACAGACCTATCCACAGAGACCTGGCAGGCCAAAAGGACTGGCATGATATCTTCAGAGCACTAAACGAGAAAAATATGCAGCCAAGAATACTATATCCAGCTAGGCTATCATTGAAAATAGAAGGAGAGGTAAAAGCTTCCAGGACAAACAAAAACTAAAGGAATTTGCAAACACAAAACCAGTCCTACAAGAAATATTGAAAGAGGTCCTCTAAGCAAAGAGAGAGCCTAAAAGCAGCATAGATCAGAAAGGAACACAGACAATATACAGCAACAGTCACCTTACAGGCAATACAATGGCACTAAATTCATACCTTTCAATAGTTACCCTGAATATAAATGGGCTAAATGCCCCAATCAAAAGACACAGGCTATCAGATTGGATTAAAAAACAAGACCCATCCATATGCTGTCTGCAAGAGACTCATTTTAGACCCAAAGACACCCCCACATTGAAAGTGAGGGGGTGGAAAACCATTTACCATGCTAATGGACACCAAAAGAAAGCTGGGGTGGCAATCCTTAGATCAGACAAATTAGATTTTAAAACAAAGGCTGTAATAAGAGATGAGGAAGGACACTATGTCCTACTTAAAGGGTCTATCCAACAAGAAGATCTAACAATTGTAAATATCTATGCCCCGAACATGGGAGCAGCCAATTATATAAGGCAATTAAGAACAAAGCGAAGAAACACATTGACAACAATACAATAATAGTGGGGGACTTTAACACCCCCTGACTGAAATGGACAGATCATCCAAGCAAAAGATCAACAAGGAAATAAAACTTTAAATGACACACTGGAAGAAATGCACTTTACAGACACATTCAGAACATTCCATCCCAAAGCAACGGAATACACATTCTTCTCTAGTGCCCATGGAACATTTTCCAGAACTGATCACATCCTAGGTCACAAATCGGGTCTCAACCGGTACCAAAAGATTGGGATTATTCCCCGCATATTTTCAGGCCACAATGCTTTGAAACTAGAACTCAATCACAAGAGGAAAGTCGGAAAGAACTCAAATACATGGAGGCTAAAGAGCGTCCTACTAAAGAATGAATGGGTCAACCAGGAAATTAAAGAAGAATTAAAAAAATTCATGGAAACCAATGAAAATGAAAACACAACTGTTCAAAATCTTTGGGATACAGCAAAGGCAGTCCGGAGAGGAAAGTATATAGCAATACAAGCCTTTCTCAAGAAACAAGAAAGGTCTCAAATACACAACCTAACCCTACAGCTAAAGGAGCTAGAGAAAGAACAGCAAATAAAGCCTAAACCCAGCAGGAGAAGAGAAATCATAAAGATCGGAGCAGAAATCAATGAACTAGAAACCAAAAGAACAGTAGAACAGATCAACGAAACTAGGAGCTGGTTCTTTGAAAGAATTAACAAGATTGATAAACCCCTGGCCAGACTGATCAAAAAGAAAAGAGAAATGACCCAAATCAACAAAATCATGAATGAAAGAGGAGAGATCACAACCAACACCAAAGAAATACAAACAATTATAAGAACATATTATGAGCAACTCTATACCAGCAAATTAGATAACCTGGAAGAAATGGGTGCATTCCTAGAGATGTATCAACTACCAAAATTGAACCAGGAAGAAATAGAAAACCTGAACAGACCTATAACCACTAAGGGAATTGAAACAGTCATCAAAAATCTCCCAACAAACAAAAGCCCAGGGCCAGATGGCTTCCCAGGGGAATTCTATCAGACATTTCAAGAAGCATTAATACCTATTCTCCTGAAACTGTTCCAAAAAATAGAAATGGAAGGGAAACTTCCAAACTCATTTTATGAGGCCAGCATTACCTTGATCCCAAAACCAGACAAAGACCCCATCAAAAAAGAGAATTACAGACCGATATCCTTGACGAACATGGATGCAAAAATTCTCACCAAAATACTAGCCAATAGGATCCAACAGTACATTAAAAGGATTATTCACCACGACCAAGTGGGATTTATCACTGGGCTGCAAGGCTGGTTCAACATCTGCAAATCAATCAACGTGATAGAATACATTAACAAAAGAAAGAACAAGAACCATATGATCCTCTCAATAGATGCAGAAAAAGCATTTGACAAAATACAGCATCCTTTCTTGATCAAAACTCTTCAGAGTACAGGGATAGAGGGTACATACCTCAATATCATAAAAGCCATCTATGAAAAACCTACAGCGAATATCATTCTCAATGGGGAAAGGCTGAGAGCTTTTCCCCTAAGGTCAGGAACGCGGCAGGGATGTCCACTCTCACCACTGCTATTCAACATATTATTAGAAGTCCTAGCCACAGCAATTAGACAACAAAAAGAAATCAAAGGCATCCAAATCGGCAAAGAGGAAGTCAAACTCTCACTCTTTGCAGATGATATGATACTTTATGTGGAAAACCCAAAAGACTCCACCCCAAAACTGCTAGAACTCATACAGGAATTCAGTAAAGTAGCAGGATATAAAATCCATGCACAGAAATCAGTGACATTCCTATACACCAACAACAAGACAGAAGAGAGACAAATCAAGGAGTCGATCCCATTTACAATTGCACCCAAAACCATTAGATACCTAGGAATAAATCTAACCAAAGAGGCAAAGGATCTGTACTCAGAAAACTATAAAATACTCAGGAAAGAAATTGAAGAAGACACAAAGAAATGGAAAAACGTTCCATGCTCATGGATTGGGAGAATCAACTTTGTGAAGATGTCAATGCTACCTAGAGCAATCTACACATTCAATGCAATCCCCATCAAAATACCATCCACTTTTTTCAAAGAAATGGAACAAATAATCCTAAAATTTGTATGGAACCAGAAGAGACCCAGAATAGCCAGAGGAATACTGAAAAAGAAAAGCAAAGCTGGCGGCATCACAATTCCGGACTTCCAGCTCTATTACAAAGCTGTCATCATCAAGACAGTATGGTACTGGCACAAAAACAGACACATCGATCAATGGAACAGAATCGAGAGCCCAGAAATGGACCCTCAACTCTATGGTCAACTTATCTTTGACAAAGCAGGAAAGAATGTCCAATGGAAAAGAGACAGTCTCTTCAACAAATGGTGTTGGGAAAATTGGACAGCCACTTGCAGAAGAATGAAACTGGACCATTTCCTTACACCACACACAAAAATAGACTCCAAATGGTTGAAAGACCTAAACGTGAGACAGGAGTCCATCCAAATCCTAAAGGAGAACACAGGTAGCAACCTTTTCGACCTTAGCCGCAGCAACTTCTTCCTAGAAACATCGCCAAAGGCACGGGAAGCCAGGGCAAAAATGAACTATTGGGATTTCATCAAGATAAAAAGCTTTTGCACAGCAAAAGAAACAGTCCACAAAACCAAAAGACAACCGACAGAATGGGAGAAAATATTTGCAAATGACATATCAGATAAAGGGCTAGTATCCAAAATCTATAAAGAACTTATCAAACTCAACACCCAAAGAACAAATAATCCAATCAAGAAATGGGCAGAAGACATGAACAGACATTTCTCCAAAGAAGACATCCAAATGGCCAACAGGCACATGAAAAAGTGCTCCACATCGCTTGGCATCAGGGAAATCCAAATCAAAACCTCAATGAGATACCACCTCACACCCGTCAGAATGGCTAAAATGAACAAGTCAGGGAACGACAGATGTTGGCGGGGATGTGGAGAAAGGGGAACCCTCCTACACTGTTGGTGGGAATGCAAGCTGGTGCAACCCCTCTGGAAACAGTATGGAGGTTCCTCAAACAGTTGAAATTAGAGCTACCGTTCGATCCAGCAATTGCACTACTGGGTATTTACCACAAAGATACAAATGTAGGGACCCGAAGGGGTACGTGTACCCCAATGTTTATAGCAGCAATGTCCACCATAGCCAAACTGTGGAAAGAGCCAAGATGCCCATCGACAGATGAATGGATAAAGAAAAGGTGGTATATATACACAATGGAATATTATGCAGCCATCAAAAGGAATGAGATCTTGCCATTTGCAACGACGTGGATGGAACTGGAGGGTGTTATGCTGAGTGAAATAAGTCAATCAGAGAAAGACATGTATCACATGACCTCACTGATATGAGGAATTCTTAATCTCAGGAAAGAAACTGAGTGTTGCTGGAGTGGTTGGGGGTGGGAGGGATGGGGTGGCTGGGTGATAGACATTGGGGAGGGTATGTGCTACGGTGAGCGCTGTGAATTGTGCAAGACTGTTGAATCACAGATCTGTACTTCTGAAACAAATAACGCAACATATTTTAAGAGAAAAGAAAAAGAAGAAGATAACAGGAGAGGAAGAAAAGGGGAGTATGTCAGAGGGGGAGACGAACCATGAGAGATGATGGACTCTGAAAAACAAACTGAGGGTTCTAGAGGGGAGGGGGGGAGGGGGATGGGTTAGCCTGGTGATGGGTAATGAGGAGGGCACGTTCTGCATGGAGCACTGGGTGTTATGAACAAACAATGAATCATGGAACACTGCACCAAAAACTAATGATGTAATATATGGTGATTAACATAACAATAAAAAAATTAAAAAAAAAAAAAGAAAAGAGAAATGACCCAAATCAACAAAATCATGAATGAAAGAGGAGAGATCACAACCAACACCAAAGAAATACAAACAATTATAAGAACATATTATGAGCAACTCTATGCCAGCAAATTAGAGAACCTGGAAGAAATAGGTGCATTCCTAGAGATGTAGCAACTACCAAAATTGAACCAGGAAGAAATAGAAAACCTGAACAGACCTATAACCACTAAGGAAATTGAAGCAGTCATCAAAAATCTCCCAACAAACAAAACCCCAGGGCCAGATGGCTTCCCAGGGGAATTCTATCAGACATTTCAAGAAGAATTAATACCTATTCTCCTGAAACTGTTCCAAAAAATAGAAATGGAAGGAAAACTTCCAAACTCATCTTATGAGGCCACCATTCCCTTGATCCCAACACCAGACAAAGACCCCATCAAAAAGGAGAATTACAGAACAATATCCTTAATGAACATGGATGCAAAAATTCTCACCAAAATACTAGCCAATAGGATCCAACAGTACATTAAAAGGATTCTTCACCATGACCAAGTGGGATTTATCCCTGGGCTGCAAGGCTGGTTCAACATCCGCATATCAATCAACGTGATACAATACATTAACAAAAGAAAGAACAAGAGTCATATGATCCTCTCAATAGATGCAGAAAAAGCATTTGACAAAGTACAGCATCCTTTCTTGATCAAAACTCTTCAGAGTATAGGGATAGAGGGTACATACTTCAATATCATAAAAGCCCTCTATGAAAAACCTACAGCGAATATCATTCTCAATGGGGAAAAGCTCAACTTTTCCCCTAAGGTCAGGAACGTGGCAGGGATGTCCACTATCACCACTGCTATTCAACATAGTCTTAGAAGTCCTAGCCACAACAATCAGACAACAAAAAGAAATCAAAGGCATCCAAATCGGCAAAGACGAAGTCAAACTCTCACTCTTTGCAGATGATAGGATACTCTATGTGGAAAACCCAAAAGACTCCACCCCAAAACTGCTAGAACTCATACAGGAATTCAGTCAAGTAGCAGGATATAAAATCAATGCACAGAAATCAGTGGCATTCCTATACACCAACAACAAGACAGAAGAGAGACAAATCAAGGAGTCGATCCCATTTACAATTGCACCCCAAACCATAAGATACCTAGGAATAAATTTAACCAAAGAGGCAAAGGATCTGTACTCAGGAAACTATAAAACACTCAGGAAAGAAATTGAAGAAGACACAAAGAAATGGAAAAACGTTCCATGCTCATGGATTGGAAGGACAAACATGGTGAAGATGCCAATGCTACCTAGAGCAATCTACACATTCAATGCAATCCCCATCAAAATACCATCCACTTTTTTCAAAGAAATGGGACAAATAATCCTAAAATTTGTATGGAACCAGAAGAGACCCCGAATAGCCAGAGGAATCTTGAAAAAGAAAAGCAAAGCTGGCGGCATCACAATTCCGGACTTCCAGCTCTATTACAAAGCTGTCATCATCAAGGCAGTATGGTACTGGCACAAACACAGACACATCGATCAATGGAACAGAAGAGAGAGCCCAGAAATGGACCCTCAACTCTATGGTCAACTCATCTTTGACAAAGCAGGAAAGAATGTCCAATGGCAAAAAGACAGTCTCTTCAACAAATGGTGTTGGGAATATTGGACAGCCACCTGCAGAAGAATGAAACTGGACCATTTCCTTACACCACACACAAAACTAGACTCCAAATGGTTGAAAGACCTAAACATGAGACAGGAGTCCATCAAAATCCTAAAGGAGAACACAGGCAGCAACCTCTTCGACCTCAGCCGCAGCAACTTCTTCCTAGAAACATCGCCAGAGGCAAGGGAAGCCAGGGCAAAAATGAACTATTGGGATTTCATCAAGATAAAAAGCTTTTGCACAGCAAAAGAAACAGTCCACAAAACCAAAAGACAACCGACAGAATGGGAGAAAATATTTGCAAATGACATATCAGATAAAGGGCTAGTATCCAAAATCCATAAAGAACTTATCAAACTCAACACCCAAAGAACAAATAATCCAATCAAGAAATGGGCAGAAGACATGAACAGACATTTCTCCAAAGAAGACATCCAAATGGCCAACAGACACATGAAAAAGTGTTCAACATCGCTCGGCATCAGGGAAATCCAAATCAAAAGCTCCATGAGATACCACCTCACACCCGTCAGAATGGCTAAAATTAACAAGTCAGGAAACGACAGATGTTGGCGGGGATGTGGAGAAAGGGGAACCCTCCTACACTGCTGGTGGGAATGCAAGCTGGTGCAACCCCTCTGGAAAACAGTATGGGGGTTCCTCAGACAGTTGAAAATAGAGCTGCCGTACGATCCAGCAATTGCACTACTGGGTATTTACCCCAAAGATACAAATGTAGGGATCCGAAGAGGTACGTGCACCCCAATGTTTATAGCAGCAATGTCCACAATAGCCAAACTGTGGAAAGAGCCAAGATGTCCATCGACAGATGAATGGATAAAGAAAAGGTGGTATATATACACAATGGAATATTATGCAGCCATCAAAAGGAATGAGATCTTGCCATTTGCAACGACGTGGATGGAACTGGAGGGTGTTATGCTGAGTGAAATAAGTCAATCAGAGAAAGACATGTATCATATGACCTCACTGATAGGAGGAATCCTTAATCTCAGGAAACAAACTGAGGGTTGCTGGAGTGGTGGGGGGTGGGAGCGATGGGGTGGCTGGGTGATAGACATTGGGGAGGGTATGTGCTATGGTGAGCGCTGTGAATTGGGCAATACTGTTGAATCACAGATCTGTACCTCTGAAACAAATAATGCAATATATGTTAAGAAAAAACAAAGAAGAAGAAGATAGCGGGAGGGGAAGAATGAAGGGGAATAAGTCGGAGGGGGAGACGAACCATGAGAGACGATGGACTCTCTGAAAAACAAACTGAGGGTTCTAGAGGGGAGGGGGGGTGGGGGGATGGGTTAGCCTGGTGATGGGTATTAAAGAGGGCACATTCTGCGCGGAGCACTGGGTGTTATGCACAAACAATGAATCATGGAACACTACATCAAAAACTAATGATGTAATGTATGGCGATTAACATAACAATAAAAAATTATTAAAAAAAAACATTGACTTATCAACACTTAATGAAGAATGTCTCCCATGGCCCCATGTGGTCGTGTGGTAATAGCAGTAGTTACAAGTTGACACAATCCCCAACCCCTGTGGTTCTGAGAGATCCATTCAGCTCGGCTGGGGACAGTTCCTTCCAGTCCAACTTTCTAGCCCTCATGTCTCTAGGCCTCTCTGTGCCTCAGTTGCCCCCTGTGTAAAATTAAGGATTTGGGTCTCCTGTCTCCCAGCCAGCTCTGCCCTCCTGGGTATCTCTGAAACCTCATTCCGCAGGACCCAGAAACTGGAATGCACTCTGGTTTCCCAATATCCCACCAAATGAATTCCTTATGAGCACAACTTCTGGGTTTATACTAACAGAGAAAACACTGCAAGCCCTGACCTTCAAAACTCAGCTTGTTCTCACTCCCTGCTGTGTTTCGAAAAAGAAAAGCTAACTTTTGCCCTCTAGGGTGGGAAATGCGAAAGGCACAAGCCCAGGGCTCAGAGTTGGGACCACAACAAAGCCCTCCATGGGCAGAGCCCACAGAGCTGGTGCTGACAGCCTTTCCATCCACCGAGTGGAAATTCTAGATGCAGAAGGTGCCCAGACGGACCCTGATTTTGTTCCCCTGCCAACTGCCGTAAACCTGTTTCTGTCCCATTGGAGTTGCAACATGGAGCCAGAAATCTGGAAGAATTTAACACCCAGTCGGTTCAGACACAGGAAAACATTGTTCAAAGCAAACACTGGAATCCCTCCCTCATCATCCAGGAATGTAGAGCCAGCAGGGTTGAGATCAGCAGCTTCTCAGAAAAGCCATCGCTCTGCTGCTCTGCTTGGGGCTGTGGCCCAGGAGGGCCAGGAGGGGCTCCAGAGCTGCTTTCTGACTGAGACATGGTCAAGGCTGGGAGGTCAGCACCCGGGGCCTCTCCCCTCCTGGGCAAACATGGGCAGGGCTGCCCGTAGCCTCTAGCTACAGAACTCACCGCTTCCCTGCCGGACCGAGCCTGCATGCAAAGGCCCTGTCCTGTCCCTGAACTCAGGAGAGGCTCAGGAGGCAAAGTGCCCTTGGAAACTGAGAGGGGCTCGGGATGCTCCGGGATTTTCCATTTCCTTTGCCTGTGGCGGGCTGTGAAAGGGGCACTTTTCCTCGAGGAAGAAAGAAAGCTCTGTGTGCCCGGCGAGGGTGCAGCGCCTCTAACCAGAAGACGTGTGTGCTCCATGGGATGTGGCCTCCAGTGTTCACTCCGCCTGGACTGAGACTTAACTAATTCCATCTCTCCAAAGCCCTGTGCCAGGTCCCCACCCCATCTCCTCTGGCCCTGGAAGGACTGGCTTCACCCAAGGGCTACATAATGGATCCAAGAAAGACGTTACACGTTAAATCACATGTGTCGCTGTGTCCCCTCTGCCTCAAATTCTGCCTAAACTCCACCCATGCAGATGCAGGCTTGAACCGAGTTGTTAAAATCTTTCTGACAATCAGTATGTAGGACAGAACCTGCAAGTTAGGAACAGTTCAAGGAGAACAATGCAGAGAATCCTAGATGGTGACTTGGCCACCGGAAGCTCTGAGAAGAGTCATCATGGCAGGACTGCTGGGCAGGGCAGCAAATCACGGGACAGCTTGTCTGTCCTTGACCCTGACCACGGCACTTACCCCACTCCTCAGCTCCGAGGGATCCACAGAAAGGGTATTTAATCCCCTCACTTAATACAGATTGAGTGCCTCCTACTGAACCAGGTGAACAAGAGGGACGCCATCCCTGCTTTCAGGGAGCATATAATCCAGACCAGAGGCTGGGAAAGGTGGTCCTGGGACCACAGCAGCAGCAGTGGTGGTGGCATGACCTGGGAGCTTGTCAGCAATGCGATTTCTCCGGTTCTACCCTGGCCAACTGCACCAAAAACTGTGGAGTGACGTCCAGCCACCGGCACCCTAACGAGCCCTCAGCCGATGTTGATGGGCACAGAAGTGTGAGAATCACTGATCTGATCTGTCACCCCTTTACTGGATAATAGGGGAAAAGATTAATTTAGAAGGTTAATGGTCTGCTTCGGGAAAGGCTTAGAAATGGTGTGTTAATATGCTCCTGGATTCAAAACAGCTGTGTCAAACTGTGGTGTCACTGAAAATTTTTGATTCCAGTTTCAGGAACACTTTTCCACGTCAGTTTGGTCACTGGTGGGTCCTAAAATTTTATTATGATGGAGAGACGAGAGTCGTTTCTCCACTCATGAGCGACGAAGCAGGTGGGATCTTTTACGAGGCAGCAACCACCCCAGCTTTGTGGAAGGCTGTTCACTCTGTTGCCTTTGGGCTCCCCGCTCAGCTAATTCTTGTTGGCCATCAAGGAGAGGACACAACCAGACTTTATAACTGAGTTGATTTTTAAATAAACTGACCAACTGATGAAGTTAAATTTTGTTCATCCATTCAGCAAATGGCTTCCATGTTGCCAAACTCAATTACCTGCTTTGCATTTAGTACCAAGCTTGTCTGATCTATTGGCAGCCTTGGATCCCACTGGCCACTCTCAAACTTCCTCTTCTCTCTCTTGGTTTCACAACCTCACTGCCTGCTATTTCAGGCTCATTGCCAGATCCTGCTCCTCTGCTCTGCTTTTAATTCAAGAGAGCCCAGTGCTCTGTCCTGGGTGCCCTTCTTTTCCCCATCTGCACACCCTCCTGGTCTAACACCATCACTGTGCCATGACTCCCACCTATGTGTCTCCAGGCTTCCCTGAGCTCTTCCCTCAACTTCAGGCTCATGTATCGAACCCCCTGCCAGACATCAATTCTCGGATGTTCTATGGGTGCCTAAGAACTACCCAGTTCAACACTGAGGTCTACACACACCAAGACCTACTCCTCGTCTGGTCTTCCCCATTCTATTAAATAGCACCACGAACAAACCTTTTGCCAAAAAACTAGGGAGTTTTCTTTCCCTTCCCCTTCATTCTTAAGATCCAATATATCATCAAGTCATGTCAACTCAGCCTGTAGAAATATCCTGAATCCATTGTTTTGTCTCCATGTTATCATGATGGCAACTACTACCAATAATAGTAATAATAACTCATACTGTAAGGGGGAGACGAACCATGAGAGACGATGGACTCTGAAAAACAAACTGAGGGTTCTAGAGGGGAGGGGGTGGGGGGATGGGTTAGCCTGGTGATGGGTATTAAAGAGGGCACGTTCTGCGTGGAGCACTGGGTGTTGTGCACAAACAAGGAATCATGGAACACTGCATCCAAAACTAATGATGTAATGTATGGTGATTAACATAACAATAAAAAAATTTAAAAAATAAAAATAAAATAAAATATAGGGAAGACAACATGGATGGATCTTGATGGCATTATGCTAAGTGAAATAAGTCTTAGTTCACTTGTGAACTCTTACAGAGGGTAGAATGGTGGTTACGAGGGGCTGGGAGGGTGGGAGAGATGGGGAGATGCTGGTCAAAGAATACATACTTCTAGGTAAAGATGAATAAATTCTGGGGATTTAATCACAGCCGTCTTTTTTTAATGCACACCTTTTTTAATATAGTTAATAATACGGTATTACATACTTGAAAGTTGCTAAGAAAGTAAATCTTAAGTGTTTTCATCACAAAAAAGAAACAGTAATTGGGTGATGTGGAGGTGTTAGCTAGCCTACAGTGGTAATTACATTGCAATGTGTAAGTATATCAAATCAACTCATTGTGTACCTTAAACTTACATAATGTTGCATGTCAATTATATCTCAATAAAACTGTAAAAAAAAATAATAACTCATAGCGTGGTGCAATGTTTTACATGTATTAACTCATTAAGCCTTCCCAACAAACCTAGGAGTTAAGTGCTACTAGGATAAAATGGAGGCCCAGAGAGGTTCAGTGACTTGCTCAAAGCCAAAGCCCATTTGGACATGGGCACCAGGATCCACGTGATTAAACATTCTCAGTGCTGCCTCCATATCCACCAGGATACTCACACAGCCTCCAAACTGGCCTCCCTGCTTCTATTCCTGTCTCCATACAATTTATTTTATACACACAGCAGCCAGAGTGGTCTTTCTAAAACACGCGCCAGTATTCACATCCTTCCCCGAGGGTTTCCACATAGCCCTTGGAATGAAATCCAAACGCCTATGAAGTTTGCCTCTCTCCCTTCCCACTCCAATCATATTGCCTTTCTCTTTGTCCTTAAACTCACCAAATTGCAGCCATTCCCTCCACCTGCAATGGTCCTCCCTGCACATTTTCCCATAGCTGGCTTCTGATCATTGTAGACCTTAGCTCAGTGGCACCTTCTCAGAAAGGCTTTCCCTAGCTTTCGATCTAAACTAGCCCGTCAACCCATCTCCATCACATCACCTTATTTTATTTTCATTATAGCATTTATCACCATCTGAAATTATCTTAAGTTTGTTTACAATTTATTT
The DNA here is from genome assembly GCF_009762305.2 of Zalophus californianus. Lineage (NCBI taxonomy): Eukaryota > Metazoa > Chordata > Mammalia > Carnivora > Otariidae > Zalophus > Zalophus californianus. The sequence continues at coordinate 9,425,210 of NC_045610.1, forward strand.
TCTGCCTGCACTGTTAGAGTTTCAGTTCCATGGGACAAAAGAGCTTGTCTGTCTTTTCCCGTATATATCCCAGGATCTGAAACTGTGGAAACACTCACTGAGAAAAGTGAATACAGCAGACCCCCACCCTTCTGGGTGCCACCATATACATTTCCATCACAGTACAAGGGGGTTTATGACAAAAGAAGACACAAGGTGTCATGAGAATATCAGGGGTGATTTCTCACCCAGCCTACAAAGGTCAGGATGCTATCTGGGGGCAGAACTGACTTCATTTCATTTCAACAAAATTATTCTGGGGCCAGACCTGGCTGTTACATAGATGGGTGAGATCAGTGGTCTACTTCCCTGGTTCCAGAATCACCTAGAGAACCTAGTAAGACCCAGGCTGTTGGGTGCCAGCCCCAGAGTTTCTGCAGAATTTGCAAATCTAACAAGTTTCCAGGTCAAGCTGGTGTTGCCAGCTGGGGCAGCGGGGGGCAATTATGAGAAACTGAACCAAGTTAATGGCAGTGAGAACGAACATCAGGGACAGAACATGGCCACAACTAAGTATAGGGCTGAAGGAGCAAGAGGGGTCTAGAATGATTGCTTAGGTCTTTGAGTTGGGGAACGGACAGAGAGGGAGAGCAGGCTTGGGGAAAGTCTGCCTCATTTCATTTGGGGCATTATAGAAAAACCAGGTAGTCATGCCTACTGAGCAATTGTCTATGTGAACTTGGAATCCAAGAAAATGGACATGGTTATAGATATACAGATTTGGTAAAAAGATGAGGCCAAAGATTGAGTTGAGAACAGGCATGAGAACTGAATCGTGAAAAAAAATCAATATTTAAGGAATGGGAAGAAAAAAGAGCCCATGAGGAGACTGCGCAGAGACTCCGGAGAGGAGGAAGAACTGAAGGAGTAGGAAGAAGCCAAGAGAGGGTATCTGCAAGGAGACTATGGTATAGTTTTTTTAAAAAATGATTTTTGTCTCTCATTCCTGGCACAAAGCTCCTAAAACCTTTGGAACTTATTGCCTCTTGTATGCTCAAGAGATAGCTCATGGGGGAGTTCTAGATAGAGCTTCAGGATGGTGGCTGATGGTCAGAAAGACCAACCAGGTAATTACAGGGTTAGGGAGAAGGGCTGGTCATCAAGTTCAATCACTGATGGCCATTAATCTAATCAATCATGGCTACAAAATGAAATCGCTATGAAAATCCCTAAGTGATGGCGTTCGGGGAGCTTCTAGGATTATGAACACATCAACTTGCTGGGAAGGTGATGGACCTGGAAAAGGTGTGGAAGCTCTGTACCATGCCCCCCCCATCTCTTCCATGTGACTGTTCCTGACTATAACCTATTTAATAGGGGGAACATAAGTAAAGCATTTTCTTGGGTTCTATGAGTCATCCTGGCAAATTATCCAACCAGATGAAGGAGCTGTGGGAAATCCCAAATGTATAGCCAGTTAGCCCGATGTACAGGTTGTCCCTGGGACTTGAAACTGGCATCCGCAATGGGGCAGTCCATTAAAGTCGGCACTAGGAACACATCTATGAGAGCGATTCCATAAAATGACAGGGTAAAAGCCAGAATTTGGAGAGCTGTGGAGTTAAAAGGGAAAGAGGAAATCGAGGATAAGGAATGTAATGACACATCACAAATGGAGAACCATGTGTGTTAGCACTGCCTCAAGATGACACATTCTTCATTCCATTTATTCCTTACCATAAACCTATGAGAGAGCATCACCACTCTGAAGAGAGAGAAAGAGCCTCGGAAAAATCGAGCAATCTTCTCAAAGTCCTACACTGAGTATATGATGAGGTTAGAATTCAAAACCAAGGGAGCACCTGGCTGGCTCATTTGGTAAAGCATGAGACTCTTGAACTCAGGGTCGTGAATTCAAGCCCCACATTGGACATACAGCCCACTTTAAATTAATTAATTAATTTTCTTAAGTTTTTTTTTTAATTTATTTAACAGAGAGAGACACAGCGAGAGAGGGAACACAAGCAGGGGGAGTGGGAGAGGGAGAAGCATGCTTCCCGCGGAGCAGGGAGCCTGATGTGGGACTCGATCCCAGGACCCTGAGATCATGACCTGAGCCGAAGGCAGACGCCTAACGACTGAGCCACCCAGGCGCCCATTAATTAATTAATTAAAAAAAAAGAATTCAAAACCAATTCAGTCAAATTCTAATACCAGTGTTCTCAACTAGGATGCCATGATTGCCTATGTAGAAACCCAAACAAATCTACAAAAAAATTATTAGCATTAGTGAGTTTAGCGAGGTTGTTGGATACAAAGGCAGCATATCAAAATCATTTGCATTTCTAAACATCAGCCATAAACATAAAATAAAATGTCTAAAAAGATACTGTGTACAATTGTTTCAAAGATATCAAAGTTAGGAATAAATCTAACAAAAGATGTGCAAGTCTTCTCTATGGAAAATTATACCTTACTGAACAAAACATGTTTAAACATCTATATAAATGAAAGGAGGTACCATGTTCATTGTAAAGAATGCCAATTCTCCTAAAATTGGGCCATAGATTTAATGTAATCTCAAACAGAATCCCAACAGGATTGTTTGTAGAAACAGACAAGCTGATTTTAAAGTTTATTTAGATATAAAATGAGCTGAGAATAGAGAAGGTAATCTTGACGAATAAACTTGAGGAATGTGTTATGCTAGATTTCAAAACTTATAAAGCCCGAATAATTAAAACAATATAGAACGGCATTGTCTACAATGTGCAACATTGGATAAATGGACAATTGGGTAGAGCAGAAAGCTCAGAAAAGACTTTAGTAATGGCTCTGCAAAGCAGTGAGTGAAGGACAGTATTTTCATTAAATGGTGCTAGATCACTTGATGTCCATCTGGAAAAATAATTATCTTCTCATAGCACCCAAAAACTCAAGTCCAGGCGGGTCGTACTGTTAGAAGTAAAACGATAAAGCTTCTAGAAGATGACAGAGGAAAATAACTTCATGCCCTCGGGGTAGAAAAAGATTTCTGAAAGTTAAGAACTTCTGTTCACACTCTGGAAAACAGTATGGAGGTTCCTCAAAAAGTTGAAAATAGAGCTACCATACGATCCAGCAATTGCACTACTGGGTATTTACCACAAAGATACAAACGTAGGGATCCGAAGGGGCACCTGCACCCCAATGTTTATAGCAGCAGTGTCCACAATAGCCAAACCGTGGAAAGAGCCAAGATGTCCATCGACAGATGAATGGATAAAGAAGATGTAGTATATATATACAATGGAATATTATGCAGCCATCAAAAGGAATGAGATCTTGCCATTTGCAACGACGTGGATGGAACTGGAGGGTGTTATGCTGAGTGAAATAAGTCAATCAGAGAAAGACACGTATCATATGACCTCACTGATAGGAGGAATCCTTAATCTCAGGAAACAAACTGAGGGTTGCTGGAGTGGTGGGGGGTGGGAGGGATGGGGTGGCTGGGTGATAGGCATTGGGGAGGGTGTGTGCTATGGTGAGCGCTGTGAATTGGGCAATACTGTTGAATCACAGATCTGTACCTCTGAAACAAATAATGCAATATATGTTAAGAAAAAACAAAAAAGAAGAAGAAGATAGCGGGAGGGGACGAATGAAGGGGGGAAATCGGAGGGGGAGACGAACCATGAGAGATGATGGACTCTGAAAAACAAACTGAGGGTTCTAGAGGGGAGGGGGGGTGGGGGATGGGTTAGCCTGGTGACAGGTATTAAAGAGGGCATGTTCTGCGTGGAGCACTGGGTGTTATGCACAAACAATGAATCATGGAACACTACATCAAAAACTAATGATGTAATGTATGGTGATTAACATAACAATAAAAAATTTAAAGAGAAAAAAAAGAACTTCTGTTCGCTGGAAGACACCATTAAGAGAATGAAAAGACGGGGGGGCGGAGCAAGATGGCGGAGGAGTAGGAGACCTAGATTTTGTCTGGTCTCAGGAATTCAGCTGAATAGGGATCAAACCATTCTGAACACCTACGAACTCAACAGGAGATTGAACAGGAGAGTAGCAACAACTCTCTGAACAGAGAAACAACCACTTACTGGAAGGTAGGGCGTGCGGAGAAGTGAATCCGAGGCGATATTCGGGAGGATAGACGGCGGGGGAGGGGCCTCCGCCGGCCGCTTCTGGCAAGTGCTAGAGCCGCGGAGCACAAAATCGGACCTTTTAAAAGTTGGCTCGGCGGAGGGACGTCGCTGCAGTGGCTAAGCGGGGGGTGGAATCCTCCCGGGACAGTGTGGTCTCAGGACCCTTGGGGTCACAGAGAGACCGGGGGTTCCTGAGTGCGGCAGAGCTCCCAGGTATCAGAGCAGGGAAGCCGGCTGCAGAGACGGAGCAGAGTCGCGGGCTCTCAGCTTGGGGTTGCCACAAACTGTGATCTGCGGCCCAGTCGGGGCACGGCTCCCCCAGCAGGGACCCAACAAGCAGCAGATCCGGGGAGACTCCCCTTCCACCCCGGGGAGGAGCGGTGCGGGAACACACTGCAGGGATCTGCTGGGTTTGGAGACTCCGAGCGGGGTCGGGTGCCAGAGATAGCAACGGTCGATCACAGGCCGGGTGAGCACGGAGTGCGGCCAGAGACCGGGGACACGGGAGTGACTGCTTTTCTCTGGGTGCGCACTGAGGAGTGGGGCCCCGAGTTCTCGGCTCCTCCGGGCGGAGACTGGGAGGCCGCCATTTTCGCCCTGGTCCTCCAAAGCTGTACCGAGAGCTTGCAGGGAACAAAAGCTCCTGAGAGCAAACTGGAGCAGCTTCCTTAGCCCGGACCGACAAGGGCGGGGCAATTCCGCCTCCGGCAAAGACATTTGGAAACCACAGCAACAGGCCCCTCCCCCAGAAGATCAGCACAAACAGCCAGCAAGCCAAGACCAAGTTGATCGATCAAGGAGAATAGAACTCCAGCGCTAGGGGAATACCGCACATAGATTCATGGCTTCTTTTTTTTTTTTTTTTTTACCATGATTCATTATTTCATCAAAGTTAATTTTTGTTGACTTTTTTTATTTTTCTTTTTCCCCTTTTCAACCAACATCTTATAAATCCCTTTTTTTAAAAAAAAAAAACATTTTTTTTTTCATTTTTAGAGTCATATTTTATCCCTTCATAGTAGTTATCCTTGTTTTTGGCATATATATATAAGTTGTTCTCTCTTTAAAATTTTGAGGTACAGTTTCTTCTAACAGATCAAAATATACCCTAAACCACTAGTGTATGGCTTTGTTCTAGTCTCCTGCCTGATCACATTCTCTCCCTTTTTCCTTTTTTTTTTTTTCCTTAAATCTTCTTTCTTTTTTCAAACAACTTATCTTACCAAGTCCTTTTATAAAATCTTTTATAATTTTCATCTTTACAGTCATCTTCCATCCCTTCATTGTATCAACCCTTATTTTGTACATATATGTCTTTCTTCCTTTAAAATTTTAGGAGGCACTTTTTCTAACAGACCAAAATACGCCCAAAATCTAGTGTGTGGCACTGATCTATGCACTAGCCTGATCATATTTGATCATATTCTGCCTTTTTTGAATTGTTTTGTTTTTGTTTTTATCTTTTTTTCTTTTTTTTTCTTTTTCTCTTTCTTTTTTCTTTCTTTCCCTTTCTTTTCCCCTGGTTTCAGGTCTTTTCTGATTTGTATACAGTATATTTGCTGGGGACGTTGTAAACCTGTTAGCCTTTTGTTCTCTCATTCATCTATTCTCCTCTGGACAAAATGACAAGACGAAAGAAATCACCTCAGCAAAAAGAACAAGAGGTAGTACCGTCAGCCAGGGACCTACTCAATACGGACATTAGTACGATGTCGGACCTAGAGTTCAGAATCATGACTTTAAAGATACTAGCTGGGCTTGAAAAAAGCGTGGAAGTTATTAGAGAAACCCTTTCTGGAGAAATAAAAGAACTAAAATCTAACCAAATCGAAATCAAAAAGGCTATTGATGAGGTGCAATCAAAAATGGGGGCACTAAATGCTAGGATAAATGAGGCAGAAGAGAGAATCAGCGATATAGAAGACCAAATGATGGAAAATAAAGAGGCTGAGAAAAAGAGAGAGAAACAACTACAGGATCACGAGGGCAGAATTCGAGAGATAAGTGATACAATAAGACGAAACAACATTAGAATAACTGGGATCCCAGAAGAAGAAGAGAGAGAGAGAGGGGCAGAAGGTATATTGGAGCAAATTATAGCAGAGAACTTCCCTAATGTGAGGAAGGAAACAGGCATTAAAATCCAGGAGGCACAGAGAACCCCTCTCAAAATCAATAAAAATAGGTCAACACCCCGACATCTAATAGTAAAACTTACGAGTCTCAGAGACAAAGAGAAAATCCTGAAAGCAGCTCGGGAGAAGAGATATGTAACCTACAATGGTAGAAACATTAGATTGGCAACAGACCTATCCACAGAGACCTGGCAGGCCAGAAAGGACTGGCAAGATATCTTCAGAGCACTAAACGAGAAAAATATGCAGCCAAGAATACTATATCCAGCTAGGCTATCATTGAAAATAGAAGGAGAGATAAAAAGCTTCCAAAACAAACAAAAACTAAAGGAATTTGCAACCACGAAACCAGCCCTCCAAGAAATATTGAGAGGGGTCCTCTAAGCAAAGAGAGAACCTAAAAGCAGCAAAGAGCAGAAACGAACACAGACAACAGACAGTTAACAGTCACCTTACAGGTAATACAATGGCACTAAATTCATACCTTTCAATAGTTACCCTGAATGTAAATGGGCTAAATGCCCCAATCAAAAGACACAGGCTATCAGATTGGATTAAAAAACAAGACCCATCAATATGCTGTCTGCAAGAGACTCATTTTACACCCAAAGACACCCCCAGATTGAAAGTGAGGGGGTGGAAGACCATTTACCATGCTAATGGACACCAAAAGAAAGCTGGGGTGGCAATCCTTATATCAGACAAACTAGATTTTAAAACAAAGACTGTAATAAGAGATGAGGAAGGACACTATATCCTACTTAAAGGGTCTATCCAACAAGAAGATCTAACAATTGTAAATATCTATGCCCCGAACATGGGAGCAGCCAATTATATAAGGCAATTAATAACAAAAGCAAAGAAACACATTGACAACAATACAATAATAGTGGGGGACTTTAACACCCCCCTGACTGAAATGGACAGATCATCTAAGCAAAAGATCAACAAGGAAATAAAGACTTTAAATGACACACTGGACCAAATGGACTTCACAGACATATTCAGAACATTCCATCCCAAAGCAACGGAATACACATTCTTCTCTAGTGCCCATGGAACATTCTCCAGAATTGATCACATCCTAGGTCACAAATCAGGTCTCAATCGGTACCAAAAGATTGGGATCATTCCCTGCATATTTTCAGACCACAATGCTTTGAAACTAGAACTCAACCACAAGAGGAAAGTCGGAAAGAACTCAAATACATGGAGGCTAAAGAGCATCCTACTAAAGAATGAATGGGTCAACCAAGAAATCAAAGAAGAATTAAAAAAATTCATGGAAACCAATGAAAATGAAAACACAACTGTTCAAAATCTTTGGGATACAGCAAAGGCAGTCCTGAGAGGAAAGTATATAGCAATACAAGCCTTTCTCAAGAAACAAGAAAGGTCTCAAATACACAACCTAACCCTACACCTAAAGGAGCTGGAGAAAGAACAGCAAAGAAAGCCTAAACCCAGCAGGAGAAGAGAAATCATAAAGATCAGAGCAGAAATCAATGAACTAGAAACCAAAAGAACAGTAGAACAGATCAACGAAACTAGGAGCTGGTTCTTTGAAAGAATTAACAAGATTGATAAACCCCTGGCCAGACTGATCAAAAAGAAAAGAGAAATGACCCAAATCAACAAAATCATGAATGAAAGAGGAGAGATCACAAGCAACACCAAAGAAATACAAACAATTATAAGAACATATTATGAGCAACTCTATGCCAGCAAATTAGATAACCTGGAAGAAATGGGTGCATTCCTAGAGATGTATCAACTACCAAAATTGAACCAGGAAGAAATAGAAAACCTGAACAGACCTATAACCACTAAGGAAATTGAAACAGTCATCAAAAATCTCCCAAGAAACAAAAGCCCAGGGCCAGATGGCTTCCCAGGGGAATTCTATCAGACATTTAAAGAAGAATTAATACCTATTCTTCTGAAACTGTTCCAAAAAATAGAAATGGAAGGGAAATTTCCAAACTCATTTTATGAGGCCAGCATTACCTTGATCCCAAAACCAGACAAAGACCCCATCAAAAAAGAGAATTACAGACCAATATCCTTGATGAACATGGATGCAAAAATTCTCACCAAAATACTAGCGAATAGGATCCAACAGTACATTAAAAGGATTATTCACCACGACCAAGTGGGATTTATTCCTGGGCTGCAAGGCTGGTTCAACATCCGCAAATCAATCAACGTGATACAATACATTAACAAAAGAAAGAACAAGAATCATATGATCCTCTCAATAGATGCAGAAAAAGCATTTGACAAAGTACAACATCCTTTCTTGATCAAAACTCTTCAGAGTATAGGGATAGAGGGTACATACCTCAATATCGTAAAAGCCATCTATGAAAAACCTACAGCGAATATCATTCTCAATGGGGAAAGGCTGAGAGCTTTTCCCCTAAGGTCAGGAACGCGGCAGGGATGTCCACTCTCACCACTGCTATTCAACATAGTATTAGAAGTCCTAGCCACAGCAATCAGACAACAAAAAGAAATCAAAGGCATCCAAATCGGCAAAGAGGAAGTCAAACTCTCACTCTTTGCAGATGATATGATACTGTATGTGGAAAACCCAAAAGACTCCACCCCAAAACTGCTAGAACTCATACAGGAATTCAGTAAAGTAGCAGGATATAAAATCAATGCACAGAAATCAGTGGCATTCCTATACACCACAACAACAAGACAGAAGAGAGACAAATCAAGGAGTCGATCCCATTTACAATTGCACCCAAAACCATTAGATACCTAGGAATAAATCTAACCAAAGAGGCAAAGGATCTGTACACAGAAAACTATAAAATACTCAGGAAAGAAATTGAAGAAGACACAAAGAAATGGAAAAACGTTCCATGCTCATGGATTGGGAGAATCAACATTGTGAAGATGTCAATGCTACCTAGAGCAATCTACACATTCAATGCAATCCCCATCAAAATACCATCCACTTTTTTCAAAGAAATGGAACAAATAATCCTAAAATTTGTATGGAACCAGAAGAGACCCCGAATAGCCAGAGGAATACTGAAAAAGAAAAACAAAGCTGGCGGCATCACAATTCCGGACTTCCAGCTCTATTACAAAGCTGTCATCATCAAGACAGTATGGTACTGGCACAAAAACAGACACATAGATCAATGGAACAGAATAGAGAGCCCAGAAATGGACCCTCAGCTCTATGGTCAACTTATTTTTGACAAAGCAGGAAAGAATGTCCAATGGCAAAAAGACAGTCTCTTCAACAAATGGTGTTGGGAAAATTGGACAGCCACATGCAGAAGAATGAAACTGGACCATTTCCTTACACCACACACAAAAATAGACTCCAAATGGTTGAAAGACCTAAACGTGAGACAGGAGTCCATCCAAATCCTAAAGGAGAACACAGGCAGCAACCTTTTCGACCTTAGCCACAGCAACTTCTTCCTAGAAACATCGCCAAAGGCACGGGAAGCCAGGGCAAAAATGAACTATTGGGATTTCATCAAGATAAAAAGCTTCTGCACAGCAAAAGAAACAGTCCACAAAACCAAAAGACAACCGACAGAATGGGAGAAAATATTTGCAAATGACATATCAGATAAAGGGCTAGTATCCAAAATCTATAAAGAACTTATCAAACTCAACACCCAAAGAACAAATAATCCAATCAAGAAATGGGCAGAAGACATGAACAGACATTTCTCCAAAGAAGACATCCAAATGGCCAACAGGCACATGAAAAAGTGCTCAACATCGCTCGGCATCAGGGAAATCCAAATCAAAACCTCAATGAGATACCACCTCACACCCGTCAGAATGGCTAAAATTAACAAGTCAGGGAACGACAGATGTTGGCGGGGATGTGGAGAAAGGGGATCCCTCCTACACTGTTGGTGGGAATGCAAGCTGGTGCAACCCCTCTGGAAAACAGTATGGAGGTTCCTCAAACAGTTGAAATTAGAGCTACCGTTCGATCCAGCAATTGCACTACTGGGTATTTACCACAAAGATACAAATGTAGGGACCCGAAGGGGTACGTGTACCCCAATGTTTATAGCAGCAATGTCCACCATAACCAAACTGTGGAAAGAGCCAAGATGCCCATCGACAGATGAATGGATAAAGAAGATGTGGTATATATACACAATGGAATATTATGCAGCCATCAAAAGGAATGAGATCTTGCCATTTGCAACGACGTGGATGGAACTGGAGGGTGTTATGCTGAGTGAAATAAATCAATCAGAGAAAGACATGTATCACATGACCTCACTGATATGAGGAATTCTTAATCTCAGGAAAGAAACTGAGTGTTACTGGAGTGGTTGGGGGTGGGAGGGATGGGGTGGCTGGGTGATAGACATTGGGGAGGGTATGTGCTGCGGTGAGTGCTGTGAATTGTGCAAGACTGTTGAATCACAGATCTGTACTTCTGAAACAAATAACGCAACATATTTTAAGAAAAAAGAAAAAGAAGATAACAGGAGAGGAAGAAAAGGGGAGTATGTCAGAGGGGGAAACGAACCATGAGAGATGAGGGACTCTGAAAAACAAACTGAGGGTTCTAGAGGGGAGGGGGGTGGGGGGATGGGTTAGCCTGGTGATGGGTATTGAGGAGGGCACGTTCTGCATGGAGCACTGGGTGTTATGAACAAACAATGAATCATGGAACACTGCACCAAAAACTAATGATGTAATATATGGTGATTAACATAACAATAAAAAAATTAAAAAAAAAAAAAAAAAGAGAATGAAAAGACAAGCTTCTGTCTGAGAAGATTGTGGTCTTCCATATAACCAAAAGAGGCTTGTATGTAGAATATATTTTTTTAAATGTTTAGGGGCACCTGGCTGGCTCAGTCGGTGAAGCATGTGACTCTTGGTCTCGGGTTTGTGAGTTTGAGCCCCACATTGGGTGTAGAGAACACTTAAAAATAAAATCTTAGAAAAATAAAAATAAAACAAAAAAAATTTAAACCCTACAATCAATAAGAAAAAGGAAAAAAAACCCAGAAAATCAGCGGAGAAACTTGAATAGTCTCGTCACGAAAGAAAATATGCAAATGACACAATAAACAAACGAGAAGTTACTCAACCCACAGGGAATGTGCATTAAAACCACAATGAGATACAACTATACCTCCTAAGAATGGCTACATTTTTTTTAAACTGACAACACCAAGTGGAAAAAAGAGGTAGAACAATGTGACCACCCATAAGACTGCCGAGGGGAATGTAAACTGAACACAATTTGACAGCATCTACTAAAGACAGACATATGGTCCCTCTTCGACTTAGCAATTGCACACCCAGGTTCAGAAAAGTGTAACATGAAAACGCATGGTCAAAAGTGTTTCTAACTGTGATAGTTATGATAGCCAAAAATTGAAAAGAACCCGAATACCCACCTGGAATCCCAAGATTTTTACCTGGAGTAAAAAGGATAAATATAGTGATACATCCATTAAATGGAACAGTATGAAGCAATAGAAAGAAATAAGGGACACCTGAGTGCAACCACATGCATGAATCTCACAAACATAATACTCAGTGAAAGAAGTCAGGCAAAATGCAGTGTCTAGGAATACATTTACTCAGTGTAAAGGACTGGCGTTATGACCACAGATTCAGGATAATAGTTACCTCTGAGAATTAGAGAAGAGGTAGGTAATGGGCAGGGACGGACTGGGGGGGTGCGAGGGGTTGAGGGTCCTGAGGCTGGCGGCGTCCTACCTCCTGACGAGGGTGGCTGTTACCAGGTGTCCGCTTCCGATCAGTCACAAAGATGTAAGCTATATGTCTTTGTGCACTTGATGCATATTTCAAGGTTTTTCTTAAATAATTAAGATATAAGGATGGCAGGGGAAGGGAGTGGGAGGGGCAAGCAGAAATGGGGCAAAAGTTGCTAAAAGGAGGGATGAGGTGAGGGTGAGTGTGGGGGGCTGTGTACGCGCACCCCTGTGAATGATTCTCTTTAGCACCAGTGAGGAAACTCATACTGGAAGATGGGGACACAGGAGGTTACAGAGGATCCGGTGTAATGGAAAAACAAGTGGGCAGTTGGGTGGGGGTGGGGGAGGGCTGAGTCTTCATGACTGTGAGTAAAATAATGGAGCATTAGGCCAGAGAACACATTAGCAAAAGAACACAGGGCCTGGAAAAGTAGTGCAGGTGGCTTGCCCTGATCAAAGAAGGCCTGGCCATCAGCCAGTGACTTTTAGGCTATACTTAGCAAACTGGTCCTTGTCTCCTTAAGGCCAAAAGTAAGCATCGAAAGCCAACAACAAAATCATTCTCTCCCACGTTCCTAAAAGCCTTAAAAATGATGAAGGTAAAATGAACATTTATTTTCGACATAAACAATGAACACTGAAAATCAAAGTAGGGCAAGGATTTCTCAGGCAGCAGGCCTGACCTGCTGCTGCACCTTCCTGGCATCTGGCCTCAACAAGGCACTCAGTGTCACTTGGCAAACCTTTTCTTCCTTTCCCGTTGATTCCACAAGCCCCGCCCTCCGTGGAGCCACGGGTTCTACTGCCCATCTTCTCTCTCTGCAGTGGAGTCCCCACTGTGCCATCTGTTGTAGGCCATGGAGCTGAAGTTGGTCCATTCCAACTTAAAATACCTCCTCCTAGACACCCTCCTCAGAGCCTGTTCTAGCTGTCCGTCTGTCCTGGCATCAGAGATATTGTAGCCTGGGGGGAACAAGGACCGGGGAAGTCCCATGAGGTCCTGGGGAAGAAACAGGGCTAGGGGCCAGCCAGGGGCTGGTAGCTGGTAGAGAAGTCCGAGCTGAGACTCCACGGGGTGGCTGAAGTTGGAACAGCAAAGGACCAAATCAGGAGCCAGCAAAGTGATGTTAGGAGAGGTCAAGCAGGCAATAGGATCAGAGGTCCCCCGGGGACCAGGCACCCAAAGCCACGTAGGAGTATGGCATGGGAGTTCAGAGCTTGAGCCTTGGTGTCGGGTGGTGTTAGGTTCCGGTCCTGCACGTGGCTAGCCAGCGGTATAAATTTGGACTGGTTACCGACCTCTTTTGCCCTCATGTTTGTCTGGCAAAGTGGGAATTGGATAAACATAAGGGTGGGGATGGGCATGGGGTTGGGGTTAGGGACAAAGATGGGGACGGGCCCAGGAAGGGGTTCAGACCCACGGGTCAGGCAAGCCTTCGGGTGTGAGAGACTGATACCTCTTTGTCCTCAGAGATGCTGAGCCTGTCAAGGGCTAAGACCAGGTCCTAGCCCAGGCTTGGCCCTGGCAGGAGGGAAACAAGGAAACGACCTTGCACGTGTACATGAGCAAGAATATCAGCCTCACTGGGTGTCTGCTGCCTTTTCAAAGCTTGCTTCTGTCCACCCCTTTGCAGGTCGGAGCTCATTCCTGGCAGTGACAGCGCGAGATGCTGGGGGTGTTTGCCATCTCGGGACTTGGTGACAAGTCCTGGGAGCAGAGCAGTGGGTGCGCACGTTCGTCTCTCCTCCTGCCTCTGGTCGCACCTTCTCAGCCTCTCCCAACCAGCCTCACCCCCTGCCTCCTCACCAGCGTTTTCCAAGTGTCTCTCTCCTCTGCTCCTCCCCTTCTGCGTTCAAACATCCCCACAGCTCCCCGCCTCTAAAAAATTCTTCCCTTGACCCCGAGCTTCCCTGACTTCTATTTTTCTTCTTTTCTCAGTCAAAATTCCCCAGGGAGTGGCCTGTACCCGCTGCAGCTCTTTTCCTCACTCCCCAAGGCCCTGCAGCCTGGCGTCCATCCCCACAGCTCCATGACAGCCACTGGGCAGGAAGGAGCTAGTGGGGTGACACATCAGCAGAAGGCACAGCGATCGGGGACTCCAGAAAGTGGGGGGGCAGGCAGGCATCCACACACAGAGGCACACACATGTGCACACATACACACAATGATGCACCAATTCCAATATGGCACCCAAGGGGCTCTCAGTCTGACTAGAGGGAATGACGGGGCAAGCCCAGGGCCATCCATGGCTCAGCCTGCAGACTCCAGACCCCTAATGGTGGCAGCAGCAAGAGGGCAAAGCAAGGCTGTTAGAATTGCTACACCCAGACCGGGGCTTTATGAGGCCTGAACATTGCACAGCCTGGGGAAGAAGCCACCATTGTGCCCTGCACGAGTCCCAGCTGCAAACCCTTGGAAGACATCCCTGAAATAACATCCACTAAAGTGGAGGGAGGGAAGTGCTCTGAAGTCTGAATTTGAACCCAAGAACTCTGGCTTCCCATATTCTTGCCTCTCTGCTGCCCTCATACTGACTCAGTGTAGCTCAAGCAGGTGCAAAACCGGAGCGGCCAGTGCAGGGTGGCCCCTGGGGCTGGGGCTACCAGAAACACCATCGTGGGGGCCCCAAAGAGGCACCTGTTCTCACTACCCCGTCTACACTGTAGTACCTGCATTGATCATAAGGTTTACTGAGTGTTATTTTTTTTTAAGATTTTATTTATTTATTTGAGAGAAAGCACATGAGCAGGGGCAGAGAGAGGGAGAAGCAGACTCCCCTGCTGAGCAGGGAGCCCCATCTGGTGCTCGATCCCAGGACCACAGGATCCTGACCTGAGCTGAAGGTAGATGCTTCACCGACTGAGCCACCCAGGCGCCCCCCTGGGTGTTATTTTTATTTAATGTCACCTTTTATATCCTGTTCTTATTTTTAAATAAGCCACTTGAATATTCATTATTTTTTTAAATCCATGGTTCACGTGGCTGTTGATTTTTCCCCTGCAGGTTCCTCTAGGTTCTTAACAGTGAGGGCATCTACCAATCCTAGCTTAATAGTCTCTCTGTCCTGAGCTCTGTCCAGAGGCCGTGCATCTCTGGGGCGACGGGACACATGACCCCCTGCCGCCCGGAAGAAAACATGAGTATATTGTGTGTGTGTGTGTGTGTGTGTGTGTGTGTGTGTGTGTGTTTTGTTTTCCTGTTTAAGTAGAATTGTAAAGTGTAAAATCACCTGACCGGTTTTGTTAAACATGCCCACGCCCGAGCCCTCTGCCAACAAAGTTAATCAGGATCTGGGCGATGGGCCCTGGACGTCAGTATGTGTGACAGAGTCCCCTGGGAGGTGTGCGACCAGAACTGGGAGCCTGACACCCCGGGAATCCTCAAACAAACAGAAGACTCCCGAGGAGGACCCGCCCTCCGGGTGGCAGCCGGGTGTGTGCGTTTTCACGGTCGCCCTGGACTCTCCCCGTCAGAGACACCTGCTGTTCCAGGCAGACTCTTACCTGAGAGGTCTCCGTGACTCCCCATGCTTCCTTCAGGTCTCTGGTGGTTCTCCTGCCCGGTGCTTATATTTCAACGGCAAATGGCCCCTAGTCCTCGATCCCACCTCCCCATTGGTCTTGTCACTGCTGCCAGCCATCCTTTCTCTACCACCCTCGTGGGCGGTCCAGGAGTCTGACATCAGTGTAAATGGGGGCATTGTGACATCAACAGTCACCGTGCTCCCCCACCCATGAATATTCTGTGCTTGCTCTCTTCCTCCTCGGTGAGCCACACAGTCCTCAAACCCTGGCGCTGGAACAATCCTTCCTGCCCCCTCAGTGAAACGCCTACTATGTGCCAGGCATGAGCTCATTCAGGATCTCTGATGGCAGGGGAGAAGGCGAGACATGGAGTCTCTTCATTTTAACACATATTTATCCTGCACCACACCTGGCCAGGTACAGAGATGGATGAGACTGGTGGTCACTTCCTTGGTGCCAGAATCATCTAGAGAGCTTATTAGGACACAGATTATTGGTCCCAGCCTGGAGTTTCTGATTCAGTACCTGAAGGGTGGAGCCCAGGAATTTACCTTTCTGGCAAGCTCCTTACAGCATTCTTCTGAAACAGAATGCTCTTTGGATGAACAGGAGAGAGAACTGTTGTCACCAAGAAGCTGTTTGGAATCAGCCCCCTCCCCCTCCACTCCAGTGACCTGTCCACATTTGCAGTGGGGTGTGCGTGCAGCTTCTAGTCTCACCTGTGACCCCCAACTCTGAAAGATCCTCCAGGATTCAGGGAGGACAGGCACAGAGCCGGCTGGAAACACGGTGGTGCCATTGCAGGTTTCAATTTGGGACAGCACTCCAGAGCCAGGCTGGACTTGTCTGTTCCAGAGTCATCTGGTAATTCCTCTGACACGTCTTCTCTCTGCCCGTTACATGAGCCCGCCCTTCCTGACTGTCCATGAGCCAAAGCCCCACACAGACCCTTCCTTGTTGCCTTGCTCTGTCCTGACATCAGGTCTTTGCATGCATTCCCACACCATAATTCCCACGCCAGTGGGACCATGGCTCCAGCCTCTCCTCAGGTGTCATGGAGAATATGCCAAACAAGGATGGAGAGTCCCTGGCCTGGTTGTTGGGAGGTGCTCTAGGGCATGCATGAGCAAGAAAGGAAATGAGGTCTAAGAAAATTCCATCCTCTCTCCCGACAAGTCTAGGGAAGACTGTGGGCATCTTTGTATACAAAGGTCAGGGGCAGGGCTAGGTTTGGAGTGGGGAGGATGGCAGGTGACCTACCCCATGGTTTCACAAGAACCTCCAAAGATGAAACCTTTGAAGCCTTGGGCAGCTTGAAGGAGTGGTTTGAGCTACTTGTAGGCCTAGCTCTGCAGGTAACAGGGGCTGGGGCCCAGCTGGGAGCCGGACCTCTGGACCAATCAGTTAAAGAACCAGAGTGACACTGAGGAGTGACATCAGTCCTGCCACCTGACAGCACACAGACAGTGTTTCAGGAGGCCATGATGCTAATCACATCCGCGTCTATGTTGTTCATGGTGAAACTCCAAGTCTCGGAAAGAAAATCTATAGCCTGAGTTATTTTCCTCCCACAGGCCTGGCCTGGCCCTTGTTGGCTTTAAGGAGGTGCATTTTTCCCTCCTCTGTGGGCAGCAAATTCCCCACGAGTTAGCATAATGTGCATCTGGGCTCACCCACTGGCTTCCATTGGCTGTGAGAGGGACAAGCCAAGCAAGTGTGCAAAGCAGGTCTTTGTGCCACCCTGGTGCTCACCAACCTGGAGACGCCCATAGGCTGCCAAGGTCCCTCAGTGTACCTCACCAGCCTGGTCACTGGCCCTCCTTGTCACCTCCCAACAGACAGATGCTGAGCATGGTTCCTTCCCTTCATTCAGTGCAGAATGAGTTAAGGCACCCCGGGTTCAAGAGCTGGCTCTCGGTCCCCTGTGCTTGCACCTGTGCCAAGTACTCTTCTCAACTTTGCACACACTAACTGATCCAATGTTCAAAATCTGCAACATGGACCTAACATGTAGGTTCTACTATTTTAATCCCCATTTCACAAATGAAGAAACTGAGGCACAGAGAAGTCAAGTGAGTAGCGCATAGATACACATTTCCTCAGTAGAAGAATCAGACGTGCCAACTCTGGAGTGTATGCCATTAAGAAGGGGAAATCAAGGGCGCCCAGGTGGCTCAGTCGGTTGGATGTCCGACTCTTGGTTTTGTCTCAGGTCATGATCTCAGGGTTGTGAGCTTGAGCCCCACATTGGGCTCCATGCTCAGCACAGTGTCGGCTTGGAATTCTCTCCCTCTCCCTCTGCCCCTCCCCCTGCCCTCACTCATGCTCTCTCGCTCTCTCTAAAAAAAAAAAAGAAAGAAAGAAAAAATAAGGGGAAACCAGTTAGCTCTCTGCATCAGTTCAATGTGAGGACCCACTCAGAATCCATGGTGGGCTTGCCCGGACCCCCAGCTCCTACCTCTCCTACACAAGCTGTTCTTTCTCCTCACCTCTCCCCAGATCACTGACTAAATGGACACAGATGTATCTCTTTGGCCCACACACTTGGATTTTCTATGAAAACTGAAAAGAAAATCAGGAATAAATCAATACTTTGGGTCAGAAGTCTATCAGCTCTCCCTGTGGGTCCCCAGCTTGCTTCTGGGGTGTCAAACACCAGCACACATCAACCCGTCCCAGTAAGGTCCCCCCACAGCCCTGTCTCTCCAGTTGAATAAGTCCAAAAAGGACATACAATCAAATCAGGCAGTCCACTGCCTGGCCTCTGGCCTGTGGCATGGCCTGAAACAATCCAGTTCCCTTGAGAATGCAAATAGCAGGTGAAGAAAGAACTGGCACTTGGCAACAGTGCCAAAGCTTAAAGCATACCCTGAATGGCATAAAGGCCAGGAGGAATTGTGGAATCAATTGTGTTGCAATCAGATGATATCCCTTTTATTACACAGGTTTACTTCCCTCTCAAGTTGTATCCTTATTTGTAGAAGAAACAGTTTTCTACAGTCTAGAGTGTACTGATAACATCTGCATGGTGTACTTTAACTGGTTCCTCTGTCCCCTATGAATTGGTCATAAGATCTAGAGCCTGGACTGGGTCCAGTTTCGCTTTTCCATAGACGGTGTTGTAAGTAGTAGGAATGTAATGCCGAGTTGTCTCTCTTTTTGTGATGTTAGCAGCTGTTAATGATTGCGGATGAGGAAAGGTACTTAATCAGGAGCTTCGAATTGATATCTTCATTCTATCATTCCTTCTCTATTTTTTATGCAGAATACATCTATAAGAAGACACTCCTCATCAACTCTTTGCTTACACTGAGGCTTAGTACATGGGAAAAGGACAACTCATGGATTTTTTTTCTCATTTATCAGTCTTCAAAATAATAAATTGGATATTTTGCATGCTCCAAAAGTGACTGAAGTTATTGGGTTTTGTGATGAACTCAGACTTAAACAAATTTGAGATGTTTCAATCCATTGCAGTCCTTATTCTTACAAATGCTCAAACTGTCCCTTCTCTAGCCAGTCAGAACCTTTTCAAGCTGGTTCCTGAGTTCTTTTGACATGAGCCTAGATGTGCTTGATAGCTCCCTTGTCTTTTTATGACAGGCTGTTCTGGGTGCACCTAAAATGTAAGATAATTTCTCTAAGGAGCCCTCTTCCTTTGGTGTGGAATGGTTGTTGGAGGCCACAGGAGACTCACTCCCACAGCTATGTTTGGCCACATCCGAAGCCCTCCCCAGATGTTCTCCACAGGTCCTTCATGCAGGGCTCTGCCAGGAACAACCCAGCATACCCCATAACATAGTGTCTTTAGGCGGATTTCCAAGGATCCATGGCTGAGCTACGAACCACATTTATTTCACTCGAGCACTTGTGGGTCCAGAATTCAAGGAGGGCTCAGCTGGACAGTTCTCCAATCCACATGGCATCAGCCAGGGCAGTGGAACTAAAGGGTCTATTTCCAAGATGACTTCTTTATTCCTTGTCTGGCCTCCTGATGCTCCCTAGTCTCTCCCTTCCTTTCTCTCTCCCCATGGTGTCTCATCCTCCAGACCTGTCCATGTGGCTTGGGCTCCTCACCAGCACAATAGTCCATGATAGGCAGGAGATAGAAACCACAAGGCCAGTTAAGGACTTCCCTAGAACTAGCACAGCTTCACCTCCACCCTGTTCTATTGGCCAGAGGAGTCACAGCATTTGCCCAGATTCATAAGAGTGGTGCAATAGATCACACCTTCTGGAGCAATGACAAGGACAAACTGCAGAAGAGCATGTGAGGTGAGAGGGATTGTCATGGTATCTTCAGAAAATAAAGTCTGCCACAGTAACTACACATAGTCTCAGCTTTGGGAGTCCGTTCCCAATAGCACTTTCCTTTGAGTCATTCATCCACTCAACAAATAATTCCTGAGAGTTGGGCTAGTAACTCTTGCTAAGGAATGAATACAAAATTTCTTAGAAAATGAGAAAGGTTTGGAAACAATTTCAATTTTTAAGTTGAATTTCCCATTAATTCCCAGCTTATTTTTGTTTAATCTCATAAAAAAGCAAACTTTGCCTGCCTTAGGCAAGTTCCAGTATCATCTCCTCTGGGAAGCTTTTCCTGATCTCCCTTCAGGCATATTGGTAGCTCTCACAACACCTTGTTCACACACTAGCAGTGCAATGCTTATATCTGATTTTTAGCTGAGTTCACATCCACCCCCAAATAAAGACCATGTTTCCCAACCACCCTTGCAACTTGATGGCCATGAGACTAAGTTCTGGTCCACGAAATGTAAGTGGAAGTGGTATGTGCAACTTTCAGGAAAGGTCCCTAAAGAAGGAGTGTACCTCTGTTCTTTCCTTTCCTCTTTTTTGCTGCCTGGAATACACACATGATAGCTGGAGCTAGAGCAGCCATTTTGTACCATATGATGACTTTGGAAATGGAAGCCATGGACAGCAGAACAATGAGTTGAAGAGCTCAAATTCTTGACACTGTGGAGGGCCACTCCCACGCTGGAGCCAGTACATCTAGGTTTTCACATGAGACAGAAATGAACTTCTATCATAAACTTCTATCTGGCTTAAGCCACTGTTTGGGATTTCCCGCCACTCACAGTTGAACCTAATCCTGGCTGATAAAACTCATATCAAGGGAGTGGGGCAGCAAAACGCAATGTAATGTCTTCTCCACTGAACTATGTACAGAACTTCCAGCTCTTGGTGGGGAATATTAATTCTACACTATAATTCTATTTCCCAGGCAGGAAAAATGGGTAAGGTCGAATAATAACATAATGGCCTGAAACTAAATGCATCTGGTGACGTTGTTTATGATGTCAAGGGTCTGTAAATGAACTCAATGCTGCTCAAAGAGGGGGAGGGGGCTGATTAAAATATGGAATATCCACGTAATGGAAATTTTATGTCTCTGTTTAAGTGAATGAGGCAAATCTCTATATACAATGATCACAATAAATATTTATGTAAAAATATAAGGCCTTTAAAATACTATAACCCCAAGGGAAAGCAAGCAAAATGAAAGAAAGCAGGCTATACATGAAAAATATGGGCAAAAATAGATAACTGCAGAAGCTGGTCAATGGGTATGTGAGGGTTCATTGTACTTGTGTCTCTGTTCGTGTGTACATTGGAGAAAATTCTGTAATAAAAGTGAAAACAAAAACAAAACCACAGGGTTCTGGGCTCTGTTTTCATTTTTGGTGGGTTTTTTTTTTTCACTTTTTATTTTAAAAATATTTTCAAAGCACTGCCCTTGTGGGGAAAAAAAAAAAACAGGGGCACCTGTGTAGTTCAGTTGGTTAAGCGACTGCCTTCGGCTCGGGTCATGGTCCCAGAGTCCCTGGATCGAGTCCAGCATCGGGCTCCTTGCTCAGTGGGGAGTCTGCTTCTCCCTCTGACCCTCCCACCTCTCACGCTCTCTCTCACTCTCTCTCAAATAATTAAAATCTTTTTAAAAAAATAAAAAATAAAAAAACCTAAAGGGAAGAGAGGAGAGAGATGCATACTTAGATGTTCGGACATGCACACGTGATTGGCCTCTGGAGTGCTACAAAATTCCAAAATTCCAACTGCAACCAAGGAAGGAAAGGAAGACCACAGGCCAAAGATAGGAGACTTGCTTTTCTTTCTGGAGTTTGTTGTACTGGGTGCCTGCATGACTTGTTTATTATAGAAAAACTAATTCCAAAAAGGAAGTATGGAGAAGAGTGACACAAATCATGTGGTAAGATTGTATACTTTGATGTAAGTCAATGAGAAGTGCCCACACCCTCATTCTGCCCCCTTCTGCTTCCTGTCTAGGTAACTCAGAGCCAGCCTTTAAGTTCCAGGTCAAAGGCCATCTTCCGCCGTGTGGCACAGAACTCAAGGGCCTCGAGGAACAGGCTAGGAACATAAATGTTCCAAACAAATGAGGCAGCACCGAATAGAAGTCAGTGTGGAGCTCAGGAAAGCTAAGAAGGATGACCAGATGCTGAAAAGGAGAAACGTAAGCTCGTTTCCTGATGATGCTACCTCTCCACTACAGGAAAACCGCAACAACCAGGGCACTGTAAATTGGTCTGTTGATGACATTGTCAAAGGCATAAATAGCAACAATTTGGAAAGCCAGCTCCAGGCTACTCAAGCTTCTAGGAAACTGCTTTCTAGGGAAAAACAGCCCCCCATAGACAACATAATCCGGGCTGGTTTGATTCCAAAGTTTGTGTCCTTCTTGGGCAGAACTGACTGTAGTCCCATTCAGTTTGAATCTGCTTGGGCTCTCGCTAACATTGCTTCTGGGACATCAGAACAGACCAAGGCTGTGGTAGATGAAGGTGTTATCCCGGCATTCATTTCTCTGTTGGCATCTTCCCATGCCCACATCAGTGAACAAGCTGTATGGGCTCTAGGAAACATTGCAGGTGATGGTTCAGTTTTTCGAGACTTGGTTATCCAGTATGGTGCAGTTGACCCACTATTGGCTCTCCTTGCAGTTCCTGATATGTCATCTTTAGCATGTGGTTACTTACGTAACCTTACTTGGACACTTTCAAACCTTTGTCGCAACAAGAATCCTGCACCCCCATTAGATGCTGTTGAGCAGATTCTTCCTACCTTAGTTCGTCTCCTGCATCATGATGATCCAGAAGTATTGACAGATACCTGCTGGGCCATTTCCTACCTTACTGATGGTCCAAATGAACGGATTGAAATGGTTGTGAAAACAGGAGGTGTGCCCCAGCTTGCGAAGCTTCTAGGAGCTACTGAATCACCCACTGCGACTCCTGCACTAAGAGCCATAGGAAATACTGTCGCTGGGACAGATAAGCAGACTCAGGTTGTAATAGATGCAGGAGCACTTGCTGGTTTTCCCAGCCTCCTAAGGAACCCCAAAACTAATATTCAGAAGGAAGCTACGTGAACAATGTCAAACATCACAGCTGGTGGCCAGGACCCGATACAGCAAGTTGTGAATCATGGATTAGTCCCATTCCTCATTGGTGTTCTCTCTAAGGCAGAGTTTAAGACACAAAAGGAAGCTGTCTGGGCTGTGACCAACTATACAAGTGGTGGGACAGTTGAACAGATTGTATACCTCGTTCATCGTGGCATAATAGAACCATTGATGAACCTCTTAACTGCAAAAGACACCAAAATTATTCTGGTTATTCTAGATGCCATTTCAAACATCTTTCAGGCTGCTGAGAAACTAGGTGAAACTGAGAAACTTAGTATAATGATTGAAGAATGTAAAGGTTTGGACAAAATTGAAGCTCTACAAAACCATGAAAATGAGTCTGTGTACAAAGCTTCATTAAACTTGATTGTGAAGTATTTCTCTGTAGAGGAAGAGGAAGATCAGAATGTTGTGCCAGAAACTACCTCTGAAGGCTGTACGTTCCAAGTTCAGGATGGCACTCCCGGGACTTTTAACTTTTAGATTGTACAGCTGAGGCAAAAGGTGTTTGTTGTGTACTCTGTTTGGTAGAAGTTTGTCTTATTGTTTCTCTCCTAAGAACCCTCTTTTTTTTTTAATTTTTTTTAGATTTTATTTATCTGAGAGAGAGAGACATAGTAAGAGAGAAAGCACAAGTGGGGAGGAGAGGGAGAAGCAGGCTCCCCACTGAGCAGGGAGCCCGATGCGGGACTTGATCCCAGGACCCAGAGATCATGACCTGAGCTGAAGGCAGACGCTTAACCGACTGAGCCACCCAGGCGCCCTAAGAACTCTTTTTAAATGTGTTTTGTTACTGTAGCACTTTTTACAACGAAACTCTACTTGACCAGTTCCAGACTGTACAAACTGTATGAAGCTCCTCCTCTCAGCGGGTTTCTTATTTCTATGTGGAATCTCCTCTCTTGCAGTGTCCTGTAAATAAAGATTAAATTTCACTCTTTTCTTTTAAAAAAAAAAAATACAACAGTAGGCCTGGAACTTGGTTGCAATCCTGAAAAAAAAAAATCCTGCCCTCCCCCGGCCCCCACCCTGCACAAAATTGATTTCTCCCTTCACTGTGACCCAGGGCTCTTTGATCATAGGTCTTTTGATGAACTTATATTGTAGTATAGTCATTCGTGTGCCTAACGGGCTGTCGCTCTTTGAAAAATTAATGACAATGGTTGTCAGCCTTTCTTGAGGGCTTATCAGGGGCCAGGCAATATGTCGAGAGCTTCACATCTATTATCTCATTTGGTCCTCATGGCCATCCTAGAAATCAGGTACAATTTTTAATCCCCATTTTTCAGAAGAGGAAATGAATCTCAGAAAGATTGAATAACCTGCTCAAGGTCACACAAGTAGCAATGAGGTGGGTGGGCAGAGCTAGAATTTGAATCCAGGCAATTCGACTCCAGAACCTATCCTCTTTACCAGTACTTCATTTTGGAAGACAGGACTTGTGTCCCAATCCTAGCGGGAGATTCAGGGCTAACACCTTAGTTTAAATAAGGCAAAATTAATTCAACAATACTTTATTAGGCAATACAACATGCAGAGTTTGCTTCCCTACTTCCATAAACTCAATGACAGGGAGAACGTTTTATTACATCTCACCTGACTTATAAGGGCTTCTTAAGAAAAATAGCTACTATGTGGGTAAACCTTGAAAATATTAAGCGAAGTGAAAGTAGCCCATCACAAAAGATACCATCTCATATAAATGTCCAGAATCGGCAAATCCATAGAGACAGAAGGTAGAGTAGTAGTTGCCAAAGACCGGGGGGTTGGGGGTCAGGGGGAGGATGGAGCAATCAAGCAAGTGACAGCTAAAGGCTATTGGGTTCCTTGTTGGGGTGATAACAATGCCCTAAAACTTGACTGTGGGGATGGTTTCACAATTCTGTTAATATTTAAAAAACCACTGAGTTGTACAATTTAAGTTGGTGAATTGTACGGAATGTGTTATATCTCAATAAAGCTGTTTTTTTTTTTAAAGGAAACTATCTGTTGAATTATCTTTCCAAATATATGCCAAAGATTAGACAAGAATAGGTGAAAGATACAGATAATGATAGATTGGACAACTGGCCAAGTAGAGAGAGCTCTAGATAGACAGAGGACCGATATGTACATAGATTGAGACATGCTTCCTCTTTATTTTTTCCTTCATGTTCTCCCTTCTAGAGGCCAGCACCTCAAGAGAGTAGTAGATCTCTCAACAAATCAGGTTATTAAGGAAATGCTAAACAGCAAAGACAGCATTAAACACCAAGCCATATAGACTCAAATCCTCCTCCACCGGCTCCTCCAGCACTTTCTTACCAGTTCTGGTGTCCCGAGTTGTTGGGGCTGCCTGTCATTTCTCTTAGATGTGCATCAAAACTCCCAGCTTTGAATCATGTTATCAAGTTGGAGCCCAAGACATATCTCACCTAGTGAACCTTCAGCTTTCAACTCAAGAAAGAATGTTGTAATATAGTTATCCAGAATAGCAGCCAGCCCATCAGAATTTCTTTTATCTTTGGAACGCTTTACGTAACTTATTTTGCAAGAGATCCACATACTTAATTTCATTTTTCATTGGCAAGTGTTAATATAAGTTCTCATTCCCAGAAGAAACTCCGGAGCTACCCAGGGAATGGGAGGGAAGACAGGAAAAAGAGCAGATTCTCTGAATCCAGAGTCCTGGAGCACCAAGAAGAAGAGACCCTGCATCAAGATGGCCTCCACTGGGGACCCTCACTGACTAGGGACATCTACCATTTCATTCGTCAGTCCCCAGAACCAAGGAGGAGGAGAAAGGACTTAAGTGCCTCACAAGGGGTTGGAGGCATGAAAGCGAAAGCAAAATCTTGCCCCACCGGAACTAAAGCCACATCATAGGATTTCCCTATGAGCCAAGTAAGTGGTCTCAGTGTGACGCTCCAAATGGTACTCACCATTTGCAGCTACATCAGGAACGTGCATGCTGTTCCCTCCATCTGGAATGCTGTCTCCTCCTCTACTTTGCAAAGTTCTACCCATCGTTCAATGCCAACTTCTCCACCTCCTTGAGGCCTTCTCTGATCCTACCAGGCAAAGCTCACCACTCCTTCTTTGGACCTCCCCTAACGTGCCATTCATACTTAACTCATTGTGATATTGTTGGCTGTTCATGTCTGTTTACTCTAGTGGGTCAATGGCTTCATGAGGAGAGCAACTGTGTTTTAGTTACTGCTATACCCAAGACATAAAGGGTTGACAATGTGCCTGCCCCACTTCCCGCTGTGCATTATTGAATGTTTATTTTTTAGAAATCCCATAGTTAATTAAAGTAGTGCAATTATATTGCACTACACTCAGTATATTGAAAGGCATTACTTTTTATTAAGGCTTTTTTTTTTTTCAGAGCAATTTCCAGTTTAAACAAAATTGAGAGGGTGGTACAGAGATTTCCCATATGCTGCCTGCCCCCACACATGCATAACCTCCCCCATGATCAACATCCCCCAACAGGGTGGTACATTTGTTACAATCGATGAACCTACATTGACACATTATCATCACCCAAAGTCCATCATTTATCTTAGGTTTCACTTAGGCACCGTATATTTTATGGGTTTGAACAAATGTATGACATATTTCTGTCATTATGATATTATCTAGATCGCTTCTCGGCCTTTTGGCTAAGATCAAGTATAATAATATCCAAAATATTTTCATTGCCTTACAAATCCACTATGCTCCACACATTCATCTTCCTTCCCCATCTGCTGTCAACCACGGATTTTTTTTATTGTCTCCATAGTTTTGCTTTTTCCATAATATCATAAAGTTGGAATCACATAGTATGCAGCTTTTTCAGATTCTTCCACTCATAATTAATATGCATTTATGGTCCCTCTATGCCTTTTCCTGGCTTGACAACTCATTTCTTTTTAATGCTAATAATATTCCATTGTCTGGATGTACCACAATTTATTTATCTATTCATCTACTAAAGGACATCTTGGCTGCTTCCAAGTTTTGGCAATTATAAATAAAGCTGCTAGAAACATCTGTGTGCAGCTTTTTGTGTGGACATGGGTTTCAGTTCGTCTGGATCAATACCAAGGAACACAATTGCTGGATCAAATAGTGAGAGTGTGTTCCGTTCTGTAAGACACCGCCCAACTGTCTTCCAAAGTGGCTGTACCATTTTGCACTCCCAGCAGCAATGTATGAGCATTCCTCTTGTCCTGTATCCTCACCAACATTTGGTGTCCAATCAGTGTTCCAGATTTTGGCCATTCCAATAGGTTTGTAGTGATAGGTATCTCATTGTTTGAATTTGCAATTCCCCGAAGACCCATAACGTGTAGCATAAAAGCATTACACTTCCAATGTGCGCATCAAAGATATCACAGAGAGTTTGGAAACTTGTCATTTCTACATTTTACTTTTCTAGGAACCCTGGAGTGACCTGTGGCTCTCTTGACCTCCAACAGCCCCTGCACATACATCAAAGTCCTACCCAGAAGGCATTCGGGAAATGACTGCTGATAAATTGCTACTCTGTTGCCAAATTCCTTTCAGATGGATCAGTGCCAGGAGATGGTGGCTTTTCTATGGGAGAAAAACTTGATATCTTTCCATTTCCTTTCGGGCCCTGGATGCTATGTGCCCATAATAATTCCATAAGACATGTCTCTGCCTATGGACCCACCACAACAGTAGTCTCTTCCTAGCATATTTCTCCCCTGGCCACTGGTCACCTAGAAGCCCCAGGCAGAAAGTATTCTGCTCCAGGCACCTCCTACTAACCTAGAAACCTGAGGAATGTCCCTCTCTTTCTGGGGGGGGGGGCACAATTTCTTCATTATAAAAGAAGGATCTCAATAACACCTGCCCTCTTCAATTTGCAAGGATGCTTTGAGCATTAAATTATAGATTTGGAAGTGTTCATAAACTGTCCAAGGACCATGCAAATGTAAGAGTTTTGCTATCAGCTTCTTCTTTGTAAGTGCATTAGCTGGGCTTGGTATGGAGAATAATTCCATTTACATGCAGAAAACATTCGACATAGAATATACTCACTACCGGGGCGCCTGGGTGGCTCAGTTGTTAAGTGTCTGCGTCTGCCTTCGGCTCGGGCCATGGTCCCAGGGTCCTGGGATCAAGCCCCGCATCAGGCTCCCTACTCAGCAGAAAGTTGCTTCTCCCTCTCCCACTCCCCCTGCTTGCGTTCCCTCTCTCGCTGTGTCTCTCTCTGTCAAATAAATAAATAAAATCTTTAAAAAAAAATACAAAATCTTAAAGAAAAGAATATACTCACTACCACACGGAGCAAGAAATGAATAACGCACACAGTAATAGGCAAGCCTAATCTTATTGTATAGCAGGACAAGCTTTTTTTAATCTAATACTTCTTTTGAAAAATGAAAAGAGAAATCCTTCATGTTATTTGAGGTTTCAAATAAATAAATACCAGAAATTGAATATCGTGATTCCAATATGATCCCTTACCCCCCCCTCCCCAGCTGAAAGCCACTGTTGGGGTTATTAGCTCTTTCCAAATTGGGGTTTATAATAATAGCTAAAATTTATTGAAAATTTATTACGTGCCAGGCCCTGATCTAAATATTTTACAAGTGCTAACTTAGCAACTAACAACAACTTTATAAGATACGTGCTCCATTTTACAGATGAAGAGCCTGAGACACAGAAAGAGTACATAATTCACTTCCAGACACACAACTAGAGAGTAACAGAACCACTCTTTGAGTCCCTAAATTATGATAGGGCTAACCAACCCGTTAACATAGTATTGATCATTTGATCAAGTTCAATTTGGTTTTCATTCAACAATGGATTAACCTTTTGGAGTATCTGAGATCAAAGTTCTGAAATAGGAAGCCAACCCCAGGCACAGGTTGAGGCAGCAAGTCGCCACAGAATAGATGCTCTGGGGGCATTGGTTCTCAGATGCCCCCTGCTGGTACCCACTCCAAACCCCATAGAGTCCTCCTGCATCCCCTCTAAACAATCCCATGAAATTGGGGTGGTTTTTTTTGAATGTTCTTAGATGAGGAAACTGAGTCCAGTCGGCCTGATCCCGAACAACACAGTTGCGAAGCAGCCAGACTGAGACCCAAATCCAGCTGTCCCCCAGAGCCACAGTCTTTCCTGCCTTACTTTGCCCTCATCCCAGAGAGCACCTTTGAGATTCCTGGGGCCATCCATCCACTTGTTCAACCCTTGATGAGAAGCCACTCTGAACTCTCATTTCCTGGGACAGAGCAGAGGTCATTTCCATTTTCTTGAGAACCCAGCCTGAAAGCTCGAAAGACTTTTCCAAAAAAAATTCAAAACACCCTGTGTGTGATGCGTCTGATGCAGTACGTTTAATGATTGAAAATTTTTCCTTCACAATGGAGCTAAAAGCTGCGAAGCATAGAAGGATAGAGGCTCTCAAGGTATATGCTGGTTTGAGGTGTAGAAAGCACTGGAGATATATTAATATTCTAGGAATAACTGCAGCCAAAAACTACAACTAAAAATCAGACTCGTTGCGTGTCCTTTTGGAAGAGGGAGTAAGTGACACAAAATCCTGAGGAAGCCTGGTGAGAGATGCTAGGTACGTGGGCACAGTTTGCAAGGGTAACATGAAATTAAGACCTTTCTCCGCCTTGTGTTCTCACTAAAACTTGGGCCGGGAGCTTATGGTATCAGGCCAGCTTCCCCAGAATGACATGGAGACTCCACTAATCCCACTAGAATGTAATCTCCTTAAAGCCCAAGTCTGTGTTTCTCTTGTTTACTTTTGTGTCCTCGGCACCTAGAACAGTGCCTGACACGAAAGAGATTCTTGCTATTCTGCTGTGGACTTGGGTAAGAGACCAGCCTAAGAGAGAAATGTAGACATCATGCATCAGTTCAGCCCCTGGTACATCTG
This sequence comes from Zalophus californianus, assembly GCF_009762305.2. Lineage (NCBI taxonomy): Eukaryota > Metazoa > Chordata > Mammalia > Carnivora > Otariidae > Zalophus > Zalophus californianus. The sequence continues at coordinate 9,455,068 of NC_045610.1, forward strand.
CTACAAAGGAGATCCTATGTGTGACATCAACTCCTCCATGCTGGGGTAGCCCCCAACTCTGGCTTCTGCCCCCTCTCTTCCCAGATCTCAAGCTGCTGGGCTGGGTGACCAGCAGTCTCAGGCGGAGACTTTAATAGCATTCGGGGAAATAAGGAGAATCCCTTTTGAGTTGGGGCGGGGCAATTCTAGTCAGGTTAGTTGTCTTTCTGTTGTTTTTTATCCTGGGATTAACACATGAGAAAGAAAGCATAGGCACTCTGAAACATTCTGTACCATAAGCATTGAAATGAGAGAGGATTGATTGATGATAGATACATAGATAGATAAGTAGGTGACAGAATTACATAGAATTCATATAAATATATATGTGTATTTATATGTATGTTTATTTATTTATTTATGTATTTATCAAGAAATATACAACACTGCCTTCTTCCTCATAAATGCAGTTTCTTGTTTTGCTGTTTTGTTTCCAGCCTCCTTCCTCCCAATTACATAGAAAAATTACATGAAAATAAATGGAAATGTCTGTTCTTCATTTGGATGGCTTCCTGCAAAATACAGGATTTGCTTTATGGAACTGAAACATGTAAATCAGCTACAAGAGATGTGGTATGGGCTGAACTGTGTTCCAAATAAAGAAGAAATGTTGGAAGTCCTAACCCCCAGTCCCTGTGTATGTGACCTTATTTGCAAACAGAGTCTTTACAGAGGTAATCAAGTTAAAATTAGGTCATTAGGGTGGGCGTTAATCCCAAATGACTGGATTTTTAAGCCACCCAGTTTGTGGTACTTTGTTACAAGAGGTCTAGGAAACTAATACAGATAGACACTAGCTGAAGCAGAAAAAGCAATGTCATCAGAACTCACTTTTTCTCTATTTCTCTAAGCTCTGCTTTCCTCAGTCTGGGCTCCACTCCCAGGCAAGCTGTCATTCTATGGTGGCCCTCAGACATGACAGATGTACAACTTTCCTGTTTCAAGTCCTCTGAGAGAGGTTCTCCTCTCAGGAATTCCAACAAAAGACCTGGAAGCCAGTCTCAATGACTTGAATCTTGGGCATCATGTTGGCCTCCAGCCCCACCCCGGGGTCTGAGAGTGGGATGCGGATTTTTCCCCATGGAAAACGAGGGTTCTAATCCCCCCAAAAGGAAGAAACGGATGCTGAATGCTAGGTGGGCAAAACATAGGAAGGAATCTAGAATATATTTTGACATAAGAGAGTCATGCATCCATTCAATCAACAAGTGTTCACTGGGCACCAGGCATTAGTTGCGGTACTTGAGATACACAGGTGAGCAAAACAAAGACCCCTGCCCTCCTGGAGCTTATACCCTAGTAGGAGGAAGAGTAAGCCATTGAAAGCCAAGGAAATCACTGTGGCAAAAGCAGTGCCTATGCCTTCTTGTGGGCGCTGAATGTTTGTTGAATGAATAAATGAATGGAAATAGGAACAAACCTCTGAAAGAACGTGGAGGGGACCGTGAGGTTCCCAAATGCGATGCAGGGCAGGACTTCAGTAGGGAAAGAGGCGGGTGGATCTCTGAACCCCAGGAAGGGGAGAATAAATAACCTCATCCACACTGGAAAACCTAATACCTGATGATGTGACATTCTGTAACAGACACATGGAAATTTCATTACAAATGGACATGTAAAACCCCTATTACAATGGTCCTTTTATGAAGCTAAAACTGGATGTCTCTTAAATGCTGTTTTTCTGTCCCTTCAGAGAACTCACCAGGGTGGCCCAGTGTAAAGAAAACTGTGCTTCTTCTAAGGGGGAAGGCGGGAATGAAGAGCATGAAGTCACCCTATTTTGCAATCAGGATTTTTCAACAGCCAAATGTGTTTAAATCCAAAATGCTCCCTCCCTGAATGAGATCACGGACTGAGTGAGTACTTGCAGCTGAGTCGGTGAGCTTTCCGAAAAAGCAGAATTCTAAAATAACAGATGCAACACATGTAGCTCTCTCTGAAATTCTGAATCATCCAAACAGGTCCCTGTTCCCCGAGTAAAGGACACAGTCTCTCTGTTTGCTTTAAGCCAAAGGCAAAGATGGTGGCTAAGGGTGAAAGCTTGAGTGGATATTCACCATCCTCAAAATCATAAGTGATGTTTTGAAGTTTTGTTCGCTTATTTATTCACTCATCAACAAATATTATTTGAGCACTGTGGTCAAGCATGAAAAATTAATGATCAGCAAAAGCAGGTTCTGTTCTACCCCCAGGGAGTGTAGGTATGGTTTGTACAGCCTACAGACTGGCATCAATCAATCACAAATAAACATACAATCTCAAGTTGCTTGGAGCATCAAGGTAGAGAGTTGATCCTAGGTTAGAGAAAACTTCTCTGAAGAAGTGATAATCCAACTGAAATTGAAAGGATTGAGTAGAAACCATCCAGCAAAGAGAAGGGAGAAGGGGTCATTAGGGGAAGGGACAGACTGGTTAGTTGTGAAAAAAAGGGATCCTCAACATGCCTGAAACACACAAGGGGGTGCAGTGGGAAATAAGCCTGGAAGAGTTGCCAGGGACGGACATTGAAGAGAAGTCACATGAAGACACTTTGTCTTCATCCTAAAAGGAACAGGAAGGTATCAAGGTTTTAAGCAGGGGCTGACACTCTCAGATTTGTGTTTTGAAGTCATGGTAGATACAACGTGAAAAAGGATGGAAGGGTCAAGATGGTAGCAGGAAGACCATGGAGAGGCTGCTATAGTAGTCCACGTGATGGCTGATGACCTGGGATGCTGGTGGAGATAGTGAATTCAGAACTGCTTAGGAGGTCAAGGCAGCACATCTTGCTGATTCATGACATGCAAAATTGAGTGTGAGAAGGTATCAAGGGCAATTCCCGGATCCCTGGCATAACTGGATGCTCGATGAAACTGATTGAGACAGGGAGTGCTGGAAAAACAACAGGTTTTTTTGTTTTTTGTTTTTTGTTTTAATTTTTTATTGTTATGTTAATCACCATATATTACATCATTAGTTTTTGGTGCAGTGTTCCATGATTCATTGTTTGTTCATAACACCCAGTGCTCCATGCAGAACGTGCCCTCCTCAATACCCATCACCAGGCTAACCCATCCCCCCCACCCCCTCCCCTCTAGAACCCTCAGTTTGTTTTTCAGAGTCCATCATCTCTCATGGTTCGTCTCCCCCTCTGACATACTCCCCTTTTCTTCCTCTCCTGTTATCTTCTTCTTTTTCTTTTTTCTTAAAATATGTTGCGTTATTTGTTTCAGAGGTACAGAACTGTGATTCAACAGTCTTGCACAATTCATAGCGCTCACCGTAGCACATAACCTCCCCAATGTCTATCACGCAGCCACCCCATCCCTCCCACCCCCAACCACTCCAGTAACACTCAGTTTCTTTCCTGAGATTAAGAATTCCTCATATCAGTGAGGTCATGTGATACATGTCTTTCTCTGATTGACTTATTTCACTCAGCATAACACCCTCCAGTTCCATCCACGTCGTTGCAAATGGCAAGATCTCATTCCTTTTGATGGCTGCATAATATTCCATTGTGTATATATACCACCTTTTCTTTATCCATTCATCTGTCGATGGGCATCTTGGCTCTTCCCACAGTTTGGCTATGGTGGACATTGCTGCTATAAACATTGGGGTACACGTACCCCTTCGGGTCCCTACATTTGTATCTTTGTGGTAAATACCCAGTAGTGCAATTGCTGGATCGAACGGTAGCTCTAATTTCAACTGTTTGAGGAACCTCCATACTGTTTTCCAGAGGGGTTGCACCAGCTTGCATTCCCACCAACAGTGTAGGAGGGTTCCCCTTTCTCCACATCCCCGCCAACATCTGTCGTTCCCTGACTTGTTCATTTTAGCCATTCTGACGGGTGTGAGGTGGTATCTCATTGAGGTTTTGATTTGGATTTCCCTGATGCCGAGCGATGTTGAGCACTTTTTCATGTGCCTGTTGGCCATTTGGATGTCTTCTTTGGAGAAATGTCTGTTCATGTCTTCTGCCCATTTCTTGATTGGATTATTTGTTCTTTGGGTGTTGAGTTTGATAAGTTCTTTATAGATTTTGGATACTAGCCCTTTATCTGATATGTCATTTGCAAATATTTTCTCCCATTCTGTCGGTTGTCTTTTGGTTTTGTGGACTGTTTCTTTTGCTGTGCAAAAGCTTTTTATCTTGATGAAATCCCAATAGTTCATTTTTGCCCTGGCTTCCCGTGCCTTTGGCGATGTTTCTAGGAAGAAGTTGCTGCGGCTAAGGTCGAAAAGGTTGCTACCTGTGTTCTCCTTTAGGATTTTAATAGACTCCTGTCTCACGTTTAGGTCTTTCAACCATTTGGAGTCTATTTTTGTGTGTGGTGTAAGGAAATGGTCCAGTTTCATTCTTCTGCATGTGGCTGTCCAATTTTCCCAACACCATTTGTTGAAGAGACTGTCTCTTTTCCATTGGACATTCTTTCCTGCTTTGTCAAAGATAAGTTGACCATAGAGTTGAGGGTCCATTTCTGGGCTCTCGATTCTGTTCCATTGATCGATGTGTCTGTTTTTGTGCCAGTACCATACTGTCTTGATGATGACAGCTTTGTAATAGAGCTGGAAGTCCGGAATTGTGATGCCGCCAGCTTTGCTTTTCTTTTTCAGTATTCCTCTGGCTATTCTGGGTCTCTTCTGGTTCCATACAAATTTTAGGATTATTTGTTCCATTTCTTTGAAAAAAGTGGAT